>NC_133043.1:10000-610000 GCF_048771995.1 Taeniopygia guttata
TAGCAGTGCCAAGGCTGCGCACACAAGCCGGTTTCGTTCTTCGCCTCTCAGAAGCCAACCACTCTCCCCGGCTGCCGGAGGCGAAGAAGCGGCTATTAGGTGCACCGCTGACGTGAACCGCACTTGTAGGCTGCAAAGAGCGGTTTCGGCAGAAAGAAGCCGGCAACCGCCGCTTTCCCTGCGGACTGCAGCGGAGAGCCGAAGTCTGCGTCTCTAGCAGACTGCATCATAGCGAAAAGCTTTTCCAGCGTGTCTCGCAGGGAGAAAGCTTGCCAGCACAGTGCATGCATCCCGCCCTTGCCCAGAAACATGGATTTGCTGAACACTCCAAAAACACTACTCTTTCCTAGGCAAGCTTCAAACTGCTGTCAGACGTCCGTGCTCTCTGTTTTCAGCTGCCCTGCTCGTTGTAGAAGAGTGCACAGCTCCACCTCTCATTCAGTGCACAGCGAAGTCAATTGCAAAAAACCAGCAGCTGCTCACTCCCAAACACAAGGCGCTGTCTATGTCCTTGCTTCCCGAGCAATTCAGCACAGCCCTTCTTTTTTGCAACTCGGAAGCTCAGGGCACGAACAAGAATTCTCCAGATTCGTCTGCATCAGGACCAAGTCAAAACGCAGGAAAGTCGTCCTGGAGCACCTGCCAGAAGCATGCCAGCGGTGAATTGAAAGGGCTGGCAGCTGCAGCCACCGTCTTCTAGCAGTGCCAAGGCTGCGCACACAAGCCGGTTTCGTTCTTCGCCTCTCAGAAGCCAACCACTCTCCCCGGCTGCCGGAGGCGAAGAAGCGGCTATTAGGTGCACCGCTGACGTGAACCGCACTTGTAGGCTGCAAAGAGCGGTTTCGGCAGAAAGAAGCCGGCAACCGCAGCTTTCCCTGCGGACTGCAGCGGAGAGCCGAAGTCTGCGTCTCTAGCAGACTGCATCATAGCGAAAAGCTTTTCCAGCGTGTCTCGCAGGGAGAAAGCTTGCCAGCACTGTGCATGCATCCCGCCCTTGCCCAGAAACATGGATTTGCTGAACACTCCAAAAACACTACTCTTTCCTAGGCAAGCTTCAAACTGCTGTCAGACCTCCGTGCTCTCTGTTTTCAGCTGCCCTGCTCGTTGTAGAAGAGTGCACAGCTCCACCTCTCATTCAGTGCACAGCGAAGTCAATTGCAAAAAACCAGCAGCTGCTCACTCCCAAACACAAGGCGCTGTCTATGTCCTTGCTTCCCGAGCAATTCAGCACAGCCCTTCTTCTCTGCAGCTGCCATCGAGATCTCTGCAACTCGTAAACGCAGGGTACGAACAAGAATTCTCCAGATTCGTCTGCATCAGGACCAAGTCAAAACGAAGGAAAGTCGTTCTGGAGCACCTGCCAGAAGCATGCCAGAGGTGAATTGAAAGGGCTGGCAGCTGCAGCCACCGTCTTCTAGCAGTGCCAAGGCTGCGCACACAAGCCGGTTTCGTTCTTCGCCTCTCAGAAGCCAACCACTCTCCCCGGCTGCCGGAGGCGAAGAAGCGGCTATTAGGTGCACCGCTGACGTGAACCGCACTTGTAGGCTGCAAAGAGCGGTTTCGGCAGAAAGAAGCCGGCAACCGCCGCTTTCCCTGCGGACTGCAGCGGAGAGCCGAAGTCTGCGTCTCTAGCAGACTGCATCATAGCGAAAAGCTTTTCCAGCGTGTCTCGCAGGGAGAAAGCTTGCCAGCACTGTGCATGCATCCCGCCCTTGCCCAGAAACATGGATTTGCTGAACACTCCAAAAACACTACTCTTTCCTAGGCAAGCTTCAAACTGCTGTCAGCCATCTGTGCTCTCTGTTTTCAGCTGCCCTGCTCGTTGTAGAAGTGTGCACAGCTCACCCTGGCATTCAGTGCACAGCGAAGTCAATTGCAAAAAACCAGCAGCTGCTCACTCCCAAACACAAGGCGCTGTCTATGTCCTTGCTTCCCAAGCAACTCAGCACAGCCCTTCTTCTCTGCATCTCGGAAGCTCAGGGCACGAACAAGAATTCTCCAGATTCGTCTGCACCAGGACCAGGTCAAAACGCAGGAAAGTCGTCCTGGAGCACCTGCCAGAAGCATGCCAGAGGTGAATTGAAAGGGCTGGCAGCTGCAGCCACCGTCTTCTAGCAGTGCCAAGGCTGCGCACACAAGCCGGTTTCGTTCTTCGCCTCTCAGAAGCCAACCGCTCTGCCCGGCTGCCGGAGGCGAAGAAGCGGCTACTAGGTGCACCGCTGACGTGAACCGCACTTGTAGGCTGCAAAGCGCGGCTTCGGCCGAAAGACGCCGGCAACCGCCGCTTCCCTGCGGACAGCAGCGCAGAGCCGAAGTCTGCGTCTCTAGCGGACTGCATCATGGCGAAAAGCTTTTCCAGCGTGTCTCGCAGGGAGAGAGCTTGCCAGCACAGTGCACGTATCCCGCCCTTGCCCAGAAACATATATTTGCTGAACACTCCAAAAACACTGCTCTTTCCTAGGCAAGCTTCAAACTGTTGTCAGATATCTGTGCTCTCTGTTTTCTGCTGTCCTGCTCGTTGTAGAAGAGTGCACAGCTCACCCTGGCATTCAGTGCACAGCGAAGTCAACTGCAAAAAACCATCAGCTGGTCACTCCCAAACACAAGGCGCTGTCTATGTCCTTGCTTCCCGAGCAATTCAGCACAGCCCTTCTTCTCTGCAGTTGCCATCGAGATCTCTACAACTCGTAAACGCAGGGTACGAACAAGAATTCTCCAGATTCGTCTGCATCAGGACCAAGTCAAAACGCAGAAAAGTCGTCCTGGAGCACCTGCCAGAAGCATGCCAGAGGTGAATTGAAAGGGCTGGCAGCTGCAGCCACTGTCTTCTAGCAGTGCCAAGGCTGCGCACACAAGCCGGTTTCGTTCTTCGCCTCTCAGAAGCCAACCGCTCTCCCCGGCTGCCGGAGGCGAAGAAGCGGCTACTAGGTGCACCGCTGAAGTGAACCGCACTTGTAGGCTGCAAAGCGCGGTTTCGGCAGAAAGAAGCAGGCAACCGCCGCTTCCCTGCGGACAGCAGCGCAGAGCCGGAGTCTGCGTCTCTAGCGGACTGCATAATAGCGAAAAGCTTTTCCAGCGTGTCTCGCAGGGAGAAAGCTTGCCAGCGCAGTGCACGCATCCCGCCCTTGCACAGAAACATATATTTGCTGAACACTCCAAAAACACTGCTCTTTCCTAGGCAAGCTTCAAACTGCTGTCAGAAATCTGTGCTCTCTGTTTTCTGCTGTCCTGCTCGTTGTAGAAGAGTGCACAACTCCACCTCTCATTCAGTGCACAGCGAAGTCAACTGCAAAAAACCAGCAGCTGCTCACTCCCAAACACAAGGCGCTGCCTATGTCCTTGCTTCCCGAGCAATTCAGCACAGCCCTTCTTCTCTGCAGCTTACATCGAGATCTCTACAACTCGTAAACGCAGGGTACGAACAAGAATTCTCCAGATTCGTCTGCATCAGGACCAAGTCAAAACGCAGGAAAGTCGTCCTGGAGCACCTGCCAGAAGCATGCCAGCGGTTAATTGAAAGAGCAGGCCGCTGCACCCACCGTCCTCTAGCAGTGCCAAGGCAGCGCACACAAGCCGGTTTCGCTCTTCGCCTCTCAGAAGCCAACCGCTCTCCACGGCTGCCGGAGGCGAAGAAGCGGCTACTAGGTGCACCGCTGACGTGAACCGCACTTGTAGGCTGCAAAGAGCGATTTCGGCAGAAAGAAGCCGGCAACCGCCGCTTTCCCTGCGGACAGCTGCGGAAAACCGGAATCTGCGTCTCTAGCGGACTGCATCATAGCGAAAAGCTTTTCCAGCGTGTCTCGCAGGGAGAGAGCTTGCTAGCACAGTGCACGCATCCCGCCCGTGCCCAGGAACATGGATTTGCTGAACACTCCAAAAACACTACTCTTTCCTAGGCAAGCTTCAAACTGCTGTCAGACGTCCGTGCTCTCTGTTTTCAGCTGCCCTGCTCGTTGTAGAAGAGTGCACAGCTCCACCTCTCATTCAGTGCACAGCGAAGTCAATTGCAAAAAACCAGCAGCTGCTCACTCCCAAACACAAGGCGCTGTCTATGTCCTTGCTTCCCGAGCAACTCAGCGCAGCCCTTCTTCTCTGCATCTCGGAAGCTCAGGGCACGAACAAGAATTCTCCAGATTCGTCTGCATCAGGACCAAGTCAAAACGCAGGAAAGTCGTCCTGGAGCACCTGCCAGAAGCATGCTAGAGGTGAATTGAAAGGGCTGGCAGCTGCAGCCACCGTCTTCTAGCAGTGCCAAGGCTGCGCACACAAGCCGGTTTCGTTCTTCGCCTCTCAGAAGCCAACCACTCTCCCCGGCTGCCGGAGGCGAAGAAGCGGCTATTAGGTGCACCGCTGACGTGAACCGCACTTGTAGGCTGCAAAGAGCGGTTTCGGCAGAAAGAAGCCGGCAACCGCCGCTTTCCCTGCGGACTGCAGCGGAGAGCCGAAGTCTGCGTCTCTAGCAGACTGCATCATAGCGAAAAGCTTTTCCAGCGTGTCTCGCAGGGAGAAAGCTTGCCAGCACTGTGCATGCATCCCGCCCTTGCCCAGAAACATGGATTTGATGAACACTCCAAAAACACTACTCTTTCCTAGGCAAGCTTCAAACTGCTGTCAAACGTCCGTGCTCTCTGTTTTCAGCTGCCCTGCTCGTTGTAGAAGAGTGCACAGCTCCACCTCTCATTCAGTGCACAGCGAAGTCAATTGCAAAAAACCAGCAGCTGCTCACTCCCAAACACAAGGCGCTGTCTATGTCCTTGCTTCCCGAGCAATTCAGCACAGCCCTTCTTTTTTGCAACTCGGAAGCTCAGGGTACGAACAAGAATTCTCCAGATTCGTCTGCATCAGGACCAAGTCAAAACGCAGGAAAGTCGTCCTGGAGCACCTGCCAGAAGCATGCCAGCGGTGAATTGAAAGGGCTGGCAGCTGCAGCCACCGTCTTCTAGCCGTGCCAAGGCTGCGCACACAAGCCGGTTTCGTTCTTCGCCTCTCAGAAGCCAACCGCTCTCCCCGGCTGCCGGAGGCGAAGAAGCGGCTACTAGGTGCACCGCTGACGTGAACCGCACTTGTAGGCTGCAAAGCGCGGTTTCGGCAGAAAGAAGCCGGCAACCGCCGCTTTCCCTGCGGACAGCTGTGGAGAGCCGAAGTCTGCGTCTCTAGCTAACTGCATCATAGCGAAAAGCTTTTCCAGCGTGTCTCGCAGGGAGAGAGCTTGCCAGCACAGTGCACGTATCCCGCCCTTGCCCAGAAACATATATTTGCTGAACACTCCAAAAACACTGCTCTTTCCTAGGCAAGCTTCAAACTGTTGTCAGATATCGGTGCTCTCTGTTTTCTGCTGTCCTGCTCGTTGTAGAAGAGTGCACAACTCCACCTGACATTCAGTGCACAGCGAAGTCAACTGCAAAAAACCAGCAGCTGCTCACTCCCAAACACAAGGCGCTGCCTATGTCCTTGCTTCCCGAGCAATTCAGCACAGCCCTTCTTCTCTGCAGCTGCCATCGAGATCTCTGCAACTCGTAAACGCAGGGTACGAACAAGAATTCTCCAGATTCGTCTGCATCAGGACCAAGTCAAAACGCAGGAAAGTCGTCCTGGAGCACCTGCCAGAAGCATGCCAGAGGTGAATTGAAAGGGCTGGCAGCTGCAGCCACCGTCTTCTAGCAGTGCCAAGGCTGCGCACACAAGCCGGTTTCGTTCTTCGCCTCTCAGAAGCCAACCACTCTCCCCGGCTGCCGGAGGCGAAGAAGCGGCTATTAGGTGCACCGCTGACGTGAACCGCACTTGTAGGCTGCAAAGAGCGGTTTCGGCAGAAAGAAGCCGGCAACCGCCGCTTTCCCTGCGGACTGCAGCGGAGAGCCGAAGTCTGCGTCTCTAGCAGACTGCATCATAGCGAAAAGCTTTTCCAGCGTGTCTCGCAGGGAGAAAGCTTGCCAGCACTGTGCATGCATCCCGCCCTTGCCCAGAAACATGGATTTGCTGAACACTCCAAAAACACTACTCTTTCCTAGGCAAGCTTCAAACTGCTGTCAGCCATCTGTGCTCTCTGTTTTCAGCTGCCCTGCTCGTTGTAGAAGTGTGCACAGCTCACCCTGGCATTCAGTGCACAGCGAAGTCAATTGCAAAAAACCAGCAGCAGCTCACTCCCAAACACAAGGCGCTGTCTATGTCCTTGCTTCCCAAGCAACTCAGCACAGCCCTTCTTCTCTGCATCTCGGAAGCTCAGGGCACGAACAAGAATTCTCCAGATTCGTCTGCACCAGGACCAGGTCAAAACGCAGGAAAGTCGTCCTGGAGCACCTGCCAGAAGCATGCCAGAGGTGAATTGAAAGGGCTGGCAGCTGCAGCCACCGTCTTCTAGCAGTGCCAAGGCTGCGCACACAAGCCGGTTTCGTTCTTCGCCTCTCAGAAGCCAACCGCTCTGCCCGGCTGCCGGAGGCGAAGAAGCGGCTACTAGGTGCACCGCTGACGTGAACCGCACTTGTAGGCTGCAAAGCGCGGCTTCGGCCGAAAGACGCCGGCAACCGCCGCTTCCCTGCGGACAGCAGCGCAGAGCCGAAGTCTGCGTCTCTAGCGGACTGCATCATGGCGAAAAGCTTTTCCAGCGTGTCTCGCAGGGAGAGAGCTTGCCAGCACAGTGCACGTATCCCGCCCTTGCCCAGAAACATATATTTGCTGAACACTCCAAAAACACTGCTCTTTCCTAGGCAAGCTTCAAACTGTTGTCAGATATCTGTGCTCTCTGTTTTCTGCTGTCCTGCTCGTTGTAGAAGAGTGCACAGCTCCACCTGACATTCAGTGCACAGCGAAGTCAACTGCAAAAAACCATCAGCTGGTCACTCCCAAACACAAGGCGCTGTCTATGTCCTTGCTTCCCGAGCAATTCAGCACAGCCCTTCTTCTCTGCAGCTGCCATCGAGATCTCTACAACTCGTAAACGCAGGGTACGAACAAGAATTCTCCAGATTCGTCTGCATCAGGACCAAGTCAAAACGCAGAAAAGTCGTCCTGGCGCACCTGCCAGAAGCATGCCAGAGGTGAATTGAAAGGGCTGGCAGCTGCAGCCACCGTCTTCTAGCAGTGCCAAGGCTGCGCACACAAGCCGGTTTCGTTCTTCGCCTCTCAGAAGCCAACCGCTCTCCCCGGCTGCCGGAGGCGAAGAAGCGGCTACTAGGTGCACCGCTGAAGTGAACCGCACTTGTAGGCTGCAAAGCGCGGTTTCGGCAGAAAGAAGCAGGCAACCGCCGCTTCCCTGCGGACAGCAGCGCAGAGCCGGAGTCTGCGTCTCTAGCGGACTGCATAATAGCGAAAAGCTTTTCAGCGTGTCTCGCAGGGAGAAAGCTTGCCAGCGCAGTGCACGCATCCCGCCCTTGCACAGAAACATATATTTGCTGAACACTCCAAAAACACTGCTCTTTCCTAGGCAAGCTTCAAACTGCTGTCAGAAATCTGTGCTCTCTGTTTTCAGCTGCCCTGCTCGTTGTAGAAGAGTGCACAGCTCCACCTCTCATTCAGTGCACAGCGAAGTCAATTGCAAAAAACCAGCAGCTGCTCACTCCCAAACACAAGGCGCTGTCTATGTCCTTGCTTCCCGAGCAACTCAGCGCAGCCCTTCTTCTCTGCATCTCGGAAGCTCAGGGCACGAACAAGAATTCTCCAGATTCGTCTGCATCAGGACCAAGTCAAAACGCAGGAAAGTCGTCCTGGAGCACCTGCCAGAAGCATGCCAGAGGTGAATTGAAAGGGCTGGCAGCTGCAGCCGCCGTCTTCTAGCAGTGCCAAGGCTGCGCACACAAGCCGGTTTCGTTCTTCGCCTCTCAGAAGCCAACCACTCTCCCCGGCTGCCGGAGGCGAAGAAGCGGCTGTTAGGTGCACCGCTGACGTGAACCGCACTTGTAGGCTGCAAAGAGCGGTTTCGGCAGAAAGAAGCCGGCAACCGCCGCTTTCTCTGCGGACTGCAGCGGAGAGCCGAAGTCTGCGTCTCTAGCAGACTGCATCATAGCGAAAAGCTTTTCCAGCGTGTCTCGCAGGGAGAAAGCTTGCCAGCACTGTGCATGCATCCCGCCCTTGCCCAGAAACATGGATTTGCTGAACACTCCAAAAACACTACTCTTTCCTAGGCAAGCTTCAAACTGCTGTCAGCCATCTGTGCTCTCTGTTTTCAGCTGCCCTGCTCGTTGTAAAAGTGTGCACAGCTCACCCTGGCATTCAGTACACAGCGAAGTCAATTGCAAAAAACCAGCAGCTGCTCACTCCCAAACACAAGGCGCTGTCTATGTCCTTGCTTCCCGAGCAACTCAGCACAGCCCTTCTTCTCTGCATCTCGGAAGCTCAGGGCACGAACAAGAATTCTCCAGATTCGTCTGCATCAGGACCAAGTCAAAACGCAGGAAAGTCGTCCTGGAGCACCTGCCAGAAGCATGCCAGCGGTGAATTGAAAGGGCTGGCAGCTGCAGCCACCGTCTTCTAGCAGTGCCAAGGCTGCGCACACAAGCCGGTTTCGTTCTTCGCCTCTCAGAAGCCAACCACTCTCCCCGGCTGCCGGAGGCGAAGAAGCAGCTATTAGGTGCACCGCTGACGTGAACCGCACTTGTAGGCTGCAAAGAGCGGTTTCGGCAGAAAGAAGCCGGCAACCGCCGCTTTCCCTGCGGACTGCAGCGGAGAGCCGAAGTCTGCGTCTCTAGCAGACTGCATCATAGCGAAAAGCTTTTCCAGCGTGTCTCGCAGGGAGAAAGCTTGCCAGCACTGTGCATGCATCCCGCCCTTGCCCAGAAACATGGATTTGCTGAACACTCCAAAAACACTACTCTTTCCTAGGCAAGCTTCAAACTGCTGTCAGCCATCTGTGCTCTCTGTTTTCAGCTGCCCTGCTCGTTGTAGAAGTGTGCACAGCTCACCCTGGCATTCAGTGCACAGCGAAGTCAATTGCAAAAAGCCAGCAGCTGCTCACTCCCAAACACAAGGTGCTGTCTATGTCCTTGCTTCCCAAGCAACTCAGCACAGCCCTTCTTCTCTGCATCTCGGAAGCTCAGGGCACGAACAAGAATTCTCCAGATTCGTCTGCACCAGGACCAGGTCAAAACGCAGGAAAGTCGTCCTGGAGCACCTGCCAGAAGCATGCCAGAGGTGAATTGAAAGGGCTGGCAGCTGCAGCCACCGTCTTCTAGCAGTGCCAAAGCTGCGCACACAAGCCGGTTTCGTTCTTCGCCTCTCAGAAGCCAACCGCTCTCCCCGGCTGCCGGAGGCGAAGAAGCGGCTACTAGGTGCACCGCTGACGTGAACCGCACTTGTAGGCTGCAAAGCGCGGCTTCGGCCGAAAGACGCCGGCAACCGCCGCTTTCCTGCGTAGAGCTGCGGAGAGCCAGAGTCTGCGTCTCAAGCGGACTGCATCATGGCGAAAAGCTTTTCCAGCGTGTCTCGCAGGGAGAGAGCTTGCCAACGCAGTGGACGCATCCCGCCCCTGCCAAGAAACATATATTTGCTGAACACTCCAAAAACACTGCTCATTCATAGGCAAGCTTCAAACTGCTGTCAGACGTCCGTGCTCTCTGTTTTCAGCTGCCCTGCTCGTTGTAGAAGTGTGCACAGCTCACCCTGGCATTCAGTGCACAGCGAAGTCAACTGCAAAAAACCAGCAGCTGCTCACTCCCAAACACAAGGCGCTGTCTATGTTCTTGCTTCCCGAGCAACCCAGCACAGCCCTTCTTCTCTGCATCTCGGAAGCTCAGGGCACGAACAAGAATTCTCCAGATTCGTCTGCATCAGGACCAAGTCAAAACGCAGGAAAGTCGCCCTGGAGCACCTGCCAGAAGCATGCCAGAGGTGAATTGAAAGGGCTGGCAGCTGCAGCCACCGTCCTCCAGAAGTGCCAAGGCTGCGCACACAAGCCGGTTTCGTTCTTCGCCTCTCAGAAGCCAACCGCTCTCCCCGGCTGCCGGAGGCGAAGAAGCGGCTACTAGGTGCACCGCTGACGTGAACCGCACTTGTGGGCTGCAAAGCGCGGCTTCTGCAGAAAGACGCCGGCAACCACCGCTTTCCTGCGGACAGCTGCGGAGAGCCGGAGTCTGCGTCTCAAGCGGACTGCATCATGGCGGAAAGCTTTTCCAGCGTGTCTCGCAGGGAGAGAGCTTGCCAGCACAGTGCACGCATCCCGCCCTTGCCCAGAAACATATATTTGCTGAACAGTCCAAAAACACTGCTCTTTCCTAGGCAAGCTTCAAACTGCTGTCAGCCATCTGTGCTCTCTGTTTTCTGCCTTCCAGCTCGTTGTAAAGGAGTGCACAGCAACACCTGACATTCAGTGGACAGCGAAGTCAACTGCAAAAAAACAGCAGCTGCTCACTACCAAACACAAGGCGCTGTCTATGTCCTTGCTTCCCTTGCAACTTAGCACAGCCCTTCTTCTCTGCAACTCGGAAGCTCAGGGCACGAACAAGAATTCTCCGGATTCGTCTGCATCAGGACCAAGTCAAAACGCAGTAAAGTCGTCCTGGAGCACCTGCCAGAAGCATGCCAGCGGTAAATTGAAAGGGCTGGCAGCTGCAGCCACCGTCTTCTAGCAGTGCCAAGGCTGCGCACACAAGCCGGTTTCGTTCTTCGCCTCTCAGAAGCCAACCGCTCTCCCCGGCTGCCGGAGGCGAAGAAGCGGCTACTAGGTGTACCGCTGACGTGAACCGCACTTGTGGGCTGCAAAGCGCGGCTTCTGCAGAAAGACGCCGGCAACCACCGCTTTCCTGCGGACAGCTGCGGAGAGCCGGAGTCTGCGTCTCAAGCGGACTGCATCATGGCGGAAAGCTTTTCCAGCGTGTCTCGCAGGGAGAAAGCTTGCCAGCACAGTGCACGCATCCCGCCCTTGCCCAGAAACATATATTTGCTGAACACTCCAAAAACACTACTCTTTCCTAGGCAAGCTTCAAACTGCTGTCAGACATCTGTGCTCTCTGTTTTCTGCTGTCCTGCTCGTTGTAGAGGAGTGCACAGCTCCACCTGACATTCAGTGCACATTGAAGTCAACTGCAAAAAACCAGCAGCTGCTAACTCCCAAACACAAGGCGCTGTCTATGTCCTTGCTTTCTGAGCGACTCAGCACAGCCCTTCTTTTCTGCAGCTGCCATCGAGATCTCCGCAACTCGGAAGCTCAGGGTACGAGCAAGAATTCACCAGATTTGTCTGCATCAGGACCAAGTCAAAATGCAGGAATGTCGTCAGGGAACAACTGGCAGAAGCATCACAGAGGTGAACTGAAAGGGCTGGCAGCTGCAACCACCGTCCTCTAGCAGTGCCAAGGCTGCGCACACGAGCCGGTTTCTTTCTTCGCCTCTCAGAAGCCAACCGCTGTCCCCGGCTGCCGGAGGCGAAGAAGCGGCTACTAGGTGCACCGCTGACGTGACCCGCACTTGTAGGCAGCATAGCGCGGCTTCTGCAGAAAGACGCCTCAACCACCGCTTTCCTGCGGACAGCTGCGGAGAGCCGGAGTCTGCGTCTCTAGCGGACTGCATCATGGCGGAAAGCTTTTCCAGCGTGTCTCGCAGGGAGAAAGCTTGCCAGCACAGTGCACGCATCCCGCCCTTGCACAGAAACATATATTTGCTGAACACTCCAAAAACACTGCTCTTTCCTAGGCAAGCTTCAAACTGCTGTAAGACGTCCGTGCTCTCTGTTTTCTGCTGCCCTGCTCGTTGTAGAGGAGTGCCCAGCTGCACCTGATATTCAGTGCAAAGCGAAGTCAACTGCAAAAAACCAGCAGCTGCTCACTCCCAAACACAAGGTGCTGTCTATGTCCTTGCTTCCCGAGCAATTCAGCACAGCCCTTCTTTTCTGCAGCTGCCATCGAGATCTCCGCAACTCGGAAGCTCAGGGCACGAACAAGAATTCTCCAGATTCGTCTGCATGAGGACCAAGTCAAAACGCAGGAATGTCGTCAGGGAACAACTGCCAGAAGCATCACAGAGGTGAACTGAAAGGGCTGGCAGCTGCAGCCACCGTCCTCTAGCAGTGCCAAGGCTGCGCACACAAGCCGGTTTCGATCTTCGCCTCTCAGAAGCCAACCGCTCTCCCCGGCTGCCGGAGGCCAAGAAGCGGCTACTAGGTGTACCGCTGACGTGAACCGCACTTGTAGGCTGCAAAGAGCGGTTTCGGCAGAAAGAAGCCGGCAACCGCCGCTTTCTCTGCGGACTGCAGCGGAGAGCCGAAGTCTGCGTCTCTAGCAGACTGCATCATAGCGAAAAGCTTTTCCAGCGTGTCTCGCAGAGAGAAAGCTTGCCAGCACTGTGCATGCATCCCGCCCTTGCCCAGAAACATGGATTTGCTGAACACTCCAAAAACACTACTCTTTCCTAGGCAAGCTTCAAACTGCTGTCAGCCATCTGTGCTCTCTGTTTTCAGCTGCCCTGCTCGTTGTAGAAGTGTGCACAGCTCACCCTGGCATTCAGTACACAGCGAAGTCAATTGCAAAAAACCAGCAGCTGCTCACTCCCAAACACAAGGCGCTGTCTATGTCCTTGCTTCCCGAGCAACTCAGCACAGCCCTTCTTCTCTGCATCTCGGAAGCTCAGGGCACGAACAAGAATTCTCCAGATTCGTCTGCATCAGGACCAAGTCAAAACGCAGGAAAGTCGTCCTGGAGCACCTGCCAGAAGCATGCCAGCGGTGAATTGAAAGGGCTGGCAGCTGCAGCCACCGTCTTCTAGCAGTGCCAAGGCTGCGCACACAAGCCGGTTTCGTTCTTCGCCTCTCAGAAGCCAACCACTCTCCCCGGCTGCCGGAGGCGAAGAAGCAGCTATTAGGTGCACCGCTGACGTGAACCGCACTTGTAGGCTGCAAAGAGCGGTTTCGGCAGAAAGAAGCCGGCAACCGCCGCTTTCCCTGCGGACTGCAGCGGAGAGCCGAAGTCTGCGTCTCTAGCAGACTGCATCATAGCGAAAAGCTTTTCCAGCGTGTCTCGCAGGGAGAAAGCTTGCCAGCACTGTGCATGCATCCCGCCCTTGCCCAGAAACATGGATTTGCTGAACACTCCAAAAACACTACTCTTTCCTAGGCAAGCTTCAAACTGCTGTCAGCCATCTGTGCTCTCTGTTTTCAGCTGCCCTGCTCGTTGTAGAAGTGTGCACAGCTCACCCTGGCATTCAGTGCACAGCGAAGTCAATTGCAAAAAGCCAGCAGCTGCTCACTCCCAAACACAAGGTGCTGTCTATGTCCTTGCTTCCCAAGCAACTCAGCACAGCCCTTCTTCTCTGCATCTCGGAAGCTCAGGGCACGAACAAGAATTCTCCAGATTCGTCTGCACCAGGACCAGGTCAAAACGCAGGAAAGTCGTCCTGGAGCACCTGCCAGAAGCATGCCAGAGGTGAATTGAAAGGGCTGGCAGCTGCAGCCACCGTCTTCTAGCAGTGCCAAAGCTGCGCACACAAGCCGGTTTCGTTCTTCGCCTCTGAGAAGCCAACCGCTCTCCCCGGCTGCCGGAGGCGAAGAAGCGGCTACTAGGTGCACCGCTGACGTGAACCGCACTTGTAGGCTGCAAAGCGCGGCTTCGGCCGAAAGACGCCGGCAACCGCCGCTTTCCTGCGTAGAGCTGCGGAGAGCCAGAGTCTGCGTCTCAAGCGGACTGCATCATGGCGAAAAGCTTTTCCAGCGTGTCTCGCAGGGAGAGAGCTTGCCAACGCAGTGGACGCATCCCGCCCCTGCCAAGAAACATATATTTGCTGAACACTCCAAAAACACTGCTCATTCATAGGCAAGCTTCAAACTGCTGTCAGACGTCCGTGCTCTCTGTTTTCAGCTGCCCTGCTCGTTGTAGAAGTGTGCACAGCTCACCCTGGCATTCAGTGCACAGCGAAGTCAACTGCAAAAAACCAGCAGCTGCTCACTCCCAAACACAAGGCGCTGTCTATGTTCTTGCTTCCCGAGCAACCCAGCACAGCCCTTCTTCTCTGCATCTCGGAAGCTCAGGGCACGAACAAGAATTCTCCAGATTCGTCTGCATCAGGACCAAGTCAAAACGCAGGAAAGTCGCCCTGGAGCACCTGCCAGAAGCATGCCAGAGGTGAATTGAAAGGGCTGGCAGCTGCAGCCACCGTCCTCCAGAAGTGCCAAGGCTGCGCACACAAGCCGGTTTCGTTCTTCGCCTCTCAGAAGCCAACCGCTCTCCCCGGCTGCCGGAGGCGAAGAAGCGGCTACTAGGTGCACCGCTGACGTGAACCGCACTTGTGGGCTGCAAAGCGCGGCTTCTGCAGAAAGACGCCGGCAACCACCGCTTTCCTGCGGACAGCTGCGGAGAGCCGGAGTCTGCGTCTCAAGCGGACTGCATCATGGCGGAAAGCTTTTCCAGCGTGTCTCGCAGGGAGAGAGCTTGCCAGCACAGTGCACGCATCCCGCCCTTGCCCAGAAACATATATTTGCTGAACAGTCCAAAAACACTGCTCTTTCCTAGGCAAGCTTCAAACTGCTGTCAGCCATCTGTGCTCTCTGTTTTCTGCCTTCCTGCTCGTTGTAAAGGAGTGCACAGCAACACCTGACATTCAGTGGACAGCGAAGTCAACTGCAAAAAAACAGCAGCTGCTCACTACCAAACACAAGGCGCTGTCTATGTCCTTGCTTCCCTTGCAACTTAGCACAGCCCTTCTTCTCTGCAACTCGGAAGCTCAGGGCACGAACAAGAATTCTCCGGATTCGTCTGCATCAGGACCAAGTCAAAACGCAGTAAAGTCGTCCTGGAGCACCTGCCAGAAGCATGCCAGCGGTAAATTGAAAGGGCTGGCAGCTGCAGCCACCGTCTTCTAGCAGTGCCAAGGCTGCGCACACAAGCCGGTTTCGTTCTTCGCCTCTCAGAAGCCAACCGCTCTCCCCGGCTGCCGGAGGCGAAGAAGCGGCTACTAGGTGTACCGCTGACGTGAACCGCACTTGTGGGCTGCAAAGCGCGGCTTCTGCAGAAAGACGCCGGCAACCACCGCTTTCCTGCGGACAGCTGCGGAGAGCCGGAGTCTGCGTCTCAAGCGGACTGCATCATGGCGGAAAGCTTTTCCAGCGTGTCTCGCAGGGAGAAAGCTTGCCAGCACAGTGCACGCATCCCGCCCTTGCACAGAAACATATATTTGCTGAACACTCCAAAAACACTGCTCTTTCCTAGGCAAGCTTCAAACTGCTGTAAGACGTCCGTGCTCTCTGTTTTCTGCTGCCCTGCTCGTTGTAGAGGAGTGCCCAGCTGCACCTGATATTCAGTGCAAAGCGAAGTCAACTGCAAAAAACCAGCAGCTGCTCACTCCCAAACACAAGGTGCTGTCTATGTCCTTGCTTCCCGAGCAATTCAGCACAGCCCTTCTTTTCTGCAGCTGCCATCGAGATCTCCGCAACTCGGAAGCTCAGGGCACGAACAAGAATTCTCCAGATTCGTCTGCATGAGGACCAAGTCAAAACGCAGGAATGTCGTCAGGGAACAACTGCCAGAAGCATCACAGAGGTGAACTGAAAGGGCTGGCAGCTGCAGCCACCGTCCTCTAGCAGTGCCAAGGCTGCGCACACAAGCCGGTTTCGATCTTCGCCTCTCAGAAGCCAACCGCTCTCCCCGGCTGCCGGAGGCCAAGAAGCGGCTACTAGGTGTACCGCTGACGTGAACCGCACTTGTAGGCTGCAAAGAGCGGTTTCGGCAGAAAGAAGCCGGCAACCGCCGCTTTCTCTGCGGACTGCAGCGGAGAGCCGAAGTCTGCGTCTCTAGCAGACTGCATCATAGCGAAAAGCTTTTCCAGCGTGTCTCGCAGAGAGAAAGCTTGCCAGCACTGTGCATGCATCCCGCCCTTGCCCAGAAACATGGATTTGCTGAACACTCCAAAAACACTACTCTTTCCTAGGCAAGCTTCAAACTGCTGTCAGCCATCTGTGCTCTCTGTTTTCAGCTGCCCTGCTCGTTGTAGAAGTGTGCACAGCTCACCCTGGCATTCAGTACACAGCGAAGTCAATTGCAAAAAACCAGCAGCTGCTCACTCCCAAACACAAGGCGCTGTCTATGTCCTTGCTTCCCGAGCAACTCAGCACAGCCCTTCTTCTCTGCATCTCGGAAGCTCAGGGCACGAACAAGAATTCTCCAGATTCGTCTGCATCAGGACCAAGTCAAAACGCAGGAAAGTCGTCCTGGAGCACCTGCCAGAAGCATGCCAGCGGTGAATTGAAAGGGCTGGCAGCTGCAGCCACCGTCTTCTAGCAGTGCCAAGGCTGCGCACACAAGCCGGTTTCGTTCTTCGCCTCTCAGAAGCCAACCACTCTCCCCGGCTGCCGGAGGCGAAGAAGCAGCTATCGGGTGCACCGCTGACGTGAACCGCACTTGTAGGCTGCAAAGAGCGGTTTCGGCAGAAAGAAGCCGGCAACCGCCGCTTTCCCTGCGGACTGCAGCGGAGAGCCGAAGTCTGCGTCTCTAGCAGACTGCATCATAGCGAAAAGCTTTTCCAGCGTGTCTCGCAGGGAGAAAGCTTGCCAGCACTGTGCATGCATCCCGCCCTTGCCCAGAAACATGGATTTGCTGAACACTCCAAAAACACTACTCTTTCCTAGGCAAGCTTCAAACTGCTGTCAGCCATCTGTGCTCTCTGTTTTCAGCTGCCCTGCTCGTTGTAGAAGTGTGCACAGCTCACCCTGGCATTCAGTGCACAGCGAAGTCAATTGCAAAAAGCCAGCAGCTGCTCACTCCCAAACACAAGGTGCTGTCTATGTCCTTGCTTCCCAAGCAACTCAGCACAGCCCTTCTTCTCTGCATCTCGGAAGCTCAGGGCACGAACAAGAATTCTCCAGATTCGTCTGCACCAGGACCAGGTCAAAACGCAGGAAAGTCGTCCTGGAGCACCTGCCAGAAGCATGCCAGAGGTGAATTGAAAGGGCTGGCAGCTGCAGCCACCGTCTTCTAGCAGTGCCAAGGCTGCGCACACAAGCCGGTTTCGTTCTTCGCCTCTCAGAAGCCAACCGCTCTCCCCGGCTGCCGGAGGCGAAGAAGCGGCTACTAGGTGCACCGCTGACGTGAACCGCACTTGTAGGCTGCAAAGCGCGGCTTCGGCCGAAAGACGCCGGCAACCGCCGCTTTCCTGCGTAGAGCTGCGGAGAGCCAGAGTCTGCGTCTCAAGCGGACTGCATCATGGCGAAAAGCTTTTCCAGCGTGTCTCGCAGGGAGAGAGCTTGCCAACGCAGTGGACGCATCCCGCCCCTGCCAAGAAACATATATTTGCTGAACACTCCAAAAACACTGCTCATTCATAGGCAAGCTTCAAACTGCTGTCAGACGTCCGTGCTCTCTGTTTTCAGCTGCCCTGCTCGTTGTAGAAGTGTGCACAGCTCACCCTGGCATTCAGTGCACAGCGAAGTCAACTGCAAAAAACCAGCAGCTGCTCACTCCCAAACACAAGGCGCTGTCTATGTTCTTGCTTCCCGAGCAACCCAGCACAGCCCTTCTTCTCTGCATCTCGGAAGCTCAGGGCACGAACAAGGATTCTCCAGATTCGTCTGCATCAGGACCAAGTCAAAACGCAGGAAAGTCGCCCTGGAGCACCTGCCAGAAGCATGCCAGAGGTGAATTGAAAGGGCTGGCAGCTGCAGCCACCGTCCTCCAGAAGTGCCAAGGCTGCGCACACAAGCCGGTTTCGTTCTTCGCCTCTCAGAAGCCAACCGCTCTCCCCGGCTGCCGGAGGCGAATAAGCGGCTACTAGGTGCACCGCTGACGTGAACCGCACTTGTGGGCTGCAAAGCGCGGCTTCTGCAGAAAGACGCCGGCAACCACCGCTTTCCTGCGGACAGCTGCGGAGAGCCGGAGTCTGCGTCTCAAGCGGACTGCATCATGGCGGAAAGCTTTTCCAGCGTGTCTCGCAGGGAGAAAGCTTGCCAGCACAGTGCACGCATCCCGCCCTTGCCCAGAAACATATATTTGCTGAACAGTCCAAAAACACTGCTCTTTCCTAGGCAAGCTTCAAACTGCTGTCAGCCATCTGTGCTCTCTGTTTTCTGCCTTCCTGCTCGTTGTAAAGGAGTGCACAGCAACACCTGACATTCAGTGGACAGCGAAGTCAACTGCAAAAAAACAGCAGCTGCTCACTCCCAAACACAAGGTGCTGTCTATGTCCTTGCTTCCCGAGCAACTCAGCGCAGCCATTGTTCTCTGCGTCTCGGAAGCTCAGGGCACGAACAAGAATTCTCCAGATTTGTCTGCATTAGGACCAAGTCAAAACGCAGGAAAGTCGTCCTGGAGCACTCCCAGAAGCATGCCAGAGGTGACCTGAAAGGGCTGGCAGCTGCAACCACCGTCCTCTAACAGTGCCAAGGCTGCGCACACAAGCCGGTTTCGTTCTTCGCCTCTCAGAAGCCAACCGCTCTCCCCGGCTGCCGGAGGTGAAGAAGCGGCTACTAGGTGTACCGCTGACGTGAACCGCTATTGTAGGCTGCAAAGCGCGGCTTCGGCAGAAAGACGCCGGCAACCGCCGCTTTCCTGCGGACAGCTGAGGAGAGCCGAAGTCTGCGTCTCTAGCGGACTGCATCATGGCGAAAGCTTTTCCAGCGTCTCTCGAAGGGAGAAAGCTTGCCAGCACAGTGCACGCATCCCGCCATGGCCCAGAAACATATATTTTCTGAACACTCCAAAAACACTGCTCTTTCCTAGGCAAGCTTCAAATTGCTGTCAGTAGTGCGTGCTCTCTGTTTTCTGCTGCCCTCCTCGTTGCAGAGGAGTGCACAGCTCACCCTGGCATTCAGTGCACAGCGAAGTCAATTGCAAAAAACCAGCAGCTGCTCACTCCCAAACACAAGGCGCTGTCTATGTCCTTGCTTCCTGAGCGACTCAGCACAGCTCTTCTTTTCTGCAGCTGCCATCGAGATCTCTGCATCTCGGACGCTCAGGGCACGAACAAGAATTCTCCAGATTCGTCTGCATCAGGACCAAGTGAAAACGCAAGAAAGTCGTCCTGGAGCACCTGCCAGAAGCATGCCAGCGGTGAATTGAAAGCGCAGGCAGCTGCAGCCACCGTCCTCTAGCAGTGCCAAGGCTGCGCACACAAGCCGGTTTCGTTCTTCGCCTCTCAGAAGCCAACCGCTCTCCCCGGCTGCCGGAGGCGAAGAAGCGGCTACTAGGCGCCCATCTGACATGAACCACACTTGTAGGCTGCAAAGCGCGGCTTCGGCAGAAAGACGCCGGCAACCGCCGCTTTCCTGCGGACAGCTGAGGAGAGCCGAAGTCTGCGTCTCTAGCGGACTGCATCATGGCGAAAGCTTTTCCAGCGTCTCTCGAAGGGAGAAAGCTTGCCAGCACAGTGCACGCATCCCCCCATGGCCCAGAAACATATATTTTCTGAACACTCCAAAAACACTGCTCTTTCCTAGGCAAGCTTCAAACTGCTGTCAGTAGTGCGTGCTCTCTGTTTTCTGCTGCCCTCCTCGTTGTAGAGGAGTGCACAGCTCACCCTGGCATTCAGTGCACAGCGAAGTCAATTGCAAAAAACCAGCAGCTGCTCACTCCCAAACACAAGGCGCTGTCTATGTCCTTGCTTCCTGAGCGACTCAGCACAGCCCTTCTTTTCTGCAGCTGCCATCGAGATCTCCGCAACTCGGAAGCTCAGGGTACGAGCAAGAATTCTCCAGATTTGTCTGCATCAGGACCAAGTCAAAACGCAGGAATGTCGTCAGGGAACAACTGCCAGAAGCATCACAGAGGTGAACTGAAAGGGCTGGCAGCTGCAGCCGCCGTCCTCTAGCAGTGCCAAGACTGCGCACACAAGCCGGTTTCGTTCTTCGCCTCTCAGAAGCCAACCGCTCTCCCCGGCTGCCGGAGGCGAAGAAGCGGCTACTAGGTGTACCGCTGACGTGAACCGCACTTGTAGGCTGCAAAGCGCGGTTTTGGCAGAAAGACGCCGGCAACCGCCGCTTTCATGCGGACAGCTGCGGAGAGCCGAAGTCTGCGTCTCTAGCGGACTGCATCATAGCGAAAAGCTTTTCCAGCGTGTCTCGAAGGGAGAAAGCTTGCCAGCACAGTGCACGCATCCCGCCCTTGCCCAGAAACATGGATTTGCTGAACACTCTAAAAACACTGCTCTTTCCTAGGCAAGCTTCAAACTGCTGTCAGACATCTGTGCTCTCTGTTTTCTGCTGCCCTGCTCGTTGTAGAAGAGTGCACAGCTCCACCTGACTTCAGTGCACAGCGAAGTCAACTGCAAAAAAACCAGCAGCTGCTCACTCCCAAACACAAGGCGCTGTCTATGTCCTTGCTTCCCTTGCAACTCAGCGCAGCCCTTCTTTCCTGCAGCTGCCATCGAGTTCTCTGTATCTCGGGAGCTCTGGGAACGAACAAGAATTCTCCAGATTCGTCTGCATCAGGACCAAGTGAAAACGCAGGAAAGTCGTCCCTGAGCACCTGCCAGAAGCATGCCAGCGGTGAATTGAAAGGGCTGGCAGCTGCAGCCACCGTCCTCTAGCAGTGCCAAGGCTGCGCACACAAGCCGGTTTCGTTCTTCGCCTCTCAGAAGCCAACCGCTCTCCCCGGCTGCCGGAGGCGAAGAAGTGGCTACTAGGTGCACCGCTGACGTGAACTGCACTTGTAGGCTGCAAAGTGCGGTTTCGGCAAAAAGAAGCCGGCAACCGCCCCTTCCCTGCGGACAGCAGCGGAGAGCCGGAGTCTGCGTCTCTAGCGGACTGCATCATATCGAAAAGGTTTTCCAGCGTGTCTCGCAGGGAGAGAGCTTGCCAGCACAGTGCACGCATCCCGCCCTTGCCCAGAAACATATATTTGCTGAACAGTCCAAAAACACTGCTTTTTCCTAGGCAAGCTTCAAACTGCGGTAAGACATCTGTGCTCTCTGTTTTCTGCTGCCCTGCTCATTGTAGAAGTGTGCACAGCTCACCCTGGCATTCAGTGCACAGCGAAGTCAACTGCAAAAAACCAGCAGCTGCTCACTCCCAAACGCAAGGCGCTGTCTTTGTCCTTGCTACCCGAGCAACTCAACGCAGCCCTTCTTCTCTGCATCTCAGAAGCTCAGGGCACGAACAAGAATTCTCCAGATTCGTCTGCATCAGGACCAAGTCAAAACGCAGGAAAGTCGTCCTGGAGCACCTGCCAGAAGCATGCCAGCGGTGAATTGAAAGGGCAGGCAGCTGCAGCCACCGTCTTCTAGCAGTGCCAAGGCTGCGCACACAAGCCGGTTTCGTTCTTCGCCTCTCAGAAGCCAACCGCTCTCCCCGGCTGCCGGAGGCGAAGAAGCAGCTACTAGGTGTACCGCTAACGTGAACCGCACTTGTAGGCTGCAAAGCGCAGCTTCGGCAGAAAGACGCCGGCAACCGCCGCTTTCATGCGGACAGCTGGGGAGAGCCGAAGAATGCGCCTCTAGCGGACTGCATCATAGCGAAAAGCTTTTCCAGCGTGTCTCGCAGGGAGAAAGCTTGCCAGCACAGTGCACGCATCCCGCCCTTGCCCAGAAACATGGATCTGCTGAACACTCCAAAAACACTACTCTTTCCTAGGCAAGCTTCAAACTGCTGTCAGACATCTGTGCTCTCTGTTTTCTGCTGCCCTGCTCGTTGTAGAAGTGTGCACAGCTCCACCTGACATTCAGTGCACAGCGAAGTCAATTGCAAAAAACCAGCAGCTGCTCACTCCCAAACACAAGGCGCTGTCTATGTCCTTGCTTCCCTTGCAACTCAGCGCAGCCCTTCTTTTCTGCAGCTGCCATCGAGTTCTCTGTATCTCGGGAGCTCTGGGAACGAACAAGAATTCTCCAGATTCGTCTGCATCAGGACCAAGTGAAAACGCAGGAAAGTCGTCCTGGAGCACCTGCCAGAAGCATGCCAGTGGTGAATTGAAAGCGCAGGCAGCTGCAGCCACCGTCCTCTAGCAGTGCCAAGGCTGCGCACACAAGCCGGTTTCGTTCTTCGCCTCTCAGAAGCCAACCGCTCTCCCCGGCTGCCGGAGGCGAAGAAGTGGCTACTAGGTGCACCGCTGACGTGAACTGCACTTGTAGGCTGCAAAGTGCGGTTTCGGCAAAAAGAAGCCGGCAACCGCCGCTTCCCTGCGGACAGCAGCGGAGAGCCGGAGTCTGCGTCTCTAGCGGACTGCATCATATCGGAAAGGTTTTCCAGCGTGTCTCGCAGGGAGAGAGCTTGCCAGCACAGTGCACGCATCCCGCCCTTGCCCAGAAACATATATTTGCTGAACACTCCAAAAACACTGCTCTTTCCTAGGCAAGCTTCAAACTGCGGTAAGACATCTGTGCTCTCTGTTTTCTGCTGCCCTGCTCGTTGTAGAGGAGTGCACAGCTCACCCTGGCATTCAGTGCACAGCGAACGGTGCCGCTGCCCGCGGCCGGAGCTGCCTGTGCGGCGGAGCGGCCGCACCTCCCGGGCACCTCTCTGGGCGCTGCTTGCGGGGCTGTGCCGGCCTTCCCAAAACTGCCCGTGGATTCCTTCGCATGGCGCTCGCTGCCCCTCGGTGTCTGCTGGTGCCAGCGTGGCGCTCCAGCCGTGGCGGGAGCTCTGCCGTCGGTGTCCTGGTGCTGCCGCCTCCAGAGCCCGGGGGCCGGAGCGCTTCGCCTCAGGGGCCGGGCTGCAGCGGGACTCGCAGCGGGCTCGGCCCGGCCGCCGCCGCTGTCGGTACGGGCGCGCTGAGGCGGAGCTGCCGCCCCTCAGGTTCACAGCGCTTCTCGCTATTGGCACTGCGGCTCCGTCAGGCTCTCCCGGCGGACATTCCGGCATGGCCCAGTGTTGTGGTGTGTTTTTCTTTAATTTGATATTTGTTCTGTGTATATTCAACCCTCACCCCCCCCAAATCCTCCCTTATCCAGTTGTCAATCTTCCCAAGCTCTTCCCTTACACCTTCCTCTCCAAGTTGTCAATTTTCCGTTTCCCTGCCCCTTTCCCCAGAACATTCCTTGTCACTCCTCCCAGCCTCCTCCCCTGCTTCCAGTGCATTCCCTGCCTATTTAGTGAGGCTCAACGCTCTATTGGTTACTTTGTGTTACTCCACTCCCCTGTTTCCCCTGATAGGTTTGTGATATGTTAGTCCCTTCTTAGACTCCTCCCCAGCCCTACCCTCATTGGTTGCTGTTCCTAAACCCTGCCTCTTGAGTTCCGGTATAAAACCTTTGTTCGCCCTCCCCGGAGGGTCTTGGGGCTTGCTGAAATAAACCATCCTGTTCACCCCCAAGTCCCGTGTCGCCTCTGTCTGTCCCCGCTCCGACAACTGGGACCGCAGAGCTTCGCAGGGGGAGTGGCCGCCCATTCTCTTCCCTCTCGCCTCCCAGCACGCCACCGCTTGGGGTATCGCGGCGAGAGAAGCTGCGCGCGTTACAACAAATGGTAGCAGAGGATGGTTCCCTCCTCCGTCTTGTAGAACAAACGGGCAAATTCGTGGGGGCGCCCGCCTCACAGAAGAAGGAGGAAAGAGGAATACCTGTGGCCGAAGAAGCACTGCCCACACTAAGAGGAGCCGAGCACCGAGCAACAAGAAGATTTAGGCTACGGGACCCTCTTTATCCTCACTGCCGTGCTCTCTACTCCTGCCTGGAGCAGCTGTGCTGCAGGGGCAAGTCCCCATTTTGCCTTAGGGCACGGGGGCAGCTGTGCTGCAGGGGCCTTAAGGGGGTAGACCCACCCCAGGACAAGAGGGCGGTTTGGCAGTGGATCAATGGTATAAGGTGTAAAATCCCATTGAGCCCAAATAACGGCGTGTCAGTGGACGGCACTAAAAGGAAGACCACCAGAGGCTGATAGCAGCCGAGCCCAAGGCTTCGGGGATGAGCCTTGGGTGTGGCCGGGAATGGCTGAGCCTGTCTTCAGGTTCCGGGAACACCCAGGCCTCTGGAAGGGCCAAACCGTATGGAACAACGTCCCCAGTTTGTCGAGCATCCATCAAAACCATCAAGACCAGAGGAAAAGATAGAGACATCGCTGCCTGCGCCCAGAGGGTAAGTGGGTCTATGCAGGGTTCTCCCTGGCGGGCGGGTGGGCTTTCCCCTTGGTTATTTTTAGCCTTAGGGCATGGGTGGGGGACCCACATTTGATGGCTCCTTCTTCCCCTCTGAAAGTTGTCTTTTCTATCCTCTCCCCCCAATCCCATGAGGCCGGAGGGGGTAGGAAAGACACAAATGGGACAGACATCTAAGAGGCAACACGTTTACTATGGGAGAGTTGATTAGAATCTTAACAAAGGCCCTTTCCATCCACGCACCTCCGCGATATCCAGCCGTGTTGGGCCCCTCTTCCATAGATTCCCCCTTATGCTTGTCCTATCTTCTCTCCCAGCTCTCCCCAGCTCTGCTTTGCTCTCCTGCCTTTAGCCACACAGCAATGAGAGCTTTTGCTCCCTCCTGTCTGGCAGAGTATTTATTACAGGGAAACTGATGACACAAATCTCCCATTTTCCATCCCCAGAAGCGCTCCCGACGTGGCCCACTTGACTCCCTACCCGACCACACCAGGGAATCGTGGCTTAGAAGGTAACTGCTCCCTGCCCATGCCACTGCTTTGCCACCAAGAGTCTTTCCTGCGCAGAGCAACTCCTCCTGGGGCCCCGCAGCGCTGGGCACGGCCAGGGGCTCCCACGCCAACCAGCCCTTCCCAAACCGGCGCTGGGATGGATGCCATGGGCTCTGGTGCACTCCCAAATTTCTGTGAGCACGACCAATACCTCTGTGTTCCCACCACGGTCTCCTCTGCTGATGGCTCTGCCCAATTTTTCGCTGCTCCCTCCCCACAGTGGCTGGTGTGGAACTCACTCCCATCCTCTCCAGTTGCCTTTTGCATGCAGGGCTCATTCCCTGCATTGCCAGCT
Organism: Taeniopygia guttata; assembly: GCF_048771995.1. Taxonomy (NCBI): domain Eukaryota; kingdom Metazoa; phylum Chordata; class Aves; order Passeriformes; family Estrildidae; genus Taeniopygia; species Taeniopygia guttata. The sequence goes on from NC_133043.1 coordinate 34,773, forward strand.
GTTGCCATCCCTGCTGGGGCTCCCCATCTTCTTCTTTAGGCTCTGCGGACGCACCCCTGAGTCCCAGGAAAAGCTTCCTGCTCAGCGGCTCTGCTTCCTCAGCAGCTCGTCTTCGGGCACACGGGCAATTTCCTCATGGAAAGGGTGGTCAGGCCTCGGCAGGGGCTGCCCAAGGAGGTGGTGGACTCGCCGGGCCAGGAGGGGTCCAAGGAAGCGGCTGGAGGTGGCACTGAGTTCTCCGGCCTGGCCGGCAAGGTGGGGATCGGGCACAGGATGGACGCTCTGAAGGCGGAGGTCTTTTCCATCGTCAGTGACTTTGGGGGCTCCGTGACTCTGTGGCCAGGCCGGGAGGCCACCTTGCCCCAATCACCGCCGGAGCCGCCCCGGCCCGAGAAAAGCCAGCGAAAGGCTCATCAGTTTAGTGAAAGAGAGGGAGAGATCCCTCCCCGGTCACCATCATGGACAGAACAGACAGAACTTGGGGATATTCATTACATTTATTGCCAAGAAAACCAGAACAGGATAATGAGAAGCAAAAGAAATGTCAACAGCACCTGCAGCCCCAAACCCATGGCAAAACCTGGCCACACAAACCAAATACAAATGGGAATGGCTCCACAGTGACACAGAGCAGGCTTAGATCCTGTGTTCAGGAGAAATTCTTCCCTGTGAGGGCAGGGAGTCCCTGGCACAGGGTGCCCAGAGCAGCTGTGGTGCCCCTGGAGCCCTGGAAGTGCCTAAGGCCAGGTCGGAGGGGGCTTGGAGTAGCCTGGGAGGACAGGTGAAGGTTTCCCTGCCATGGCAGTGGTGGCAGTGGATGGAGCTCAAGGCTCCTTCCAAGCCAATCCATTCCATGATTCCAAAGATTGACGGCTCTGAGACAGAGTCATTTGGTGACATCATGGCCTGAACTGCTGTTTGCTGCGAGTTCTAAAGCACCACCACGGTGACACAAGCAATGCTACAGTGACATGAGAAGGACCACTGTGACATCGACAGCACCACTGTGACAGAGGAACAGCCACAGCTCCAGCTCAGGTCTGCATCCCAGGTGACTGCAGTGTTGTCTTTATGAAAGACAACCAGGAGCCTGGTTCAGATAAGGCAGCACGGCGGCCTGGTCTCGTCCAAGCCACTCGGGCTAATCAACACACGCATACACCAATATGGCAGACGGTTGAAAAGCGTTTATTATCCTATTTCGTGGGTTTATATAGGTTTAGGAGTCTTTGCTACGTCAGAGGGGGGTTTGGGGTCTCGGAGGATAGTGGGTAGTGGAATTTTACCAGGACAGGTGTGGCTACATTCTTTTCTGACTCCTGGGGTAGCAGATAAGCAGGGGAGAGAGAGGGGGGGAAGGGGTCTATCTTTCCGTGACATTCCGGTAATCTTCCGCTTCACCTGTCCCTATCTTACCACATCTCCCCCCTCCTTATCACATACAAAATGAGGTAGTTGTAGATAGAGGCATTGGAGTGAGGTACAGACTTGTAACTTGTTAAGGAAAGGGTGGTTTAGTAGATCAGGGTAGATTTTTTAAGGCAGGTGCTGAAGGCTTTAGCTACTGACTGTGTTTGCAGTTTTTTTTTTGGTTTATAGCATTTGTTGGTGGCCTACGAACAGAATGTTTGCCCTTTCCAGACGGGCTTGAACAAACGAGACTAGTTTGTTCAGCAGGCATGGTCCTATGGTAATAGCCAAAAGCAGTATTGCCAGTGGACCTACCAGGGCGGAAATTAAAGTGGTGAGCCAAGGTGATTGATTGAACCAGGATTCAAACCAGCTCTGCTGGGTCTCCCTGTCTCTCTTTCTCTGAGCCAGTCTGTCTCGGAGTTCTGCCATGGAGTCTTTAACGACTCCTGTATGATCTGCATAAAAGCAGCATTCCTCCTTCAAAGCTGCACACAATCCTCCCTGCTGCATAAACAAAAGGTCAAGTCCCCGCCTATTTTGTAAAACTACTTCTGAAAGTGAAGAGACTGACTTCTCCAGATAGGAGATGGATTTCTCGATCCTCTGCAGGTCCTCGTCGATGGTCATTTGCAGCTGGGAGAGTCCGTGTTGCTGGGTTGCGATGGCTGAGACACCCGTGGCGGTGCCAGCTGCTCCCAGGCCGAGCAGCATTGCGATAGTTATACCTGTGATGATTTCCCTTTTGTGGAGTCTGTCAGGTTCCTCGAGAAGATGGTATATTTCTTCGTCTGAGTGGTACAAGACCCTGGGGACAATCAGAACTTGGACACAGAAATCAGTAGAATCATCGAATTTGTCAAGGAACACACAAGGACTCACTCCGGACCTTTGGCAAACCCACATCCCAGACGCAGATGGGATCACCCACTTGCTAGTTTTTCTGTTAGGTTTGACAACTTTAGTGCAGAAGTTGCCTTTCTGCTTCGCCAAGGTTGCACTCCCAAAACATCTGCCCTGTCCTGTGATTTGACTCAGGGTGATTCCTCTGCGGGGACTGTCCCACCTGCACTGGTGAGGGGCGCTGGCCGAGGAGTAACTGAAGGGGGTGTCCAAAGCAATGCCTTCATAAAAAGGGGGTTTGATATCATAGCAAAGCCAACAGGGGTTAGTTAGGTTCGGTTTGGTTTCGTTTAGGGTTAAAAAGGTAGCTTCTAGCATACGAAAGATTGGGTTTGGGTCTGACTCAGCCATGCGGCCTATCTGGGGGGTATCTGCAAGGCCGGTCGGGGTGTCAGTGGCTTTTGGGGTCAGGGTTTTGAGGTGGGTTGTGTTTTTCCCTCCCAGCACATTCCTGATAATTTTGTTGGGTCCCACTGGTCGAGGCGTTGGCGGCTGGAGCCTGATAATTCTCACATTCACCCACCTCCTCGGTCCTTTGAGGACCACTGTCCATGTTCTACCCGTGGCCCAGCTAGGGTGATCTGGCTGTAGGACAGTCATGTTATAACTTACGCATGCCCGTTGTCTAGGCTGTGCAGTGTGGTCTCCGCAGCCAAAGGGTGCCCAGGTGAACTGTAAGAATCTGTCGGGCTCCTGTGGTTGCCACCCGTCTGCCCATGGTCTGGCATCTGTAACAATGGTTTCGCAACCCCAATACCCACAATGTCCCCATCCCGGGTAGTCACAGTACCTTTTCCCTGGGTTGGACGCTGGGCACCAATAGGATATGTACATGAGTACGATACGTGGGTTTATGGGCCGTGTTTTCGGTTGCCCTGGAAACAGATCGGCTATATGGAATACGAAGGATGGAGCGTTTGCGGTGGTGACCTCTTTGAACACCTTGTCGCCTGAGAGATGTTGCATGACCCATCTGAACGGCTGGTGAGGGTAGTGGCCTGGGTCGGCTTGCCCCCTGGCCACAAACCCCATCAGCAGGATTGCACAGAGACACTGCACATATCTGGGTCTCACCGCCGTGGGACGCTCAGGCTCTGTCTGGTGGCTTGGTGGTCCGTTGTCTCCCTCTGGAGCAGGTGTGTGTGTGTCGCGGGGACGGTCCACGAGCGTGTCCTGCGAACGAAAACTCACAGTTTTCCATTAGTTTCATTCTTGAGGTCAGGTTTGATCGACCTGAGTGGACACCACCTGATCTTGCCCTCCTTTTTAACTGCCGCGTACCCCCGTCCCGTAAGCACCAGTCTCCAGCCCCGTTCCCACTCGCCTAGCTCGTTCTTGACCATGACCTGTGGGCCCTCCTCTAGTGTCTGGGTGGCCCAGTGTTTTCGAATGGGACTGTTTGCTTCATCTCCCCTAGGGAATTGGTTCAGTGCTAGCAGCGCGGTTGCTAGCATGCGTGTCTGGTCTCCTGAGGGGATGGAATTGGCAAAGCCCTCTGCCTTTGCCAACACTTCTAACTTGGCTTTTAGGGTCTGATTTGCTCGCTCGACAATGGCCTGTCCGGTGCTGTTATATGGGATTCCCTGTGCTAAGGTGATACCCCACACTGAGGCGAATTCTCGCACTGATTTAGAGATAAAGTTGGAAGCATTGTCAGTTTTAATTTGCTTGGGGATACCAAGCCATGCCATAACTGTCAGCCAGTGCTGGATCGTGGCCTTCGAGTTGGGTTTGAGATGCTGTGTCGCTATGATCACTCCGCTGTAGGTGTCCACTGTCACTGCAAGCCATGCTCGGGGCTTCAGCAGTTCGCAGAGGGTGAAGTCTGACTGCCAGATTTCTGATGCCTTGAGGCCTCTCGGGTTGACTCCACCGGTCCATAGGGGTGACTTCTGGCAGTGAGGGCAGGTGGCCACTACGTGCCTCGCGTCTGCTGTCGAGATCCCGCATCTTTTTGCCAGTGCTTTGGCCCCTATGTGGAGTGACTCGTGCAGCTGACGAGCTTCCTGCAGTGTCCACACTCCCTTCGCTGCAGCATCTGCTTTGTCATTTCCAGTCTGGAAGAAGCCCTTGACTGGGTTATGGCTGTTGACGTGGATGACGGACACGGTGCCCTGGCGTGAGGAGAGTGCCTCTTCAAGCATGGAGGCCGTCGTGGATGTTGACCCACCTGGTCTTGACATGGCTAGGCAGAGCTTTGCCACGAATATAGAGTCTGTCACGATGTTGAGGTGTTCGTCCTGGAAAAGTCCGCATGCCAAGACCACTGCTGCTGCTTCCAGCTGTTGCACTGACAGCGTGGGGTCACACGTTTTGACACAATGCCATGTTTCTCCTGCCTGCCACACTGCTGCTGCGGTAGAAGTCATGGAGGAGGCGTCTGTAAAGACCGTTGGTCCTGGTTGCGGTCGGTCCATGACCTTCGGTGGCACATCTATGTCGACGATGGTCAGTAGCTGGGTCCAGGGTGGTTTGGTGGCGTAGGAGATTTCTCCTCCGAAGCCGGTGAGAGCGAGGGCCAGGTATTCCGATATTGCAGTTGACTCCGTGGTCGGTCGCTTGCGAAAGGGGAGGTGGATCCTTGCCGGCTCGGTTCCCAGGTGTCTCAGGGCGAGTCTCCTGCCTTTCGTGATGAGGTTAGCAATGCACTCAACTCCTGGGGAGAATGCGTGAGTCGGTCTTCCGAGGACCACCCACTGGATCGGCTGGGATTTCTCGGAAGGCCCTTGGGCAAGTGCTCCCACTCCTCCCTTCTGCGTGAAGTGGACGTATAAGTCCAGTGGTACGCCCGGGTTCCACCTGGCAAGCAGGCTGGTGGACATCTGACGTTCGATGAAGTCGAGGGATTTCGTTGCTTGCGGCGTCAGCTCCTTGGGGTCCCACGGGTGCTTTCCTTTCAGGAGGTCATACAGGGGGTCCATGACCTCTGGGGGAACTAGGATGATGTTGCGGAGCCACTGCAGAGATCCTACGAGTCGCTGCATGTCGTGGAGGGTCTTGATGTCTCGGCGGACTGTTATCTTGGGTGGGGTCACGTAGGAGTTTGTGATCCCCACTCCCAGGAAGGTCACGCACGGTCCTCTCTTGATCTTCGTGTTCGCGATCTCGAAGCCGTTGGCCTGGAGGGTTTCCGTGATCGTGGACACTAGGTGATCCACTTGGCTTGCTGATGGTGCAGCGACGAGGATGTCGTCCATGTACTGAATGATGGTCGCAGCAGGGTGGGAGTGCCGGACTGGCATCAGTGCCCTGTCCACGGTGATCTGGCATATGGTCGGGCTGTCCACAAGGCCTTGAGGTAGCACCTTCCATTGGAAGCGGAGGTTAGGTCGCTCGCCGTTCGGGAACACGATGGAGAAGGCGAACCGTTCTTTGTCCTCGGCATGCAGGGGTATTGAAAAGAAGCAGTCTTTGATGTCCAACACTGCGCACGGCTGCCCTTCGGGGATGGCTGAGTTCGCGGGCAGTAGTGTCTGAACTGGACCCATGGGCTGAATTGTCTTGTTTACTTCCCTCAGGTCGTGGACGAGGCGGTAGCCTTCTCCTGATCTCTTGGGGATTACAAACACAGGGGTGTTCCACGGGCTGGTGGAGGGTTCGATGTGGCCCTTTTGTAGCTCGCGGTCGACCAGTTCCAGCAAGGCTGTCATTCGAGGCTTTGACAGGGGCCACTGCTCGACCCATACGGGGTCTGGTGATTTCCAGGTCAGTTTGATTGGCAGCAGTGGGTGCACAGCAGTGGCCCTCATCATAAATTTGTAATCCTGACTCCTAGCATAGCGAGAACGTCCCTCCCTATCAGGGGTGGGGAGTTTTGCAAGATATAGGGGTGGATTGCTACTGTTTGTTCTGGTCCTTTCTTTGTATGGAGCGTTATAGCTACCAATTGTGTGCTTTTCCAGGCCCGGGACAGCCCCCCCACCCCGTTCACTGGGGATACTTCCTTGTACGGCCAGTGTCGGGGCCACAGGGCTTGGGGTAGGATTGTGCAGTCTGCTCCTGTGTCTGCCCAAAACTGAAGTCCTATTACATGAGGGTCCTGACTGTCATAAAGGCGGCATGTCCCCCAGATTTTAGGGGGTTCCCTCCCTATTTTTAGGGCCAGGGCCACCCAGGGGTTGTCCTGTTCTGAGGCGCCCCCTGCTGACCCTGTGGCACAGGCGCTGCTTGCGGTGGCGGTGGGTACGAAGGCGCCGCAGGCTGTGCCGTGATACTCGCTGGCAGGGGTATGAAGTTGGTTGCTTCCTGTGGGAGAATGGGGTACGAGGGCTCCCCGCCCCATTGGGGGTTGGCATGGATGGGCCGCCTCATATTCGCAGCGGGAGGGGGCTGGGTGCGGCCCGCTGGCCCTCTCCCCTTTCCGTTTCCCTGGGTCCGGGACCTGCATTCCCTAGCCAGATGTCCCTTCCTCCCGCAGCCCCAGCAGGATCCCCGCGGGCGCGTTTGGGGCGGAGGCGCTGCGGCGGGCCGCCGTGCCGGCTGTGGGCAGCTCACCGCGATGTGACCCGCCTCCCCGCACTTGAAACACGCCATGGCATTGGTCAGGGTGTGGACAGCTGCCTGAATGGGCGTCAGGTGTTCCTCCCTCACTACATGTCTGATCATGTCCGCCAGGCTAGCCCCGGCTGGCAGGGAACGTAAGATATCCTTAGTAACAGAATTGCACTGCTGGCGCAGGCAGTCGGCCACCACGGGGCCCCTTGCCTCTGCCGGCAGGGTAGAGGAATCTATCGCTGCCTGCAGGCGATCCACAAACTGTGTGAAGCTTTCGCTCTCTGCCTGCCTCACGGTGGACCATGGTGCCGGCTTAGCCACGACTCGGGAGGCGGCACGAATTGCCTCTCTAGCAGCCCGAGTGGTCGCTCTGACCTCCTCAGCCTGCATCTGTGCAGCTTGCTGCTGTGGTGTGATCATATCATCATGCTTTCCTATCAGTCTGGATAAGCTCGATCTGTGTAGAGGCTGCCACGCGCCGGACGCCTGGGCTAGCTGCTTTCTGCAATTATCCTCCCACTCCTGCCTAAAGACGATCATTCCCGCTCCGTCTAATAACATACGCCCTATCCGTTCGATATCAAAGGGAAGCAAGTCATCATTGCTAAAAAGACCATCGATCAACGTAGTAACTATAGCCGAGTTGATCCCCTTTTCCGCAATGGCTTTGACAATTGACTGTATATCTTTTGGGTTTATCGGGGTATAGACCCTTTGTTGGTTCCCTTCCGGACCGGTAAGCCGGACTGGGAAGGCTTGTATAGCGGCCGCCGGGGACCATTCAGCACAAGCTATCTTTATTTTCCCCCAGTCAGTAAACTGGGCTGATTCGTATTGTATTTGTTTTTCGGCGCGGCTTAGAGCTTTACCCGGCTTTGTTTCAAGCCGTGCCGGTTCCGTTTCGTCTGAATCGGAGCCATCGCTAGCTTCCGTCAGCTCCCCTGAGCTGCTGGAGCTGTTGCTGCTCTCCGAGCCGGAAGACGAGTGCCGGCGTACTTCCGGGGCTCCCTGCCGTTTTGTTCGGCCCCGGGCTCGCTCCCCCCCTCGGGGGAGGGGCTGTTCCCGCCCCCCCGGCTCGCCGCACCTACCGCGGGGGGTGGTTTTTGCCTTATATGGTGGCGGCTCCCGGCGCAGCTGCCGATCGGTTCTGTGTCCCGCGCCGCCCTCCGCCCCTTTCTCCCGCGCGCGCGCATTCCCGAGATCGCGCTCCCCCCCTCGGGTGTTCGCGCCGGGACCGCCCGAGCCCCGCCCCTCCCCGCCGCTCGCGGCGCCATTTTCAAAGGCATAGGGGGGCGGCGTGGCCATGCCGTCTTCCCAAACCGCCGTTTCGGCGGCTCTGGCTTCTTTTAGCAGCCCTTGCCAGAAGCGCTCCGCGTGCTCTTGCGTCTCCGGTATCGGATCGCGGGCGGGCGGCGGCGGCGGCTCGGAGGAATTTGCGGTCTCTCGGGGGGTTTGCGCGGGGGGGGGTTTTTGGGGATTTTCGGCGGCGGGGGTGTCGCGGGGGGTTCCTGCGGGGGGGGGTGGGCTCTGATCTGGGGGAGCGGGTGTCGCGCTGAGCCCTCCTGGGTCCCCGCTGCCGAGCGAATCGCTCTCAGGGACAGTCTGCGTCCCCGCCCCCACGCCGAGTTTAGGAGTAACTAATAAACACGTGCGCGCCGCGCTCCATGTCTCCTGCTCCTCTATCGCTTTGCGTAGGGCTTTTTCTACTCTGCCCCATGCTTTAAGATTTCTGCCGCTGCCGGAAGATTTTGTGTCTTCGGCTAGCGCGGCAGTGCATTTGTCCCATATTTCCGGATGTAATACATCCACGGGACGCTCGATTGCCCCTAGCTCAAGCAATCTCGCCATGGCAAGATGAAAATCCTTGAGCTTACACCCAATACCCCACTGTGAATAAATAGCACTCACGATCCTTGCCATTGCGTCCATGACGCCCGCGGATCCTAGGGGGACGTCTCCCCTTACGCCTGGGTACGGTCCCGCCGTCCTGGCCGCTGCTTCTGTCCAGGTGAAACCCGTCCGCCGGGCAAATTTTTCTTCTTTTGTCCCGGGTTTCCGGCACCAGTACGTTGTCTTTATGAAAGACAACCAGGAGCCTGGTTCAGATAAGGCAGCACGGCGGCCTGGTCTCGTCCAAGCCACTCGGGCTAATCAACACACGCATACACCAATATGGCAGACGGTTGAAAAGCGTTTATTATCCTATTTCGTGGGTTTATATAGGTTTAGGAGTCTTTGCTACGTCAGAGGGGGGTTTGGGGTCTCGGAGGATAGTGGGTAGTGGAATTTTACCAGGACAGGTGTGGCTACATTCTTTTCTGACTCCTGGGGTAGCAGATAAGCAGGGGAGAGAGAGGGGGGGAAGGGGTCTATCTTTCCGTGACATTCCGGTAATCTTCCGCTTCGCCTGTCCCTATCTTACCACACTGCAGTCAGTCCTGCCTCGCCATGGACCTGGTGATGCGTCTCGTGCGCGCTCTGCTCCTGCTGGCCCTGCTGCTGGCAGTAGCCCCCTCCCCGGGAGCGGCCAAGGAGCTCTGCCCAGAGCCCTGCCGCTGCCCAGGCCGTCGGCAGCTGAACTGCGGCCACGCCGGCCTGGCCACCGTGCCCCCGGCCAGCCGCCGCTGAGCCCTGACGGTGCTGTGAGTCCCGCGGCCCCACAGAGCCCTGCAGCTGCCCCTCCTCAGCTCCCTGTGTCTGCAAAGCCCACCTGGGACACCCGGGGCACTCCCTGGCCACAGATGGGGGGGCCTGAGCTCGGCATCAGGGTGAAGCCAGGCTGGGCACACTGTGCCTTCTCCAGGCAAAGCCCGCTTCCAGCTCAGCAGGCCAATGGCCGGGAAATGGCTTTTCCTGAGGGGGGACCGGGTCTTTTGTCTCTTTGCAGAGAGTTCACTGGCAACTCCATTGCTACTGTTAGAAAACAAGCCTGGAAGGACTACCCATGGACTGAGACCTTGTAAGTGCCCTACAGTGTTTCAAATGTCAGGAGTTTTGGGATTTTGCCTCCTTTTGTCTGGGGCTGGAGCAGCTGCCCCCACTCCACCCACTTCCATTGGTATTCAAAGCTCGGCTGCTCTGCAAGGAGGGCTGCGAATCACCACAGCTTCCCAGCAGGGCAAGAATTGCTGCGAGTCTCTTGCAGCCCAGGGCACCATCCCTGTGTCTGTCTGCCCAGGGATCAAGCTGCGCTCAGCTTCAGCCAGCCAGGAACAAGGGCCTGCTCTGGCCAGGAGTGGGGACGATCCCTGCAGGGACCCAGAGCGATGCTTCAGTTGTGCTGCTGCAGGAGATTTTCCCAGGACGATCCCATTTGCTGCAGGCCAGTGGCCGCTGTCACAATGTCCCTGTGTCTCCTTGCAGAGTGCTCAGAGACAATGAGCTGCGGGCTGTGAAGAGCCATTCCCTGGAGGGGCTGTTCCTGCTGAAGCACCTGTAAGCACCGTGCCCTGCCCAGGGCGGAGGGCTCGCTGGGGCCCTGCTTCTCAGGCCGCGGGCACGTGCCCTTTGTCCCTCCTGGGATGCAGGCTGCAGAGGCAAGTAAATGGGACAGGGCAAATGGAAGTGACATTTGTTGTTCTAACTGCAATAGGGATTTGTCCTGCAACGAGATCCTGTCCACTGAGGAACGGGCTTTTGAGCCACTGCCTTTCCTGAAGTTTCTGTGAGTGATCAAGTTTCTTTCTGGTGTCTTCAGCTCAGCCTTTGCACTGGGCAGCCTTCCTGTGTAGGAAAATGCTCCTGTTCCCCTAAATCTGCCCTGCCCAGAGCCCTGCTGAGATGCAGAGGTCAATGCCGATGGCTGGAAGGCCACGCCAGGGCACAGACCCCAGGGAGCTTGTCCACATGCAGCCATCAGAGCAGCCAGTTCTTGCAGCCTTGGCTGCATCGTGGAACAGAAAGAGAGTTCAGCCTTTGCTTCCTCTCCTGAGCAGGCTACAAACACTGAGAAAGCAGCAGTTTCCTCCCGTTTCCACCTTGGCTTTGCACCTTTCCTGCAAAGAGATCCCGCTTTGCCCCCTCTTTCTGTAGGGCAGGCCCGATTCCTGTGTGTGACCTCCTCTTTCCCCAGAAATCTCTCCGGGAATGGCCTCACACGGATCCGCAGCGGCACTTTCCAGGCCTGGCATGGGATGCAGTTCCTCCAGGAGCTGTAAGTGGCACCAGGGCTAAGGGCCCGCAAGGGCGAGTCTCTGCAGGGTCTCTGCCGGGTCTGTGGGCAAAAGCAGACTTGCCCTGGGGAAAGTCCTGATTCTGACAGTGGATGTCAGCCAGGGAGCACCAGGAGTGTGCAGCTGCAAAGGCCCTTTCCCCTGCCCTGCTCACCCCCTGCAAGGCTTCCTTGAAAGCCGCCAGGCCATCCCCACGTGCCCGGCACACGCAGCTCACATCCTCGCCATAAGCCCTGACAGAGCTTTGTATTTTCTCAGGATCCTCAGCCACAACCCACTGGCTGTCATTGCTGACGCTGCGTTCTTCAAGCTGCCCTCCGTGAGCTCTCTGTAAGTATTGGCTCATCTGGAGCAGATCCACAGAGACCTGTGTCTCTCTCGAGCGCCCTGTTCTCAGGAAAGCAGCGCAAGTGCCCGAGCAAATCTCCCCCTTGCCCGGCCTGAGTCTGCTGGAGACACAACGAGCCCGGCTCCAGCAGAGCAAGGCAAAGGCCAAGCGGTGCTGGTGTGTCCCCAGCTGCACAGCAACCCAGGAACTGGGACACAAACTTTCAGGGATGAGAGCCCATCCAGGTCTAGGGCCAGGTGGAGAGGCCGCCGGGCTCTGGGAATAAACTGCACTCGTGCCAGCAGCTCCAGGCTCTGGCCTGCTTCAGGGACTCGGGTGCCCTCAGGGGAGAGCAGCAGGAGAGTCGGGAGAGGGGCAATCCTTTCTGGTGGCATCTGTCTGCCACGAGAGTTGCAGGATTGCCCTCCTGATTCCCACGGGCTGGCTTAGAGCAGGGCGAGGCAGAGGGAAGCTGGGCTCCAGAATGGCTTCTCTTGGAGCAGGCAGAAGTGGATGCCTCTGCAGGCAGCACCAGCATCATCAGGGCCCTGGGCCCTCTGCTCTCAGAGCAGAGTTCTGGCAATGTCACCGTGGAATTTCATGAGCTCTTTCCAATGCTTGCAGAGACCTGAGTGCCACCCAAGTGACCCCACAGACGCTGCTGCTGCTGCTGCAGTCCACAGTGAGCTTGGAAACCCTGTGAGTGTGTGTGACTGAGCCCCAGCCACCAGCAGGCCCCGAGTGCTGGGACAAGGGCTCTGCTTGGGAAACAAATCCGTGTGCCACACAACCAGAACAAGCCCAGTAAGCTCCAGAGTTGCTGTTCCTTCTGGGAACGTGCCAAAACTCACTGGCTCAGAGGCAGAATCTCACCTTTCGGGTGACTTGCTGCAGGTTTCTCACAGGGGAGTTTGAACTTCAGGCGGGTGCATTTCTGTGTCATGTGGTATTTTGGGAGCACTTCTACTTTCCAGGTTAAAATCCCCTTTTCAATGTTTGGCATGGGGAGTCAGGGGCCTTTCCCAGAGCTGTGGCACACAGTTAGGCACAACCCCCATGTGTGGTATCCAGGCATTCCCTGAGCTGGGCTCTGATGGAGCCATGGACTGGGTGGCCAGATGTTCCTGCAATATCCCCTCTTGTCTTTAGCCAAGTGCCCAAGGAGGCGGCCTGCTGCCTGTGCCAGGAGCGTCCCCGGCCCGAGAGCCCCTGCAGGACCATCCAGTTCCTGTGCCAGAAGCTGTGCAGCACCAGCGCCCCGCAGTGCGGTTGGTGTCCGGAGGGGCTGGGGGAGCTCAAACTGACACTTGGCCTGAGGCTGGGGAGATGCTGCAGCACTGCCCTGTGCTGCAGGGGGGCTCCTGATCTCCCCTTGGAGTACAGGCCTTGGACAAAACACCTTGGGATGGGAAGTTCCTGGGGATTGTACATAGCTTGTGTGTCACATGCTGCCTGGAGGAGGAACAGCTCGCGGGGCCCACCAAACCTACGACTTCCCTATCCACACCATGTCCCCCAAGCAAGGAAAGCAGGAATGCCCCGTGCCCTTCCCTGGTGCTGGAAGGCAATGTCTGCCCATCAAGAGATCTGGTGATTCCCCTAACAGCCTGGTTTCTGCGCCACCCCACTGGCCACTGCAGGACAAAGGGCAGGGCCCGTGATGCGCTCTGCAGGCTGAACACCAAGCACTGTCATCCCCGCCTTGGCCTGTGCAGGGCGAGCAAAGCACCGTCCTGCTCTAGCTGGGCACAGGGCACAGAACATCCTGTCCACAGCAGGGCCAGGCAAACAGATACAGCCAGGTTTCCAAGGTCCCTAGAGAGCTCACTTCTCTCGCTGGCTCAGCCCCAGCTTTCCCATAGCACAGGCCCAGAGCTCTGGCGCCCTTGAGGAAGATTTTCCTGGTGTAAAAAGCTTGAGCTGCTGCTCTTGGGAAGGGCCCCGGAGCAAAGGAGTCCCTGGGCTTTCTTCCCCTGCCAGTCTGTGCCCCCGTTGCAGTGCTGCTCTTTCCTCTGGGGTCTCTGGCTCTTCGCTGGCTCCTGCAGAGCAACCCAAGCCTTCTCTTCTGGAGCTGTGGCAACCTCTGTGACAGCCAACCCATTCCCCAGGGATCTTTCCTTCCCATTCAAACAGAACCCCAGGAGACACCAGGAAAGGACCAGCTCTCTGCTCTGCCCCAAGGGGATAATGGGATGGATTGAAGGGCTCTTCTCCTCTCCACAACACATCCCCCACTCTGCTCTTGCGCTCCCTGGCCTTGAGATCAGCTCCTGCTGCTCCAGGTAGCCACTGAGCCTGTGCTTGTGCCCTGCCACTGATCTGCTCTCTCGGTGTTCTCCAGCTCACACAACTGCGCTAGAGGCACGGGGAGAAACAATGGACATGGAACAACGCAGAGAGCTGAACAGCAGCCCAGTGTTGAGCCTCAAGCCCAAGGAGCCTTCACTGGGAGATGATGGAACTGCAACGCTTGCGGTTGCCCTGGCCCTGAGCACGGAGGGTGATGTCAGCAGCCTGGACAGTTCCAGACAAAATTCATATCCCCCTCAGCATCTCTTGGGGCACGAAGGCCAAAGAAGTCCCGAAGACTGGAGGGCCAAGCTCAAGAAGAAGGTGCACAAGGCTGAAAGCATCAAGACTGTGGAAAGCATTGTCCCACACCAGCCCCAGCCTGCCTGGCTGAAGCATGTGGTAGAAAAGACACCCTCAAGCTGGGATCAAGAGATAGAGTCACTTTTATACTTGGAAGGATTAAACCCCTGGGATGCATCTGGTGGATTAAAACGTGCTGACGATGCCTTCATCACTGGACAACACAGAGATGAGGAGGAAGGTCCAGCTCCCAAGAAGCACTACGTCTGGACGCACAAATGGCACAAGAAGAAGGACAGCCAGTATCGGGTTGGATATAATCAGCTTTTCTACGAGGTTTGGAGACCTGTGAAAGTGGAGCAAAGGTCCATATCTGACCAGGGTCTAAACAGGAACCTGGATTTTCTCTCTGACCCTTTGGTTCAGAGCCGCCCCGCTGCGAGCAGCAGAGGAGGAGCCACGGCTGAAGAGGAGCATTCCTCTATAGACAAGCACCTCCTGACCATCCGTGACACCCCAGAGGAGGAAGACTATATGCTCCTCAATAAACCTTGGAGCCCCCAAAGTCCAGACCTTGCGCCAGTTCCAAAAGAACTGGAAACCAATGTTGATCAGCACTGGCAGTTGCTGGAGGCACACAAAGGCGTGCGGGCATTCATGGCCCACGTGGAGCGAGCTCTAAGGAAGGACTGCAGCCTGCCCCAGCTCAAGCAGGCCTGTACCAAGATGGTCTTGAAGACCAGGCTGCTTCTCAACGTGCTCAGGGAGAGAAAAGAGAACCAGGGAGCCTATGATCCCATGGAGCAGTGTCATCTGCAAGAGAACATGATCATTCACATGGCCTTGGGGAAGGGCAAGAAACTCACAGAGAAGGTAGGAGAGCTGCAGGCACTGCTGCGTGTGTCCTTCTAGGCAAGGGAGAATGGAAGGAGAATGGAAGGAATCCTCTTACCCCCGTGATCTTCCTTCCTTTCCTCACAGCAGAAAATAGAGGCTGTGGTGTACAGGAGCACGTTTGTGGTTTTTCTGTTTTTCTTCATCTTCGTTTTGCTGATACCAAGGTGTATCTTCCACGTAAGTCAATATCTTGTTTGACACACAGCTGTCTGTCTTGTAGCTGCAGTGCCCAGATGCCCCTGCATTGCTGGGTAGCACAGGAGATGTTTTTCCAAGCCTGGAGCTTGTGGCAGCATCCACAGCACCCAGCTCAGAAGGACCCAGCCTGCCTGGGGGAAGCTTGTCCTATCTTCTCTCCCAGCTCTTCCCAGCTCTGCTTTGCTCTCCTGCCTTCAGCCACACAGCAATGAGAGCTTTGCCCTCTCCTGTCTGGCAGAGTCTTTGTTACAGGGAAACTGACGTTACAAATCTCCCATTTTCCATCCCCAGAAGCGCTCCCGATGTGGCCCACTTGACTCCCCACCCGACCACACCAGGAAATCGTGGCTGAGAAGGTAACTGCTCCCTGCCCATGCCAATGCTTTGCCACCAAGAGTCTTTCCTGCGTAGAGCAACTCCTCCTGGAGCCCCGCAGCGCTGGGCACGGCCAGGGGCTCCCACGCCAACCAGCCCTTCCCACACCGGCGCAGGGATGGATGCCTTAGGCTCCGGTGCACTCCCAAATTTCTGTGAGCACGACCAATACCTCTGTGTTCCCACAACGGTCTCCTCTGCAGATGGCTCTGCCCTCTTTTTCGCTGCTCCCTCCCCACAGTGGCTGGTGAGGAACTCACTCCCATCCTCTCCAGTTGCCTTTTGCATGCAGGGCTCATTCCCTGCATTGCCAGCCGTTGCCATCCCTGCTGGGGCTCCCCATCTTCTTCCTTAGGCTCTGCGGACGCACCCCTGAGCAGGAAGAGGTGCTGGCACCTGCTGCAGCCCTCCCTGCCAAACCTCCCTGCTAACAGACCAGGAGCAGGGCCCTCTGGGGATGATGGGATGTCCAGAAGCCTTTTTCTCCCCATTCACCTCGCTCACTCAATCGCTTTGTAGCGTTGGAAATGCCCCTTCCCAACTCCTCCAGCAGCGGCTTCCCAGACAGGGCAGAGCACAGGCAGCCCTGTTGCCCCCAGCCTCCATCACCAGCTGCTTTCTTTTTTTCTCCCTATTTTCCCTTTCTGATTTTTTCAGGTTCTGTATAAAACTGCCACAGAGAGGGAGGAAGGATAAGAAGGAGGCTCAGAATGTAGAGCAGAATAGGGCAGGGAGCCCCTCTGTCTGTTGTTCCTGTTTCCCTCCTATTCATGGTGCTTCCCAGTGCTGCTCCCCATTTACAAAGTCCGAATGGATTCAACGCATCAGGGATGCCTATGAGTACCAGAGAAAAGCATCCCAGGAAGACACAGAAGAAGTGTGAAAAAGTAAGGAGGAAGACTTTCAAGAAGTTAATGGGATGCCAGCAATTTTTCACCTCCCCTTTTAGCCGAGGCGCACTTTGGATGCTGTTTCATTGGCTGTTGTTATTCCCCCATTTGCTTTTTCCTTGACTGTTATTTTCATGCTGTTATTTTCATCCTGAGGGAAAGCCAGAGGGTGCTGCAGGCAAGCACAAGCTCTGGACACCGAGAGGACGCATCGGTACCTCAGGGTTTTCCTCATCCCATGTGGCAATGTTCTCCCTGCATTCAATAAAACCAAAGTTTGTCCTTGTTCTTCCCGGTGTTGCCGATGTATTTGTAAAAGCAGTTTCTGTTCTCCCTTATGGAATTGGCCAAATTAAGTTCCAGCTGGGCCTTTACTTTTCTACCTTTCTCCCTGCATGCCCCAATGACATCCCTGCCACCCTCCTGTGGTGCTGCCCTTCTTGCAAACCTGTAAATTGTGTGTTTTCCCTGAATCCCAGGCAAAGCTTACTGCTCAGCGGCTCTGCTTCCTCAGCAGCTCGTCTTCGGGCACACGGGCAATTTCCTCATGGAAAGGGTGGTCAGGTCTCGGAAGGGGCTGCCCAAGGAGGTGGTGGACTGGCCGGGCCAGGAGGGGTCCAAGGTAGCGGCTGGAGGTGGCACTGAGTTCTCCGGCCTGGCCGGCAAGGTGGGGATCGGGCACAGGATGGACGCGCTGAAGGCGGAGGTCTTTTCCATCGTCAGTGACTTTGGGGGCTCCGTGACTCTGTGGCCAGGCCGGGAGGCCGCCTTGCCTCAATCACCGCCGGAGCCGCCCCGGCCTGAGAAAAGCCAGCGAAAGGCTCATCAGTTTAGTGAAAGAGAGGGAGAGATCCCTCCCCGGTCACCATCATGGACAGAACAGACAGAACTTGGGGATATTCATTACATTTATTGCCAAGGAAATCAGAGCAGGATAATGAGAAGCAAAAGAAATGTCAACAGCACCTGCAGCCCCAAACCCATGGCAAAACCTGGCAACACAAACCCAATAAAAATGGGAATGGCTCCACAGTGACACAGAGCAGGCTTTGATCCTTTGTTCAGGAGAAATTCTTCCCTGTGAGGGCAGGGAGTCCCTGGCACAGGGTGCCCAGAGCAGCTGTGGTGCCCCTGGAGCCCTGGAAGTGCCTAAGGCCAGGTTGGAGGGGGCTTGGAGCAGCCTGGGAGGACAGGTGAAGGTTTCCCTGCCATGGCAGTGGTGGCAGTGGATGGAGCTCAAGGCTCCTTCCAAGCCAATCCATTCCATGATTCCAAAGATTGACGGCTCTGAGACAGAGTCATTTGGTGACATCATGGCCTGAACTGCTGTTTGCTGCGAGTTCTAAAGCACCACCACGGTGACACAAGCAATGCTACAGTGACATGAGAAGGACCACTGTGACATCGGCAGCACCACTGTGACACAGGAACTGCCACCGCTCCAGCTCAGGTCTGCATCCCAGGTGACTGCAGCCAGTCCTGCCTCGCCATGGACCTGGTGATGCGTCTCGTGCGCGCTCTGCTCCTGCTGGCCCTGCTGCTGGCAGTAGCCCCCTCCCCGGGAGCGGCCAAGGAGCTCTGCCCAGAGCCCTGCCGCTGCCCAGGCCGTCGGCAGCTGAACTGCGGCCACCGCCGGCCTGGCCACCGTGCCCCCGGCCAGCCGCCGCCGAGCCCTGACCGTGCTGTGAGTCCCGCGGCCCCACAGAGCCCTGCAGCTGCCCCTCCTCAGCTCCCTGTGTCTGCAAAGCCCACCTGGGACACCCGGGGCACTCCCTGGCCACAGATGGGGGGGCCTGAGCTCGGCATCAGGGTGAAGCCAGGCTGGGCACACTGTGCCTTCTCCAGGCAAAGCCCGCTTCCAGCTCAGCAGGCCAATGGCAGGGAAATGGCTTTTCCTGAGGGGGGACCGGGTCTTTTGTCTCTTTGCAGAGATTTCACTGGCAACTCCATTGCTACTCTTGGAAAACAAGCCTGGAAGGACTACCCATGGACTGAGACCTTGTAAGTGCCCTGCAGCCTTTCAAATGGCAGGAGTTTGTGGATTTTGCCTCCTTTGGTCTGGGGCTGGAGCAGCTGCCCCCACTCCACCCACTTCCATTGGAATTCAAAGCTCGGCTGCTCTGCAAGGAGGGCTGCGAATCACCACAGCTTCCCAGCAGGGCAAGAATTGCTGCGAGTCTCTTGCAGCCCAGGGCACCATCCCTGTGTCTGTCTGCCCAGGGATCAAGCTGTGCTCAGCTTCAGCCGGCCAGGAGCAAGGGCCTGCTCTGGCCAGGAGTGGGGACGATCCCTGCAGTGACCCAGAGCGATGCTTCAGTCGTGCTGCTGCAGGAGATTTTCCCAGGACGATCCCATTTGCTGCAGGCCAGTGGCCGCTGTCACAATGTCCCTGTGTCTCCTTGCAGAGTGCTCAGAGACAATGAGCTGTGGGCTGTGAAGAGCCATTCCCTGGAGGGGCTGTTCCTGCTGAAGCACCTGTAAGCACCGTGCCCTGCCCAGGGCGGAGGGCTCGCTGGGGCCCTGCTTCTCAGGCCGCCGGGCACATGGTGCCCTTTGTCCCTCCTGGGATGCAGGCTGCAGAGGCAAGTAAAAGGGACAGGGCAAATGGAAGTGACGTTGTTCTAACTGCAACAGGGATTTGTCCTGCAACGAGATCCTGTCCATTGAGGAACGGGCTTTTGAGCCACTGCCTTTCCTGAAGTTTCTGTGAGTGATCAAGTTTCTTTCTGGTGTCTTCAGCTCAGCCTTTGCACTGGGCAGCCTTCCTGTGTAGGAAAATGCTCCTGTTCCCCTAAATCTGCCCTGCCCAGAGCCCAGCTGAGCTGCAGAGGTCAATGCCGATGGCTGGAAGGCCACGCCAGGGCACAGACCCCAGGGAGCTTGTCCACACGCAGCCATCAGAGCAGCCAGTTCTTGCAGCCTTGGCTGCATCGTGGAACAGAAAGAGAGTTCAGCCTTTGCTTCCTCTCCTGGGCAGGCTACAAACACTGAGAAAGCAGCAGTTTCCTCCCGTTTCCACCTTGGCTTTGCACCTTTCCTGCAAAGAGATCCCGCTTTGCCCCCTCTTTCTGTAGGGCAGGCCCGATTCCTGGGTGTGACCTCCTCTTTCCCCAGAAATCTCTCCGGGAATGGCCTCACACGGATCCGCAGCGGCACTTTCCAGGCCTGGCATGGGATGCAGTTCCTCCAGGAGCTGTAAGTGGCACCAGGGCTAAAGGCCCGCCAGGGCGAGTCTCTGCAGGGTCTCTGCTGGGTCTGTGGGCAAAAGCAGACTTGCCCTGGGGAAAGTCCTGATTCTGACAGTGGATGTCAGCCAGGGAGCACCAGGAGTGTGCAGCTGCAAAGGCCCTTTCTCCTGCCCTGCTCACCCCCTGCAAGGCTTCCTTGAAAGCCGCTAGGCCGTCCCCACGTGCCCGGCACACGCAGCTCACATCCTCACCATCAGCCCTGACAGAGCTCTGTATTTTCTCAGGATCCTCAGCCACAACCCACTGGCTGTCATTGCTGACGCTGCCTTCTTCAAGCTGCCCTCAGTGAGCTCTCTGTAAGTATTGGCTCATCTAGAGCAGATCCACAGAGACCTGTGTCTCTCTCGAGCGCCCTGTTCTCAGGAAAGCAGCGCAAGTGCCCGAGCAAATCTCCCCCTTGCCCAGCCTGAGTCTGCTGGAGACACAACGAGCCCGGCTCCAGCAGAGCAAGGCAAAGGCCAAGCGGTGCTGGTGTGTCCCCAGCTGCACAGCAACCCAGGAACTGGGACACAAACTTTCAGGGATGAGAGCCCATCCAGGTCTAGGGCCAGGTGGAGAGGCCGCCGGGCTCTGGGAATAAACTGCACTCGTGCCAGCAGCTCCAGGCTCTGGCCTGCTTCAGGGACTCGGGTGCCCTCAGGGGAGAGCAGCAGGAGAGTCGGGAGAGGGGCAATCCTTTCTGGTGGCATCTGTCTGCCACGAGAGTTGCAGGATTGCCCTCCTGATTCCCACGGGCTGGCTTAGAGCAGGGCGAGGCAGAGGGAAGCTGGGCTCCAGAATGGCTTCTCTTGGAGCAGGCAGAAGTGGATGCCTCTGCAGGCAGCACCAGCATCATCAGGGCCCTGGGCCCTCTGCTCTCAGAGCAGAGTTCTGGCAATGTCACCGTGGAATTTCATGAGCTCTTTCCAATGCTTGCAGAGACCTGAGTGCCACCCAAGTGACCCCACAGACGCTGCTGCTGCTGCTGCAGTCCACAGTGAGCTTGGAAACCCTGTGAGTGTGTGTGACTGAGCCCCAGCCACCAGCAGGCCCCGAGTGCTGGGACAAGGGCTCTGCTTGGGAAACAAATCCGTGTGCCACACAACCAGAACAAGCCCAGTAAGCTCCAGAGTTGCTGTTCCTTCTGGGAACGTGCCAAAACTCACTGGCTCAGAGGCAGAATCTCACCTTTCGGGTGACTTGCTGCAGGTTTCTCACAGGGGAGTTTGAACTTCAGGCGGGTGCATTTCTGTGTCATGTGGTATTTTGGGAGCACTTCTACTTTCCAGGTTAAAATCCCCTTTTCAATGTTTGGCATGGGGAGTCAGGGGCCTTTCCCAGAGCTGTGGCACACAGTTAGGCACAACCCCCATGTGTGGTATCCAGGCATTCCCTGAGCTGGGCTCTGATGGAGCCATGGACTGGGTGGCCAGATGTTCCTGCAATATCCCCTCTTGTCTTTAGCCAAGTGCCCAAGGAGGCGGCCTGCTGCCTGTGCCAGGAGCGTCCCCGGCCCGAGAGCCCCTGCAGGACCATCCAGTTCCTGTGCCAGAAGCTGTGCAGCACCAGCGCCCCGCAGTGCGGTTGGTGTCCGGAGGGGCTGGGGGAGCTCAAACTGACACTTGGCCTGAGGCTGGGGAGATGCTGCAGCACTGCCCTGTGCTGCAGGGGGGCTCCTGATCTCCCCTTGGAGTACAGGCCTTGGACAAAACACCTTGGGATGGGAAGTTCCTGGGGATTGTACATAGCTTGTGTGTCACATGCTGCCTGGAGGAGGAACAGCTCGCGGGGCCCACCAAACCTACGACTTCCCTATCCACACCATGTCCCCCAAGCAAGGAAAGCAGGAATGCCCCGTGCCCTTCCCTGGTGCTGGAAGGCAATGTCTGCCCATCAAGAGATCTGGTGATTCCCCTAACAGCCTGGTTTCTGCGCCACCCCACTGGCCACTGCAGGACAAAGGGCAGGGCCCGTGATGCGCTCTGCAGGCTGAACACCAAGCACTGTCATCCCCGCCTTGGCCTGTGCAGGGCGAGCAAAGCACCGTCCTGCTCTAGCTGGGCACAGGGCACAGAACATCCTGTCCACAGCAGGGCCAGGCAAACAGATACAGCCAGGTTTCCAAGGTCCCTAGAGAGCTCACTTCTCTCGCTGGCTCAGCCCCAGCTTTCCCATAGCACAGGCCCAGAGCTCTGGCGCCCTTGAGGAAGATTTTCCTGGTGTAAAAAGCTTGAGCTGCTGCTCTTGGGAAGGGCCCCGGAGCAAAGGAGTCCCTGGGCTTTCTTCCCCTGCCAGTCTGTGCCCCCGTTGCAGTGCTGCTCTTTCCTCTGGGGTCTCTGGCTCTTCACTGGCTCCTGCAGAGCAACCCAAGCCTGCTCTTCTGGAGCTGTGGCAACCTCTGTGACAGCCAACCCATTCCCCAGGGATCTTTCCTTCCCATTCAAACAGAACCCCAGGAGACACCAGGAAAGGACCAGCTCTCTGCTCTGCCCCAAGGGGATAATGGGATGGATTGAAGGGCTCTTCTCCTCTCCACAACACATCCCCCACTCTGCTCTTGCGCTCCCTGGCCTTGAGATCAGCTCCTGCTGCTCCAGGTAGCCACTGAGCCTGTGCTTGTGCCCTGCCGCTGATCTGCTCTCTCGGTGTTCTCCAGCTCACACAACTGCGCTAGAGGCACGGGGAGAAACAATGGACATGGAACAACGCAGAGAGCTGAACAGCAGCCCAGTGTTGAGCCTCAAGCCCAAGGAGCCTTCACTGGGAGATGATGGAACTGCAACGCTTGCGGTTGCCCTGGCCCTGAGCACGGAGGGTGATGTCAGCAGCCTGGACAGTTCCAGACAAAATTCATATCCCCCTCAGCATCTCTTGGGGCACGAAGGCCAAAGAAGTCCCGAAGACTGGAGGGCCAAGCTCAAGAAGAAGGTGCACAAGGCTGAAAGCATCAAGACTGTGGAAAGCATTGTCCCACACCAGCCCCAGCCTGCCTGGCTGAAGCATGTGGTAGAAAAGACACCCTCAAGCTGGGATCAAGAGATAGAGTCACTTTTATACTTGGAAGGATTAAACCCCTGGGATGCATCTGGTGGATTAAAACGTGCTGACGATGCCTTCATCACTGGACAACACAGAGATGAGGAGGAAGGTCCAGCTCCCAAGAAGCACTACGTCTGGACGCACAAATGGCACAAGAAGAAGGACAGCCAGTATCGGGTTGGATATAATCAGCTTTTCTACGAGGTTTGGAGACCTGTGAAAGTGGAGCAAAGGTCCATATCTGACCAGGGTCTAAACAGGAACCTGGATTTTCTCTCTGACCCTTTGGTTCAGAGCCGCCCCGCTGCGAGCAGCAGAGGAGGAGCCACGGCTGAAGAGGAGCATTCCTCTATAGACAAGCACCTCCTGACCATCCGTGACACCCCAGAGGAGGAAGACTATATGCTCCTCAATAAACCTTGGAGCCCCCAAAGTCCAGACCTTGCGCCAGTTCCAAAAGAACTGGAAACCAATGTTGATCAGCACTGGCAGTTGCTGGAGGCACACAAAGGCGTGCGGGCATTCATGGCCCACGTGGAGCGAGCTCTAAGGAAGGACTGCAGCCTGCCCCAGCTCAAGCAGGCCTGTACCAAGATGGTCTTGAAGACCAGGCTGCTTCTCAACGTGCTCAGGGAGAGAAAAGAGAACCAGGGAGCCTATGATCCCATGGAGCAGTGTCATCTGCAAGAGAACATGATCATTCACATGGCCTTGGGGAAGGGCAAGAAACTCACAGAGAAGGTAGGAGAGCTGCAGGCACTGCTGCGTGTGTCCTTCTAGGCAAGGGAGAATGGAAGGAGAATGGAAGGAATCCTCTTACCCCCGTGATCTTCCTTCCTTTCCTCACAGCAGAAAATAGAGGCTGTGGTGTACAGGAGCACGTTTGTGGTTTTTCTGTTTTTCTTCATCTTCGTTTTGCTGATACCAAGGTGTATCTTCCACGTAAGTCAATATCTTGTTTGACACACAGCTGTCTGTCTTGTAGCTGCAGTGCCCAGATGCCCCTGCATTGCTGGGTAGCACAGGAGATGTTTTTCCAAGCCTGGAGCTTGTGGCAGCATCCACAGCACCCAGCTCAGAAGGACCCAGCCTGCCTGGGGGAAGCTTGTCCTATCTTCTCTCCCAGCTCTTCCCAGCTCTGCTTTGCTCTCCTGCCTTCAGCCACACAGCAATGAGAGCTTTGCCCTCTCCTGTCTGGCAGAGTCTTTATTACAGGGAAACTGACGTTACAAATCTCCCATTTTCCATCCCCAGAAGCGCTCCCGATGTGGCCCACTTGACTCCCCACCCGACCACACCAGGAAATCGTGGCTGAGAAGGTAACTGCTCCCTGCCCATGCCAATGCTTTGCCACCAAGAGTCTTTCCTGCGTAGAGCAACTCCTCCTGGAGCCCCGCAGCGCTGGGCACGGCCAGGGGCTCCCACGCCAACCAGCCCTTCCCACACCGGCGCAGGGATGGATGCCTTAGGCTCCGGTGCACTCCCAAATTTCTGTGAGCACGACCAATACCTCTGTGTTCCCACAACGGTCTCCTCTGCAGATGGCTCTGCCCTCTTTTTCGCTGCTCCCTCCCCACAGTGGCTGGTGAGGAACTCACTCCCATCCTCTCCAGTTGCCTTTTGCATGCAGGGCTCATTCCCTGCATTGCCAGCCGTTGCCATCCCTGCTGGGGCTCCCCATCTTCTTCCTTAGGCTCTGCGGACGCACCCCTGAGCAGGAAGAGGTGCTGGCACCTGCTGCAGCCCTCCCTGCCAAACCTCCCTGCTAACAGACCAGGAGCAGGGCCCTCTGGGGATGATGGGATGTCCAGAAGCCTTTTTCTCCCCATTCACCTCGCTCACTCAATCGCTTTGTAGCGTTGGAAATGCCCCTTCCCAACTCCTCCAGCAGCGGCTTCCCAGACAGGGCAGAGCACAGGCAGCCCTGTTGCCCCCAGCCTCCATCACCAGCTGCTTTCTTTTTTTCTCCCTATTTTCCCTTTCTGATTTTTTCAGGTTCTGTATAAAACTGCCACAGAGAGGGAGGAAGGATAAGAAGGAGGCTCAGAATGTAGAGCAGAATAGGGCAGGGAGCCCCTCTGTCTGTTGTTCCTGTTTCCCTCCTATTCATGGTGCTTCCCAGTGCTGCTCCCCATTTACAAAGTCCGAATGGATTCAACGCATCAGGGATGCCTATGAGTACCAGAGAAAAGCATCCCAGGAAGACACAGAAGAAGTGTGAAAAAGTAAGGAGGAAGACTTTCAAGAAGTTAATGGGATGCCAGATATTTTTCACCTCCCCTTTTAGCCGAGGCGCACTTTGGATGCTGTTTCATTGGCTGTTGTTATTCCCCCATTTGCTTTTTCCTTGACTGTTATTTTCATGCTGTTATTTTCATCCTGAGGGAAAGCCAGAGGGTGCTGCAGGCAAGCACAAGCTCTGGACACCGAGAGGACGCATCGGTACCTCAGGGTTTTCCTCATCCCATGTGGCAATGTTCTCCCTGCATTCAATAAAACCAAAGTTTGTCCTTGTTCTTCCCGGTGTTGCCGATGTATTTGTAAAAGCAGTTTCTGTTCTCCCTTATGGAATTGGCCAAATTAAGTTCCAGCTGGGCCTTTACTTTTCTACCTTTCTCCCTGCATGCCCCAATGACATCCCTGCCACCCTCCTGTGGTGCTGCCCTTCTTGCAAACCTGTAAATTGTGTGTTTTCCCTGAATCCCAGGCAAAGCTTACTGCTCAGCGGCTCTGCTTCCTCAGCAGCTCGTCTTCGGGCACACGGGCAATTTCCTCATGGAAAGGGTGGTCAGGTCTCGGAAGGGGCTGCCCAAGGAGGTGGTGGACTGGCCGGGCCAGGAGGGGTCCAAGGTAGCGGCTGGAGGTGGCACTGAGTTCTCCGGCCTGGCCGGCAAGGTGGGGATCGGGCACAGGATGGACGCGCTGAAGGCGGAGGTCTTTTCCATCGTCAGTGACTTTGGGGGCTCCGTGACTCTGTGGCCAGGCCGGGAGGCCGCCTTGCCTCAATCACCGCCGGAGCCGCCCCGGCCTGAGAAAAGCCAGCGAAAGGCTCATCAGTTTAGTGAAAGAGAGGGAGAGATCCCTCCCCGGTCACCATCATGGACAGAACAGACAGAACTTGGGGATATTCATTACATTTATTGCCAAGGAAATCAGAGCAGGATAATGAGAAGCAAAAGAAATGTCAACAGCACCTGCAGCCCCAAACCCATGGCAAAACCTGGCAACACAAACCCAATAAAAATGGGAATGGCTCCACAGTGACACAGAGCAGGCTTTGATCCTTTGTTCAGGAGAAATTCTTCCCTGTGAGGGCAGGGAGTCCCTGGCACAGGGTGCCCAGAGCAGCTGTGGTGCCCCTGGAGCCCTGGAAGTGCCTAAGGCCAGGTTGGAGGGGGCTTGGAGCAGCCTGGGAGGACAGGTGAAGGTTTCCCTGCCATGGCAGTGGTGGCAGTGGATGGAGCTCAAGGCTCCTTCCAAGCCAATCCATTCCATGATTCCAAAGATTGACGGCTCTGAGACAGAGTCATTTGGTGACATCATGGCCTGAACTGCTGTTTGCTGCGAGTTCTAAAGCACCACCACGGTGACACAAGCAATGCTACAGTGACATGAGAAGGACCACTGTGACATCGGCAGCACCACTGTGACACAGGAACTGCCACCGCTCCAGCTCAGGTCTGCATCCCAGGTGACTGCAGCCAGTCCTGCCTCGCCATGGACCTGGTGATGCGTCTCGTGCGCGCTCTGCTCCTGCTGGCCCTGCTGCTGGCAGTAGCCCCCTCCCCGGGAGCGGCCAAGGAGCTCTGCCCAGAGCCCTGCCGCTGCCCAGGCCGTCGGCAGCTGAACTGCGGCCACCGCCGGCCTGGCCACCGTGCCCCCGGCCAGCCGCCGCCGAGCCCTGACCGTGCTGTGAGTCCCGCGGCCCCACAGAGCCCTGCAGCTGCCCCTCCTCAGCTCCCTGTGTCTGCAAAGCCCACCTGGGACACCCGGGGCACTCCCTGGCCACAGATGGGGGGGCCTGAGCTCGGCATCAGGGTGAAGCCAGGCTGGGCACACTGTGCCTTCTCCAGGCAAAGCCCGCTTCCAGCTCAGCAGGCCAATGGCAGGGAAATGGCTTTTCCTGAGGGGGGACCGGGTCTTTTGTCTCTTTGCAGAGATTTCACTGGCAACTCCATTGCTACTCTTGGAAAACAAGCCTGGAAGGACTACCCATGGACTGAGACCTTGTAAGTGCCCTGCAGCCTTTCAAATGGCAGGAGTTTGTGGATTTTGCCTCCTTTGGTCTGGGGCTGGAGCAGCTGCCCCCACTCCACCCACTTCCATTGGAATTCAAAGCTCGGCTGCTCTGCAAGGAGGGCTGCGAATCACCACAGCTTCCCAGCAGGGCAAGAATTGCTGCGAGTCTCTTGCAGCCCAGGGCACCATCCCTGTGTCTGTCTGCCCAGGGATCAAGCTGTGCTCAGCTTCAGCCGGCCAGGAGCAAGGGCCTGCTCTGGCCAGGAGTGGGGACGATCCCTGCAGTGACCCAGAGCGATGCTTCAGTCGTGCTGCTGCAGGAGATTTTCCCAGGACGATCCCATTTGCTGCAGGCCAGTGGCCGCTGTCACAATGTCCCTGTGTCTCCTTGCAGAGTGCTCAGAGACAATGAGCTGTGGGCTGTGAAGAGCCATTCCCTGGAGGGGCTGTTCCTGCTGAAGCACCTGTAAGCACCGTGCCCTGCCCAGGGCGGAGGGCTCGCTGGGGCCCTGCTTCTCAGGCCGCCGGGCACATGGTGCCCTTTGTCCCTCCTGGGATGCAGGCTGCAGAGGCAAGTAAAAGGGACAGGGCAAATGGAAGTGACGTTGTTCTAACTGCAACAGGGATTTGTCCTGCAACGAGATCCTGTCCATTGAGGAACGGGCTTTTGAGCCACTGCCTTTCCTGAAGTTTCTGTGAGTGATCAAGTTTCTTTCTGGTGTCTTCAGCTCAGCCTTTGCACTGGGCAGCCTTCCTGTGTAGGAAAATGCTCCTGTTCCCCTAAATCTGCCCTGCCCAGAGCCCAGCTGAGCTGCAGAGGTCAATGCCGATGGCTGGAAGGCCACGCCAGGGCACAGACCCCAGGGAGCTTGTCCACACGCAGCCATCAGAGCAGCCAGTTCTTGCAGCCTTGGCTGCATCGTGGAACAGAAAGAGAGTTCAGCCTTTGCTTCCTCTCCTGGGCAGGCTACAAACACTGAGAAAGCAGCAGTTTCCTCCCGTTTCCACCTTGGCTTTGCACCTTTCCTGCAAAGAGA
This sequence comes from Taeniopygia guttata, assembly GCF_048771995.1. Classification (NCBI taxonomy): domain Eukaryota; kingdom Metazoa; phylum Chordata; class Aves; order Passeriformes; family Estrildidae; genus Taeniopygia; species Taeniopygia guttata. Next base: position 62,574 of record NC_133043.1, read on the forward strand.
TCCCGCTTTGCCCCCTCTTTCTGTAGGGCAGGCCCGATTCCTGGGTGTGACCTCCTCTTTCCCCAGAAATCTCTCCGGGAATGGCCTCACACGGATCCGCAGCGGCACTTTCCAGGCCTGGCATGGGATGCAGTTCCTCCAGGAGCTGTAAGTGGCACCAGGGCTAAAGGCCCGCCAGGGCGAGTCTCTGCAGGGTCTCTGCTGGGTCTGTGGGCAAAAGCAGACTTGCCCTGGGGAAAGTCCTGATTCTGACAGTGGATGTCAGCCAGGGAGCACCAGGAGTGTGCAGCTGCAAAGGCCCTTTCTCCTGCCCTGCTCACCCCCTGCAAGGCTTCCTTGAAAGCCGCTAGGCCGTCCCCACGTGCCCGGCACACGCAGCTCACATCCTCACCATCAGCCCTGACAGAGCTCTGTATTTTCTCAGGATCCTCAGCCACAACCCACTGGCTGTCATTGCTGACGCTGCCTTCTTCAAGCTGCCCTCAGTGAGCTCTCTGTAAGTATTGGCTCATCTAGAGCAGATCCACAGAGACCTGTGTCTCTCTCGAGCGCCCTGTTCTCAGGAAAGCAGCGCAAGTGCCCGAGCAAATCTCCCCCTTGCCCAGCCTGAGTCTGCTGGAGACACAACGAGCCCGGCTCCAGCAGAGCAAGGCAAAGGCCAAGCGGTGCTGGTGTGTCCCCAGCTGCACAGCAACCCAGGAACTGGGACACAAACTTTCAGGGATGAGAGCCCATCCAGGTCTAGGGCCAGGTGGAGAGGCCGCCGGGCTCTGGGAATAAACTGCACTCGTGCCAGCAGCTCCAGGCTCTGGCCTGCTTCAGGGACTCGGGTGCCCTCAGGGGAGAGCAGCAGGAGAGTCGGGAGAGGGGCAATCCTTTCTGGTGGCATCTGTCTGCCACGAGAGTTGCAGGATTGCCCTCCTGATTCCCACGGGCTGGCTTAGAGCAGGGCGAGGCAGAGGGAAGCTGGGCTCCAGAATGGCTTCTCTTGGAGCAGGCAGAAGTGGATGCCTCTGCAGGCAGCACCAGCATCATCAGGGCCCTGGGCCCTCTGCTCTCAGAGCAGAGTTCTGGCAATGTCACCGTGGAATTTCATGAGCTCTTTCCAATGCTTGCAGAGACCTGAGTGCCACCCAAGTGACCCCACAGACGCTGCTGCTGCTGCTGCAGTCCACAGTGAGCTTGGAAACCCTGTGAGTGTGTGTGACTGAGCCCCAGCCACCAGCAGGCCCCGAGTGCTGGGACAAGGGCTCTGCTTGGGAAACAAATCCGTGTGCCACACAACCAGAACAAGCCCAGTAAGCTCCAGAGTTGCTGTTCCTTCTGGGAACGTGCCAAAACTCACTGGCTCAGAGGCAGAATCTCACCTTTCGGGTGACTTGCTGCAGGTTTCTCACAGGGGAGTTTGAACTTCAGGCGGGTGCATTTCTGTGTCATGTGGTATTTTGGGAGCACTTCTACTTTCCAGGTTAAAATCCTATTTTCAATGTTTGGCATGGGGAGTCAGGGGCCTTTCCCAGAGCTGTGGCACACAGTTAGGCACAACCCCCATGTGTGGTATCCAGGCATTCCCTGAGCTGGGCTCTGATGGAGCCATGGACTGGGTGGCCAGGTGTTCCTGCAATATCCCCTCTTGTCTTTAGCCAAGTGCCCAAGGAGGCGGCCTGCTGCCTGTGCCAGGAGCGTCCCCGGCCCGAGAGCCCCTGCAGGACCATCCAGTTCCTGTGCCAGAAGCTGTGCAGCACCAGCGCCCCGCAGTGCGGTTGGTGTCCGGAGGGGCTGGGGGAGCTCAAACTGACACTTGGCCTGAGGCTGGGGAGATGCTGCAGCACTGCCCTGTGCTGCAGGGGGGCTCCTGATCTCCCCTTGGAGTACAGGCCTTGGACAAAACACCTTGGGATGGGAAGTTCCTGGGGATTGTACATAGCTTGTGTGTCACATGCTGCCTGGAGGAGGAACAGCTCGCGGGGCCCACCAAACCTACGACTTCCCTATCCATACCATGTCCCCCAGGCAAGGAAAGCAGGAATGCCCCGTGCCCTTCCCTGGTGCTGGAAGGCAATGTCTGCCCATCAAGAGATCTGGTGATTCCCCTAACAGCCTGGTTTCTGCGCCACCCCACTGGCCACTGCAGGACAAAGGGCAGGGCCCGTGATGCGCTCTGCAGGCTGAACACCAAGCACTGTCATCCCCGCCTTGGCCTGTGCAGGGCGAGCAAAGCACCGTCCTGCTCTAGCTGGGCACAGGGCACAGAACATCCTGTCCACAGCAGGGCCAGGCAAACAGATACAGCCAGGTTTCCAAGGTCCCTAGAGAGCTCACTTCTCTCGCTGGCTCAGCCCCAGCTTTCCCATAGCACAGGCCCAGAGCTCTGGCGCCCTTGAGGAAGATTTTCCTGGTGTAAAAAGCTTGAGCTGCTGCTCTTGGGAAGGGCCCCGGAGCAAAGGAGTCCCTGGGCTTTCTTCCCCTGCCAGTCTGTGCCCCCGTTGCAGTGCTGCTCTTTCCTCTGGGGTCTCTGGCTCTTCGCTGGCTCCTGCAGAGCAACCCAAGCCTTCTCTTCTGGAGCTGTGGCAACCTCTGTGACAGCCAACCCATTCCCCAGGGATCTTTCCTTCCCATTCAAACAGAACCCCAGGAGACACCAGGAAAGGACCAGCTCTCTGCTCTGCCCCAAGGGGATAATGGGATGGATTGAAGGGCTCTTCTCCTCTCCACAACACATCCCCCACTCTGCTCTTGCGCTCCCTGGCCTTGAGATCAGCTCCTGCTGCTCCAGGTAGCCACTGAGCCTGTGCTTGTGCCCAGCCGCTGATCTGCTCTCTCGGTGTTCTCCAGCTCACACAACTGCGCTAGAGGCACGGGGAGAAACAATGGACATGGAACAACGCAGAGAGCTGAACAGCAGCCCAGTGTTGAGCCTCAAGCCCAAGGAGCCTTCACTGGGAGATGATGGAACTGCAACGCTTGCGGTTGCCCTGGCCCTGAGCACGGAGGGTGATGTCAGCAGCCTGGACAGTTCCAGACAAAATTCATATCCCCCTCAGCATCTCTTGGGGCACGAAGGCCAAAGAAGTCCCGATGACTGGAGGGCCAAGCTCAAGAAGAAGGTGCACAAGGCTGAAAGCATCAAGACTGTGGAAAGCATTGTCCCACACCAGCCCCAGCCTGCCTGGCTGAAGCATGTGGTAGAAAAGACACCCTCAAGCTGGGATCAAGAGATAGAGTCACTTTTATACTCGGAAGGATTAAACCCCTGGGCTGCAGCTGGTGGATTAAAACGTGCTGACGATGCCTTCATCACTGGACAACACAGAGATGAGGAGGAAGGTCCAGCTCCCAAGAAGCACTACGTCAGGACGCACAAATGGCACAAGAAGAAGGACAGCCAGTATCGGTTTGGATATAATCAGCTTTTCTACGAGGTTTGGAGACCTGTGAAAGTGGAGCAAAGGTCCATATCTGACCAGGGTCTAAACAGGAACCTGGATTTTCTCTCTGACCCCTTGGTTCAGAGCCGCCCCGCTGCGAGCAGCAGAGGAGGAGCCACGGCTGAAGAGGAGCATTCGTCTATAGACAGGCACCTCCTGACCATCCGTGACACCCCAGAGGAGGAAGACTATATGCTCCTCAATAAACCTTGGAGCCCCCAAAGTCCAGACCTTGCGCCAGTTCCAAAAGAACTGGAAACCAATGTTGATCAGCACTGGCAGTTGCTGGAGGCACACAAAGGCCTGCGGGCATTCATGGCCCACGTGGAGCGAGCTCTAAGGAAGGACTGCAGCCTGCCCCAGCTCAAGCAGGCCTGTACCAAGATGGTCTTGAAGACCAGGCTGCTTCTCAACGTGCTCAGGGAGAGAAAAGAGAACCAGGGAGCCTATGATCCCATGGAGCAGTGTCATCTGCAAGAGAACATGATCATTCACATGGCCTTGGGGAAGGGCAAGAAACTCACAGAGAAGGTAGGAGAGCTGCAGGCACTGCTGCGTGTGTCCTTCTAGGCAAGGGAGAATGGAAGGAGAATGGAAGGAATCCTCTTACCCCCGTGATCTTCCTTCCTTTCCTCACAGCAGAAAATAGAGGCTGTGGTGTACAGGAGCACGTTTGTGGTTTTTCTGTTTTTCTTCATCTTCGTTTTGCTGATACCAAGGTGTATCTTCCACGTAAGTCAATATCTTGTTTGACACACAGCTGTCTGTCTTGTAGCTGCAGTGCCCAGATGCCCCTGCATTGCTGGGTAGCACAGGAGATGTTTTTCCAAGCCTGGAGCTTGTGGCAGCATCCACAGCACCCAGCTCAGAAGGACCCAGCCTGCCTGGGGGAAGCTTGTCCTATCTTCTCTCCCAGCTCTTCCCAGCTCTGCTTTGCTCTCCTGCCTTCAGCCACACAGCAATGAGAGCTTTGCCCTCTCCTGTCTGGCAGAGTCTTTATTACAGGGAAACTGACGTTACAAATCTCCCATTTTCCATCCCCAGAAGCGCTCCCGATGTGGCCCACTTGACTCCCCACCCGACCACACCAGGAAATCGTGGCTGAGAAGGTAACTGCTCCCTGCCCATGCCAATGCTTTGCCACCAAGAGTCTTTCCTGCGTAGAGCAACTCCTCCTGGAGCCCCGCAGCGCTGGGCACGGCCAGGGGCTCCCACGCCAACCAGCCCTTCCCACACCGGCGCAGGGATGGATGCCTTAGGCTCCGGTGCACTCCCAAATTTCTGTGAGCACGACCAATACCTCTGTGTTCCCACAACGGTCTCCTCTGCAGATGGCTCTGCCCTCTTTTTCGCTGCTCCCTCCCCACAGTGGCTGGTGAGGAACTCACTCCCATCCTCTCCAGTTGCCTTTTGCATGCAGGGCTCATTCCCTGCATTGCCAGCCGTTGCCATCCCTGCTGGGGCTCCCCATCTTCTTCCTTAGGCTCTGCGGACGCACCCCTGAGCAGGAAGAGGTGCTGGCACCTGCTGCAGCCCTCCCTGCCAAACCTCCCTGCTAACAGACCAGGAGCAGGGCCCTCTGGGGATGATGGGATGTCCAGAAGCCTTTTTCTCCCCATTCACCTCGCTCACTCAATCGCTTTGTAGCGTTGGAAATGCCCCTTCCCAACTCCTCCAGCAGCGGCTTCCCAGACAGGGCAGAGCACAGGCAGCCCTGTTGCCCCCAGCCTCCATCACCAGCTGCTTTCTTTTTTTCTCCCTATTTTCCCTTTCTGATTTTTTCAGGTTCTGTATAAAACTGCCACAGAGAGGGAGGAAGGATAAGAAGGAGGCTCAGAATGTAGAGCAGAATAGGGCAGGGAGCCCCTCTGTCTGTTGTTCCTGTTTCCCTCCTATTCATGGTGCTTCCCAGTGCTGCTCCCCATTTACAAAGTCCGAATGGATTCAACGCATCAGGGATGCCTATGAGTACCAGAGAAAAGCATCCCAGGAAGACACAGAAGAAGTGTGAAAAAGTAAGGAGGAAGACTTTCAAGAAGTTAATGGGATGCCAGATATTTTTCACCTCCCCTTTTAGCCGAGGCGCACTTTGGATGCTGTTTCATTGGCTGTTGTTATTCCCCCATTTGCTTTTTCCTTGACTGTTATTTTCATGCTGTTATTTTCATCCTGAGGGAAAGCCAGAGGGTGCTGCAGGCAAGCACAAGCTCTGGACACCGAGAGGACGCATCGGTACCTCAGGGTTTTCCTCATCCCATGTGGCAATGTTCTCCCTGCATTCAATAAAACCAAAGTTTGTCCTTGTTCTTCCCGGTGTTGCCGATGTATTTGTAAAAGCAGTTTCTGTTCTCCCTTATGGAATTGGCCAAATTAAGTTCCAGCTGGGCCTTTACTTTTCTACCTTTCTCCCTGCATGCCCCAATGACATCCCTGCCACCCTCCTGTGGTGCTGCCCTTCTTGCAAACCTGTAAATTGTGTGTTTTCCCTGAATCCCAGGCAAAGCTTACTGCTCAGCGGCTCTGCTTCCTCAGCAGCTCGTCTTCGGGCACACGGGCAATTTCCTCATGGAAAGGGTGGTCAGGTCTCGGAAGGGGCTGCCCAAGGAGGTGGTGGACTGGCCGGGCCAGGAGGGGTCCAAGGTAGCGGCTGGAGGTGGCACTGAGTTCTCCGGCCTGGCCGGCAAGGTGGGGATCGGGCACAGGATGGACGCGCTGAAGGCGGAGGTCTTTTCCATCGTCAGTGACTTTGGGGGCTCCGTGACTCTGTGGCCAGGCCGGGAGGCCGCCTTGCCTCAATCACCGCCGGAGCCGCCCCGGCCTGAGAAAAGCCAGCGAAAGGCTCATCAGTTTAGTGAAAGAGAGGGAGAGATCCCTCCCCGGTCACCATCATGGACAGAACAGACAGAACTTGGGGATATTCATTACATTTATTGCCAAGGAAATCAGAGCAGGATAATGAGAAGCAAAAGAAATGTCAACAGCACCTGCAGCCCCAAACCCATGGCAAAACCTGGCAACACAAACCCAATAAAAATGGGAATGGCTCCACAGTGACACAGAGCAGGCTTTGATCCTTTGTTCAGGAGAAATTCTTCCCTGTGAGGGCAGGGAGTCCCTGGCACAGGGTGCCCAGAGCAGCTGTGGTGCCCCTGGAGCCCTGGAAGTGCCTAAGGCCAGGTTGGAGGGGGCTTGGAGCAGCCTGGGAGGACAGGTGAAGGTTTCCCTGCCATGGCAGTGGTGGCAGTGGATGGAGCTCAAGGCTCCTTCCAAGCCAATCCATTCCATGATTCCAAAGATTGACGGCTCTGAGACAGAGTCATTTGGTGACATCATGGCCTGAACTGCTGTTTGCTGCGAGTTCTAAAGCACCACCACGGTGACACAAGCAATGCTACAGTGACATGAGAAGGACCACTGTGACATCGGCAGCACCACTGTGACACAGGAACTGCCACAGCTCCAGCTCAGGTCTGCATCCCAGGTGACTGCAGCCAGTCCTGCCTCGCCATGGACCTGGTGATGCGTCTCGTGCGCGCTCTGCTCCTGCTGGCCCTGCTGCTGGCAGTAGCCCCCTCCCCGGGAGCGGCCAAGGAGCTCTGCCCAGAGCCCTGCCGCTGCCCAGGCCGTCGGCAGCTGAACTGCGGCCACGCCGGCCTGGCCACCGTGCCCCCGGCCAGCCGCCGCCGAGCCCTGACCGTGCTGTGAGTCCCGCGGCCCCACAGAGCCCTGCAGCTGCCCCTCCTCAGCTCCCTGTGTCTGCAAAGCCCACCTGGGACACCCGGGGCACTCCCTGGCCACAGATGGGGGGGCCTGAGCTCGGCATCAGGGTGAAGCCAGGCTGGGCACACTGTGCCTTCTCCAGGCAAAGCCCGCTTCCAGCTCAGCAGGCCAATGGCAGGGAAATGGCTTTTCCTGAGGGGGGACCGGGTCTTTTGTCTCTTTGCAGAGATTTCACTGGCAACTCCATTGCTACTCTTGGAAAACAAGCCTGGAAGGACTACCCATGGACTGAGACCTTGTAAGTGCCCTGCAGCCTTTCAAATGGCAGGAGTTTGTGGATTTTGCCTCCTTTGGTCTGGGGCTGGAGCAGCTGCCCCCACTCCACCCACTTCCATTGGAATTCAAAGCTCGGCTGCTCTGCAAGGAGGGCTGCGAATCACCACAGCTTCCCAGCAGGGCAAGAATTGCTGCGAGTCTCTTGCAGCCCAGGGCACCATCCCTGTGTCTGTCTGCCCAGGGATCAAGCTGTGCTCAGCTTCAGCCGGCCAGGAGCAAGGGCCTGCTCTGGCCAGGAGTGGGGACGATCCCTGCAGTGACCCAGAGCGATGCTTCAGTCGTGCTGCTGCAGGAGATTTTCCCAGGACGATCCCATTTGCTGCAGGCCAGTGGCCGCTGTCACAATGTCCCTGTGTCTCCTTGCAGAGTGCTCAGAGACAATGAGCTGTGGGCTGTGAAGAGCCATTCCCTGGAGGGGCTGTTCCTGCTGAAGCACCTGTAAGCACCGTGCCCTGCCCAGGGCGGAGGGCTCGCTGGGGCCCTGCTTCTCAGGCCGCCGGGCACATGGTGCCCTTTGTCCCTCCTGGGATGCAGGCTGCAGAGGCAAGTAAAAGGGACAGGGCAAATGGAAGTGACGTTGTTCTAACTGCAACAGGGATTTGTCCTGCAACGAGATCCTGTCCATTGAGGAACGGGCTTTTGAGCCACTGCCTTTCCTGAAGTTTCTGTGAGTGATCAAGTTTCTTTCTGGTGTCTTCAGCTCAGCCTTTGCACTGGGCAGCCTTCCTGTGTAGGAAAATGCTCCTGTTCCCCTAAATCTGCCCTGCCCAGAGCCCAGCTGAGCTGCAGAGGTCAATGCCGATGGCTGGAAGGCCACGCCAGGGCACAGACCCCAGGGAGCTTGTCCACACGCAGCCATCAGAGCAGCCAGTTCTTGCAGCCTTGGCTGCATCGTGGAACAGAAAGAGAGTTCAGCCTTTGCTTCCTCTCCTGGGCAGGCTACAAACACTGAGAAAGCAGCAGTTTCCTCCCGTTTCCACCTTGGCTTTGCACCTTTCCTGCAAAGAGATCCCGCTTTGCCCCCTCTTTCTGTAGGGCAGGCCCGATTCCTGGGTGTGACCTCCTCTTTCCCCAGAAATCTCTCCGGGAATGGCCTCACACGGATCCGCAGCGGCACTTTCCAGGCCTGGCATGGGATGCAGTTCCTCCAGGAGCTGTAAGTGGCACCAGGGCTAAAGGCCCGCCAGGGCGAGTCTCTGCAGGGTCTCTGCCGGGTCTGTGGGCAAAAGCAGACTTGCCCTGGGGAAAGTCCTGATTCTGACAGTGGATGTCAGCCAGGGAGCACCAGGAGTGTGCAGCTGCAAAGGCCCTTTCTCCTGCCCTGCTCACCCCCTGCAAGGCTTCCTTGAAAGCCGCTAGGCCGTCCCCACGTGCCCGGCACACGCAGCTCACATCCTCACCATCAGCCCTGACAGAGCTCTGTATTTTCTCAGGATCCTCAGCCACAACCCACTGGCTGTCATTGCTGACGCTGCCTTCTTCAAGCTGCCCTCAGTGAGCTCTCTGTAAGTATTGGCTCATCTAGAGCAGATCCACAGAGACCTGTGTCTCTCTCGAGCGCCCTGTTCTCAGGAAAGCAGCGCAAGTGCCCGAGCAAATCTCCCCCTTGCCCAGCCTGAGTCTGCTGGAGACACAACGAGCCCGGCTCCAGCAGAGCAAGGCAAAGGCCAAGCGGTGCTGGTGTGTCCCCAGCTGCACAGCAACCCAGGAACTGGGACACAAACTTTCAGGGATGAGAGCCCATCCAGGTCTAGGGCCAGGTGGAGAGGCCGCCGGGCTCTGGGAATAAACTGCACTCGTGCCAGCAGCTCCAGGCTCTGGCCTGCTTCAGGGACTCGGGTGCCCTCAGGGGAGAGCAGCAGGAGAGTCGGGAGAGGGGCAATCCTTTCTGGTGGCATCTGTCTGCCACGAGAGTTGCAGGATTGCCCTCCTGATTCCCACGGGCTGGCTTAGAGCAGGGCGAGGCAGAGGGAAGCTGGGCTCCAGAATGGCTTCTCTTGGAGCAGGCAGAAGTGGATGCCTCTGCAGGCAGCACCAGCATCATCAGGGCCCTGGGCCCTCTGCTCTCAGAGCAGAGTTCTGGCAATGTCACCGTGGAATTTCATGAGCTCTTTCCAATGCTTGCAGAGACCTGAGTGCCACCCAAGTGACCCCACAGACGCTGCTGCTGCTGCTGCAGTCCACAGTGAGCTTGGAAACCCTGTGAGTGTGTGTGACTGAGCCCCAGCCACCAGCAGGCCCCGAGTGCTGGGACAAGGGCTCTCCTTGGGAAACAAATCCGTGTGCCACACAACCAGAACAAGCCCAGTAAGCTCCAGAGTTGCTGTTCCTTCTGGGAACGTGCCAAAACTCACTGGCTCAGAGGCAGAATCTCACCTTTCGGGTGACTTGCTGCAGGTTTCTCACAGGGGAGTTTGAACTTCAGGCGGGTGCATTTCTGTGTCATGTGGTATTTTGGGAGCACTTCTACTTTCCAGGTTAAAATCCCCTTTTCAATGTTTGGCATGGGGAGTCAGGGGCCTTTCCCAGAGCTGTGGCACACAGTTAGGCACAACCCCCATGTGTGGTATCCAGGCATTCCCTGAGCTGGGCTCTGATGGAGCCATGGACTGGGTGGCCAGATGTTCCTGCAATATCCCCTCTTGTCTTTAGCCAAGTGCCCAAGGAGGCGGCCTGCTGCCTGTGCCAGGAGCGTCCCCGGCCCGAGAGCCCCTGCAGGACCATCCAGTTCCTGTGCCAGAAGCTGTGCAGCACCAGCGCCCCGCAGTGCGGTTGGTGTCCGGAGGGGCTGGGGGAGCTCAAACTGACACTTGGCCTGAGGCTGGGGAGATGCTGCAGCACTGCCCTGTGCTGCAGGGGGGCTCCTGATCTCCCCTTGGAGTACAGGCCTTGGACAAAACACCTTGGGATGGGAAGTTCCTGGGGATTGTACATAGCTTGTGTGTCACATGCTGCCTGGAGGAGGAACAGCTCGCGGGGCCCACCAAACCTACGACTTCCCTATCCATACCATGTCCCCCAGGCAAGGAAAGCAGGAATGCCCCGTGCCCTTCCCTGGTGCTGGAAGGCAATGTCTGCCCATCAAGAGATCTGGTGATTCCCCTAACAGCCTGGTTTCTGCGCCACCCCACTGGCCACTGCAGGACAAAGGGCAGGGCCCGTGATGCGCTCTGCAGGCTGAACACCAAGCACTGTCATCCCCGCCTTGGCCTGTGCAGGGCGAGCAAAGCACCGTCCTGCTCTAGCTGGGCACAGGGCACAGAACATCCTGTCCACAGCAGGGCCAGGCAAACAGATACAGCCAGGTTTCCAAGGTCCCTAGAGAGCTCACTTCTCTCGCTGGCTCAGCCCCAGCTTTCCCATAGCACAGGCCCAGAGCTCTGGCGCCCTTGAGGAAGATTTTCCTGGTGTAAAAAGCTTGAGCTGCTGCTCTTGGGAAGGGCCCCGGAGCAAAGGAGTCCCTGGGCTTTCTTCCCCTGCCAGTCTGTGCCCCCGTTGCAGTGCTGCTCTTTCCTCTGGGGTCTCTGGCTCTTTGCTGGCTCCTGCAGAGCAACCCAAGCCTTCTCTTCTGGAGCTGTGGCAACCTCTGTGACAGCCAACCCATTCCCCAGGGATCTTTCCTTCCCATTCAAACAGAACCCCAGGAGACACCAGGAAAGGACCAGCTCTCTGCTCTGCCCCAAGGGGATAATGGGATGGATTGAAGGGCTCTTCTCCTCTCCACAACACATCCCCCACTCTGCTCTTGCGCTCCCTGGCCTTGAGATCAGCTCCTGCTGCTCCAGGTAGCCACTGAGCCTGTGCTTGTGCCCAGCCGCTGATCTGCTCTCTCGGTGTTCTCCAGCTCACACAACTGCGCTAGAGGCACGGGGAGAAACAATGGACATGGAACAACGCAGAGAGCTGAACAGCAGCCCAGTGTTGAGCCTCAAGCCCAAGGAGCCTTCACTGGGAGATGATGGAACTGCAACGCTTGCGGTTGCCCTGGCCCTGAGCACGGAGGGTGATGTCAGCAGCCTGGACAGTTCCAGACAAAATTCATATCCCCCTCAGCATCTCTTGGGGCACGAAGGCCAAAGAAGTCCCGATGACTGGAGGGCCAAGCTCAAGAAGAAGGTGCACAAGGCTGAAAGCATCAAGACTGTGGAAAGCATTGTCCCACACCAGCCCCAGCCTGCCTGGCTGAAGCATGTGGTAGAAAAGACACCCTCAAGCTGGGATCAAGAGATAGAGTCACTTTTATACTCGGAAGGATTAAACCCCTGGGCTGCAGCTGGTGGATTAAAACGTGCTGACGATGCCTTCATCACTGGACAACACAGAGATGAGGAGGAAGGTCCAGCTCCCAAGAAGCACTACGTCTGGACGCACAAATGGCACAAGAAGAAGGACAGCCAGTATCGGGTTGGATATAATCAGCTTTTCTACGAGGTTTGGAGACCTGTGAAAGTGGAGCAAAGGTCCATATCTGACCAGGGTCTAAACAGGAACCTGGATTTTCTCTCTGACCCCTTGGTTCAGAGCCGCCCCGCTGCGAGCAGCAGAGGAGGAGCCACGGCTGAAGAGGAGCATTCGTCTATAGACAGGCACCTCCTGACCATCCGTGACACCCCAGAGGAGGAAGACTATATGCTCCTCAATAAACCTTGGAGCCCCCAAAGTCCAGACCTTGCGCCAGTTCCAAAAGAACTGGAAACCAATGTTGATCAGCACTGGCAGTTGCTGGAGGCACACAAAGGCCTGCGGGCATTCATGGCCCACGTGGAGCGAGCTCTAAGGAAGGACTGCAGCCTGCCCCAGCTCAAGCAGGCCTGTACCAAGATGGTCTTGAAGACCAGGCTGCTTCTCAACGTGCTCAGGGAGAGAAAAGAGAACCAGGGAGCCTATGATCCCATGGAGCAGTGTCATCTGCAAGAGAACATGATCATTCACATGGCCTTGGGGAAGGGCAAGAAACTCACAGAGAAGGTAGGAGAGCTGCAGGCACTGCTGCGTGTGTCCTTCTAGGCAAGGGAGAATGGAAGGAGAATGGAAGGAATCCTCTTACCCCCGTGATCTTCCTTCCTTTCCTCACAGCAGAAAATAGAGGCTGTGGTGTACAGGAGCACGTTTGTGGTTTTTCTGTTTTTCTTCATCTTCGTTTTGCTGATACCAAGGTGTATCTTCCACGTAAGTCAATATCTTGTTTGACACACAGCTGTCTGTCTTGTAGCTGCAGTGCCCAGATGCCCCTGCATTGCTGGGTAGCACAGGAGATGTTTTTCCAAGCCTGGAGCTTGTGGCAGCATCCACAGCACCCAGCTCAGAAGGACCCAGCCTGCCTGGGGGAAGCTTGTCCTATCTTCTCTCCCAGCTCTTCCCAGCTCTGCTTTGCTCTCCTGCCTTCAGCCACACAGCAATGAGAGCTTTGCCCTCTCCTGTCTGGCAGAGTCTTTATTACAGGGAAACTGACGTTACAAATCTCCCATTTTCCATCCCCAGAAGCGCTCCCGATGTGGCCCACTTGACTCCCCACCCGACCACACCAGGAAATCGTGGCTGAGAAGGTAACTGCTCCCTGCCCATGCCAATGCTTTGCCACCAAGAGTCTTTCCTGCGTAGAGCAACTCCTCCTGGAGCCCCGCAGCGCTGGGCACGGCCAGGGGCTCCCACGCCAACCAGCCCTTCCCACACCGGCGCAGGGATGGATGCCTTAGGCTCCGGTGCACTCCCAAATTTCTGTGAGCACGACCAATACCTCTGTGTTCCCACAACGGTCTCCTCTGCAGATGGCTCTGCCCTCTTTTTCGCTGCTCCCTCCCCACAGTGGCTGGTGAGGAACTCACTCCCATCCTCTCCAGTTGCCTTTTGCATGCAGGGCTCATTCCCTGCATTGCCAGCCGTTGCCATCCCTGCTGGGGCTCCCCATCTTCTTCCTTAGGCTCTGCGGACGCACCCCTGAGCAGGAAGAGGTGCTGGCACCTGCTGCAGCCCTCCCTGCCAAACCTCCCTGCTAACAGACCAGGAGCAGGGCCCTCTGGGGATGATGGGATGTCCAGAAGCCTTTTTCTCCCCATTCACCTCGCTCACTCAATCGCTTTGTAGCGTTGGAAATGCCCCTTCCCAACTCCTCCAGCAGCGGCTTCCCAGACAGGGCAGAGCACAGGCAGCCCTGTTGCCCCCAGCCTCCATCACCAGCTGCTTTCTTTTTTTCTCCCTATTTTCCCTTTCTGATTTTTTCAGGTTCTGTATAAAACTGCCACAGAGAGGGAGGAAGGATAAGAAGGAGGCTCAGAATGTAGAGCAGAATAGGGCAGGGAGCCCCTCTGTCTGTTGTTCCTGTTTCCCTCCTATTCATGGTGCTTCCCAGTGCTGCTCCCCATTTACAAAGTCCGAATGGATTCAATGCATCAGGGATGCCTATGAGTACCAGAGAAAAGCATCCCAGGAAGACACAGAAGAAGTGTGAAAAAGTAAGGAGGAAGACTTTCAAGAAGTTAATGGGATGCCAGCAATTTTTCACCTCCCCTTTTAGCCGAGGCGCACTTTGGATGCTGTTTCATTGGCTGTTGTTATTCCCCCATTTGCTTTTTCCTTGACTGTTATTTTCATGCTGTTATTTTCATCCTGAGGGAAAGCCAGAGGGTGCTGCAGGCAAGCACAAGCTCTGGACACCGAGAGGACGCATCGGTACCTCAGGGTTTTCCTCATCCCATGTGGCAATGTTCTCCCTGCATTCAATAAAACCAAAGTTTGTCCTTGTTCTTCCCGGTGTTGCCGATGTATTTGTAAAAGCAGTTTCTGTTCTCCCTTATGGAATTGGCCAAATTAAGTTCCAGCTGGGCCTTTACTTTTCTACCTTTCTCCCTGCATGCCCCAATGACATCCCTGCCACCCTCCTGTGGTGCTGCCCTTCTTGCAAACCTGTAAATTGTGTGTTTTCCCTGAATCCCAGGCAAAGCTTCCTGCTCAGCGGCTCTGCTTCCTCAGCAGCTCGTCTTCGGGCACACGGGCAATTTCCTCATGGAAAGGGTGGTCAGGCCTCGGAAGGGGCTGTCCAAGGAGGTGGTGGACTCGCCGGGCCAGGAGGGGTCCAAGGAAGTGGCTGGAGGTGGCACTGAGTTCTCCGGCCTGGCCGGCAAGGTGGGGATCAGGCACAGGATGGACGCGCTGAAGGCGGAGGTCTTTTCCATCGTCAGTGACTTTGGGGGCTCCGTGACTCTGTGGCCAGGCCGGGAGGCCGCCTTGCCTCAATCACCGCCGGAGCCGCCCCGGCCTGAGAAAAGCCAGCGAAAGGCTCATCAGTTTAGTGAAAGAGAGGGAGAGATCCCTCCCCGGTCACCATCATGGACAGAACAGACAGAACTTGGGGATATTCATTACATTTATTGCCAAGGAAATCAGAGCAGGATAATGAGAAGCAAAAGAAATGTCAACAGCACCTGCAGCCCCAAACCCATGGCAAAACCTGGCAACACAAACCCAATAAAAATGGGAATGGCTCCACAGTGACACAGAGCAGGCTTTGATCCTTTGTTCAGGAGAAATTCTTCCCTGTGAGGGCAGGGAGTCCCTGGCACAGGGTGCCCAGAGCAGCTGTGGTGCCCCTGGAGCCCTGGAAGTGCCTAAGGCCAGGTTGGAGGGGGCTTGGAGCAGCCTGGGAGGACAGGTGAAGGTTTCCCTGCCATGGCAGTGGTGGCAGTGGATGGAGCTCAAGGCTCCTTCCAAGCCAATCCATTCCATGATTCCAAAGATTGACGGCTCTGAGACAGAGTCATTTGGTGACATCATGGCCTGAACTGCTGTTTGCTGCGAGTTCTAAAGCACCACCACGGTGACACAAGCAATGCTACAGTGACATGAGAAGGACCACTGTGACATCGGCAGCACCACTGTGACACAGGAACTGCCACAGCTCCAGCTCAGGTCTGCATCCCAGGTGACTGCAGCCAGTCCTGCCTCGCCATGGACCTGGTGATGCGTCTCGTGCGCGCTCTGCTCCTGCTGGCCCTGCTGCTGGCAGTAGCCCCCTCCCCGGGAGCGGCCAAGGAGCTCTGCCCAGAGCCCTGCCGCTGCCCAGGCCGTCGGCAGCTGAACTGCGGCCACGCCGGCCTGGCCACCGTGCCCCCGGCCAGCCGCCGCCGAGCCCTGACCGTGCTGTGAGTCCCGCGGCCCCACAGAGCCCTGCAGCTGCCCCTCCTCAGCTCCCTGTGTCTGCAAAGCCCACCTGGGACACCCGGGGCACTCCCTGGCCACAGATGGGGGGGCCTGAGCTCGGCATCAGGGTGAAGCCAGGCTGGGCACACTGTGCCTTCTCCAGGCAAAGCCCGCTTCCAGCTCAGCAGGCCAATGGCAGGGAAATGGCTTTTCCTGAGGGGGGACCGGGTCTTTTGTCTCTTTGCAGAGATTTCACTGGCAACTCCATTGCTACTCTTGGAAAACAAGCCTGGAAGGACTACCCATGGACTGAGACCTTGTAAGTGCCCTGCAGCCTTTCAAATGGCAGGAGTTTGTGGATTTTGCCTCCTTTGGTCTGGGGCTGGAGCAGCTGCCCCCACTCCACCCACTTCCATTGGAATTCAAAGCTCGGCTGCTCTGCAAGGAGGGCTGCGAATCACCACAGCTTCCCAGCAGGGCAAGAATTGCTGCGAGTCTCTTGCAGCCCAGGGCACCATCCCTGTGTCTGTCTGCCCAGGGATCAAGCTGTGCTCAGCTTCAGCCGGCCAGGAGCAAGGGCCTGCTCTGGCCAGGAGTGGGGACGATCCCTGCAGTGACCCAGAGCGATGCTTCAGTCGTGCTGCTGCAGGAGATTTTCCCAGGACGATCCCATTTGCTGCAGGCCAGTGGCCGCTGTCACAATGTCCCTGTGTCTCCTTGCAGAGTGCTCAGAGACAATGAGCTGTGGGCTGTGAAGAGCCATTCCCTGGAGGGGCTGTTCCTGCTGAAGCACCTGTAAGCACCGTGCCCTGCCCAGGGCGGAGGGCTCGCTGGGGCCCTGCTTCTCAGGCCGCCGGGCACATGGTGCCCTTTGTCCCTCCTGGGATGCAGGCTGCAGAGGCAAGTAAAAGGGACAGGGCAAATGGAAGTGACGTTGTTCTAACTGCAACAGGGATTTGTCCTGCAACGAGATCCTGTCCATTGAGGAACGGGCTTTTGAGCCACTGCCTTTCCTGAAGTTTCTGTGAGTGATCAAGTTTCTTTCTGGTGTCTTCAGCTCAGCCTTTGCACTGGGCAGCCTTCCTGTGTAGGAAAATGCTCCTGTTCCCCTAAATCTGCCCTGCCCAGAGCCCAGCTGAGCTGCAGAGGTCAATGCCGATGGCTGGAAGGCCACGCCAGGGCACAGACCCCAGGGAGCTTGTCCACACGCAGCCATCAGAGCAGCCAGTTCTTGCAGCCTTGGCTGCATCGTGGAACAGAAAGAGAGTTCAGCCTTTGCTTCCTCTCCTGGGCAGGCTACAAACACTGAGAAAGCAGCAGTTTCCTCCCGTTTCCACCTTGGCTTTGCACCTTTCCTGCAAAGAGATCCCGCTTTGCCCCCTCTTTCTGTAGGGCAGGCCCGATTCCTGGGTGTGACCTCCTCTTTCCCCAGAAATCTCTCCGGGAATGGCCTCACACGGATCCGCAGCGGCACTTTCCAGGCCTGGCATGGGATGCAGTTCCTCCAGGAGCTGTAAGTGGCACCAGGGCTAAAGGCCCGCCAGGGCGAGTCTCTGCAGGGTCTCTGCCGGGTCTGTGGGCAAAAGCAGACTTGCCCTGGGGAAAGTCCTGATTCTGACAGTGGATGTCAGCCAGGGAGCACCAGGAGTGTGCAGCTGCAAAGGCCCTTTCTCCTGCCCTGCTCACCCCCTGCAAGGCTTCCTTGAAAGCCGCTAGGCCGTCCCCACGTGCCCGGCACACGCAGCTCACATCCTCACCATCAGCCCTGACAGAGCTCTGTATTTTCTCAGGATCCTCAGCCACAACCCACTGGCTGTCATTGCTGACGCTGCCTTCTTCAAGCTGCCCTCAGTGAGCTCTCTGTAAGTATTGGCTCATCTAGAGCAGATCCACAGAGACCTGTGTCTCTCTCGAGCGCCCTGTTCTCAGGAAAGCAGCGCAAGTGCCCGAGCAAATCTCCCCCTTGCCCAGCCTGAGTCTGCTGGAGACACAACGAGCCCGGCTCCAGCAGAGCAAGGCAAAGGCCAAGCGGTGCTGGTGTGTCCCCAGCTGCACAGCAACCCAGGAACTGGGACACAAACTTTCAGGGATGAGAGCCCATCCAGGTCTAGGGCCAGGTGGAGAGGCCGCCGGGCTCTGGGAATAAACTGCACTCGTGCCAGCAGCTCCAGGCTCTGGCCTGCTTCAGGGACTCGGGTGCCCTCAGGGGAGAGCAGCAGGAGAGTCGGGAGAGGGGCAATCCTTTCTGGTGGCATCTGTCTGCCACGAGAGTTGCAGGATTGCCCTCCTGATTCCCACGGGCTGGCTTAGAGCAGGGCGAGGCAGAGGGAAGCTGGGCTCCAGAATGGCTTCTCTTGGAGCAGGCAGAAGTGGATGCCTCTGCAGGCAGCACCAGCATCATCAGGGCCCTGGGCCCTCTGCTCTCAGAGCAGAGTTCTGGCAATGTCACCGTGGAATTTCATGAGCTCTTTCCAATGCTTGCAGAGACCTGAGTGCCACCCAAGTGACCCCACAGACGCTGCTGCTGCTGCTGCAGTCCACAGTGAGCTTGGAAACCCTGTGAGTGTGTGTGACTGAGCCCCAGCCACCAGCAGGCCCCGAGTGCTGGGACAAGGGCTCTGCTTGGGAAACAAATCCGTGTGCCACACAACCAGAACAAGCCCAGTAAGCTCCAGAGTTGCTGTTCCTTCTGGGAACGTGCCAAAACTCACTGGCTCAGAGGCAGAATCTCACCTTTCGGGTGACTTGCTGCAGGTTTCTCACAGGGGAGTTTGAACTTCAGGCGGGTGCATTTCTGTGTCATGTGGTATTTTGGGAGCACTTCTACTTTCCAGGTTAAAATCCCCTTTTCAATGTTTGGCATGGGGAGTCAGGGGCCTTTCCCAGAGCTGTGGCACACAGTTAGGCACAACCCCCATGTGTGGTATCCAGGCATTCCCTGAGCTGGGCTCTGATGGAGCCATGGACTGGGTGGCCAGGTGTTCCTGCAATATCCCCTCTTGTCTTTAGCCAAGTGCCCAAGGAGGCGGCCTGCTGCCTGTGCCAGGAGCGTCCCCGGCCCGAGAGCCCCTGCAGGACCATCCAGTTCCTGTGCCAGAAGCTGTGCAGCACCAGCGCCCCGCAGTGCGGTTGGTGTCCGGAGGGGCTGGGGGAGCTCAAACTGACACTTGGCCTGAGGCTGGGGAGATGCTGCAGCACTGCCCTGTGCTGCAGGGGGGCTCCTGATCTCCCCTTGGAGTACAGGCCTTGGACAAAACACCTTGGGATGGGAAGTTCCTGGGGATTGTACATAGCTTGTGTGTCACATGCTGCCTGGAGGAGGAACAGCTCGCGGGGCCCACCAAACCTACGACTTCCCTATCCATACCATGTCCCCCAGGCAAGGAAAGCAGGAATGCCCCGTGCCCTTCCCTGGTGCTGGAAGGCAATGTCTGCCCATCAAGAGATCTGGTGATTCCCCTAACAGCCTGGTTTCTGCGCCACCCCACTGGCCACTGCAGGACAAAGGGCAGGGCCCGTGATGCGCTCTGCAGGCTGAACACCAAGCACTGTCATCCCCGCCTTGGCCTGTGCAGGGCGAGCAAAGCACCGTCCTGCTCTAGCTGGGCACAGGGCACAGAACATCCTGTCCACAGCAGGGCCAGGCAAACAGATACAGCCAGGTTTCCAAGGTCCCTAGAGAGCTCACTTCTCTCGCTGGCTCAGCCCCAGCTTTCCCATAGCACAGGCCCAGAGCTCTGGCGCCCTTGAGGAAGATTTTCCTGGTGTAAAAAGCTTGAGCTGCTGCTCTTGGGAAGGGCCCCGGAGCAAAGGAGTCCCTGGGCTTTCTTCCCCTGCCAGTCTGTGCCCCCGTTGCAGTGCTGCTCTTTCCTCTGGGGTCTCTGGCTCTTTGCTGGCTCCTGCAGAGCAACCCAAGCCTTCTCTTCTGGAGCTGTGGCAACCTCTGTGACAGCCAACCCATTCCCCAGGGATCTTTCCTTCCCATTCAAACAGAACCCCAGGAGACACCAGGAAAGGACCAGCTCTCTGCTCTGCCCCAAGGGGATAATGGGATGGATTGAAGGGCTCTTCTCCTCTCCACAACACATCCCCCACTCTGCTCTTGCGCTCCCTGGCCTTGAGATCAGCTCCTGCTGCTCCAGGTAGCCACTGAGCCTGTGCTTGTGCCCAGCCGCTGATCTGCTCTCTCGGTGTTCTCCAGCTCACACAACTGCGCTAGAGGCACGGGGAGAAACAATGGACATGGAACAACGCAGAGAGCTGAACAGCAGCCCAGTGTTGAGCCTCAAGCCCAAGGAGCCTTCACTGGGAGATGATGGAACTGCAACGCTTGCGGTTGCCCTGGCCCTGAGCACGGAGGGTGATGTCAGCAGCCTGGACAGTTCCAGACAAAATTCATATCCCCCTCAGCATCTCTTGGGGCACGAAGGCCAAAGAAGTCCCGATGACTGGAGGGCCAAGCTCAAGAAGAAGGTGCACAAGGCTGAAAGCATCAAGACTGTGGAAAGCATTGTCCCACACCAGCCCCAGCCTGCCTGGCTGAAGCATGTGGTAGAAAAGACACCCTCAAGCTGGGATCAAGAGATAGAGTCACTTTTATACTCGGAAGGATTAAACCCCTGGGCTGCAGCTGGTGGATTAAAACGTGCTGACGATGCCTTCATCACTGGACAACACAGAGATGAGGAGGAAGGTCCAGCTCCCAAGAAGCACTACGTCAGGACGCACAAATGGCACAAGAAGAAGGACAGCCAGTATCGGGTTGGATATAATCAGCTTTTCTACGAGGTTTGGAGACCTGTGAAAGTGGAGCAAAGGTCCATATCTGACCAGGGTCTAAACAGGAACCTGGATTTTCTCTCTGACCCCTTGGTTCAGAGCCGCCCCGCTGCGAGCAGCAGAGGAGGAGCCACGGCTGAAGAGGAGCATTCGTCTATAGACAGGCACCTCCTGACCATCCGTGACACCCCAGAGGAGGAAGACTATATGCTCCTCAATAAACCTTGGAGCCCCCAAAGTCCAGACCTTGCGCCAGTTCCAAAAGAACTGGAAACCAATGTTGATCAGCACTGGCAGTTGCTGGAGGCACACAAAGGCCTGCGGGCATTCATGGCCCACGTGGAGCGAGCTCTAAGGAAGGACTGCAGCCTGCCCCAGCTCAAGCAGGCCTGTACCAAGATGGTCTTGAAGACCAGGCTGCTTCTCAACGTGCTCAGGGAGAGAAAAGAGAACCAGGGAGCCTATGATCCCATGGAGCAGTGTCATCTGCAAGAGAACATGATCATTCACATGGCCTTGGGGAAGGGCAAGAAACTCACAGAGAAGGTAGGAGAGCTGCAGGCACTGCTGCGTGTGTCCTTCTAGGCAAGGGAGAATGGAAGGAGAATGGAAGGAATCCTCTTACCCCCGTGATCTTCCTTCCTTTCCTCACAGCAGAAAATAGAGGCTGTGGTGTACAGGAGCACGTTTGTGGTTTTTCTGTTTTTCTTCATCTTCGTTTTGCTGATACCAAGGTGTATCTTCCACGTAAGTCAATATCTTGTTTGACACACAGCTGTCTGTCTTGTAGCTGCAGTGCCCAGATGCCCCTGCATTGCTGGGTAGCACAGGAGATGTTTTTCCAAGCCTGGAGCTTGTGGCAGCATCCACAGCACCCAGCTCAGAAGGACCCAGCCTGCCTGGGGGAAGCTTGTCCTATCTTCTCTCCCAGCTCTTCCCAGCTCTGCTTTGCTCTCCTGCCTTCAGCCACACAGCAATGAGAGCTTTGCCCTCTCCTGTCTGGCAGAGTCTTTATTACAGGGAAACTGACGTTACAAATCTCCCATTTTCCATCCCCAGAAGCGCTCCCGATGTGGCCCAATAGACTCCCCACCCGACCACACCAGGAAATCGTGGCTGAGAAGGTAACTGCTCCCTGCCCATGCCAATGCTTTGCCACCAAGAGTCTTTCCTGCGTAGAGCAACTCCTCCTGGAGCCCCGCAGCGCTGGGCACGGCCAGGGGCTCCCACGCCAACCAGCCCTTCCCACACCGGCGCAGGGATGGATGCCTTAGGCTCCGGTGCACTCCCAAATTTCTGTGAGCACGACCAATACCTCTGTGTTCCCACAACGGTCTCCTCTGCAGATGGCTCTGCCCTCTTTTTCGCTGCTCCCTCCCCACAGTGGCTGGTGAGGAACTCACTCCCATCCTCTCCAGTTGCCTTTTGCATGCAGGGCTCATTCCCTGCATTGCCAGCCGTTGCCATCCCTGCTGGGGCTCCCCATCTTCTTCCTTAGGCTCTGCGGACGCACCCCTGAGCAGGAAGAGGTGCTGGCACCTGCTGCAGCCCTCCCTGCCAAACCTCCCTGCTAACAGACCAGGAGCAGGGCCCTCTGGGGATGATGGGATGTCCAGAAGCCTTTTTCTCCCCATTCACCTCGCTCACTCAATCGCTTTGTAGCGTTGGAAATGCCCCTTCCCAACTCCTCCAGCAGCGGCTTCCCAGACAGGGCAGAGCACAGGCAGCCCTGTTGCCCCCAGCCTCCATCACCAGCTGCTTTCTTTTTTTCTCCCTATTTTCCCTTTCTGATTTTTTCAGGTTCTGTATAAAACTGCCACAGAGAGGGAGGAAGGATAAGAAGGAGGCTCAGAATGTAGAGCAGAATAGGGCAGGGAGCCCCTCTGTCTGTTGTTCCTGTTTCCCTCCTATTCATGGTGCTTCCCAGTGCTGCTCCCCATTTACAAAGTCCGAATGGATTCAACGCATCAGGGATGCCTATGAGTACCAGAGAAAAGCATCCCAGGAAGACACAGAAGAAGTGTGAAAAAGTAAGGAGGAAGACTTTCAAGAAGTTAATGGGATGCCAGCAATTTTTCACCTCCCCTTTTAGCCGAGGCGCACTTTGGATGCTGTTTCATTGGCTGTTGTTATTCCCCCATTTGCTTTTTCCTTGACTGTTATTTTCATGCTGTTATTTTCATCCTGAGGGAAAGCCAGAGGGTGCTGCAGGCAAGCACAAGCTCTGGACACCGAGAGGACGCATCGGTACCTCAGGGTTTTCCTCATCCCATGTGGCAATGTTCTCCCTGCATTCAATAAAACCAAAGTTTGTCCTTGTTCTTCCCGGTGTTGCCGATGTATTTGTAAAAGCAGTTTCTGTTCTCCCTTATGGAATTGGCCAAATTAAGTTCCAGCTGGGCCTTTACTTTTCTACCTTTCTCCCTGCATGCCCCAATGACATCCCTGCCATCCTCCTGTGGTGCTGCCCTTCTTGCAAACCTGTAAATTGTGTGTTTTCCCTGAATCCCAGGCAAAGCTTACTGCTCAGCGGCTCTGCTTCCTCAGCAGCTCGTCTTCGGGCACACGGGCAATTTCCTCATGGAAAGGGTGGTCAGGCCTCGGAAGGGGCTGCCCAAGGAGGTGGTGGACTGGCCGGGCCAGGAGGGGTCCAAGGTAGCGGCTGGAGGTGGCACTGAGTTCTCCGGCCTGGCCGGCAAGGTGGGGATCGGGCACAGGATGGACGCGCTGAAGGCGGAGGTCTTTTCCATCGTCAGTGACTTTGGGGGCTCCGTGACTCTGTGGCCAGGCCGGGAGGCCGCCTTGCCTCAATCACCGCCGGAGCCGCCCCGGCCTGAGAAAAGCCAGCGAAAGGCTCATCAGTTTAGTGAAAGAGAGGGAGAGATCCCTCCCCGGTCACCATCATGGACAGAACAGACAGAACTTGGGGATATTCATTACATTTATTGCCAAGGAAATCAGAGCAGGATAATGAGAAGCAAAAGAAATGTCAACAGCACCTGCAGCCCCAAACCCATGGCAAAACCTGGCAACACAAACCCAATAAAAATGGGAATGGCTCCACAGTGACACAGAGCAGGCTTTGATCCTTTGTTCAGGAGAAATTCTTCCCTGTGAGGGCAGGGAGTCCCTGGCACAGGGTGCCCAGAGCAGCTGTGGTGCCCCTGGAGCCCTGGAAGTGCCTAAGGCCAGGTTGGAGGGGGCTTGGAGCAGCCTGGGAGGACAGGTGAAGGTTTCCCTGCCATGGCAGTGGTGGCAGTGGATGGAGCTCAAGGCTCCTTCCAAGCCAATCCATTCCATGATTCCAAAGATTGACGGCTCTGAGACAGAGTCATTTGGTGACATCATGGCCTGAACTGCTGTTTGCTGCGAGTTCTAAAGCACCACCACGGTGACACAAGCAATGCTACAGTGACATGAGAAGGACCACTGTGACATCGGCAGCACCACTGTGACACAGGAACTGCCACAGCTCCAGCTCAGGTCTGCATCCCAGGTGACTGCAGCCAGTCCTGCCTCGCCATGGACCTGGTGATGCGTCTCGTGCGCGCTCTGCTCCTGCTGGCCCTGCTGCTGGCAGTAGCCCCCTCCCCGGGAGCGGCCAAGGAGCTCTGCCCAGAGCCCTGCCGCTGCCCAGGCCGTCGGCAGCTGAACTGCGGCCACGCCGGCCTGGCCACCGTGCCCCCGGCCAGCCGCCGCCGAGCCCTGACCGTGCTGTGAGTCCCGCGGCCCCACAGAGCCCTGCAGCTGCCCCTCCTCAGCTCCCTGTGTCTGCAAAGCCCACCTGGGACACCCGGGGCACTCCCTGGCCACAGATGGGGGGGCCTGAGCTCGGCATCAGGGTGAAGCCAGGCTGGGCACACTGTGCCTTCTCCAGGCAAAGCCCGCTTCCAGCTCAGCAGGCCAATGGCAGGGAAATGGCTTTTCCTGAGGGGGGACCGGGTCTTTTGTCTCTTTGCAGAGATTTCACTGGCAACTCCATTGCTACTCTTGGAAAACAAGCCTGGAAGGACTACCCATGGACTGAGACCTTGTAAGTGCCCTGCAGCCTTTCAAATGGCAGGAGTTTGTGG
The DNA here is from genome assembly GCF_048771995.1 of Taeniopygia guttata. Classification (NCBI taxonomy): domain Eukaryota; kingdom Metazoa; phylum Chordata; class Aves; order Passeriformes; family Estrildidae; genus Taeniopygia; species Taeniopygia guttata. The sequence goes on from NC_133043.1 coordinate 87,046, forward strand.
ATTTTGCCTCCTTTGGTCTGGGGCTGGAGCAGCTGCCCCCACTCCACCCACTTCCATTGGAATTCAAAGCTCGGCTGCTCTGCAAGGAGGGCTGCGAATCACCACAGCTTCCCAGCAGGGCAAGAATTGCTGCGAGTCTCTTGCAGCCCAGGGCACCATCCCTGTGTCTGTCTGCCCAGGGATCAAGCTGTGCTCAGCTTCAGCCGGCCAGGAGCAAGGGCCTGCTCTGGCCAGGAGTGGGGACGATCCCTGCAGTGACCCAGAGCGATGCTTCAGTCGTGCTGCTGCAGGAGATTTTCCCAGGACGATCCCATTTGCTGCAGGCCAGTGGCCGCTGTCACAATGTCCCTGTGTCTCCTTGCAGAGTGCTCAGAGACAATGAGCTGTGGGCTGTGAAGAGCCATTCCCTGGAGGGGCTGTTCCTGCTGAAGCACCTGTAAGCACCGTGCCCTGCCCAGGGCGGAGGGCTCGCTGGGGCCCTGCTTCTCAGGCCGCCGGGCACATGGTGCCCTTTGTCCCTCCTGGGATGCAGGCTGCAGAGGCAAGTAAAAGGGACAGGGCAAATGGAAGTGACGTTGTTCTAACTGCAACAGGGATTTGTCCTGCAACGAGATCCTGTCCATTGAGGAACGGGCTTTTGAGCCACTGCCTTTCCTGAAGTTTCTGTGAGTGATCAAGTTTCTTTCTGGTGTCTTCAGCTCAGCCTTTGCACTGGGCAGCCTTCCTGTGTAGGAAAATGCTCCTGTTCCCCTAAATCTGCCCTGCCCAGAGCCCAGCTGAGCTGCAGAGGTCAATGCCGATGGCTGGAAGGCCACGCCAGGGCACAGACCCCAGGGAGCTTGTCCACACGCAGCCATCAGAGCAGCCAGTTCTTGCAGCCTTGGCTGCATCGTGGAACAGAAAGAGAGTTCAGCCTTTGCTTCCTCTCCTGGGCAGGCTACAAACACTGAGAAAGCAGCAGTTTCCTCCCGTTTCCACCTTGGCTTTGCACCTTTCCTGCAAAGAGATCCCGCTTTGCCCCCTCTTTCTGTAGGGCAGACCCGATTCCTGGGTGTGACCTCCTCTTTCCCCAGAAATCTCTCCGGGAATGGCCTCACACGGATCCGCAGCGGCACTTTCCAGGTCTGGCATGGGATGCAGTTCCTCCAGGAGCTGTAAGTGGCACCAGGGCTAAAGGCCCGCCAGGGCGAGTCTCTGCAGGGTCTCTGCTGGGTCTGTGGGCAAAAGCAGACTTGCCCTGGGGAAAGTCCTGATTCTGACAGTGGATGTCAGCCAGGGAGCACCAGGAGTGTGCAGCTGCAAAGGCCCTTTCTCCTGCCCTGCTCACCTCCTGCAAGGCTTCCTTGAAAGCCGCTAGGCCGTCCCCACGTGCCCGGCACACGCAGCTCACATCCTCACCATCAGCCCTGACAGAGCTCTGTATTTTCTCAGGATCCTCAGCCACAACCCACTGGCTGTCATTGCTGACGCTGCCTTCTTCAAGCTGCCCTCAGTGAGCTCTCTGTAAGTATTGGCTCATCTAGAGCAGATCCACAGAGACCTGTGTCTCTCTCGAGCGCCTTGTTCTCAGGAAAGCAGCGCAAGTGCCCGAGCAAATCTCCCCCTTGCTCAGCCTGAGTCTGCTGGAGACACAACGAGCCCGGCTCCAGCAGAGCAAGGCAAAGGCCAAGCGGTGCTGGTGTGTCCCCAGCTGCACAGCAACCCAGGAACTGGGACACAAACTTTCAGGGATGAGAGCCCATCCAGGTCTAGGGCCAGGTGGAGAGGCCGCCGGGCTCTGGGAATAAACTGCACTCGTGCCAGCAGCTCCAGGCTCTGGCCTGCTTCAGGGACTCGGGTGCCCTCAGGGGAGAGCAGCAGGAGAGTTGGGAGAGGGGCAATCCTTTCTGGTGGCATCTGTCTGCCACGAGAGTTGCAGGATTGCCCTCCTGATTCCCACGGGCTGGCTTAGAGCAGGGCGAGGCAGAGGGAAGCTGGGCTCCAGAATGGCTTCTCTTGGAGCAGGCAGAAGTGGATGCCTCTGCAGGCAGCACCAGCATCATCAGGGCCCTGGGCCCTCTGCTCTCAGAGCAGAGTTCTGGCAATGTCACCGTGGAATTTCATGAGCTCTTTCCAATGCTTGCAGAGACCTGAGTGCCACCCAAGTGACCCCACAGACGCTGCTGCTGCTGCTGCAGTCCACAGTGAGCTTGGAAACCCTGTGAGTGTGTGTGACTGAGCCCCAGCCACCAGCAGGCCCCGAGTGCTGGGACAAGGGCTCTGCTTGGGAAACAAATCCGTGTGCCACACAACCAGAACAAGCCCAGTAAGCTCCAGAGTTGCTGTTCCTTCTGGGAACGTGCCAAAACTCACTGGCTCAGAGGCAGAATCTCACCTTTCGGGTGACTTGCTGCAGGTTTCTCACAGGGGAGTTTGAACTTCAGGCGGGTGCATTTCTGTGTCATGTGGTATTTTGGGAGCACTTCTACTTTCCAGGTTAAAATCCCCTTTTCAATGTTTGGCATGGGGAGTCAGGGGCCTTTCCCAGAGCTGTGGCACACAGTTAGGCACAACCCCCATGTGTGGTATCCAGGCATTCCCTGAGCTGGGCTCTGATGGAGCCATGGACTGGGTGGCCAGATGTTCCTGCAATATCCCCTCTTGTCTTTAGCCAAGTGCCCAAGGAGGCGGCCTGCTGCCTGTGCCAGGAGCGTCCCCGGCCCGAGAGCCCCTGCAGGACCATCCAGTTCCTGTGCCAGAAGCTGTGCAGCACCAGCGCCCCGCAGTGCGGTTGGTGTCCGGAGGGGCTGGGGGAGCTCAAACTGACACTTGGCCTGAGGCTGGGGAGATGCTGCAGCACTGCCCTGTGCTGCAGGGGGGCTCCTGATCTCCCCTTGGAGTACAGGCCTTGGACAAAACACCTTGGGATGGGAAGTTCCTGGGGATTGTACATATCTTGTGTGTCACATGCTGCCTGGAGGAGGAACAGCTCGCGGGGCCCACCAAACCTACGACTTCCCTATCCATACCATGTCCCCAAGGCAAGGAAAGCAGGAATGCCCCGTGCCCTTCCCTGGTGCTGGAAGGCAATGTCTGCCCATCAAGAGATCTGGTGATTCCCCTAACAGCCTGGTTTCTGCGCCACCCCACTGGCCACTGCAGGACAAAGGGCAGGGCCCGTGATGCGCTCTGCAGGCTGAACACCAAGCACTGTCATCCCCGCCTTGGCCTGTGCAGGGCGAGCAAAGCACCGTCCTGCTCTAGCTGGGCACAGGGCACAGAACATCCTGTCCACAGCAGGGCCAGGCAAACAGATACAGCCAGGTTTCCAAGGTCCCTAGAGAGCTCACTTCTCTCGCTGGCTCAGCCCCAGCTTTCCCATAGCACAGGCCCAGAGCTCTGGCGCCCTTGAGGAAGATTTTCCTGGTGTAAAAAGCTTGAGCTGCTGCTCTTGGGAAGGGCCCCGGAGCAAAGGAGTCCCTGGGCTTTCTTCCCCTGCCAGTCTGTGCCCCCGTTGCAGTGCTGCTCTTTCCTCTGGGGTCTCTGGCTCTTTGCTGGCTCCTGCAGAGCAACCCAAGCCTTCTCTTCTGGAGCTGTGGCAACCTCTGTGACAGCCAACCCATTCCCCAGGGATCTTTCCTTCCCATTCAAACAGAACCCCAGGAGACACCAGGAAAGGACCAGCTCTCTGCTCTGCCCCAAGGGGATAATGGGATGGATTGAAGGGCTCTTCTCCTCTCCACAACACATCCCCCACTCTGCTCTTGCGCTCCCTGGCCTTGAGATCAGCTCCTGCTGCTCCAGGTAGCCACTGAGCCTGTGCTTGTGCCCAGCCGCTGATCTGCTCTCTCGGTGTTCTCCAGCTCACACAACTGCGCTAGAGGCACGGGGAGAAACAATGGACATGGAACAACGCAGAGAGCTGAACAGCAGCCCAGTGTTGAGCCTCAAGCCCAAGGAGCCTTCACTGGGAGATGATGGAACTGCAACGCTTGCGGTTGCCCTGGCCCTGAGCACGGAGGGTGATGTCAGCAGCCTGGACAGTTCCAGACAAAATTCATATCCCCCTCAGCATCTCTTGGGGCACGAAGGCCAAAGAAGTCCCGATGACTGGAGGGCCAAGCTCAAGAAGAAGGTGCACAAGGCTGAAAGCATCAAGACTGTGGAAAGCATTGTCCCACACCAGCCCCAGCCTGCCTGGCTGAAGCATGTGGTAGAAAAGACACCCTCAAGCTGGGATCAAGAGATAGAGTCACTTTTATACTCGGAAGGATTAAACCCCTGGGCTGCAGCTGGTGGATTAAAACGTGCTGACGATGCCTTCATCACTGGACAACACAGAGATGAGGAGGAAGGTCCAGCTCCCAAGAAGCACTACGTCAGGACGCACAAATGGCACAAGAAGAAGGACAGCCAGTATCGGGTTGGATATAATCAGCTTTTCTACGAGGTTTGGAGACCTGTGAAAGTGGAGCAAAGGTCCATATCTGACCAGGGTCTAAACAGGAACCTGGATTTTCTCTCTGACCCCTTGGTTCAGAGCCGCCCCGCTGCGAGCAGCAGAGGAGGAGCCACGGCTGAAGAGGAGCATTCGTCTATAGACAGGCACCTCCTGACCATCCGTGACACCCCAGAGGAGGAAGACTATATGCTCCTCAATAAACCTTGGAGCCCCCAAAGTCCAGACCTTGCGCCAGTTCCAAAAGAACTGGAAACCAATGTTGATCAGCACTGGCAGTTGCTGGAGGCACACAAAGGCCTGCGGGCATTCATGGCCCACGTGGAGCGAGCTCTAAGGAAGGACTGCAGCCTGCCCCAGCTCAAGCAGGCCTGTACCAAGATGGTCTTGAAGACCAGGCTGCTTCTCAACGTGCTCAGGGAGAGAAAAGAGAACCAGGGAGCCTATGATCCCATGGAGCAGTGTCGTCTGCAAGAGAACATGATCATTCACATGGCCTTGGAGAAGGGCCAGCAACTCACAGAGAAGGTAGGAGAGCTGCAGGCACTGCTGCGTGTGTCCTTCTAGGCAAGGGAGAATGGAAGGAGAATGGAAGGAATCCTCTTACCCCCGTGATCTTCCTTCCTTTCCTCACAGCAGAAACTAGAGGCTGTGATGTACGTGAGAAAGTTTGTGGTTTTTCTGTTTTTCTTCATCTTCGTTTTGCTGATACTGACGTGTGTCTTCCACGTAAGTCAATATCTTGTTTGACACACAGCTGTCTGTCTTGTAGCTGCAGTGCCCAGATGCCCCTGCATTGCTGGGTAGCACAGGCGATGTTTTTCCAAGCCTGGAGCTTGTGGCAGTATCCACAGCACCCAGCTCAGCAGGGCCCAGCCTGCCTGGGGGAAGCTTGTGCTATCTTCTCTCCAAGCTCTCCCCAGCTCTGCTTTGCCCTCCTGCCTACAGCCACACAGCAATGAGAGCTTTTGCCCTCTCCTGTCTGGCAGAGTATTTATTACAGGGAAACTGATGTTACAAATCTCCCATTTTCCATCCCCAGAAGCGCTCCCGATGTGGCCCAATAGACTCCCCACCCGACCACACCAGGGAATCGTGGCTGAGAAGGTAACTGCTCCCTGCCCATGCCACTGCTTTGCCACCAAGAGTCTTTCCTGCGCACAGCAACTCCTCCTGGGGCCCCGCAGCGCTGGGCACGGCCAGGGGCTCCCACGCCAACCAGCCCTTCCCAAACCGGCGCTGGGATGGATGCCATGGGCTCCGGTGCACTCCCAAATTTCTGTGAGCACGACCAATACCTCTGTGTTCCCACAATGGTCTCCTCTGCTGATGGCTCTGCCCTATTTTTCACTGCTCCCTCCCCACAGTGGCTGGTGAGGAACTCACTCCCATCCTCTCCAGTTGCCTTTTGCATGCAGGGCTCATTCCCTGCATTGCCAGCCGTTGCCATCCCTGCTGGGGCTCCCCATCTTCTTCCTTAGGCTCTGCGGATGCACCCCTGAGCAGGAAGAAGTGCTGGCACCTGCTGCAGCCCTCCCTGCCAAACCTCCCTGCTTACAGACCAGGAGCAGGGCCCTCTGGGGATGATGGGATGTCCAGAAGCCTTTTTCTCCCCATTCACCTTGCTCACTCATTTGCTTTGTAGCGTTGGAAATGCCCCTTCCCAACTCCTCCAGCAGCGGCTTCACAGACAGGGCAGAGCACAGGCAGCCCTGTTGCCCACAGCCTCCATCACCAGCTGCTTTCTTTTTTTCTCCCTATTTTCCCTTTCTGATTGTTTCAGGTTCTGTATAAAACTGCCACAGAGAGGGAGGAAGGATAAGAAGGAGGCGCAGAATGTAGAGCAGAATAGGGCAGGGAGCCCCTCTGTCTGTTGTTCCTGTTTCCCTCCTATTCATGGCGCTTCCCAGTGCTGCTCCCCGTTTACAAAGTCCGAATTGCTATGGATTCAACGCATCAGGGATGCCTATGATTACCAGAGAAAAGCATCCCAGGAAGACACAGAAGAAGTATGAAGAAGTAAGGAGGAAGACTTTCAAGAAGTTAATGGGATGCCAGCAATTTTTCTCCTCCCCTTTTAAATGAGGCTCATTTTGGATGCTGTTTCATTGGCTGTTTTTTTCCCCCGGTTGCTTTTTCCTTGACTGTTATTTTCATGCCGTTATTTTCATCCTGAGGGAAGGCCAGAGGGTGCTGCAGGCAAGCACAAGCTCTGGACACCGAGAGGACGCATCGGTACCTCAGGGTTTTCCTCATCCCATGTTTCAATGTTCTCCCTGCATTCAATAAAACCAAAGTTTGTCCTTTTTCCTCCCGGTGTTGCCGATGTATTTGTAAAAGCAGTTTCTCCTCTCCTTCAGTTCCAGCTGGGCCTTTACTTTTCTACCTTTCTCCCTGCATGCCCCAATGACATCCCTGCCATCCTCCTGTGGTGCTGCCCTTCTTGCAAAGCTGTAAATTGTGTGTTTTCCCCGAGTCCCAGGCAAAGCTTCCTGCTCAGCGGCTCTGCTTCCTCAGCAGCTCGTCTTCGGGCACACGGGCAATTTCCTCATGGAAAGGGTGGTCAGGCCTCGGAAGGGGCTGCCCAAGGAGGTGGTGGACTGGCCGGGCCAGGAGGGGTCCAAGGAAGTGGCTGGAGGTGGCACTGAGTTCTCCGGCCTGGCCGGCAAGGTGGGGATCGGGCACAGGATGGACGCGCTGAAGGCGGAGGTCTTTTCCATCGTCAGTGACTTTGGGGGCTCCGTGACTCTGTGGCCAGGCCGGGAGGCTGCTTTGCCCCAATCACCGCCGGAGCCGCCCCGGCCCAAGCTCTTGGCCCGCGCGTTTCCCCTCAGGCCGGGGGTGCCGCTGGCGGTGCCGCTGCCCGCGGCCAGAGCTGCCTGTGCGGCGGAGCGGCCGCACCTCCCGGCCGGGCCGGGGCACCTCTCTGGGTGCTGCTTGCGGGGCTGTGCCGGCCTTCCCAAAGCTGCCCGCGGCTTCCTTCGCATGGCGCTCGCTGCCCCTCAGTGTCTGCCGGCGCCAGCGTGGCGCTCCAGCCGCGGCGGGAGCTCTGCCATTGGTGTCCTGGTGCTGCCGCCTCCAGAGCCCGGGGGCCGGAGGGCTTTGCCTCAGGGGCCGGGCTGCAGCGGGACTCACAGCGGGCTCGGCCCGGCCGCCGCCGCTGCCGGTACAGGCGCGCTGAGGCGGAGCTGCCGCCCCTCAGGCCCACAGCGTTTCCCGCCATTGGCACTGCAGCTCCGTCAGGCTCTCCCGGCGGACATTCCGGCATGGCCCGGTGTTGTGGTGTGTTTTTCTTTAATTTGATATTTGTTCTGTGTATATTCAACCCCCACCCACCCCCCAAACTCCTCCCTTCCCCAGTGCTCAATCTTCCCAAGCTCTCCCTTTACACCTTCCTCTCCAAGTTGTCATATTTCCGTTTCCCTGCCCCTTTCCCCAAAACATTCCTTGTCACTCCTCCCAGCCTCCTCCCCTGCTTCCAGTGCATTCCCTGCCTATTTAGTGAGGCTCAACGCTCTATTGGTTACTTTGTGTTACTCCACTCCCCTGTTTCCCCAGATAGGTTTGTGATATGTTAGTCCCTTCTTAGACTCCTCCCCAGCCCTACCCTCATTGGTTGCTGTTCCTAAACCCTGCCTCTTGAGTTCCGGTATAAAACCTTTGTTCGCCCTCCCCGGAGGGTCTTGGGGCTTGCTGAAATAAACCATCCTGTTCACCCCCAAGTCCCGTGTCGCCTCCGTCTGTCCCCGCACCGACAACTGGGACCGCAGAGCTTCGCAGGGAGAGCGGCCGCCCATTCTCTTCCCTCTCGCCGCCCAGCACGCCACCGCTTGGGGTATCGCGGCGAGAGAAGCTGCGCGCGTTACAACAAATGGTAGCAGAGGATGGTTCCCTCCTCCGTCTTGTAGAACAAACGGGCAAATTCGTGGGGGCGCCCGCCTCACAGAAGAAGGAGGAAAGAGGAATACCTGTGGCCGAAGAAGCACTGCCCACACTAAGAGGAGCCGAGCACCGAGCAACAAGAAGATTTAGGCTACGGGACCCTCTTTATCCTCACTGCCGTGCTCTCTACCCCTGCCTGGAGCAGCCGTGCTGCAGGGGCAAGTCCCCATTTTGCCTTAGGGCACGGGGGCAGCTGTGCTGCAGGGGCCTTAAGGGGGTAGACCCACCCCAGGACAAGAGGGCGGTTTGGCAGTGGATCAATGGTATAAGGTGTAAAATCCCATTGAGCCCAAATAACGGCGTGTCAGTGGACGGCACTAAAAGGAAGACCACCAGAGGCTGATAGCAGCCGAGCCCAAGGCTTCGGGGATGAGCCTTGGGTGTGGCCGGGAATGGCTGAGCCTGTCTTCAGGTTCCGGGAACACCCAGGCCTCTGGAAGGGCCAAACCGTATGGAACAACATCCCCAGTTTGTCAAGCATCCATCGAAACCATCAAGACCAGAGGAAAAGATAGAGACATCGCTGCCTGCGCCCAGAGGGTAAGTGGGTCTATGCAGGGTTCTCCCTGGCGGGCGGGTGGGCTTTCCCCTTGGTTATTTTTAGCCTTAGGGCATGGGTGGGGGACCCACATTTGATGGCTCCTTCTTCCCCTCTGAAAGTTGTCTTTTCTATCCTCTCCCCCCAGTCCCATGAGGCCGGAGGGGGTAGGAAAGACACAAATGGGACAGACATCTAAGAGGCAACACGTTTACTATGGGAGAGTTGATTAGAATCTTAACAAAGGCCCTTTCCATCCACGCACCTCCGCGATATCCAGCCGTGTTGGGCCCCTCTTCCATAGATTCCCCCTTATGCTTGTCCTATCTTCTCTCCCAGCTCTTCCCAGCTCTGCTTTGCTCTCCTGCCTTCAGCCACACAGCAATGAGAGCTTTTGCCCCCTCCTGTCTGGCAGAGTATTTATTACAGGGAAACTGATGTTACAAATCTCCCATTTTCCATCCCCAGAAGCGCTCCCGACGTGGCCCACTTGACTCCCCAACCGACCACACCAGGGAATCGTGGCTTAGAATGTAACTGCTCCTGGCCCATGCCAATGCTTTGCCACCAAGAGTCTTTCCTGCGCAGAGCAACTCCTCCTGGAGCCCCGCAGCGCTGGGCACGGCCAGGGGCTCCCATGCCAACCAGGCCTTCCCACACCAGCGCTGGGATGGATGCCATGGGCTCCGGTGCACTCCCAAATTTCTGTGAGCACGACCAATACCTCTGTGTTCCCACAATGGTCTCCTCTGCCGATGGCTCTTCTCTATTTTTTGCTGCTCCCTCCCCACAGTGGCCGGTGAGGAACTCACTCCCATCCTCTCCAGTTGCCTTTTGCATGCAGGGCTCATTCCCTGCATTGCCAGCCGTTGCCATCCCTGCTGGGGCTCCCCATCTTCTTCCTTAGGCTCTGCGGACGCACCCCTGAGCAGGAAGAGGTGCTGGCACCTGCTGCAGCCCTCCCTGCCAAACCTCCCTGCTAACAGACCAGGAGCAGGGCCCTCTGGGGATGATGGGATGTCCAGAAGCCTTTTTCTCCCCATTCACCTCGCTCACTCGATCGCTTTGTAGCGTTGGAAATGCCCCTTCCCAACTCCTCCAGCAGCGGCTTCCCAGACAGGGCAGAGCACAGGCAGCCCTGTTGCCCTCAGTGTAGTAGTAGGGACAGGCGAACGGAAGATCACGGGATGTGACGGAAAGAGAGACCCTTCCCTCTTCTCCCTGCTTCACGTTATCTATTAACCCCAAAGCATGTGACCACACCTAACCCAGTAGTTTTCCACTCCCGATTAACCCTAGAGACCCCACAACCCCCCTCTGACGTAGCAAAGACCCCCAAGACTATTTAAACCCATGAGATAAGATAATAAAGGCTTTCGACTGTCCACCATACTGGTGCCAGCGTCTTTGTCGTTAGCCCGAGTGGTCCGGACAGCCTGGACCACCGTGCTGCCCCTGGAACCAGGTCGCCGTTGTCTTTTATAAAGGCAACATATTTGGTGCCGAAACCCGGGAAGATTCGCTTGGGTAACAGGGTACACGTGGACAGGAGCAGTGGCTGGATCGGTCAGACCATATCTTGGCGCAGGGAGACGTCCCAGGACCCGCGAGCGTCATGGACAGCATCGCCAGGGTCGTAAGTGCGATTCATAAACAGTGGGGTATTGAGTGTAAGCTCAAAAACTTTTATCTTGCCATAGCAAGGCTGCTTGAGCTTGGGGCGACCGAATGCCCAGTGGATGCTATGCATCCGGGAATATGGGAAAAGTGCACAGCCACGCTGGCCGAGGAAACAAAATCCTCAGGCAGTGGCAAGAACCTTAAAGCGTGGGGCAAAGTAGAGAAAGCCCCGCGCAGAGCAATAGAAAAGCGGGAGATGCGGAGTGCGGCACGTATGTGTTTATTAGTTAGACCCGGGCTCGGGGTCGGGGCGGGAGCGCAGACCGTCCCTGAGGACGATCTGCCCGGGAACAGAGACCCAGGGGGGCCCGGCGCGTCACCCCCCTCCCCGGGCCAGAGGCCAGTCCCTGCTGTGGAAACCCCTCGAAAAACCCCCGCCGCGGAAACCCCCCGAAAAACCGCGGCTTCCCCGCCCGTCCCGCCGCCGCTGCCGGTCAGCGATCCGTTGTCAGAGGTGCAGCAGCGCGTGGAATGTTTTTGGCAAGGGCTAGTGAAGGAAGCCAGAGGCGCCGAAACCGCGGCCCGAGAAAAGACGCCACCCATGCCGCCACCTCAGCCCTTTGAAAATGGCGCTGGCCGCCAAGGAGAGGGGCGGGGCGCGGGCGGTCTCGGCGCGGAAACCCGAGAGCCGCGCGGTTTCAGGGACGCGCGTGGGTGGGAGAAAGAGGCGGAGAGCGCCAGAGAGTGCGGAGCCAATTGGAAGACGTGCCTGACGCCGCTACCATTTAAGGGAGAGACCTCCCCCTGCAGGAGGTGTGGCAAGCCGGGGGGGCGGGAGCGGCGCCACCCCCGCGGGGAGGAGCGAGGTCGGAGCCGAACAAAAAGGCACCGAGCCCCGGAAGTGCGCCGGCATTCGACTTCCGACTCGGAGCCCAGCAGCAGCTCTGCCGGCTTGGAAGACCCGACGGGAGCCGGCCGGAACTCCGAGACGGAGAAAACAGAGCCAACGCGATTTAAGACAAAACGAAGTAAAGCTCTAAGCCGCACCGAAAAACGGTCACAATACGAACCAACCCAGTTTACCAGCTGGGGAAAAATATCCTTTTGGGGCTGCGGGAGAAAAGGGCGTCTCGCCAAGGAATGCGGGTCCCGGCCCCAGGGGAACGGGACGGGGGGGGGGGCGTGCAGACCGCACGCAGCCTCCTCCCACTGCAAATACAAGGCGGCCCATCTATGCCAACCTCCAGTGGGGCGGGGAGCCCTCATACTTCATACCCCCGCCAGCGACACAATTGCAGAGTCTCGCAACACAGCCTACGGTACCTTCGTACCCACTACCACCGCAAGCAGCGCCTGTGCCACAGGGTCAGCAGGGAATGCCCCAGAACGGGACCCCTGGGTGGCCCTGGCCATGAAAATAGGGAAGAAGCCCCCGAGGGTGTGGGGGACATGCCGCCTTTATGGCAGTCAGGACCCCCACGTAATAGGGCTTCAGCTTTGGGCAGACACAAGAGCAGACTGCCCGATGTTTCCCCAAGCACTGTGGCCCCAACACTGGCAATGCAAAGAAGTCCCCGCAGTGAACGGGGTGGGAGGGCCGTCCCGAGCTTGGAAAAGCACCCTGACCAGTGCCACGGTATGCTTCAAGTGTGGTGAGGCAGGTCACACCGCGGTGAGCTGCCCCCAGCCGGCACGGCAGCCTACCGCAGCGCCTCCACCCCAAACACGCCCGAGGGGATCTTGTTAAAGCTGCGGGAGGAAAGGGCCACTGCCACACACCCACTGCTGCCAATAAAACTGACCTTCAGAACGAAACTAATGGAAAAGCTGTGAGTTTTGTTTGCAGGACATGCTCGTGGACCGTCCCCGTGACGCATACACCCCTGCTCCAGAGGGAGATGACAGACCACCAAACCGCCAGACAAAACCCGAGAATCCCACGGTGGTGAGACCCAGACATGCACAGTGTCTTTATGCAATTTTGCTGTTAGGGCTTGTGGCCAGGGGACAAGCTGACCCAGGCCACTACCCTCACCAGCCATTTAGGTGGGTCATGCAACATCTTTCAAGTGACAAGGTGTTCAAAGAGGTCACCACAGTAAACACCCCATCCTTCGTGTTCCACATAGCCAGCCTGTTTAGAAGCTACCTTTCTAACCCTAAGCGAAACCAAATCGAACCTGACTAACCCCTGTTAGTTTTACTATGATGTTAAACCCCCTTTCTACAAAGGCATTGTTTTAGACACCCCCTTCGGTTACTCCACAGCCAGTGCCCCCCACCAGTGCAGATGGGACACTCCCCGCAGAGGAATCACCCTGAGTCAAATCACAGGACAGGGCAGATGTTTTGGCAATGCAACCTTAGCAAAGCAGAAAGGCAACTTCTGCACTAAAGTTGTCAAGCCCAACAGAAAAACCAATAAGTGGGTGGTCCCATCTGCATCTGGGATGTGGGTTTGCCAGAGATACGGAGTGAGTCCTTGTGTGTTCCTTGCCAAATTTAATGACTCTGTCGATTTCTGTGTCCAAGTTCTGATTGTCCCCAGGGTCCTGTACCACTCAGACGAAGAGATACACCATCTTCTCGAGGAACCTAACAGACTCCACAAAAGGGAAATCATCACAGGTATAACTATCGCGATGCTGCTTGGCCTGGGAGCAGCTGGCACAGCCATGGGTGTCTCAGCCATCGCAACCCAGCAGCACGGACTCTCTCAGCTGCAAATGACCATCGACGAGGACCTGCAGAGGATCGAGAAATCCATCTCCTATCTAGAGAAATCAGTCTCTTCGCTTTCAGAAGTAGTTTTACAAAATAGGCGAGGACTGGACCTCTTGTTCATGCAACAAGGAGGACTGTGTGCAGCCCTGAAAGAGGAGTGCTGCTTTTATGCAGATCATACGGGAGTTGTTAAAGACTCCATGGCAGAACTCCAAGATAGACTGGCTCAGAGAAAGAGAGACAGGGAAACCCAACAGAGCTGGTTTGAATCCTGGTTCAATCAATCACCTTGGCTCACCACTTTAATTTCCGCCCTGGTAGGTCCACTGGCAATACTGCTTTTAGCTGTTACCATAGGACCATGCCTGCTGAACAAACTAGTCTTGTTTGTTCAGGCCCGTCTAGAAAGGGCAAACATTTTGTTCATAGGCCACCAACAAATACTGTAAACCAAAAACTGCGAACACAGTCAGTCGCAAAAGCCTTCAAGACTTGCCTTGAAAAAATTACTCAGGTTTACCAAACCACCCTTTCCTTAACAAGTCACAAGTTTGTACCTCACTCCAGTGCCTATATCTACGACTACCTCATTTTATATATGATAAGGGGAGGGGAGATGTAGTAGCAGGGACAGGCGAACGGAAGATCACGGGATGTGACGGAAAGAGAGACCCTTCCCCCCTCTCCCTGCTTCACGTTATCTATTAACCCCAAAGCATGTGACCACACCTAACCCAGTAGTTTTCCACTCCCGACTAACCCTAGAGACCCTACAACCCCCCTCTGACGTAGCAAAGACCCCCAAGACTATTTAAACCCATGAGATAAGATAATAAAGGCTTTCGACCGTCCACCATACTGGTGTCAGCGTCTTTGTCGTTAGCCCGAGTGGTCCGGACAGGCCGGGCCGCCGTGCTGCCTCTTAGAACCGGGTCGCCGTTGTCTTTTATAAAGGCAACAATATCTCTTAAGCTGTGCTAATTCATCAGGTTCATTGGGATCCCACATCGGGTCCTGAAGAGGAAATACATCTTTAATATCCTCTTGTGTTGATACGCAAGCATCCTCAGCTAAGTCCTTGGATACCTTTAAAACCAACTGCTTCTCTGTTTCTGTTAAAGCATCAAGTAGTAACTGCATCTCTGTCCAATCAGGTAAATGTTGCTTAACCATAAACTTCAACCTTTTGGCAATGCCTATCGGGTCATTTCGATAAACTTTAGCAGTCTTTTCCCAAGCCTCTAAATCCATTGAGAAAAAGGGGACCTTAATTATCCTTGGCTCCCCATCAGAGGCTATAGCTTGCCTTAAGGGTGCTTGTATGACTCCTTTAGTTTGCTTTCTAGTTGTTTGTGGAGGTGGGTTCATTCTGGTTTGCCTTCTGGTCCTTGACACTATTGGACCTTGTGGGGAAGGCCTGGGACTTGGTTCAGATTCATCCCATTCACTATCACTACTGGGCAATGGTGGATAAAACCTCGAGGGTTCCCCTGATCTAGGAGTTGGTGGGGAAACTCTTGCTTTAATTACTGTTTTTTCCAGGGTAGACGAACCAGAGGATAGGTTAGGGGAGGCTGAAGTTGGTGAGGGTTCTGATTTCACTCGTTCCCCCACCCTCTCCTCTACTCCCCTCCCTTCCTGGTTTCTAGGTGGTGGTAAAAATGCCTCCGCTGTCCCTTGTTCTAAGATCTCTGTTGCATACACTTTACTTGGGTGCGAGCATCTTTGATTTATTGAACATGTGCTGCAACACCGTTTGAGCTTTTCCTTGTTAGCCTTATTATCCTTTTCAAGAGCCAGTACCAGTGGATCAGACGGTGGCCTAATCCCACAATCCCTTTGCCACTCAGGGTGATTTCGAAGACTGAAAAACATATCAGCATAAGTTACTTCTTGCCACTTTTGTTCACGCCTAAGGAAAAGCATTAACTGTAATAAAGTCTCATAGTCTAAAGTACCATTTGCTGGCCATTTCAACCCCCCATCAAGTCTATAGAGTGGCCACCACTGTGTAGAAAATTTAACAAGTTCCCTTTTAGTTTCACTACCACCATAGCCCACCAGCGCTTTCCAGTGTGTTAAGATACACCCTAAAGGGGTTCCCCTAGGAATCTCTTTGCTCTCATTTGCCCCCATGTTCAGGGTTTTTCTTTTCAAAACGTCTTTTGATCTTATCCCAGTTCTTAAGCTTTACCTGGTATTCTTCTGGTACAAAAATATGCTGGCCGCACTCAACTCTAAGTATTTCCACTGGTTTCTTCAAAGTTCCTGAAACTCCGTTTTCCAACAATTCAAATATTTTACTGCTACCAGGAACCTCTTGACCAGTCACCAACAAAACTTGTATAACTTTCTGGGTAGCCTCTTGTTCTTTTGAACGACAAAAAGCACAAATTCCAGTCTTAGGTATTAGCCACCTGTACCCTTTTCGGACCCACAAATCCTGACAGACTACACACCGAAATACAATCCACGGATTACAATAACAATCTTTATTTGGGCAGGGGAATACTCCTGAACCAGGCTTTCAGTTCCTGTTTTTCCCGGTCCTGGTCATATAGCTATGCTAGCAAACAAAAGGGATAAAACAATTTGTTAGTTAATTTTCACCTTTTCTCCCTTCAAAACAAGGTTCAGAGCAGCAGCTGTTAAGGAAAAACTTGTTATACAAAAGAAAAAGGGAAAAAGAAAAAACAAAGAAAAAAACAACAAAAAAATTGCAAGTTATTAATCACTCATTAAATCAAATTCTCTGTTATGTTTTGCTCTGGGTATATTACTGTTAAAATTTGTTTAAAAACTGTAAGCAAACTTTCATACACTGTAGCAAGTTTGCAGCTAAAAGCCAAGCGTATCTCCTGTCGCACTGTAAACAAAGGACAAATGGAAATCTTACAAACTATCAGTCCAGTTTCGACCGAAATTTCGCGACTCCACACTGCACTGAGAGCTGTGTGAACCGCTACTATAGCCTGTTCTAAAAATTTTTGGATTGCTGACCAGATTTCTCTCACCCTTTGATTGAAAATGTTACAAAATGCAAAGTTCGGCTGCGTATTCGCAGCTGCAAAACCAGGTTTCTCTTTTTCCAGGAGGACCTAAATTCTAATAGTTTAGGCTCACAAAAAAAACACCCTGGAGTTTTTCACAATCCCGAACACATTCAACAAATGTTCTAACAAGGTCTTGGTAAAATCACACAAACTTCAGTCAAAACACAACACAAATCTTTCAACAAGGAGTGGAGGGGAGGGAAAGATAAACTACTAGCAAACACTCACTCACTAAACCTGGGGTTTTCCAGGCAGTTGAAAAATGTACCCTGAGGTCACAGAGCCTGAATTCTCCTCTAGTTATCTGGGAGACAAATGACCTCTTAATCACCAGGACTATCTTGAAAGTAGTTTAGGCTTTTCACTTCACCCTCTAGCTATAAAACAAAAATTCAACTTACAAAGCTTTTAATCTAACAACATATCAAATAAAATTTTCACAGTCAAAAGCACACGCTGCCCAAATTCACACAAATACACACAATCTAAGCACCATGCAAATACTTTAAATCAGTCTGCACTCCCAAAGGCCAGTATTTCTTTGCAAAACAAATAGCAATTTCACAAACTTCTTACAACTTCAAGTTCACAAAGCTAAAAACACTTACAAAAATTAATAACACACGCCAAATTACACAAATTATAATGCTCACAGCACTAACTCTTACAAACCACAACAATTACAATGCTCAAATAATTTTCCACAGCCTAAACACACAAAATTGCAAACTCACTAAACAAAGACGGATCCGGTTACAATACACACATACAGCACTTGGGGCCACAACTCAAATTGTCACAGCAGGACGCTTCGCGTCCCAAGGTTCAGACTAACCACCCAAATTATGGATTACTAAGGTGCACCTTCCAAATTACAAACTGAGATCAGAGCCACTCCTGCTCCAATCCAAATCCACAACACCACAGCCGCTGTCTCCTCTACGAGACACAGACTGCTAAACTTCTGGTACTGCTGCCTCCTCTACGAGGCACAGACTACAAAACTTCTGGTGCTGCTGCCTCCTCTATGAGGCACAGACTACCAACCTCGGATACGAGACGTCTCTCGTGTCTTTTTAACTGCCTATACAATAAGGTACTTTCCCCCAAATATAAACATACCTCTTGTCCGTAGTCCAGCAGGTTCTGGTCTTTCCCCGGGTAGTCAGCGAGATCGCAGGATCCCTCTTCCCAGAAATTTCTGGGTGGGTGCCCAGAGGGGTCCTGGACCCCACCGGCCCCATGGCCAGAGAGAGCAGTCCTCCTGGCTGGCTCGCCAAAATGATTTATTAAAAAAATATGGATATTGATCTAGTATCGATATCCAACTGTGATGGACAAAAACTCTCTAACAGTTTAAAGTTAGAAAGTGTATGTTTATTCAACGCCGGGCAGCGTGCGGGATAGCTCCCAAATACACACTGCACCTTCCAGGTGATTACAGAGTCTTTTTATCCATACAAGTATTGAATATACAAAATACAAATGCATATTCATAATTTTGGTACATCCCATTCCCCGCTTCGTATGCTAATCACTCCAAAAGCTATTAAGCATGCGTAGTTTGTCCCTTGAAATGGGTCGGTGGTCCCTTTTATGGGGAGGGGTCCCAAAATGAGGAAGTAAATGAAGTCTTCCTCGTTCTGACCTTTCTACCTTTTCAATGCGAGTATGACAAATGAACTCTTGGTAGAACTCCCATTCCTTGTCTTCAATTGGTTTCAGAACAGAGGAGGCCTACAATTGTCTTATGTTCCTAAAAGCTATTTATCAGTTTCTATATTCTTCATTATGAACCCAGCAAACCAAACATTGTGCTGACAAGCAATTAATTATTAGTTAACTACTAACTCCTAACTTCATCAACGCCTACTCATTTATTATTCTTATTTTAATTAACTCTAGTAAGGCTTATTTCTAACTAAAATCTTAGCTCCTCAAAATCTCTAAATGCCTTAAAGTTTACGTTTCAGCCCGGCTTTCGGGAAGCTCCCCGGGCTCTCCCAGCGCCGGCCGGGCTTTGGCCCTGGCTGGATGCCGGGTGCCCGGCACCGAAGGCGCTGTCACCGCTCTGCGCAAGGGGAGAGCGGAGAGAAAAGCCAGCGAAAGGCTCATCAGTTTAGTGAAAGAGAGGGAGAGATCCCTCCCCGGTCACAATCATGGACACAACAGACAGAACTTGGGGATATTCATTACATTTATTGCCAAGGAAATCAGAGCAGGATAATGAGAAGAAAAAGAAATTTCAACAGCATCTGCAGCCCCAAACCCATGGCAAAACCTGGCCACACAAACCCAATAAAAATGGGAATGGCTCCACAGTGACACAGAGCAGGCTTAGATCATGTGTTCAGGAGAAATTCTTCCCTGTGAGGGCAGGGAGTCCCTGGCACAGGGTGCCCAGAGCAGCTGTGGTGCCCCTGGAGCCCTGGAAGTGCCTAAGGCCAGGTTGGAGGGGGCTTGGAGCAGCCTGGGAGGACAGGTGAAGGTTTCCCTGCCATGGCAGTGGTGGCAGTGGATGGAGCTCAAGGCTCCTTCCAAGCCAATCCATTCCATGATTCCAAAGATTGACGGCTCTGAGACAGAGTCATTTGGTGACATCATGGCCTGAACTGCTGTTTGCTGCGAGTTCTAAAGCACCACCACGGTGACACAAGCAATGCTACAGTGACATGAGAAGGACCACTGTGACATCGGCAGCACCACTGTGACACAGGAACTGCCACAGCTCCAGCTCAGGTCTGCATCCCAGGTGACTGCAGCCAGTCCTGCCTCGCCATGGACCTGGTGATGCGTCTCGTGCGCGCTCTGCTCCTGCTGGCCCTGCTGCTGGCAGTAGCCCCCTCCCCGGGAGCGGCCAAGGAGCTCTGCCCAGAGCCCTGCCGCTGCCCAGGCCGTCGGCAGCTGAACTGCGGCCACGCCGGCCTGGCCACCGTGCCCCCGGCCAGCCGCCGCCGAGCCCTGACCGTGCTGTGAGTCCCGCGGCCCCACAGAGCCCTGCAGCTGCCCCTCCTCAGCTCCCTGTGTCTGCAAAGCCCACCTGGGACACCCGGGGCACTCCCTGGCCACAGATGGGGGGGCCTGAGCTTGGCATGAGGGTGAAGCCAGGCTGGGCACACTGTGCCTTCTCCAGGCAAAGCCCGCTTCCAGCTCAGCAGGCCAATGGCAGGGAAATGGCTTTTCCTGAGGGGGGACCGGGTCTTTTGTCTCTTTGCAGAGATTTCACTGGCAACTCCATTGCTACTCTTGGAAAACAAGCCTGGAAGGACTACCCATGGACTGAGACCTTGTAAGTGCCCTGCAGCCTTTCAAATGGCAGGAGTTTCTGGATTTTGCCTCCTTTGGTCTGGGGCTGGAGCAGCTGCCCCCACTCCACCCACTTCCATTGGAATTCAAAGCTCAGCTGCTCTGCAAGGAGGGCTGTGAATCACCACAGCTTCCCAGCAGGGCAAGAATTGCTGAGAGTCTCTTGCAGCTCAGAGCATGATCCCCGTGTCTGTCTGCCCAGGGATCAGGCTGTGCTCAGCTTCAGCCGGCCAGGAGCAAGGGCCTGCTCTGGCCAGGAGTGGGGACGATCCCTGCAGTGACCCAGAGCGATGCTTCAGTTGTGCTGCTGCAGGAGATTTTCCCAGGACGATCCCATTTGCTGCAGGCCAGTGGCCGCTGTCACAATGTCCCTATGTCTCCTTGCAGAGTGCTCAGAGACAATGAGCTGCGGGCTGTGAAGAGCCATTCCCTGGAGGGGCTGTTCCTGCTGAAGCACCTGTAAGCACCGTGCCCTGCCCAGGGCGGAGGGCTCCCTGGGGCCCTGCTGCTCAGGCCGCGGGCACGTGCCCTTTGTCCCTCCTGGGATGCAGGCTGCAGAGGCAAGTAAAAGGGACAGGGCAAATGGAAGTGACATTTGTTGTTCTAACTGCAACAGGGATTTGTCCTGCAACGAGATCCTGTCCATTGAGGAACGGGCTTTTGAGCCACTGCCTTTCCTGAAGTTTCTGTGAGTGATCAAGTTTCTTTCTGGTGTCTTCAGCTCAGCCTTTGCACTGGGCAGCCTTCCTGTGTAGGAAAATGCTCCTGTTCCCCTAAATCTGCCCTGCCCAGAGCCCAGCTGAGCTGCAGAGGTCAATGGCTGGAAGGCCACGCCAGGGCACAGACCCCAGGGAGCTTGTCCACACGCAGCCATCAGAGCAGCCAGTTCTTGCAGCCTTGGCCGCATCGTGGAACAGAAAGAGATTTCAGCCTTTGCTTCCTCTCCTGGGCAGGCTACAAACACTGAGAAAGCAGCAGTTTCCTCCCGTTTCCACCTTGGCTTTGCACCTTTCCTGCAAAGAGATCCCGCTTTGCCCCCTCTTTCTGTAGGGCAGGCCTGATTCCTGGGTGTGACCTCCTCTTTCCCCAGAAATCTCTCCGGGAATGGCCTCACACGGATCCGCAGCGGCACTTTCCAGGCCTGGCATGGGATGCAGTTCCTCCAGGAGCTGTAAGTGGCACCAGGGCTAAAGGCCCGCCAGGGCGAGTCTCTGCAGGGTCTCTGCCGGGTCTGTGGGCAAAAGCAGACTTGCCCTGGGGAAAGTCCTGATTCTGACAGTGGATGTCAGCCAGGGAGCACCAGGAGTGTGCAGCTGCAAAGGCCCTTTCTCCTGCCCTGCTCACCCCCTGCAAGGCTTCCTTGAAAGCCGCCAGGCCGTCCCCACGTGCCCGGCACACGCAGCTCACATCCTCACCATCAGCCCTGACAGAGCTCTGTATTTTCTCAGGATCCTCAGCCACAACCCACTGGCTGTCATTGCTGACGCTGCCTTCTTCAAGCTGCCCTCCGTGAGCTCTCTGTAAGTATTGGCTCATCTGGAGGAGATCCACAGAGACCTGTGTCTCTCTCGAGCGCCCTGTTCTCAGGAAAGCAGCGCAAGTGCCCGAGCAAATCTCCCCCTTGCCCAGCCTGAGTCTGCTGGAGACACAACGAGCCCGGCTCCAGCAGAGCAAGGCAAAGGCCAAGCGGTGCTGGTGTGTCCTCAGCTGCAAAGCAACCCAGGAACTAGGACACAAACTTTCAGGGATGAGAGCCCATCCAGGTCTGGGGCCAGGTGGAGAGGCTGCAGGGCTCTGGGAATAAACTGCACTCGTGCCAGCAGCTCCAGGCTCCTGCCTGCTTCAGGGACTCGGGTGCCCTCAGGGGAGAGCAGCAGGAGAGTCGGGAGAGGCGCAATCCTTTCTGGTGGCATCTGTCTGCCACGAGAGTTGCAGGATTGCCCTCCTGATTCCCACGG
Source organism: Taeniopygia guttata (assembly GCF_048771995.1). Classification (NCBI taxonomy): domain Eukaryota; kingdom Metazoa; phylum Chordata; class Aves; order Passeriformes; family Estrildidae; genus Taeniopygia; species Taeniopygia guttata. The sequence continues at coordinate 108,625 of NC_133043.1, forward strand.
GCTGGGTTAGAGCAGGGTGAGGCAGAGGGAAGCTGGGCTCCAGAATGGCTTCTCTTGGAGCAGGCAGAAGTGGATGCCTCTGCCAGCAGCACCAGCATCATCAGGGCCCTGGGCCCTCTGCTCTCAGAGCAGAGTTCTGGCAATGTCACCGTGGAATTTCATGAGCTCTTTCCAATGCTTGCAGAGACCTGAGTGCCACCCAAGTGACCCCACAGACGCTGCTGCTGCTGCTGCAGTCCACAGTGAGCTTGGAAACCCTGTGACTGTATGCAACTGAGCCCCAGCCACCAGCAGGCCCCGAGTGCTGGGACAAGGGCTCTACTTGGGAAACAAATCCGTGTGCTACAAAACCAGAACAAGCCCAGTAAGCTCCAGAGTTGCTGTTCGTTCTGGGAACATGCCAAAACTCACTGGCTCAGAGGCAGAATCTCACCTTTCGGGTGACTCTCTGCAGGTTTCTCACAGGGGAGTTTGAACTTCAGGCGGGTGCATTTCTGTGTCATGTGGTATTTTGGGAGCACTTCTACTTTCCAGGTTAAAATCCTATTTTCAATGTTTGGCATGGGGAGTCAGGGGCCTTTCCCAGAGCTGTGGCACACAGTGAGGCACAACCCCCATGTGTGGTATCCAGGCGTTCCCTGAGCTGGGCTCTGATGGAGCCATGGACTGGGTGGCCAGGTGTTCCTGCAATATCCCCTCTTGTCTTTAGCCAAGTGCCCAAGGAGGCGGCCTGCTGCCTGTGCCAGGAGCGTCCCCGGCCCGAGAGCCCCTGCAGGACCATCCAGTTCCTGTGCCAGAAGCTGTGCAGCACCAGCGCCCCGCAGTGCGGTTGGTGTCTGGAGGGGCTGGGGGAACTCAAACTGCCACTTGGCCTGAGGCTGGGGAGGTGCTGCAGCACTGCCTTGTGCTGCAGGGGGGCTCCTGATCTCCCCTTGGAGTACAGGGCTTGGACAAAACACCTTGGGATGGGAAGTTCCTGGGGATTGTACATAGCTTGTGTGTCACATACTGCCTGGAGGAGGAACAGCTCGCTGGGCCCACCAAACCTACGACTTCCCTATCCACACCCTGTCCCCCAGGCAAGGAAAGCAGGAATGCCCCGTGCCCTTCCCTGGTGCTGGAAGGCAATGTCTGCCCATCAAGAGATCTGGTGATTCCCCTAACAGCCTGGATTCTGCGCCACCCCACTGGCCACTGCAGGACAAAGGGCAGGGCCCGTGATGCGCTCTGCAGGCTGAACAACAAGCACTGTCATCCCCGCCTTGGCCTGTGCAGGGGGAGCAAAGCACCGTCCTGCTCTAGCTGGGCACAGGGCACAGAACATCCTGTCCACAGCAGGGCCAGGCAAACAGATACAGCCAGGTTTCCAAGGTCCCCAGAGAGCTCACTTCTCTCACTGGCTCAGCCCCAGCTTTCCCATAGCACAGGCCCAGAGCTCTGGCGCCCTTGAGGAAGTTTTCCTTGGTGGAACAGCTTGAGCTGCTGCTCTTGGGAAGGGCCCCGGAGCAAATGAGACCCTGGGCTTTCTTCCCCTGCCAGTCTGTGCCCCCGTTGCAGTGCTGATCTTTCCTCTGGGGTCTCTGGCTCTTCACTGGCTCCTGCAGAGCAACCCAAGCCTGCTCTTCTGGAGCTGTGGCAACCTCTGTGACAGCCAACCCATTCCCCAGGGATCTTTCCTTCCCGTCCAAACAGAACCCCAGGAGACACCAGGAAAGGACCAGCTCTCTGCTCTGCCCCAAGGGGACAATGGGATGGAATGAAGGGCTCTTCTCCTCTCCACAACACATCCCCCACTCTTCTCTTGCGCTCCCTGGCCTTGAGATCAGCTCCTGCTGCTCCAGGTAGCCTCTGAGCCTGTGCTTGCGCCCAGCCGCTGATCTGCTCTCTCGGTGTTCTCCAGCTCACACAACTGCGCTAGAGGCACGGGGAGAAACAATGGACATGGAACAACGCAGGGAGCTGAACAGCAGCCCAGTGTTGAGCCTCAAGCCCAAGGAGCCTTCACTGGGAGATGATGGAACTGTGACGCTTGCGGTTGCCCTGGCCCTGAGCACGGAGGGTGGTGTCAGCAGCCTGGACAGTTCCAGACCAAATTCATATCCCCCTCAGCATCTCTTGGGGCACGAAGGACAAAGAAGTGCCGATGACCGGAGGGCCAAGCTCAAGAAGAAGGTGCACAAGGCTGAAAGCATCAAGACTGTGGAAAGCATTGTCCCACACCAGCCCCAGCCTGCCTGGCTGAAGCATGTGGTGGAAAGGACACCCTCAAGCTGGGATCAAGAGATGAAGTCACTTTTATACTCAGAAGGATTAAACCCCTGGGCTGCATCTGGTGGATTAAAACGTGCTGACGATGCCTTCGTCACTGGACAATACAGAGATGAGGAGGAAGGTCCAGCTCCCAAGAAGCACTACGTCAGGACGCACAAATGGCACAAGAAGAAGGAGAGCCAGTATCGGGTTGGATATAATCAGCTTTTCTACGAGGTTTGGAGACCTTTGAAAGTGGAGCGAAGGTCCATATCTGACCAGGGTCTAAACAGGAACCTGGATTTTCTCTCTGACCCGTTGATTTGGAGCCGCCCCGCTGCGAGCAGCAGAGGAGGAGCCACGGCTGAAGAGGAGCATTCCTCTATAGACAGGCACCTCCTGACCATCCGTGACACCACAGAGAAGGAAGACTACATGCTCCTCAATAAACCTTGGACCCCAAAAGTCCAGACCTTGCGCCAGTTCCAAAAGAACTGGAAACCAATGTTGATCAGCACTGGCAGTTGCTGGAGGCACACAAAGGCCTGCGGGCATTCATGGCCCACGTGGAGCGAGCTCTAAGGAAGGACTGCAGCCTGCCCCAGCTCAAGCAGGCCTGTACCAAGATGGTCTTGAAGACCAGGCTGCTTCTCAACGTGCTCAGGGAGAGAAAAGAGAACCAGGGAGCCTATGATCCCATGGAGCAGTGTCGTCTGCAAGAGAACATGATCATTCACATGGCCTTGGGGAAGGGCAAGAAACTCACAGAGAAGGTAGGAGAGCTGCAGGCACTGCTGCGTGTGTCCTTCTAGGCAAGGGAGAATGGAAGGAAAGAGAATGGAAGGAATCCTCTTACCCCCGTGATCTTCCTTCCTTTCCTCACAGCAGAAACTAGAGGCTGTGGTGTACAGGAGCACATTTGTGGTTTTGCTGTTTTTCTTCATCTTCATTTTGCTGATACCGAGGTGTGTCTTCCACGTAAGTCAATATCTTGTTTGACACACAGCTGTCTGTCTTGTAGCTGCAGTGCCCGATGCCCCTGCATTGCTGGGTAGCACAGGAGATGTTTTTCCAAGCCTGGAGCTTGTGGCAGCATCCACAGCACTCATCTCAGAAGGACCCAGCCTGCCTGGGGGAAGCTTGTCCTATCTTCTCTCCCAGCTCTTCCCAGCTCTGCTTTGCTCTCCTGCCTTCAGCCACACAGCAATGAGAGCTTTGCCCTCTCCTGTCTGGCAGAGTCTTTATTACAGGGAAACTGATGTTACAAATCTCCCATTTTCCATCCCCAGAAGCGCTCCCGATGTGGCCCACTTGACTCCCCACCCGACCACACCAGGAAATCGTGGCTGAGAAGGTAACTGCTCCCTGCCCATGCCACTGCTTTGCCACCAAGAGTCTTTCCTGCGTAGAGCAACTCCTCCTGGAGCCCCGCAGCGCTGGGCACGGCCAGGGGCTCCCACGCCAACCAGCCCTTCCCACACCGGCGCAGGGAGGGATGCCTTGGGCTCCGGTGCACTCCCAAATTTCTGTGAGCACGACCAATACCTCTGTGTTCCCACAATGGTCTCCTCTGCAGATGGCTCTGCCCTATTTTTCGCTGCTCCCTCCCCACAGTGGCTGGTGAGGAACTCACTCCCATCCTCTCCAGTTGCCTTTTGCATGCAGGGCTCATTCCCTGCATTGCCAGCCGTTGCCATCCCTGCTGGGGCTCCCCATCTTCTTCTTTAGGCTCTGCGGACACACCCCTGAGCAGGAAGAGGTGCTGGCACCTGCTGCAGCCCTCCCTGCCAAACCTCCCTGCTTACAGACCAGGAGCAGGGCCCTCTGGGGATGATGGGATGTCCAGAAGCCTTTTTCTCCCCATTCACCTCGCTCACTCAATCGCTTTGTAGCGTTGGAAATGCCCCTTCCCAACTCCTCCAGCAGCGGCTTCCCAGACAGGGCAGAGCACAGGCAGACCTGTTGCCCCCAGCCTCCATCACCAGCTGCTTTCTTTTTTTCTCCCTATTTTCCCTTTCTGATTTTTTCAGGTTCTGTATAAAACTGCCACAGAGAGGGAGGAAGGATAAGAAGGAGGCGCAGAATGTAGAGCAGAATGGGGCAGGGAGCCCCTCTGTCTGTTGTTCCTGTTTCCCTCCTATTCATGGCGCTTCCCAGTGCTGCTCCCCGTTTACAAAGTCTGAATTGCTATGGATTCAACGCATCAGGGATGCCTATGAGTACCAGAGAAAAGCATCCCAGGAAGACACAGAAGAAGTGTGAAGAAGTAAGGAGGAAGACTTTCAAGAAGTTAATGAGATGCCAGCAATTTTTCCCCTCCCCTTTTAGCTGAGGCTCACTTTGGATGCTGTTTCATTGGCTGTTGTTATACTGTTAGATGCTTTTTCCTTGACTGTTATTTTCATGCTGTTATTTTCATCCTGAGGAAAAGCCAGAGGGTGCTGCAGGCAAGCACAAGCTCTGGACACCGAGAGGACACATCGGTACCTCAGGGTTTTCCTCATCCCATATTGCAATGTTCTCCCTGCATTCAATAAAAACAAAGTTTGTCCTTGTTCTTCCCGGTGTTGCCGATGTATTTGTAAAAGCAGTTTCTCTTCTCCTTCATGGAATTGGCAAAATTCAGTTCCAGCTGGGACTTTACTTTTCTACCTTTCTCCCTGCATGCCCCAATGACATCCCTACCATCCTCCTGTGGTGCTGCCCTTCTTGGAAAGCTGTAAATTGTGTGTTTTCCCTGAGTCCCAGGCAAAGCTTCCTGCTCAGCGGCTCTGCTTCCTCAGCAGCTCGTCTTCGGGCACACGGGCAATTTCCTAATGGAAAGGGTGGTCAGGCCTCGGAAGGGGCTGTCCAAGGAGGTGGTGGACTCGCCGGGCCAGGAGGGGTCCAAGGAAGTGGCTGGAGGTGGCACTGAGTTCTCCGGCCTGGCCGGCAAGGTGGGGATCAGGCACAGGATGGACGCGCTGAAGGCGGAGGTCTTTTCCATCGTCAGTGACTTTGGGGGCTCCGTGACTCTGTGGCCAGGCCGGGAGGCCGCCTTGCCCCAATCACCGCCGGAGCCGCCCCGGCCCGAGAAAAGCCAGCGAAAGGCTCATCAGTTTAGTGAAAGAGAGGGAGAGATCCCTCCCCGGTCACCATCATGGACAGAACAGACAGAACTTGGGGATATTCATTACATTTATTGCCAAGAAAATCAGAGCAGGATAATGAGAAGCAAAAGAAATGTCAACAGCACCTGCAGCCCCAAACCCATGGCAAAACCTGGCCACACAAACCAAATACAAATGGGAATGGCTCCACAGTGACACAGAGCAGGCTTAGATCCTGTGTTCAGGAGAAATTCTTCCCTGTGAGGGCAGGGAGTCCCTGGCACAGGGTGCCCAGAGCAGCTGTGGTGCCCCTGGAGCCCTGGAAGTGCCTAAGGCCAGGTTGGAGGGGGCTTGGAGCAGCCTGGGAGGACAGGTGAAGGTTTCCCTGCCATGGCAGTGGTGGCAGTGGATGGAGCTCAAGGCTCCTGCCAAGCCAATCCATTCCATGATTCCAAAGATTGACGGCTCTGAGACAGAGTCATTTGGTGACATCATGGCCTGAACTGCTGTTTGCTGCGAGTTCTAAAGCACCACCACGGTGACACAAGCAATGCTACAGTGACATGAGAAGGACCACTGTGACATCGGCAGCACCACTGTGACACAGGAACTGCCACAGCTCCAGCTCAGGTCTGCATCCCAGGTGACAGCAGCCAGTCCTGCCTCGCCATGGACCTGGTGATGCGTCTCGTGCGCGCTCTGCTCCCGCCGGCCCTGCTGCTGGCAGTAGCCCCCTCCCCGGGAGCGGCCAAGGAGCTCTGCCCAGAGCCCTGCCGCTGCCCAGGCCGTCGGCAGCTGAACTGCGGCCACGCCGGCCTGGCCACCGTGCCCCCGGCCAGCCGCCGCCGAGCCCTGACCGTGCTGTGAGTCCCGCGGCCCCACAGAGCCCTGCAGCTGCCCCTCCTCAGCTCCCTGTGTCTGCAAAGCCCACCTGGGACACCCGGGGCACTCCCTGGCCACAGATGGGGGGGCCTGAGCTCGGCATCAGGGTGAAGCCAGGCTGGGCACACTGTGCCTTCTCCAGGCAAAGCCCGCTTCCAGCTCAGCAGGCCAATGGCAGGGAAATGGCTTTTCCTGAGGGGGGACCGGGTCTTTTGTCTCTTTGCAGAGATTTCACTGGCAACTCCATTGCTACTCTTGGAAAACAAGCCTGGAAGGACTACCCATGGACTGAGACCTTGTAAGTGCCCTGCAGCCTTTCAAATGGCAGGAGTTTGTGGATTTTGCCTCCTTTGGTCTGGGGCTGGAGCAGCTGCCCCCACTCCACCCACTTCCATTGGAATTCAAAGCTCGGCTGCTCTGCAAGGAGGGCTGCGAATCACCACAGCTTCCCAGCAGGGCAAGAATTGCTGCGAGTCTCTTGCAGCCCAGGGCACCATCCCTGTGTCTGTCTGCCCAGGGATCAAGCTGTGCTCAGCTTCAGCCGGCCAGGAGCAAGGGCCTGCTCTGGCCAGGAGTGGGGACGATCCCTGCAGTGACCCAGAGCGATGCTTCAGTTGTGCTGCTGCAGGAGATTTTCCCAGGACGATCCCATTTGCTGCAGGCCAGTGGCTGCTGTCACAATGTCCCTGTGTCTCCTTGCAGAGTGCTCAGAGACAATGAGCTGCGGGCTGTGAAGAGCCATTCCCTGGAGGGGCTGTTCCTGCTGAAGCACCTGTAAGCACCGTGCCCTGCCCAGGGCGGAGGGCTCGCTGGGGCCCTGCTGCTCAGGCCGCGGGCAGGTGCCCTTTGTCCCTCCTGGGATGCAGGCTGCAGGGGCAAGTAAATGGGACAGGGCAAATGGAAGTGACATTTGTTGTTCTAACTGCAACAGGGATTTGTCCTGCAACGAGATCCTGTCCATTGAGGAACGGGCTTTTGAGCCACTGCCTTTCCTGAAGTTTCTGTGAGTGATCAAGTTTCTTTCTGGTGTCTTCAGCTCAGCCTTTGCACTGGGCAGCCTTCCTGTGTAGGAAAATGCTCCTGTTCCCCTAAATCTGCCCTGCCCAGAGCCCAGCTGAGCTGCAGAGGTCAATGCCGATGGCTGGAAGGCCACGCCAGGGCACAGACCCCAGGGAGCTTGTCCACACGCAGCCATCAGAGCAGCCAGTTCTTGCAGCCTTGGCTGCATCGTGGAACAGAAAGAGATTTCAGCCTTTGCTTCCTCTCCTGGGCAGGCTACAAACACTGAGAAAGCAGCAGTTTCCTCCCGTTTCCACCTTGGCTTTGCACCTTTCCTGCAAAGAGATCCCGCTTTGCCCCCTCTTTCTGTAGGGCAGGCCCGATTCCTGGGTGTGACCTCCTCTTTCCCCAGAAATCTCTCCGGGAATGGCCTCACACGGATCCGCAGCGGCACTTTCCAGGCCTGGCATGGGATGCAGTTCCTCCAGGAGCTGTAAGTGGCACCAGGGCTAAAGGCCCGCCAGGGCGAGTCTCTGCAGGGTCTCTGCCGGGTCTGTGGGCAAAAGCAGACTTGCCCTGGGGAAAGTCCTGATTCTGACAGTGGATGTCAGCCAGGGAGCACCAGGAGTGTGCAGCTGCAAAGGCCCTTTCTCCTGCCCTGCTCACCCCCTGCAAGGCTTCCTTGAAAGTCGCCAGGCCGTCCCCACGTGCCCGGCACACGCAGCTCACATCCTCACCATCAGCCCTGACAGAGCTCTGTATTTTCTCAGGATCCTCAGCCACAACCCACTGGCTGTCATTGCTGACGCTGCCTTCTTCAAGCTGCCCTCCGTGAGCTCTCTGTAAGTATTGGCTCATCTGGAGCAGATCCACAGAGACCTGTGTCTCTCTCTAGTGCCCTGTTCTCAGGAAAGCAGCGCAAGTGCCCGAGCAAATCTCCCCCTTGCCCAGCCTGAGTCTGCTGGAGACACAACGAGCCCGGCTCCAGCAGAGCAAGGCAAAGGCCAAGCGGTGCTGGTGTGTCCCCAGCTGCACAGCAACCCAGGAACTGGGACACAAACTTTCAGGGATGAGAGCCCATCCAGGTCTAGGGCCAGGTGGAGAGGCCGCCGGGCTCTGGGAATAAACTGCACTCGTGCCAGCAGCTCCAGGCTCCTGCCTGCTTCAGGGACTCGGGTGCCCTCAGGGGAGAGCAGCAGGAGAGTCGGGAGAGGGGCAATCCTTTCTGGTGGCATCTGTCTGCCACGAGAGTTGCAGGATTGCCCTCCTGATTCCCACGGGCTGGCTTAGAGCAGGGCGAGGCAGAGGGAAGCTGGGCCCCAGAATGGCTTCTCTTGGAGCAGGCAGAAGTGGATGCCTCTGCAGGCAGCACCAGCATCATCAGGGCCCTGGGCCCTCTGCTCTCAGAGCAGAGTTTTGGCAATGTCACCGTGGAATTTCATGAGCTCTTTCCAATGCTTGCAGAGACCTGAGTGCCACCCAAGTGACCCCACAGACGCTGCTGCTGCTGCTGCAGTCCACAGTGAGCTTGGAAACCCTGTGAGTGTGTGTGACTGAGCCCCAGCCACCAGCAGGCCCCAAGTGCTGGGACAAGGGCTCTCCTTGGGAAACAAATCCGTGTGCCACACAACCTGAACAAGCCCAGTAAGCTCCAGAGTTGCTGTTCCTTCTGGGAACGTGCCAAAACTCACTGGCTCAGAGGCAGAATCTCACCTTTCGGGTGACTTGCTGCAGGTTTCTCACAGGGGAGTTTGAACTTCAGGCGGGTGCATTTCTGTGTCATGTGGTATTTTGGGAGCACTTCTACTTTCCAGGTTAAAATCCCCTTTTCAATGTTTGGCATGGGGAGTCAGGGGCCTTTCCCAGAGCTGTGGCACACAGTGAGGCACAACCCCCATGTGTGGTATCCAGGCATTCCCTGAGCTGGGCTCTGATGGAGCCATGGACTGGGTGGCCAGGTGTTCCTGCAATATCCCCTCTTGTCTTTAGCCAAGTGCCCAAGGAGGCGGCCTGCTGCCTGTGCCAGGAGCGTCCCCGGCCCGAGAGCCCCTGCAGGACCATCCAGTTCCTGTGCCAGAAGCTGTGCAGCACCAGCGCCCCGCAGTGCGGTTGGTGTCCGGAGGGGCTGGGGGAGCTCAAACTGACACTTGGCCTGAGGCTGGGGAGATGCTGCAGCACTGCCCTGTGCTGCAGGGGGGCTCCTGATCTCCCCTTGGAGTACAGGCCTTGGACAAAACACCTTGGGATGGGAAGTTCCTGGGGATTGTACATAGCTTGTGTGTCACATGCTGCCTGGAGGAGGAACAGCTCGCTGGGCCCACCAAACCTACGACTTCCCTATCCACACCATGTCCCCCAGGCAAGGAAAGCAGGAATGCCCCGTGCCCTTCCCTGGTGCTGGAAGGCAATGTCTGCCCATCAAGAGATCTGGTGATTCCCCTAACAGCCTGGTTTCTGCGCCACCCCACTGGCCACTGCAGGACAAAGGGCAGGGCCCGTGATGCGCTCTGCAGGCTGAACACCAAGCATGTCATCCCCGCCTTGGCCTGTGCAGGGCGAGCAAAGCACCGTCCTGCTCTAGCTGGGCACAGGGCACAGAACATCCTGTCCACAGCAGGGCCAGGCAAACAGATACCAGCCAGGTTTCCAAGGTCCCTAGAGAGCTCACTTCTCTCGCTGGCTCAGCCCCAGCTTTCCCATAGCACAGGCCCAGAGCTCTGGCGCCCTTGAGGAAGATTTTCCTGGTGTAAAAAGCTTGAGCTGCTGCTCTTGGGAAGGGCCCCGGAGCAAAGGAGTCCCTGGGCTTTCTTCCCCTGCCAGTCTGTGCCCCCATTGCAGTGCTGCTCTTTCCTCTGGGGTCTCTGGCTCTTCACTGGCTCCTGCAGAGCAACCCAAGCCTGCTCTTCTGGAGCTGTGGCAACCTCTGTGACAGCCAACCCATTCCCCAGGGATCTTTCCTTCCCATTCAAACAGAACCCCAGGAGACACCAGGAAAGGACCAGCTCTCTGCTCTGCCCCAAGGGGATAATGGGATGGATTGAAAGGCTCTTCTCCTCTCCACAACACATCCCCCACTCTGCTCTTGCGCTCCCTGGCCTTGAGATCAGCTCCTGCTGCTCCAGGTAGCCACTGAGCCTGTGCTTGTGCCCTGCCGCTGATCTGCTCTCTCGGTGTTCTCCAGCTCACACAACTGCGCTAGAGGCATGGGGAGAAACAATGGACATGGAACAACGCAGAGAGCTGAACAGCAGCCCAGTGTTGAGCCTCAAGCCTAAGGAGCCTTCACTGGGAGATGATGGAACTGCGACGCTTGCGGTTGCCCTGGCCCTGAGCACGGAGGGTGATGTCAGCAGCCTGGACAGTTCCAGACAAAATTCATATCCCCCTCAGCCTCTCTTGGGGCACAAAGGCCAAAGAAGTGCCGATGACTGGAGGGCCAAGCTCAAGAAGAAGGTGCACAAGGCTGAAAGCATCAAGACTGTGGAAAGCATTGTCCCACACCAGCCCCAGCCTGCCTGGCTGAAGCATGTGGTAGAAAAGACACCCTCAAGCTGGGATCAAGAGATAGAGTCACTTTTATACTTGGAAGGATTAAACCCCTGGGATGCAGCTGGTGGATTAAAACGTGCTGACGATGCCTTCATCACTGGACAACACAGAGATGAGGAGGAAGGTCCAGCTCCCAAGAAGCACTACGTCAGGACGCACAAATGGCACAAGAAGAAGGAGAGCCAGTATCGGGTTGGATATAATCAGCTTTTCTACGAGGTTTGGAGACCTGTGAAAGTGGAGCGAAGGTCCATATCTGACCAGGGTCTAAACAGGAACCTGGATTTTCTCTCTGACCTTTTGGTTGAGAGCCGCCCCGCTGCGAGCAGCAGAGGAGGAGCCACGGCTGAAGAGGAGCATTCCTCTATAGACAAGCACCTCCTGACCATCCGTGAAACCCCAGAGGAGGAAGACGACATGCTCCTCAATAAACCTTGGAGCCTCCAAACTCCAGACCTTGCGCCAGTTCCAAAAGAACTGGAAACCAATGTTGATCAGCACTGGCAGTTGCTGGAGGCACACAAAGGCCTGCGGGCATTCATGGCCCACGTGGAGCGAGCTCTAAGGAAGGACTGCAGCCTGCCCCAGCTCAAGCAGGCCTGTACCAAGATGGTCTTGAAGACCAGGCTGCTTCTCAACGTGCTCAGGGAGAGAAAAGAGAACCAGGGAGCCTATGATCCCATGGAGCAGTGTCATCTGCAAGAGAACATGATCATTCACATAGCCTTGGGGAAGGGCCAGAAACTCACAGAGAAGGTAGGAGAGCTGCAGGCACTGCTGCGTGTGTCCTTCTAGGCAATGGAGAATGGAAGGAGAATGGAAGGAATCCTCTTACCCCCGTGATCTTCCTTCCTTTCCTCACAGCAGAAACTAGAGGCTGTGGTGTACAGGTGCACGTTTGTGGTTTTGCTTTTTTTCTTCATCTTCGTTTTGCTGATACCAAGGTGTATCTTCCACGTAAGTCAATATCTTGTTTGACACACAGCTGTCTGTCTTGTAGCTGCAGTGCCCGATACCCCTGCATTGCTGGGTAGCACAGGAGATGTTTTTCCAAGCCTGGAGCTTGTGGCAGCATCCACAGCACTCATCTCAGAAGGACCCAGCCTGCCTGGGGGAAGCTTGTCCTATCTTCTCTCCCAGCTCTTCCCAGCTCTGCTTTGCTCTCCTGCCTTCAGCCACACAGCAATGAGAGCTTTGCCCTCTCCTGTCTGGCAGAGTCTTTATTACAGGGAAACTGACGTTACAAATCTCCCATTTTCCATCCCCAGAAGCGCTCCCGATGTGGCCCACTTGACTCCCCACCCGACCACACCAGGAAATCGTGGCTGAGAAGGTAACTGCTCCCTGCCCATGCCACTGCTTTGCCACCAAGAGTCTTTCCTGCGTAGAGCAACTCCTCCTGGAGCCCCGCAGCGCTGGGCACGGCCAGGGGCTCCCACGCCAACCAGCCCTTCCCACACCGGCGCAGGGAGGGATGCCTTGGGCTCCGGTGCACTCCCAAATTTCTGTGAGCACGACCAATACCTCTGTGTTCCCACAACGGTCTCCTCTGCAGATGGCTCTGCCCTATTTTTCGCTGCTCCCTCCCCACAGTGGCTGGTGAGGAACTCACTCCCATCCTCTCCAGTTGCCTTTTGCATGCAGGGCTCATTCCCTGCATTGCCAGCCGTTGCCATCCCTGCTGGGGCTCCCCATCTTCTTCTTTAGGCTCTGCGGACACACCCCTGAGCAGGAAGAGGTGCTGGCACCTGCTGCAGCCCTCCCTGCCAAACCTCCCTGCTAACAGACCAGGAGCAGGGCCCTTTGGGGATGATGGGATGTCCAGAAGCCTTTTTCTCCCCATTCACCTCGCTCACTCAATCGCTTTGTAGCGTTGGAAATGCCCCTTCCCAACTCCTCCAGCAGCGGCTTCCCAGACAGGGCAGAGCACAGGCAGCCCTGTTGCCCCCAGCCTCCATCACGAGCTGCTTTCTTTTTTTCTCCCTATTTTCCCTTTCTGATTTTTTCAGGTTCTGTATAAAACTGCCACAGAGAGGGAGGAAGGATAAGAAGGAGGCGCAGAATGTAGAGCAGAATGGGGCAGGGAGCCCCTCTGTCTGTTGTTCCTGTTTCCCTCCTATTCATGGCGCTTCCCAGTGCTGCTCCCCGTTTACAAAGTCTGAATTGCTATGGATTCAACGCATCAGGGATGCCTATGAGTACCAGAGAAAAGCATCCCAGGAAGACACAGAAGAAGTGTGAAGAAGTAAGGAGGAAGACTTTCAAGAAGTTAATGAGATGCCAGCAATTTTTCACCTCCGCTTTTAGCTGAGACGCACTTTGGATGCTGTTTCATTGGCTGTTGTTATTCCCCCGTTTGCTTTTTCCTTGACTGTTATTTTCATGCTGTTATTTTCATCCTGAGGGAAAGCCAGAGGGTGCTGCAGGCAAGCACAAGCTCTGGACACCGAGAGGACGCATCGGTACCTCAGGGTTTTTCTCATTCCATGTTGCAATGTTCTCCCTGCATTCAATAAAAACAAAGTTTGTCCTTGTTCTTCCCGGTGTTGCCGATGTATTTGTAAAAGCAGTTTCTCTTCTCCTTCATGGAATTGGCCAAATTCAGTTCCAGCTGCGCCTTTACTTTTCTACCTTTCCCCTGCATGCCCCAATGACATCCCTGCCATCCTCCTGTTGTGCTGCCCTTCTTGCAAAGCTGTAAATTGTGTGTTTTCCCTGAATCCCAGGCAAAGCTTACTGCTCAGCGGCTCTGCTTCCTCAGCATCTCATCTTTGGGCACACGGGCAATTTCCTCATGGAAAGGGTGGTCAGGCCTCGGCAGGGGCTGCCCAAGAAGGTGGTGGACTCGCCGGGCCAGGAGGGGTCTAAGAAAGCGGCTGGAGGTGGCACTGAGTTCTCCGGCCTGGCCGGCAAGGTGGGGATCGGGCACAGGATGGACGCGCTGAAGGCGGAGGTCTTTTCCATCGTCAGTGACTTTGGGGGCTCCGTGACTCTGTGGCCAGGCTGGGAGGCCGCCTTGCCCCAGTCACCGCCGGAGCCGCCCCGGCCCGAGCTCTTGGCCAGCGCGTTTCCCCTCAGGCTGGGGGTGCCGCTGGCGGTGCCGCTGCCCGCGGCCGGAGCTGCCTGTGCGGCGGAGCGGCCGCACCTCCCGGCTGGGCCGGGGCGCCTCTCTGGGCGCTGCTTGCGGGGCTCTGCCGGCCTTCCCAAAGCTGCCCGCGGCTTCCTTCGCACGGCGCTCGCTGCCCCTCGGTGTCTGCTGGCGCCAGCGTGGCGCTCCAGCCGCGGCGGGAGCTCTGCCGTCGGTGTCCTGGTGCTGCCGCCTCCAGAGCCCGGGGGCCGGAGCGCTTCGCCTCAGGGGCCGGGCTGCAGCGGGACTTGCAGCGGGCTCGGCCCGGCCGCCGCCGCTGCCGGTACGGGCGCGCTGAGGCGGAGCTGCCGCCCCTCAGGCCCGCAGCGCTTCCCGCCATTGGGGCTGTTGTTCCCTCAGGCTCTCCCGGCGGACATTCTGGCATGGCCCGGCTTGCAGGAAGCTCCCCGGGCTCTCCCAGCGCCGGCCGGGCTTTGGCCCTGGCTGGATGCCGGGTGCCTGGTAAAATGAACAGGGTCTATGCCTTTATTAATAGTCAGCTCTTTATTAAAAAGTCAGCTCGGCAGAGGCTCAACAAGGAGTTCACCCCCGCTGTTGTAGCTTCTCCGGTCGCCGAAGGGTGAGCAGGCATGCAGAGTCTGTCCCTGGAGTCCCCATGGCACGCTGGTAGCTGGAGGTGAAGAGGTGTGCAGTCCTAATCTGAAGTCCCAGCAGACCGTCCTCTCTCCTTTCTTCCTGGCACTCTGGTAGCCGCAGGGTGAGGGGATGTGCAGAGCCTGCTGCCCAAGTCCAGCAGCAGCTGTCCCTCTCCTTCTCTCCTGGTAACACCAGGAAGTGTGTGTCTGCTTTGCTCCTGCTTCCCACAGCCCAGTCCACTCTGGTCCTCTGTAGGTTATGGTGACAGGTCAAACACAGACTAGGGATGGGGTTCCCTTTTCCCCCAACCAGCACACCCATCCAGCCCCCTCCACTGTGCCCCTCTTTTCCATTTAGGGGTGTTTTTCATCCCCAAAACCCCCTCCCATGATTCCACTGGATTATTTTGCATCCCAGTCCTAGAATGGTAGTGAGGGTGGGGGGAGGTAGGTGATTCCCAGGAACAATTAGCTAATTAACATTTCAATGTCAGTACTTAGCCTAAGCCAAGTGTCCCAGCCAGGCTGTTTTGTTCGTAACAAATACCTCCTCTAATTCTTTGATCGGGCTTAAGCCCACATCAATTTACAGTCTCTGGCTTTTGAGGGTTAGCTTCTTTGGGTAATTCTCTTAATTTTGTATATCAGCTTTTAGCAAGTCTTCTTTAAAGTTACCTTTAAGTCTTTTGGTTCCTTAATACCTGTCTATGCCCAGGAAGAGGTGGGTTGGGTGACCCTCTAAAGGGCACTTATTCTTATTAAACAGTTACAAAGTACTTAAACTTTGACAAGGGTACTTTAACTCAGGAGCGGTTATTACCACCTTACCGTATATCAGCTTCTAGCAATACTGCTTATGCACAAGAGGAGGTGGGTGACCCTTTTGGGTCTGGTTTGGCGTCTGGGGATGGTCCTGGTCCTTTTACTCTGGGGATACGGATCCAGCCTTTTTCTTGGGTTCACATCGCAGTGTGTGTGGTGAGTAACCCCTGGAAAGGTCCTTCAAATTTGGGGGTTAGTGGAGTGGTGGTGTTCCAGGATTTTATTAACGCCCAGTCCCCGGGACTGATGTTGTGGGCATTGGTATCCAGAGGGGAGGTTTGGGGAAGATACCCCTTCTTTCTGAGGCCTTCTAGGGATTTTCTTATGATTTTAAATATTTTTAAGTTACTGCCTCCCCTTTTAAATAATCTGCAGTACTGAAAGGGGTGGTTAGAAAAGGGAGTCTGAACATCATTTTATAAGGAGAAACCCCTATGTCGGACCGAGGTCGAGGTCTGATGCGCAAGAGCGCAAGAGGTAAACACTTGAGCTAATTCATTTTTCTATCTCTTTAATTAATTTGGTTATTACTTTTTTTAAGAGTTTTATTCATTCTTTCTACCTTTCCTGAGCTTTGAGGATGCCATGGGGTGTGCAATCTCTACTTTATCTCCAGGGCTTTTGTTACTTGATGCAAAGTTTGAGCAACAAAATGTTGACCTTGGTCCGAGTCAAAGTTATTGACTAGCCCGTATCGAGGTGTGATTTTTTCTAAGATTATTGTTGCGACTTCTTGCACAGTTTCCTTTTTTGGCTGAGAAAGCCTCCACCCAGTGAGTGAGATGATCTACGATCACTGGTAAATGCTTGTACGTCTGCACAGAGGGCATTTCAGTGAAATCTACCTGTATGTTCTGGAAAGATCTTAAAGCAAGTTTTCTTCCCCCATGTGCTTGTTTTCTCATTACCTTTTGGTCAGTTTTCAGGCAAATCGTACACCTTATTGTGACTGCTTTTGCCAGGTCATACGCTCCAATATATAAGTTCTCCCATTAAAAAAAAGTGGTTGCATAAACTTTGGATTCCCCAGTGGGTCAATTCATGACTTGAACTACCTTTTATCTCGTGGGATAATCTTTACCCTTCATAGGACTTGCAAGTCTCTTCTTAAGAGATTACTTTGGCCTTCCCTTTCATTCCTAAAACCTCACAGACTTCCTTCCCAATGTTGACTCTTACTGGTAACTTGTCCTGGACTTATCTACCCTTGTGTTAACTAAGAACTCAAAATCTTCTTAGTGGGGACTTACTTTAAAGTTTACCAAGGGCTCTTGTTGATGGTTGATTATATCTCTTTGCTTATTGAACTCCCAACACCCCTAGTCATCTCCCCTTGAAATCTCTTCTAAGACTTTTTGTTCTTTTTGCATTGCTTCATTAAACTGAAACATAAGACACATCTCACAACAGTAATAGCACCTCCTGTTGCTTTGTGAGGCCTCAGGTTTCCTGAACTCATTAAAGTTCTTATTTGTTTCATAGGATGGTGCTGGTTGGTCTCTAGCCCTTTTTGATAATGCCCCTGGTCTATTCCAAGTTGGCTTAGACATCAGTGTTGGTGATTTCTCTGCTCTTACACTTTCTCGAGCAACTGCAACCATAATTTTAGCTTTAGTTTTGGCCTTTTCTTCATCTCTCCTCAAATATATTCTTAGAGCTTCTTTGAGCAACTCATTCATGTTCTTTTCTTGCCAGTCATCCATTTTTTGGAGCTTTCGTCTAATATCAGGCCATGATTTAGTGACAAACTGGACTTTTAAGAGGACTTGACCCTCTGGGCTATCTGGGTCTATATTTGAATATAACTGGAAATTTTGTTTTAGTCGGTTAAGCCAAATTGCTGGGGTCTCATCTTTCTCCTGAGTACTATCAAAGGTCAATTTTGTGTTGCTTCCCCTAGGGACAGACTCTTTGATTCCTCTCATCATGAGGGACCTATAGTCTCTCATGTTTTGCCTTCCTTCTTCCTGGTTAGGATTCCAACTGGGGTCTACTAAGGGTATCTTTTGGTCCCCTGGGGGTCCCAGTCTATTTTCTCTTTCCCATATCTTCACCCCTGCTGTTCGGATCATCCGGATCTCTTCTGGAGAGAACAGGATGCTTAGAATAGAGTTCAGCTCTCCCCAGGTATAAATATTCAGTCCTAAGAATTGGTCTAACTGATTAGATATTCCAACAGGGTCTTCTACCAAATTTCCTAGCTCTTTCTTAAATCCCCGAACTTCAGAAGCAGTCAAAGGTGCATCTACAAACCCAACTCCTCCCACTGCCCCACCCATAGGCACTTCTCTAAGGGGAAAAAGCTTTTCTACCCTTGGTACTTTGGATCGTGTGTTACAATATAGCCTTCTCCTAAGACACCAGGTGGGGAAATAGTAGCTGGGGAGATGGTTGAGGGAACTGGGGGAAGGGATGATGGAATAGAAGGGGCCGAAGGATTAGCTGGGGAAACGGTTGGGGAGGGAGCAGGAGTAGAGTGGGGTAGGTATTAAAGGGGGTCCCATTTTTTCCTTTTTCTAGTCTCTTTTTCTCCATCCTCTTCTTCTCTATTTCTTTGTAACTTGCATATTCTCACAGTCTCATCTTTTTTAGAGTTTTCCAGCCAGCAAGCTGCATAATTGTTCTACATCAAGGTCCTCTTGGGCTTCTAGGTGTTGGTTTAACTGATTACACATCCACTGATCTTGGGTTCCATACCATGGCCACTCTCCCTGTAATTTTAACTTCGGCCATACTTCTATACTGTAATGTATCATCTTACGCTTATCCGGACCCTTTGTGGTTTCGCAAGAATCCCATTGGTCTAACAATTTCCCCAAGGAGCTGTTAGGAGGAATTCTCTTTGCTTTTTCTTCTGAAGGATCCGCTCCTTTGCTATAACCTCTTCCCATTTTCAGGCCTCAAAAAGAGAAAAAAAAATATACCTTAGATTATGTCTCTCTCTAAAATGGAATATTCTGATATGCAACTAAAGTTCATCTGGCTCCTTCCCAAACCTTAGTATTTTAAATCTCTTGACTGAATTTCATTTTTTTCTAGCTAACCTTCCACTCCTGGCATTTATCCCTTTCACTTGCCTAGGATAACCACTAATCATACTCCCATATATTGTCTTTTGTTTTCCTGTTCTTCTGGACTTCTTGATGGACTTCTTAGGCTAGGACCCTGGGTAGGTCTCGCCCTAGTTCTTTACTTGGCCTTTTGCCCAACCTCTTTACTAGGCTTAGGAAGCTTGGTCTCCCTGCCGAGGTAAGGTCGAACATCCTGCCGAGCCTTACACTTGAACTCCGGCCAAGTCCCCTCACCTGACTCTCCTACTAGGCTTAGGAAGCTTGGTCTCCCTGCCGAGGTAAGGTCGAACGTCCTGCCGAGCCTTACACTCGAACTCCAGCCAAGTCCCTTCGCCTGACTCTCCTACTAGGCTTAGCCTGCTTGCCTTTCTACTCGCTTCCTTACTTGCTTACCTACTCTGTCTTCCCCAACATGCCTCCTGCCTGCCAGGACCTGGCCCTGCCTGCCAGAACATGTACCCTGCCTTCCAGGACCTGTCCCCTGCCTGCCAGGACATTCCCCCTCTTGTTAGGACATGCCCTACCTGCCAGGACCTGCCTCCTGCCTGTTAGAACATGCCCCCTGCCCGCCAGGACATGCCCCCTGTCTCCCAGGACTTGCCCCCTGCCTGCTAGGACATGTCCCTTGCCTATTAGGGCATGCTCCCTGCCTGCCAGGACATGCCCTTTGCCCATTAGGACATGCTCCCTGCCTGCCAGAACATGTCCCCTTCCTGCCAGGACATGCCCCCTGCCTGTTAGGGCATGCCCTCTGCCAACTAGGACATGTCCCCTGCCTGCCATGACATAACCATGCCTGCCAGGACATGCCCTCTACCTGCCAGGACCTGGCCCTGCCTTCCAGGACATGATCCTGCCTGTCAGGACCTGCCCTCTCCCTGCCAGGAGATGCCCTCTTCTTCCCAGGACCTATACCCTATCTGCCAGGACATGCCCCCTTCCTGCCAGGGACATCCCACCTGCCCTGATGTGGAGAACTCCCTTGCCCTGATTACCAGGGACTTACTTTATCCCTAGAGAATCTCCACATGCCCAGAGGAGGGCCTTTACCTCTAAGGAGAGGCCTCAGTCTCTCTATTCCACTCGCTTCCCCCCGTTCCCGGCCGGCCCCTTCGCAGGAGTCCGAAAACGCGGTACTAGGGGGTCCCTCTCACTTCGGGGGTCCGAGCTGCTGGCCCCCGTCTCACTCATTCACTCACTCGCTCGCCTCCCAGTTTTTCTCACCAATCCGTCGTCCCTCCGCGTTGCTTCTCTGCCTCGGCGTCTCCGCCTCCGCGTCGCTCCTCCACGTGGCTCGTCTGCGTTGCTCCTCGGCGTGGCCCGTCTCACGCTGATCCTAGGGTCCGGTAGCCAGCAAATTCCGAGGGTCCCTCGAAGCAGGCGATCGAGCTGTCCAGCTGTCCAGGGTTCCTCTTCGGGCGTGGCTATCCCGGGACCGAGCCCCCAAATTGAAATGAACAGGGTCTATGCCTTTATTAATAGTCAGCTCTTTATTAAAAAGTCAGCTCAGCAGAGGCTCAACAAGGAGCTCACCCCCGCTGTTGTAGCTTCTCCGGTCGCCGAAGGGTGAGCAGGCTGCAGAGTCTGTCCCTGGATTCTCCGTGGCAAGCTGGTAGCTGGAGGTGAAGAGGTGTGCAGTCCATATCTGAAGTCCCAGCAGACCGTCCTCTCTCCTTTCCTCCTGGCACACTGGTGGCCGCAGGGTGAGGGGATGTGCAGAGTCTGCTGCCCAAGTCCAGCAGCAGCTGTCCCTCTCCTTCTCTCCTGGTAACACCATGAAGTGTGTGTCTGCTTTGCTCCTGCTTCCCACAGCCCAGTCCACTCTGGTCCTCTGTAGGTTATGGTGACAGGTAGAACACAGACTAGGGATGGGGTTCCCTTTTCCCCAACCAGCACACCCATCCAGCCCCATCCACTGTGCCCCTCTTTTCCATTTAGGGGTGTTTTTCATCCCCAAAACCCCCTCCCATGATCCCACTGGATTATTTTGCATCCCAGTCCTAGAATGGTAGTGAGGGTGGGGGGAGGTAGGTGATTCCCAGGAACAATTAGCTAATTAACATTTCAATGTCAGTACTTAGCCCAAGCCAAGTGTCCCAGCCAGGCTGTTTTGTTCATAACACCCGGCACCGAAAGCGCTGTCACCGCTCTGCGCAAGGGGAGAGCGGAGAGAAAAGCCAGCGAAAGGCTCATCAGTTTACTGAAAGAGAGGGAGAGATCCCTCCCCGGTCACCATCATGGACAGAACAGACAGAACTTGGGGATATTCATTACATTTATTGCCAAGAAAATCAGAGCAGGATAATGAGAAGCAAAAGAAATTTCAACAGCACCTGCAGCCCCAAACCCATGCCAAAACCTGGCCACACAAAGCCAATACAAATGGGAATGGCTCCACAGTGACACAGAGCAGGCTTAGTGTCGGAACTCAAAATGTCCCTCAGACATTTTTAGAGGTTCCAGGCCTTGGTCAGAAGCATTTTAGACCCTGGCAAGCAGCTGAGAACAGCTGTGATCTTGAGTTTGAACCATGGAATGAATTACCAGCTTTAAAGGTGGAACAAGCAGTCACAGAGGGTTAGATGATATAGTAAAAGTAGTCACAAATTAGAGGGTAAAATTTTTTAGTATTGTACAGGGGGGTTTTAACACCTGTACAGGGGGGTTTTACTTTGTACAGGGGGGTCAGGAGTTCTAAGATGGAGGAAAGTGGACCTGATCCTGTTCTTCCTCCTTCTTCTTCCTTACCTCCATGTTCTTGGTGATGTTGGCATTTTTCTATTGGTTTAGGCTAGGGACACACTATTCAACGTAGATGATAGATATTGGCACATTATTGTAAATATAGTACACGTAATTTCTGGTATATAATGTTTGTACCATCCCACTGAGGGGCAGAGCCCCGCACACTGCCCTGCAGGACAGACCTGCGGCAGGGCAGCAGAACATGTTATAGATAAGCAAAAATAAACAACCTTGAAAACAGCACAGACGAACCATGGCTTCTTCTTTGGCAACGGGGCAGAAAGACAGAGACTTTCTACAATCTCGGAATCACCAATACCCACAGATTCCGACAATTGGCGTCCCTGCGCGGGCATCAGCAAGAAGAACAAGAAGAAACATCAAACAACCTCCAACCTTCATCAGCAGAGAAAAACAAAAATATAAAGAAAGGAAGAGGAACAGAGCACAAATGCTCTCGGCAGATTCCGGGAGGAGAGGGAGAGGAAAGCTCAAGATAAGAACCTGACCTTCACCAAGACAGCTCGTCTGGAGGACAGCCAGGAGGAGGAAAACCAGAAGCGCGCCTGGGATTTCTCGCCTGTGACCTGCTGGACGATGAACAGTGCCATCTCCGGACTGACCTCGTGGTGACTCAGCTTTTGGTGAGAATGGTTGAAATTAAGAACATGGGGAAGGGGTGCTCCCAATAACAAACAAAAAATTTTTTTCAGCCCTACAGGGCAAGACTTTTACCCATCTGGTAGAGATAGCCTCAAATGAGATGAAAGCTTTGTTATTGTGGGTGCAGTATACTCACCCGCACACAGATGTACATCTTTTGTTTGAGTTAAATTTTTGGCAAGGGATCAATAAGCAACTGTATTACCGAGCCACAGGAAAAAGAAAAAAAAAAGATAAGACTGCCGCAAAAACTTTTGCCTTCAGCAAGGACAATAAGAGTCATTTTCACAACGCGGCATTTTAGACTAAACAGCTAAGGCTCCTATGGGAGCACAAGGAGGAAGATGGCCCAGCCAGCAGCTTCGGGCAATTTTCCTCACCAGGGGAAGCAAATTGCCTCCCGAAGAGGATCAGGGGGGGTGGTGTCTCATCATGTCCTGTGTCTGCGGGTTCACACTATTCCTCAAGACTCCTCAAATCTCAATTTCTAAGCTCCTCAGCTGCAGAAAATCCCCAGACAGTGAGAGATAAGCCAGGCACAGACGCAGCCCTCGGTGGGGGAAAGGACTGGCCATTGCCCGAGTCCGAACCCACAGTGGGGGGGCAGCGGCGCCGGCAGCTCCTGGGGGGAGGGGGCAGACGTGAGTGCAGAGCGGAGGGAAAAGTGAGAGAGAGGAGAGAGCTCTTGCAGCTGCGCGGGTGGGGAGTTCAAAGCAGCCCGCGGTGCAGGCGAGAGGGGGGGGGCAGTGGGAACCACGCGGACGCAGGAGGCGGCGAGAGCGCGGTGGGGCGGTCAGACGCCCGGAGCGCCCGGTGATGCGTTCCATGACGAGGGTCCGTGAAACCGCAAAAGCGATGCGCGGGGAATAGCTCCCAATTCGCAGCAGCGGCGCTGGCCAGACCGGCGGCTGGACGGAGAGCTGGACTCTCCTGTCGCCGAGGCCATGGCAGCGCGCATGCGCGAGACGGTAGAGCAAAACCCGGAAGTCGGAGCGGAGATCTCTTGCACCTCGAACGCACGGGCACGGGCGCAGACGGCGTCGGGGGCGGCGGTGGCCGCCAGCCAGCCGTCCGCAGACTGCGCGGTGGCCGCGGGGGGGAGACCCGAGCGGCGCGGGGCTGCGACAGCGCGGAACGCAGCGGCGCGTGCCGATGACGTCAGCAGAGCGCCGAATCGCGCTGGGACCGGCAGCAGCTCGGGGGACGGCGCGGGCCGACCCAGAGCAAAACAGGGACAGCGCCAGGCCTGACAGAGAGAATGGGGGGGGGCGTTCCCGAGGAACGGCCGCGCGGAGCCGGTGTGGGCGGGCGCGGTTGGTGCGGGAGTTCCTTCCCTTGTTCCCATGGCGACACAGACAGAGAGGGTGAATCAAGGCTGCGCATGCGTTTGCAAGAGTTAAAAGCGAACGTGGAAGTGGCTGAGAATGGGGGTGCTGAGTTTGGAGAGGATGCAGGCACAAGTTCGGCACAGCTGACAGCGGGTGTGAGCAGGAAGGGAGAGCAAGAGAGAGGGGCGCAGCATCCTAACGCAGGCAGAAGCGGGGTTTGACTGCACCAGAAATGCTCCCAGTGCTCTCATGCCGGTGCAGATGGGGGCTGAGCGGAGCCAAGGCAGGGATTCCTTTGATCACCCTTCTCCACAGCAGGTTTCCTTTCAGCAGCAGCGGCAAACAAAAAAAAAATCACAAGAGCCACAGCAAACAATCTTTTACAAGCAGCAAATATCCTACAGCAATGCTGAGGATGAGACTCCCAACTTTCACCTTGAAATAAAATTCCATCAGTCAGTCGCTTTTTGAAAACCAGCCAACACAAGGCCTTTTTCAAATCTCCCCAATGTTTCTAAACACTAACCCCAGATTTTTCAGCTAGGTCACAGAATTGATCGAGCAGACACGCCCAGCCGGTGTGATGATAAATAATGATTGTGGAACACAATGTGAAAAAGAGATATCATAATGAAAATTGATATAGAGAATTAAATAGCATGAAATGTTAATAATTTATTATATTAAGGTTTAAGTTAGGTTGTATTTTAACGTTTTATTAATGATAGAATTGATTTTTATATAGTTGGTTTGCGTTTAAGTTAAGTATTGTTTAATTAGAGTATATTACTTTAAGTTTATTTTAGGTTTGGGCCCTGAAGAAGTTAAGTTTATAAAGGTTTAATTGATTATGGATTTATATATTGTTAATTTGATACATATGGATTTCGTAAAGTTAATATAATTTAGGGATTCTTTATTAAGATTGTTATATATTGAGTTTAAGTACTATTTAATTCAAAAATTATTTTAAGTTTTTCAAAGGTCAAGTTTATTTGGCAGCAAGGTTTAGTTGTTTTTCTTTGAGAATGAGAAGGTTTTGACTGAAACAGTTCACAAAGTAATAATGAACATTGATTCAAGGAGAAGTTACTGGATTTATTGGATTTATTGGATCCTTGGTTTTGTTTTAGTATTTTCTGTTTTATTATAAGTTTATCAGTATATAAGAGTTGTAAAAGAATTTATTTTGAGTTTTCTGAGATTGACTTTATTGTTTAAAAATCAGTTTTATAGTCTGTTATTTCTTTGTATAATGATACAAAAGGCATTTGTTTTCAAATCCTTTATTTTTAACTATATATGTGTTCTATAAACGTTATTGTTAAGAAATTTTATCATGTTATCAGGTGAAGATTTGTGCTTCGTTTTTTCATAGTGAATTCTCGTATGTTTTATTGTTGTTTATGTAATCTTATCCAGGTTACATGCCAGTTCTGAAGTTTCATTTTGAATTTTAACTGTATTGTGCATTTTTCTAGGTGAACTTCCTGATTCGTTTTTATATCTCTTGTGAGTGGAATAATTGCATTTCTATTTTTCATCATTCTCAAATGTTTTTCAGAAAATCTCAGAGAGAGGTGCCTGAAGCATTTTGACAACCTCTTGCCATTGTTAATCTTACGATTTCTTCAATTGGCATCCTTTTCCTTCAAAAGAGTTTCAAGAAAAACAGAATCTTTGTGTCATTTGACCAGTTTATCGGTTTGAACTTCAAGTGTTTATTTTATAAGAAAATGTTATAATAGGTTGTTATGTTTTAAGTATTATATATGTATTATTGGTATAAGTTTTGTTTTATATAATATGTTAAGGGACATCTCTCCAGTTTAAAGTTTGGGTCCTGGCCAGACCCTGATTTTAACTTGGACAGATGAGTTTGCCAGCAAAATTCAGAGGTTTCTGCACAAAAATGAATGATATGCAGGTCATTTTTGACCCATCAATTTGATTCTACAAATGTTACAGCTGACACAGCTTTGAGGTGAAACTTGCCAGCCTTGCCCGGGAAAGGATGCCAAGGATTTTCACTGAAAACAAATGTTTCAGCTGTTTGCAGACTCTGAACCGCTGTCACAATGTTTCTAATGATCGTGCTTTGTTCATTTTTATATATGCTATTTAGAATATCTTTCTTTTGAATTTTCTTGAATTGTTATCGATTTTGATAAGTTTTATGCATTTTATCATTGAGGTATTTTGTCTTGTTCTATATTATGGTTTACATTTCAACTTTCTTGTTTCAAAAGAGAAGAAGAGAAAGAGAGAAAAAAGGAAAAAGAAAAAAGAAAAGGAGTGAAGAAGTGCCTGAAATAAGGCTGAAATGAGGTTGAAGATTTTGTATGTTTTAATCTCTTGATATAATTATTTTGTAGACTTGATTTTGCTGATCATTGAGAAAAATATGAGGAGAGTGCTAGACACTGGACAGACAAAATTTAAAGAAAAAAAAAAATCGTTCAAATAAGTAGCTTTGAGTAAGGATTTTGTTAATGTTTTCACGGAAGTTGAAAGTGAGGTTTTTTAGTTTGCAGACCCTCAAAAACAATTCTTACAGATTTAGAGATGGGAGCTCAGATCATTATTGTGGCAGAGACCAGATTGCTGACAATGTCAGGGAAAGATTTCTTAATCATTCATTTACATTTAAAGAAGAAATATTTTGAGTGGACAATCCAAAGTCGCAGGATTTTTCAATCATGTTGTTAGGGCATTCAAAAGTTCGCACAGTTCGTTTTCCAGCACACAAAATGTTAAATGTAAAAATGAGTTTCAGGGAAAAAACCAAAAGAGAAGCCAAGAACCAATGGAAGAAATGACAGTATTCACTGATGGTTTGGGAAAAAACTCACAAATCAGTGGTCACATGGAAAAATAAAAAAAAAAAAAAAAAAAAAAAAAACAAAAACAGGGAAATGGGAATCAAATATCAAAATGATACAAGGTTCACCACAAGTTGAAAAATTGGTAACAATAGTCAGGGTTTTTCAGTTATTCCAGGAACCCTCAATCTGATCACAAGTTTAGTGTATGTTGCAAATGTGGTCAAACAATTAGAGAAATCGCTTTTAAAACATACAGACAAGGAAATTTTATATTCATATCTATTATGCATGAAAATAATCCTAGAAAAACAGAGAACATTAATAAACACATCAGAATGCATTCTTCACCTCCGAGGTTTTTAGTAAAAGAGAATGCTCATGTAAATAGACTCACAATGCCCATCTTGCAGACACTGCCAAACATTTTTGAGCAGGCAAAATTGAGCCATGCATGTTTTTACAAAAATGCACAGGCATTGATGGGAACCTTTCACCTTTCTGAAAACCAGACAAAAGAAATCTGCTTGCCAGAGAACCAGTTTGTGCAATCTCCTGTATTTACAGGAGTGGTTAATCTGAGAGGTTTGTAAAAGCCTTCAGCTGTGGCAAGCTGATGTCACAAAATACCCATCTTTTGAGAGGCTCGAAAATATCCATATTTCAATTGATACATTTTTAGGGGCGATTTTTGCATCATTACATACAGGGGAGACCACAGAACATACCTGCAAACATTTTTTATAAGCATTTACATCATTAGGAGTGCAACAACAAATAGAAACAGATAATGGTCCAATTTACACAAGCAAGGTGCTTGACAAATTTTTGAAAAAACAGAGAGTCAAACATATTTTCAATATTCTTCATTCTCCCTCAGGTCAAGCAAGCAAAGAACACATCACACCCTGAAATCCACTTGGATGGACAGAAAAGGGATGAGGCAGGGTTGAACAAATGTGTTGAATTTTTTAAATGGTTTTTTCTCAAAGCCCACTCTACTAATTGTCAGATATGTTACAAACAGCCCACAGGAAAAACTAAGGGAAAATCCTTTCGTTTTAATCAGAAGTCCAGAGTCAGGACAGATTGAAGGTTCATTTACATTAATAACTTGGGGCGAGGGTTTCGCTTGTGTTTCTATAGGACGAGGACTGAAGTGAATGCCAGCGAGGCACATGTAACCTTATCGGGTGCAGACGCCAGTGGACGTAGACCCGAGAAGCAGAGAAGCAAGCACGCAAACAAAGGCAGACAACAACGCTGCAGACGTCTCATCGGACAACGATTGATCACCCAGAGACTTGGGGTTTTTTCTGGGAAATCAAGTGTTGTTTGGGTGTTGCTGCATTGCGGGGTTTCTCACAGAGGGTGGGGACATGGACATGGGATTCAGACAGATAGTGTTCATGTGCTTCATTCTTTCACCTGTTGCCTTGGGCAACAGGACAGATTTTCCCATGAGACAACCCAGGGAAAAAGTGTGGGAGACTTTGGCAAAAGCAGCAGGTCTGGACAGCATTTGCCTGACCCATTCGAAACCAGAGAAACCATTTTCAACATGCTTGGTAGGTGTGCCAGTGGAGGGATGGTCAGTCCCAGGGGACATCCTTCCAAGGGTTCTGAAGTTTTTTTCGGATCCTGTGGAGGGATGACATGTTTGGACACAATTCCTTCCTGTGGCTCACTTTGAACCTCTGGATTTGGACATTTTGGGTCAACAAAAATGAAATGGTGCATCAAATTTAATTCATCAGGAGTGGCAAAGACAGGTAATCATACAATAGATGTCACTCCGAATCAGCCTTTTTATAAAAATGCGTCATCTTGGTGCAATCATACCAAAATGACAAGCAAACCATCCTTTCAACATCCAGCCACTTTACTGAAGGGAATGTTTTTCATTTGCGGGGACAGAATTTGGCCTGCTATCCCTGCAAAAATCAAGGGTGGTCCATGCAGCTTCGAAAGATCTTTTGTTAACACACAGCATGACCTTGATAAGAGAGCAAGGAGAAAAAAATCTGAGGAATGAAATGATCCAAATTGTGACAATGATAATGTTAATACCAAGAAAAAAGGCTCGGAAAAACTGAGTGGTTCTGCTTTCACAGCAGGTGGCATCAAAAAGAGCCTTGGTGCAGTTGGATCAAAAGAGGTTGTGGGCAGAGTAAAGATGCCCATGTCATTTCTTTTGCATCGAATGATTTGTTAGCTAGCAGTGAGAAATGAGAACAAAACAGTAATTGAACATCTATTGTAAACACATGGACACACGAGTGAAAATTTAAAGAGATATCAGAGGACCAAACACACCTGGAGAAAAATTAAATCATAAATAGATGGTGTGTTCAATTTGTTTCACCTTTCACAGTTGTAGAAAAGAGATTTTGAAAATAGTTGTATGTAATTACAAAATATTGTAATTCTTCTGATGTTTGTGCTGTCCTTGCCTCAGTGCATGAGGCAGACCATGGACAAAGTTGTCAAAGAGATGATCTTGGTTCAAAAAGGAAAGGATCCCTTGAACAATATAGTTCAAATTATGATGATGATGTTTCTACCTGGGACAAGTCTCGGAGAATTGCAGTAGCAATTTTCTCATTCCAAGCAGCATCAGGGGCGGCCTTGACACAATTGGATCATATAGCATGTTGGTTGAGGAAACACAGTCGTGCCATTTCGTTTGCACTGAGTGACATGTTAACAGACATCAACAGTGCAAGGCAAGCAGTGCTTCAAAACAGGGCGGCAATTGATTATTTGCTGCTGACACATGGGCACGGATGTGAGGAATTTGAGGGGATGTGCTGCATGAACTTGTCCGATCATTCAAAATCCATTCATAAAAATATAAAACAAATACAAAGTAATATTAGCAAATTGAACAAAGTTACAGAGTCCTGATGGGATGATTTGTTTAGCTTTTTTGATATCTCACCATTGTGGAAAGAACTTTTGAAAATAGCATTTTATATTCTTATAGGACTTGTAGTTCTTCTGCTTGTTCTACCATGCATTTTCGTGTGTATTTGAAAGACCTTGAACAGCATGATAAAGCGGGTGTTTCTGGTTCAAACAGAGAGGGGAGATGTCGGAACTCAAAATGTCCCTCAGACATTTTTAGAGGTTCCAGGCCTTGGTCAGAAGCATTTTAGACCCTGGCAAGCAGCTGAGAACAGCTGTGATCTTGAGTTTGAACCATGGAATGAATTACCAGCTTTAAAAGTGGAACAAGCAGTCACAGAGGGTTAGATGATATAGTAAAAGTAGTCACAAATTAGAGGGTAAAATTTTTTAGTATTGTACAGGGGGGTTTTAACACCTGTACAGGGGGGTTTTACTTTGTACAGGGGGGTCAGGAGTTCTAAGATGGAGGAAAGTGGACCTGATCCTGTTCTTCCTCCTTCTTCTTCCTTACCTCCATGTTCTTGGTGATGTTGGCATTTTTCTATTGGTTTAGGCTAGGGACACACTATTCAACGTAGATGATAGATATTGGCACATTATTGTAAATATAGTACACGTAATTTCTGGTATATAATGTTTGTACCATCCCACTGAGGGGCAGAGCCCCGCACACTGCCCTGCAGGACAGACCTGCGGCAGGGCAGCAGAACATGTTATAGATAAGCAAAAATAAACAACCTTGAAAACAGCACAGACGAACCATGGCTTCTTCTTTGGCAACGGGGCAGAAAGACAGAGACTTTCTACAATCTCGGAATCACCAATACCCACAGATTCCGACAGCTTAGATCCTGTGTTCAGGAGAAATTCTTCCCTGTGAGGGCAGGGAGTCCCAGGCACAGGGTGACCAGAGCAGCTGTGGTGCCCCTGGAGCCCTGGAAGTGCCTAAGGCCAGGTTGGAGGGGGCTTGGAGCAGCCAGGGACAGGGGAAGGTTTCCCTGCCATGGCAGTGGTGGCAGTGGATGGAGCTCAAGGCTCCTGCCAAGCCAATCCATTCCATGATTCCAAACACAGAAGGGCTCTGAGACAGAGTCATTTGGTGACATCATGGCCTGAACTGCTGTTTGCTGCGAGTTCTAAAGCACCACCACGGTGACACAAGCAATGCTACAGTGACATGAGAAGGACCACTGTGACATCGGCAGCACCACTGTGACACAGGAACTGCCACAGCTCCAGCTCAGGTCTGCATCCCAGGTGACTGCAGCCAGTCCTGCCTCGCCATGGACCTGGTGATGCGTCTCGTGCGCACTCTGCTCCTGCTGGCCCTGCTGCTGGCAGTAGCCCCCTCCCCGGGAGCGGCCAAGGAGCTCTGCCCAGAGCCCTGCCGCTGCCCAGGCCGTCGGCAGCTGAACTGCGGCCACGCCGGCCTGGCCACCGTGCCCCCGGCCAGCCGCCGCCAAGCCCTGACCGTGCTGTGAGTCCCGCGGCCCCACAGAGCCCTGCAGCTGCCCCTCCTCAGCTCCCTGTGTCTGCAAAGCCCACCTGGGACACCCGGGGCACTCCCTGGCCAGAGATGGGGGGGCCTGAGCTCAGCATCAGGGTGAAGCCAGGCTGGGCACACTGTGCCTTCTCCAGGCAAAGCCCGCTTCCAGCTCAGCAGGCCAATGGCAGGGAAATGGCTTTTCCTGAGGGGGGACCGGGTCTTTTGTCTCTTTGCAGAGATTTCACTGGCAACTCCATTGCTACTGTTGGAAAACAAGCCTGGAAGGACTACCCATGGACTGAGACCTTGTAAGTGCCCTGCAGCCTTTCAAATGGCAGGAGTTTGTGGATTTTGCCTCCTTTGGTCTGGGGCTGGAGCAGCTGCCCCCACTCCACCCACTTCCGTTGGAATTCAAAGCTCGGCTGCTCTGCAAGGAGGGCTGTCAATCACCACAGCTTCCCAGCAGGGCAAAAATTGCTGCGAGTCTCTTGCAGCCCAGGGCACCATCCCCGTGTCTGTCTGCCCAGGGATCAAGCTGTGCTCAGCTTCAGCCGGCCAGGAGCAAGGGCCTGCTCTGGCCAGGAGTGGGGACGATCCCTGCAGTGACCCAGAGCGATGCTTCAGTCATGCTGCTGCAGGAGATTTTCCCAGGACGATCCCATTTGCTGCAGGCCAGTGGCTGCTGTCACAATGTCCCTGTGTCTCCTTGCAGAGTGCTCAGAGACAATGAGCTGCGGGCTGTGAAGAGCCATTCCCTGGAGGGGCTGTTCCTGCTGAAGCACCTGTAAGCACCGTGCCCTGCCCAGGGCGGAGGGCTCGCTGGGGCCCTGCTGCTCAGGCCGCGGGCAGGTGCCCTTTGTCCCTCCTGGGATGCAGTCTGCAGAGGCAAGTAAAAGGGACAGGGCAAATGGAAGTGACATTTGTTGTTCTAACTGCAACAGGGATTTGTCCTGCAACGAGATCCTGTCCATTGAGGAACGGGCTTTTGAGCCACTGCCTTTCCTGAAGTTTCTGTGAGTGACCAAGTTTCTTTCTGGTATCTTCAGCTCAGCCTTTGCACTGCGCAGCCTTCCTGTGTAGGAAAATGCTTCTGTTCCCCTAAATCTGCCCTGCCCAGAGCCCAGCTGAGCTGCAGAGGTCAATGCCGACGGCTGGAAGGCCACGCCAGGGCACAGACCCCAGGGAGCTTGTCCACACGCAGCCATCAGAGCAGCCAGTTCTTGCAGCCTTGGCTGCATCGTGGAACAGAAAGAGAGTTCAGCCTTTGCTTCCTCTCCTGGGCAGGCTACAAACACTGAGAAAGCAGCAGTTTCCTCCCGTTTCCACCTTGGCTTTGCACCTTTCCTGCAAAGAGATCCCGCTTTGCCCCCTCTTTCTGTAGGGCAGGCCCGATTCCTGTGTGTGACCTCCTCTTTCCCCAGAAATCTCTCCGGGAATGGCCTCACACGGATCCGCAGCGGCACTTTCCAGGCCTGGCATGGGATGCAGTTCCTCCAGGAACTGTAAGTGGCACCAGGGCTAAAGGCCCGCCAGGGCGAGTCTCTGCAGGGTCTCTGCCGGGTCTGTGAGCAAAAGCAGACTTGCCCTGGGTAAAGTCCTGATTCTGACAGTGGATGTCAGCCAGGGAGCACCAGGAGTGTGCAGCTGCAAAGGCCCTTTCTCCTGCCCTGCTCACCTCCTGCAAGGCTTCCTTGAAAGCCGCCAGGCCGTCCCCACGTGCCCGGCACACGCAGCTCACATCCTCACCATCAGCCCTGACAGAGCTCTGTATTTTCTCAGGATCCTCAGCCACAACCCACTGGCTGTCATTGCTGATGCTGCCTTCTTCAAGCTGCCCTCCGTGAGCTCTCTGTAAGTATTGGCTCATCTGGAGCAGATCCACAGAGACCTGTGTCTCTCTCGAGCGCCCTGTTCTCAGGGGCGGTTCCTGATGTCAGTTTGTAGGGCTCCTCTGGGACTGTCAGGGCAGCACAAGTATGAGGTGGGGGCAGCTCCGATCTCGGACTTATCCTTCGATGTTCGGATTTTTTGCAGTAAGCTGCCGGATCAGAGCCACAGGGCCCTGAGCAGAAACATCGGCTGTTTTCCCTGGGAAAGAAAACTCACCAGTCCAGGTTCCTGATGTCAGTTTGTAGGGCTCCTCTGGGCCTGTCAGGGCAGCAAAAGCATGAGGTTGGGGCAGCTTCTGTATGGGGCCCATCCTTCGATATTTGTATTTTTGCAATCAGCTTCCTGCTCATTGCCAGAGGACCCTGAGCAGAAACATCGGCTGTTTTCCCTGGGAAAGAAAACTCACCAGTCCAGGTTCCTGATATCAATTTGTAGGGCTCCTCTGGGACTGTCAGGGCAGCACATGTATGAGGTGGGGGCAGCTTCTGTATGGGGCCCATCCTTCGATGTTCGGATTTTTCGCAATCAGCTGCCTGCTCAAGGCCACAGGACCCTGAGCAGAAACATCGGCTCTTTTCCCTGGGAAAGAAAACTCACCAGCCCCGGTTCCTGATGTCAGTTTGTAGGGCTCCTCTGGGACTGTCAGGGCAGCACAAGTATGAGGTGAGGGCAGCTCCGATCTGGGACTTATCCTTCGATGTTCGGATTTTTTGCAGTTAGATGCCGGCTCAGAGCCACAGGGCCCTGAGCAGAAACATCGGCTGTTTTCCCTGGGAAAGAAAACTCACCAGTCCAGATTCCTGATGTCAGTTTTTAGGGCTCCCCTGGGACTGTCAGAGCAGCACAAGTATGAGGTGGAGGCAGCTTCTGTATGGGGCCCATCCATCGATGTTTGGATTTTTTCAATCAGCTGCCTGCTCAGGGCCACGGGATCCTGAGCATAAACATCGGCTGTTTTCCCTGGGAAAGAAAACTCACCAGTCCAGGTTCCTGTTGTCAGTTTGTAGGGCTCCTCTGGGACTGTCAGGGCAGCACAAGTATGAGGTGAAGACAGCTCCGGTCTGGGAGTTATCCTTTGATATTCGGATTTTTTGCAGTAAGCTGCCGGCTCAGACCCACAGGTCCCTGAGCAAAAACATCGGCTGTTTTACCTGGGGAAGAAAACTCACCAGTCCAGGTTCCTGATGTCAGTTTGTAGGGCTCCTCTGGGACTGTCAGGGCAGCACAAGTATGAGGTGGGGGCATCTCCGGTCTGGGACTTATTCTTCGATGTTCGGATTTTTTGCAGTCAGCCGCCGGCTCAGAGCCACAGGACCCTGAGCAGAAACATCGGCTGTTTTCCCTGGGAAAGAAAACTCACCAGTCCAGGTTCCTGATGTCAGTTTGTAGGGCTCCCCTGGGACTGTCAGGGCAGCAAAAGTATGAGGTTGGGGCAGCTTCTGTATAGGGCCCATCCTTCAATATATGTATTTTTGCAATCAGCTGCCTGCTCATTGCAAGAGGACCCTGAGCAGAAACATCGGCTGTTTTCCCTGGGAAAGAAAACTCACCAGTCCAGGTTCCTGATGTCAGTTTGTAGGGCTCCCCTGGGACTGTCAGGGCAGCACAAGTATGAGGTGGGGGCAGCTCCTGTCTGGGACTTATCCTTCGATGTTCCGATTTTTTGCGGTCAGCTGCTCGCTTAATGCCACAGAACTCGGAGCGCAAACATCGGCTCTTTTCCCCCAAGGAATTCCAGGGCCACAGCAACACAGGTAGAATTGGGCATCTCTTCCCCTTTCTGTTTAAAGGATCTCATTCCAGGGGTATTTCATTGAAATTGAAAGCTGTGCCCAGGTGCTCCTCTCAGGAACTCAGCAAACAGGACATTAGGGAAGCACAGTTCAGTGCACTGCAGAGGGAATGCTTTAATTCATCCAAAGGGAAACATGACTGGCTGATTTTCCTTTTCCTTTTCCTTTTCCTTTTCCTTTTCCTTTTCCTTTTCCTTTTCCTTTTCCTTTTCCTTTTCCTTTTCCTTTTCCTTTTCCTTTTCCTTTTCCTTTTCCTTTTCCTTTTCCTTTTCCTTTTCCTTTTCCTTTTCCTTTTCCTTTTCCTTTTCCTTTTCCTTTTCCTTTTCCTTTCCCTTTCCCTTTCCCTTTCCCTTTCCCTTTCCCTTTCCCTTCCCATGTCTTGGCCTTTTGAAAGTAAAGAGGAAAAAGAAAAAAAGAAGGTATTAAAATCACAAAGGACTATTCCCAAAATCTTTGTTGCATCCCTGCTCGTGCTGTGGAAAACCTTCTGTGCTGGATGTGGAGCAGAGCAGGAGGGAGGTGCCTCCAGCAGGGCAGAATCTGCATTTTGAAGGGAAATCCAGGAGGTTCTGTGCTGTGCAGGACAAGTTCAGTACAGAGACAACAAATAAATGGCCAGAAATGGAACATTATCCAGGATTTCAGGTGGTGGATGTGGCCCTGCCATCCCCTCTGTCTGGGAAGAGCACACCTGCTCCAGCTGCCCTTCCCAGGCTGCAGAGCCCTTCAGGAGCCCAGGAATGCTGGAATGATTCTGTGCAGTGGCGCAGAAGCTGCAGGTGAACTGCAGCTGCTCTTTCACAGCCTCTTTTTTTATCAAAGCTTTCACAGAGCCCTTTGGGAGCCAGAAGCCCATCACAGAAATTGCTTGGATTCAAATGCAGAAAAACCTGAATTATTTTATATTTTCCTTTGGACTTATGAACCAACTCGAGCCTTGTTCCTGTCTGTATCTTGAGACTGGTTGGATCTCTTTTTATTGTGCACACAGCTGGCTCAGGCACTGGCTGAGGAGATCTTATCCACATTTACTGGAAGTGATATGTTTGCATCAATAAACCTGTGGGTAAGCACAGGGACCATGCATTTGCATCCTCTACAGCCCAGATTCCCTGCCAGGGAGCCCCTCCAGCAGGAATTCAGAGCACCTCATTTAGAGGTGCTGGAAAGAGGCTGAAATAAACGGTGCAAAACCCAAATTCCTCCAGTGTTTACTGCCCCAAGGCTGGAGCTGCAACAAACTGTAGAGTTCTTGGCCACTGTCAAAGCCACCAGCTCCTGGACACCAAAAATATCCTGATATTCAGACCCAGGGCATGATTAACAAGTACAATTTATCCCTGGATTTAAAGGAAAGGGCTTAAAACCCAGCCGAGAATTGCAGCATTTTGCACCCCCCAGAAGTGATTATGCAAAATTCAGTTCTTTAGGAGTCAGGTTTGCTCACACCATGCAGGACATGGGATTTACTCCACACCCTCACCCCCCTTCTGGAGCAACATCCAGGCTGGCTCAGAATAAAATTTCATAAAAGAAATTTCATTCTTGGCCTAAGACTTGGCACAAGGAGTCCCAGCCCAGAATAGATTTTTACGGGAAGTTAAAAACCTTTGGGAAAAAAAAAAAAAAAACAACCCAAGCTTTAAAGTGAAGCATCAAGAGAGTCTCAACAAGAGCCGTGGCAGCAGTTCAGTGTACAATATATACATTGTGTCCAATGCATATAGAACGCCATAATTACACCCAGATGGGTACAAACATAGATTCACTCTGGCCATGAGTAATACCTCATGATTGCAGAAAAAAAGAAGCCAAATGCCTATTTGAAATCAGCAGAGTTTGAGGGGGGAAAATGTGACCTCTCCCTGATGGGGATGTGACAGAAAATAAGAATTTTTTGTCAGCACCACTGTCGCGTGTGACATCACCCCCTGATCCTGCAGCCACTTGCCCACATCCAGCTGTGCTCCCTTCCCAGTGGTTTTCCTGGTTGGATTATGAAATATGATTTCCTGCTTTTAAAAAGCTCCTGGCTGGCTCTGCACTGCAGCACACTCCAGATATCCACGTCAGTTAAAGGAAGAGATGTTTCCTGCTGCCATCCCAATAAAAAGATCCCTTCAGACAGAGCTGCCACCTGTCCTTGTTTAGCACTGGAGCTGCTCAGCCTCATTCCACCATGTTTTAGAACATTTTTGCAGTGGGGGAAATGCTGCCTTAAGTTTTAGCTTTCTTATTTTTCAGATTCTGTGCTGCTCTAGTGTGTAGCTCTGAGCTTCATATTAAGTGTTAGCAAGTTCTCCTCACAGGATGGGCAGACAAAACAATCCTTTTCCAGCTTGGCCAAGGCCAACTGCTACAAACTCCAGGCCCAAAAAGTAAAAATGACAGTAAACTGAAGAAAAACAAGCAGGATGGGACTGCCTGGGCTGAAGCTGGAATGGGACAATGAACTCCAAGGTGCCAATGGAGCAGAACTGATCCCAGGGAGAGCCCCCGGGAGCGCTCGTGCATTTTGGGGCCATTTTGGTTCATCTTGGGTGCAGCCCTGGCTGGGCTCTGGTGCTGCCCAAGGTGGATCCATGGAGGAGATCCTTTGAATAAATCCCTATTCTTTAACTTAATTCTTATTCTTAATGCTTATTCTTTAACTTCAAGAATAAATACATTATTCTTTAACTCTGTCCAGCCTCTTCTCTAGATCAGCCTTCTCGAGGCATCAGATCCTCCTCTTCCTTCCTCTCCCTGGCTGCTGGTGAGGCCTCTCCTGCCATCCCTCAGTGTCCCGGTTTCTCCTTGCCTTGCACACTCCGTACTGGGAATTTTGAGGCTGGCTGGGACCCCAGCATTGCATCCACACTCAAAAAATCATTCTGCATCCCTGGGGATCCAGAGCAACGAGCACTTTACGACTGCACCCTTGACTGAGCTGTTGAACAAACCTACAGCTCATTTTGCTGAAAAAAAAAAAAAAAAAAAAAAAAAAAAAAAGGATGGCATGAAGGAGTTGGGGACAAACAGAGAGAAACTGAGTCCAAGGGGCAGAGCAGTGCCTTGAGGTGAAACCCTGCTCCCCAAATGCCAAATCCC
This sequence comes from Taeniopygia guttata, assembly GCF_048771995.1. Taxonomy (NCBI): domain Eukaryota; kingdom Metazoa; phylum Chordata; class Aves; order Passeriformes; family Estrildidae; genus Taeniopygia; species Taeniopygia guttata. The sequence continues at coordinate 145,737 of NC_133043.1, forward strand.
AAATGCCAAATGCCAAATCCCAAATGCCAAATGCCAAATCCCAAATGCCAAATGCTGACATCTTCTAGGAGTGAGGGGTGCAGGGGACTCAGGGGAGGGCTGAGGCCACATCTCCTTTCAGCCACCAGTGACCCACACAGTGTCACCCAGCAATGTCACCCAGCAGTGTCACCCACCACTGAGGCACACAGTGTCACCCAGCAATGCCACCCAGCAGTATCACCCACCACTGAGGCACACAGTGTCACCCAGAAATGTCACCCAGCAGTGTCACCCACCACTGAGTCACACAGTGTCACCCAGAAATGTCACCCAGCAGTGTCACCCACTACTGAGGCACACAGTGTCACCCAGCAGTGCCACCCAGCAGTGTCACCCAGCAGTGTTCACCTAGCAATGTCACCCAGCAGTGCCACCCACACAGTGTCACCCACACAGTGTCACCCAGCAGTGACCCACACAGTGTCACCCAGCAGTGCCCCAGCCCCAGCAGTGCCCCAGCTCCATCTCCCCGGGGTCCTGCCCCACCTCTCCTGCCTGGGAAGGAGGGAAATCCCTCCCCAAAAGGGGCAGGCTGCCTGCTGGCTCCTGAATGGGACTGAAAGGTGTCTTGGCTCCAGGGCAGCCTTGACGGGGGCACTGAAAACCCCCAGAGCAGCACATGCTGCATTCAGCCTGGTGAGAGCGCTGGGGGTGACTGGGCAGAGTTTGAATTCCTTTTATTGCTCCTGGCTTTGGGATGGAGTCCCCGGGCATTCAAACAATTCAAAGTGAGTGCCCTGCAAATGTTAAAGCCACGGGGGCTGGAGGTGATGGATCTGACCCTAAAAGATGAAGCATCCAGCTGTGCCTGCAGGGCTGAACAGGCTCAGGGCTCTGCACAGAGAGCCTGAGCTCGGGATGGGACCCTGACAATGCACAGACACAAAAGGGCTGGGGCTCAGGGCTGCACTAAGTGCTCCCAGCTGCCCAAAGGATGCATTTGGGTCCATTACTGCAGCAAAGCAAACCCAGAATCTGTTACACACACAGAGGGCACAAAGGAGCAAAGCTAAACACTGAAAAATCCCCAGCAGTGCTTGCAGCATGAAAACCCACACCAGCAGCCAAGGAAAAACCACCACACTCAGCTCTGTGCCTTTGGGGTGACAGCCCCAAAGTGTGACAATGGGATGGGGCCTCTGACTCGCTGCAGGGACATCTCTGTGCAGCAGCACAGCCAAAGGTGACCACAGAAAGAGATGTGACTGGTAAAATTTCATGAAACAAAACCATCCTCAAGTGCAGAAGTGCAAGGCTCAGGTGTGTGGGAACCCAGGGCTTCCCTCTGGCTGCCCTGGCAGGTCTGGGACCCTGGCAGGGGTAAGGAACCCCCCTGGACAGAGCCCCCAGAGACACTGTCTGTGATCTCTGTCCATGGAAAAGAGTTTTCAATCTTACAGGATGAATTACCAGCTCTGAGTGTTTGATATAAGTAATAATTAAGTGTGGCACAGGTGCAAAAGTAAAATTTTAGGATTCTAGATGAGGGGTCCAAAGGGGACAAGACGGAGGAAATTGGATGTGCCTTGTCCTTTTTCTCCTTCTTCATGCCCTCCATGTTTCACTGTGGTGTTGGCATTTTTCTGTTGGTTTATGCTGGGGACACACTGTCCAACGTAGGTGACAGATATTGGCACGTTATTGTAAATCCAGCACAGGTAGTTTGTGGTATTTAATGTTTGTACCATCCCACTGAGGGCAGAGCCCCACACGCTGCCCTGCAGGACAGAGCTGCGGCAGGGCAGCAGAACATGTTAGAGATAAACAGAATAAACAACCTTGAAACCAGCACAGACGAATTATGGCTTCTGCTTTGGCAGTGGGGCTGACAGACAGAGACTTTCTACAATCTCAGAATCATCAATACCTCAGATTCCGACAAGAGGGAAGAACAAGCAGTTTAAGACAGGCCATGTAAAAACCACTTTTTCTTCCAGCCCCAGATCAATGATTTTATAAGTGTGAGGCTGCTTTATTTCACCTGTTCATTCATTGTATATTTTTCTAAAAATTTAAAATTCCTGCCTGGTTTTCCACCTCTGTCCCTCCTTTTTAGGTTAACACACACAAACATCACCCTCACCCCTCCTGGAGGAGCACGCTTGACTCATCATTATTGTCCAGCCAGATTTATGGCTCTAAAACCTTCTTGTTAAAAGGCTGAAAGTCATTTTTATTTACTGGCCTCTGCCTCTTTTATGAGCTGCATGCACTTCTTGGAGCATTTTATCCTCTCAATTGAGAGATTTTACCAACATCCCACCCTGTGTGTGCTGGGGCAGCACAGCTGGTTTAACTTCTGAGAATTCCAAGTCCTTCAGGACTTTCATCCATCAACTCAGGGAGGAAAAACGTGCTGGGAGTTAAGGGCTGCAAGAGGAGGAGGAGGACACCGAGGAAATTCAGACAAAAGGTAAGATGGGGCTGAAGTGCAGGGCCTGTGTTTGGCTTTAAATTCCTGCAGGCTGCAGCTCCCGGGGAACAAAGTAATGCAGGATATCAGCCTGCATCACTCAGCTCCTGAGGAGCAGATGGTGCTGCTGCCATCAGGACAGCTCATTGTTCCTCACCTCCTCTCTGCCCCAGCCACATTCTCCTCCCCAGCATCTGCACCCTCTGTTTGCTTTGCTTTTTCTTCCAGCTCCTTCCCCAGACATCCCTTGGGAGGGTCCCTTTTCCCAGCTGGTCCCTCTGGTGTTGGAGAACTTCCTGCAGTTTATTCATCCTCCGCAGCAGAGAGCCTGCCTTGTCTGCTGCCCCATGGGCTCATTATTTTAGGGTCATTATTCTGACTATTTTGAATTTCCAGCTTGTTCCTGTGCCTTAGGAGCATTAGGGAATGGTTGCATTCTCTTGTCCTGCTGTTCTGTGGGGACTGACCCCTATCTGAGCTCAAAAATAATGAGAAATTTAATGAGATTCTGTCCAGAGGATGGGATCACACTTGAAAATGTCATTGTCTCATTGCCTCTCACAGGACAGACCAAGCCAAACCTCGCTATACCTGTCCCAAATTATCCTTCCTTCCCCACAGCCCACAGAAGGGAGGGGATGGCTGGGAGCAGAATAATCTAATAAAAACATAAGCCAGAAGCAAAGAAATTGAAATAGCCACTGGATCCTTCAGCACAGGAACTGCTGGAGCCTGTCCCACCTCCTGCTCCATAAAGTTGGATCACCAAGCTCCTGTGCTTGGTTTCTCCATTTGCAAAGTGCACTGCTTTCAGAAAAAACAGGGCTTCTGTCTGTCCCTGCACAGGGCTGTCATCCAAAATACACAACAGCTTCAGAACAAAACCTTTGACCCCTTCCCTCCTCATGACATGCTGGGAAAATCCTGATTTAAGTCCCAAAACCTGGTCTTGGTGTTCAAGGATGCACCAGGAGGTCCCACCACCTATAACAGCTGAAAATCCCACGAGAGCAGCATCTGGATTTTCCAAACAATTCCTTGTGGAGGAAGATGAACCAGGGGAAAGCAACCCCCTCCCCAGAGAAAAGGGATCTGGAAACAACCTCTGGCAAAGCTCCTGCAAGAAGGAAGCAGGAGAATCTGGGGATGCTGGAGCTCACTGCTGTTCATGGACAGAGCTCTGGGATGAATTTCTGGAGTGAGTGTTCACACAAACACTGACACTGAAGCCTCCAATTGTGTTTTCCCTGGACAAACCCAGCACATGACCCTGCTTGCCTCCTTAGCTCCCTGATCAAACCAATGCTGGGAACAACCTCGTGTCTAAAACAAACAACATTTCAGGGCAAACCTTCTGTTTACAGACACAGAGAGGAGATTTTTCAGCAGCGAAAACATGGAAACTGTTTGTCCAGTTTATCAGCCACAGATTTGTTCCTTAGCAATGAAAGAGTGAGTTGGGAGGGGGAATAAATAAATCAGAACTCTTAGAAAATTCAAACTACAGTGGGCAGGGAGTCCTAAGGAAGAAAGTTATGGCCAGACCTGTGTAGAAGTTTGAATTCTTCAGTCACTTCAGTCAGCTGTGCGATTACTCCTTCCCTTCCTTCCCTTCCCTTCCCTTCCCTTCCCTTCCCTTCCCTTCCCTTCCCTTCCCTTCCCTTCCCTTCCCTTCCCTTCCCTTCCCTTCCCTTCCCTTCCCTTCCCTTCCCTTCCCTTCCCTTCCCTTCCCTTCCCTTCCCTTCCCTTCCCTTCCCTTCCCTTCCCTTCCCTTCCCTTCCCTTCCCTTCCCTTCCCTTCCCTTCCCTTCCCTTCCCTTCCCTTCCCTTCCCTTCCCTTCCTTCCCTTCCCTTCCCTTCCCTTCCCTTCCCTTCCCTTCCCTTCCCTTCCCTTCCCTTCCCTTCCCTTCCCTTCCTTCCCTTCCCTTCCTTCCCTTCCCTTCCCTTCCCTTCCCTTCCCTTCCCTTCCCTTCCCTTCCCTTCCCTTCCCTTCCCTTCCCTTCCCTTCCCTTCCCTTCCCTTCCCTTCCCTTCCCTTCCCTTCCCTTCCCTTCCCTTCCCTTCCCTTCCCTTCCCTTCCCTTCCCTTCCCTTCCCTTCCCTTCCCTTCCCTTCCCTTCCCTTCCCTTCCCTTCCCTTCCCTTCCCTTCCCTTCCCTTCCTTCCCTTCCCTTCCCTTCCCTTCCCTTCCCTTCCCTTCCCCTTCCCCCTTCCCCCTTCCCCCTTCCCCCTTCCCCCTTCCCCCTTCCCCCTTCCCCCTTCCCCCTTCCCCCTTCCCCCTTCCCCCTTCCCCCTTCCCCCTTCCCCCTTCCCCCTTCCCCCTTCCCCCTTCCCCCTTCCCCTTTCCCTTTCCCTTTCCCTTTCCCTTTCCCTTTTCCCTTTTCCCTTTTCCCTTTTCCCTTTTCCCTTTCCCTTTTCCCTTTCCCTTTCCCTTTCCCCTTTTCCCTTTCCCTTTCCCTTTCCCTTTTCCCTTCCCAGCAGAGATGAATGACATCCTGAGCTGCTCAGCAGACAGGAGGAGGGTAGATCCCACCTGGACAAACTCACACTGTGTGCAGAATTCAGATTTTAATCAGAACAGGCTCTGTAAAGAGGAAACTGGATGGTGAAGGGCACGGTGCTGGAGCAAACAGGAACAATAAAGGTAATGAGTGTTTTGGTACCTCTTGATTTGCATCTAAGGAAGAATTTTTTTTTTTTTTTTTACAGTGAGGATGGAGAGCCAGAGCAGCTGTGGCTGCCCCATCCCTGGAAATGTCCAAGGCCAGGCTGGACAGGCTTGGAGCAGCCTGGTGTGACAGACGAGGAATGCCATGCTTGACTCTCACAATTAAAAGGCAAATGTCATGTATATATGTTCAGTTTTATAGATTTATAGTTATGTTTTACAGCCCTTGTGGTGTTATTATGGGGTGACCTGGGTTTGGGGACATTTGGGAGGATCAGCTTGTTACTATGGCAACAGCTGACCTCCAGTCAAAGTGATCTCCAGTGCTGGACAGCGAAGGAGGAGTCAAAGGACAGAATTTTGGGAGGGACTAAAGGGTTAAAAGGTGAAACCTCCATTGTGTGGGTGAGCACATGGTGGGGAAAATCCTCTGTTGCTACTGGACACGAAATGAGCACACAGAATCTTGGTAAGTTCAAAAGAGAAAAAAAGCTAATTTTATTTCTGACCTCTCAATATATAGAATTCCAAAAGTGGATTGGACATGTGATTGGAGGGTGAAACTGCCACCTCTCCAACCACACTGTCAAACCAACAGTCCATTAATTCTCTCTTCCCACAAAGAAGAATGCAAAACAATCATTATTTACATGAACATGGCGTGAGAACTCCAGTAGAAATACGTAAATATCAGAAGGCATAGAAAACTTTAAAAAAAAAACTTTAAAACTTTCAAAAGAACTATAAAAGAAAATGTAACATTTTAAAAATCAGGGCAACAATCCTCTGCTCCCGGCACTGTAATGTTTTCTTTCTTCAGTCTTCTGATGTATTTTTGATACGGTTTGAATAAACCTTTTCAATTTTTGGAAGTGAGTAATGAGCCAACCCTCCCAAATGTCCCAAACCCAGGCCACCCCATGATAAAATCATAACTATGAGTCTCTAAAACTTCTCTTAACATCTATATATGATATTTGCCTTTTAATTGTGAGAGCAAACCATGGCATTACTCATCCACCACAACTCCATGAAAACAGCTGAGTTTAGGTATGGCCCAGTGGCTGATTTTCCAAAAATCATCTGAAATCTTCATGGAAACCCAAAGGAGCATCCCTGAGCTGCACAGGGATGCAGGGATGGATGCAGGGATGGAGGCAGGGGCACAGGGATGCAGAGATGGATGCAGGGATGGATGCAGGGATGCAGGCAGGAGCACAGGAATGCAGGGATGGATCCAAGATGCAGGTTTGACCAACAGAAGTTCCTTAGAAACATGAAAAGCCAATTAAAAGCCAATTAAAAGCCAATTAAAAGCTGCAGCCTTGCAGCACCACTTCATGGGAAGGGTCTCTGGGTCCCAGCACAGCCCTGCTCCCAGTGCTGCCTTTGTAACGTGGGAGTGAAGGGTCTGGCAGCATTCCCATGGCAAACCTAAATTTTGGGGCTTTATTCCCGGCTGTAAGGATTTGCTGGAGCTGAGTGTTTGGCAGGAAGGCCCACGAGCAGCAGAGCATTTCCCTCAGCCCTGAGTCCCTCAGAAGAGCAGCAATGACACACAGAGCCCCAGCTGAGCCTTGCAGCTCCTCCAGACTTCGGCCCTTGCAGGGCCAGGTAAGTGCAAGTTCAGTGCCTGGGGCTGGCTGGTGTGAGAAATGCAGATTTTATGATTGGCTTTTTGCAAATGTTACAATGAATATTATATATGTAGTGTTAGAAAGTGAAGCTGTATTAATTCTCTTACGTAGTGTGCTAAATGTAGTTTTAGGTTGCAATATAATGTTAAAATAGAAACTCTGTGATGTAGGATTTGTTACAAGCTCAAACAAGAGATGAAATAATCAAGAGACTTCACACAGAGATGGCAGCAAAGGGGGCCCATAAAAAGTTACACCTCCTTATCAGAAAAGACAAACATTCTTCCACCTTCTCTCCGTCTTTGAGGAACCAACAGGATTAAGGAGAAGTTGACAAAACCCAGAAAAATTCTTAATTTGCAAGGAATTTATATATCATGTATGTGATATATGAATATGCAACAGGCTGTTGCTTTTAAGGTTATTCCTTTGTTCACAAGGGATGCTTTTCATGACTCAGTGTCCGAGAGCATCCCGATGTCCGTAATTCTTTGCTTTTTATTCTCTTGTAATTGTCCTAACTCTACACTTTTTTACTCTAATTGTATTATTATTTTTATAACCATTATATTACTATCCAACTTTTCAAATTTTAAAAACCAAGCGACTGGCGTTTTGCACACTGGGAAAAGGAGGCACGGCACCAAAATCAGCTCTAATGCACATTTGCCAGCCCAAGGAAGGAGTGGCAGCAGTGCTTTCACTCCCACCTGTGCCCTCCATGCAACCTTTGCGCTGGGTTTTACACCTTTGGCATCAATATTTCGCCAGGATATAAAATACTAATTCAACTGTCATTGGTTTTGAAATCCACATTTGTTGCACTCAGCTATTTTTATTGCATTTTATTTCATTTCTACCGGTGTTTTCTTAGAAGGAAACACATAAATAATTGTAAACACTGCTGCGGGAAGGGAATTTTACCTTTCTAATTTTGCCTTTCCTTAGGGGCTTTTTCCCAAAGGGGGATGCGGGCAGGGACACAGGGTGCAGGGATGAATGCAATAATGGATGCAATTTGAAGACGTTTCATGCAGTTGAAACAGTCTGAAGTGATTTGAAGCTATTTGCAGCAGCTTGAAGCAATCTGAAGCGACTTGAAGGGATTTGAAGAGACTTTAAGCAGTTTGAAACGGTTTGAAGCGGCCTAAAGCGATTTTAAGTGATCTGAAGTGGTTTGAAGAGATTTGAAGCAATTTTAGAGCAGTTTGAGGTGATTTGAAGTGGTTTGAAGCGACTTGAAATAGTTTGAAGTAACTTGAAGCAGTTTTAAGCAGTTTGAAGCAGTTTTAAGTGGTTTAAAGTGACTTGAAGTGGTTTCAAGTGGTATGGAGTGACTTGAAGCAGTTTGAACTGACTTGAAGCGACTTGAAGTTGTTCAAAGCAACTTGAAGCAGTTCAAAGTGATTTGAAGTGGTTCAAAGTGACTTGAAGTGGTTTGAAGCGACTTGAAGCAGCTTGAAGCGGTTTCAAGCAGTTTGAAGCGACTTGAAGTGGTTTCAAGTGATTTGAAGTAGTTTGAAGTGATTCAAAGTGACTTGAAGCGGTTCAAAGCAATTTGAAGTGGTTCAAAGTGACTTGAAGCAGTTCGAAGTGACTCGAATCGGTTCGACGAGACTCGAATTGGTGCAAAGCGACTCGAATTGATTTGAAGCTACTCGAATCAGTTTGAAACGACTCGAATCTGTTTGAAGTGACTCGAATCGGTTCGAAACTACTCGAATCGGTTCGAAGCCACTCGAATCTGTTCAAAGCGACTCGAATCGGTTCGAAACGACTCGAGTCGGTTTGAAGCTACTCGAATCTGTTCGAAGCGACTCGAATCTGTTCAAAACGACTCGAATCTGTTCGAAGCGACTCGAATCTGTTCTAAACGACTCGAATCTGTTCTAAACGACTCGAATCGGTTCGAAGAGACTCGAATAGGTTCGAAGCGACTCGAGTCGGTTTGAAGCTACTCGAATCTGTTCGAAGCGACTCGAATCTGTTCAAAACGACTCGAATCTGTTCTAAACGACTCGAATCGGTTCGAAGAGACTCGAATAGGTTCGAAGCGACTCGAATCGATTTGAAGCTACTCGAATCGTTTCGAAGCGACTCGAAGCGGTTCCGAGCGGGCGCACCCGGCCGCGCTCGCCGCGCCCCCTGCCGGCGGCCGGGCGCGGTGCCGGGGGCGTGCGCAGCCGCGGGACTACAGCTCCCATGCGGCCCCGCGGCGGCGCCGCGCGCGCGCAGTGCGCTGCCCCCCCGTGCGCGCCGCAGGCCGGGGCGGCCGCCCCGGCCCATCATGTAGGTGCAGCCGCGCCGGCCCCGCGCCAGCCGCGCAGGGACCCCCCCCCCCCCCCCGCCCCGGCTCGGCCCGGCCCGGCTCGGCCCGGCCCGGCGCTCCCCGAGCCGCCCAGGCGGGAGCGCGCGCGGCGTTCCGGGGGGGAGCGCGCGGCTCGCATCTTTTGTGTGTGTGTGTGTGCGCGCGCGCGTGCGGCGGGCGGGCGGCTCGGCCCTCGGTGCGCGCGCCCGGCCCGCAGCCCGCCGGGGGACAATGTCTCAGCCCCGAGGTGAGAGCGCGGCACGCGGGCGCGCGTGCGAGGGGCTGCGCGTGCACGCGCGCATGCATGCATGCACGGGTGCGCGCGTGCACGGGCGGGCGCGCGCGCACTCGCTTGTGCAATTTGCGGGCGCGTGCACGGCTGCGGGTGCATGTGCAGGAGCGTGCACGGGTGCGGGTACATGTGCGTGCACGGGTGCGGGTGCATGTGCGTGCACGGGTGCGGGTGCACGGCGCGGTCGCACGCCCGCCTGGCGCGGGGGTCGCCGCTCCCGGTGCCGCTCCCGGTGCCGCTCCCGGTGCCGCTCCCGCCGCCGCTCCCGCCGCCGCTCCCGGCGCGTTTCCTGCTGGCTGGCGGTGCTCGCCGCCTCTCCCGGGATGAGCGAGCCCCTCGCCTGCCTTTGGCACGGCCGGGAGCGAGGGGGGGGTGCTGGAGGAGCAGCTGCAGCCCGGGAGCGGCGCGGGGCTAAAGCAAAACTTTTAAACAAGTCCGCGAGGGAGATGAAAGGTGAAACTGGAGTGGAGTTAGCAGGAATTAAATATATACCTATGTTTCCATGGGAAAGTATTGTTCTCTTGCCAGAGCTGAGATCATTTTCCACCCGTTTCTCTGCCCCCCCCACCCCCCTTTCTCTTCTAATATTTGGTAACTTTTGGTCAGAGGCAGCAGTGGGGTTTGTCACACCAGCACGCCCCGAGCGTGCAAAAAGGCTGGAATGGGGCGTTTGGGAAGTGCAGGAATTGGGTATTTGGGAGCTGCAGAAAGGCAGGAATGGAGCGTTTTGGAACTGCAAGAACGGGAGCATTTTGGAGCTGCAGGAACGGAGAGTTTAGGAGCTGCAGAAGGGCAGGAGTTGAGAATTTAAGAGTTGAAAAAGGGCAGGAATTGTGCATTTTGGAGCTGCAGGAATTGTGCATTTTGGAGCTACAGGAGTTGAGAATTTAGGAGTTGCAAAAGGGCAGGAATGATGCATTTTGGAGCTGCAGGAATTGTGCATTTTGGAGCTGCAGGAGTTGAGAATTTAGGAGTTGCAAAAGGGCAGGAATTGGACATTTGAGAGCTGCAGGAATTGAGGATTTTGGAGCTGCAGAAGTTGAGAGTTCAGGAGTTGCAAAAGGGCAGGAATGATGCACTGTGGAGCTGCAGAAAGGCAGGAATAAAGCCTTTAAGAGCAGCAGGACTGGAGCTTTTAGGAGCTGCAGAAGGGCAGGAATTGGGCTTTGTGTAGCTGCAGGAGGTGAGAATTTTGGAGCTGCAGGAGTTGAGCATTTAGGAGCTGCAAAAGAGCAGGAATTATGCATTTTGGAGCTGCAAAAGTTGAGCATGTAGGAGCTGCAAAAGGGCAAGGAATGATGCATTTTAGAGCTGCAGGAGTTGGGCATTTAGGAGCTGCAAAAGTACAGGAGTTGAGTATTTTGGAGCTGCAGAACTTGAGCATTTTGGAGTTACAAAAGCACAGGAATTATGCATTTTGGAGCTGCAGAAGTTAAGCACTTAGAGTTACAAAAGCACAGGAATTATGCATTTTGGAGCTGCAAAAGCTGAGCACTGAGGAGCTGCAAAAGGGCAGGAATGATGCATTTAGGAGCTGCAGGAGTTGAGGATTTAGGAGCTGCAAAAGGGCAGGAGCTGAGTGCTGAGGAGCTGCGAGAGGGTGTTTGGGCAGGGGACAGCAGTGATTTATTTCTGCCAGCGTGCTGGTGGTGGCAAAGAGTGCTGCCTCTTTGCTTTTTAACTCCCTGCTTATTCCAGAGTGGCTCTGCCTTGTGCCCTTGCAAGGGCGGGGAGGAGGTGGAGAATTTAATATTGCAAAAATGCTGCGGGAATGCAACAGCCCCTGCAAGAGCAGGCGGGGAGAGCTTTAAGGAGGAGTAGCTGTGGCCATTCATTGTGAAAATCCATGCCAGTGTGTCAGCGAGCAGCCACACAGATGCAGCTTTTAGAGCTTTTGGAAGTGCTTGGATTGGAAGTTGCAGCTTGGCTCTCCCTGCATCCTGCAGCTCTTGCACGTATTTGGGATTTTGGGGGTGAGAGGCAGCGCGTGGCCCGGCAGGAGCAGGTCCCAAAGTGGGTTTGGAGCTGGTGTTGTGTTTGTTTATTTATTTATTTATTCAAACTAAGCCTTCCACAGTGATCCTTGCAAGGGGAGGACGTTGGGAAGGAGGTGCCTGCGCAGCTCTTGCCACACAGTTTTCCTTTGTAAAAGAAAAATGTAAAGTTGTTGTATAATTTATTCCTCATTTGGGTTTGCTGCAGTCATCTTTTCCAGCCGAGCAGGGAATTGTAAAAGTTTCCGATGCAAAGAGCCAAGGAAGTTTGATAATGCAGAATTGAGCCCGGTGATACCCAGAGCACTCTGCCACTGCCTGGAGAGCCCTTGGGGTGACAGGGGGGGTCCCCAAAAATCCTGGGGGGGGAGAGGGCAAAGGCTGAGCGTGCAGGGGAGGTGACAGGCAGGGACCTGCAGGGGGGCTGAGTGTCCCCCAGCACGGCTTTCTGTGTCCTCCAGTACCAGGAAAAAGGGAGGATGGAAGTAGCCAGCCCACAAAACATGATCTCAATGAATGGCATCATTCTTGACTCCCTTTGCCGTCCTCCTCGCTCTCTGCAGCACCAGTGCCTGCATTCCTGGCACAGATAACTTTTCCAGGCTCAGCTGTTCGGGCCCAGCTTTTGCTCAGGAAGGGGTTTCAGCTCCGGGGTTTGCAGCAGAGGTGTTGTTTTTTGGGATAATCTGAGTTTTGGGATTGGGTTCTTTGGGCTAATCTGAGTTTTGGGATGGGGTTCTTTGGGATAATCTGAGAGTTTTGGTTTTGGGTTCTTTGGGATAATCTGAGAGTTTTGGGATGGGGTTCTTTGGGATGATCTTGAGTTTTGGGATCGGGGTTTTGGGATAATATGAGGTTTGGGATCGGGTTCTTTGGGATAATCTGAGTTTTGGGATCAGCTTTCATGTGTTGCACAGGAGGTTCCTCGGCAGCTCTGGAAAGTACAGCCCAGAGCCCCAGCCAGCTGCTGAGCCCTCTCACTGCTTTGAATCCTTTCCAGAGTTGTTCTGAGAATCCTTTTGAATCCTTTTCAGAGTTGCCTGAGACTAATTTTTTTGTTGCAGCCTGTCAGGGGAACATGTGAGCAGCAGAGTTGTTCTTACTCCCTGCAAGGAATCCCACCTGGTTCAGGGAGACCCTACCTGTGCTATGCCAAAAAATGGGGGGAGGGATCTGCTTCCTGCACAGTCTGTAAAAAGGTTAAAACTCCCCCTGGAATTCAGAAACAACACTTTTCCTCTGGCCCTTTCTGCAGCAGGAATGAGCAGATGCCTCCAGCATTGTGCTCAATGTTCTGAGCCACCTTACCTGTCCCTGATGGGCTCCCTGAGGGTCCACCCAAATACAAAACTCACCTGAAGTCAAAGGCACCCCTGCATTTCACCCTGTGCTCATTCATTCCCCCTTTCAGACTGCAGACTGGTATTATTTTGTTGGATGTAGCACATCCATACAACACACCCATAGCAAATCAGCTTTTCCTGAGCACAGCAGGTTCCTGCAGCGTGTTCCTCACCTTCAGAGATGGGGTTGTTCTGGCCAGGAGGGCTTGATGTTGATGGGAACTCAGAAGTTGAATCCTTGCCCAAAATCCAGCCCGTTTGGCTGTCATGACTAATAGGATATTATTTGGGAAGAGGAGCAGGGGAGAAAAAAAGAGGAAGTCCATATTCATTTCAGGCCAAGCACAGTTTGAGGCTGTAAATCTGGACTCTGGTGACAGCAGATGTATTCAAGAGTCTCCCATATTCCTTGCAACGGGGGGAATTATTCCCTGGCAAAGCCCACATGGGAGAAGACACCTGCAAATATGCAAATTTCTCCTTTGAAATAGGAAAAGGGAAGGGGGAGCAGTACCCATGAGAGCACTGATTCATAAATACATTGAAATGATATTTAAACTAAGTATTGCTGCCTGTTGATCTCACACCTAAAGCTCAGCCTCTTGTTTCAAATACAATTTTCAGTGCTCCAGCTGCAAAGGGAAGCTGAGATTATGAGCAGCACATCCCACGTGATGCTGGCTGAGCATGCACCCTATGGACTTTGACCAAAGGCCCTGCACCTAGTCCAAATACCACAGTTTTATGTGAAACACTCATGTTTTCCCCAGCCAGAAGTCTCAGCGGAGCAGCTGTAAAGCTGCAGTATTCCTTGTTGTTGGTTTTTTTTGCAGCCCTAGGTAGGTGGCAGGTTGTTGCTGGTGTAGGATTAACCTGCCAGCAGCTCCTGTGGGTTGTGCAATGTGCATTTTGCCTCATCAGCACCACCTCAGCTTCTCCCCACTCATACACTCCCATGGCACAGGCACTTGGCAAGGGCACAGCCAGCAAAGCCGTGGCACGGTCAGCCCGGTGCAAGCCCAGCAAAGCCTGGACTAGCAGCAAATTTCAGCTCCAGTTGTTGATTTATTTTTAATTACTTTTTTTTTTTTTAAGGGTGCCCTGTTGAATTAGTTTAGGAGCTGTGCTGCAGTGCTGGAGGTGCCTGTGTGCCTGCTTTAGGTTAAGAGGGGGCAGATGTTTATAAAGAGGTTTAAAAAACTCGTGCAATGCCAGGCTGGAGGAATTACCCACCTTGGGAAGAGGAAAATGTGACTGGGGCAAAAAGTATTTGGATGGAGATGATCCAAAGCTGTGCCCAGGTGAGCCAGGGGAGCTGAGACACCTGGGTGAACCCCTGCTCTGCCCTGTCCCCATGTCCCAGCAGGTCCCAACATGTCCCTGCTCAGGCCAACAGCTCCCTGCTGCTACCCAGCACATATTTAATATTTAAAAGCTCCAACTAGGAGCAATTCTAGCAATAAAAGTGCTAAGTTGCAGGAAGAAGGGAGCAGAGAGCTGAGTGCTCCTGCCAGGCTCCTCAGTGCCACCCCAAGCGTGGCTTCTTTTTGGTGTTTAAATCACCAAAACCTCGGGGCTTCCTTGGGGCTGAATTCCCTCCCCTGACACATCCACAAGCTGCTAAGGTGAAGCAAATGATGCTCCATGAAAACCACAGGGGTAATTGGGAGAGGTGAGACACTTCATGTGGAACGTGGTTACAGCAGGTTTGCAGATTCTGGGTCCCCTCACTGAAAATACACAAGGTGACTAAAAAGTTGCCTTTTCCCCCCAAACAGTGCCTGTGTTTGTTGTCACTTGGGCTTTTTCTCTTTCTGAAAAGAGCTGTGACAGCACCTCTAGAAGCCTCTCCGAAAAGGATTGAAAACCAACACACCTGACAAAAGCTGGAAAAGGAAGAATAGTGTGGGAGTTTTGTTAGCACAGGAGTGGGGATGCTTTCCCAGCCCTCTGCAAATGCAGAGGCCCAGAGCTCCCTTGCCTGGTCATTGTGATGGTTCCCAGCCCTGCCCCGAGGGATTCACCCCATGAACTTGAATTCCTGATGCTGCTCCAGAGGCAAAGCTCTGCCCTTCCCAGGGAGTGAAGGCACAGGGCAGGTCACAGCTGTGATGGCAGTGGTGGCACAGGCAATTCTGGGTGAGAATCACTCACCAGGAGTCCCTTCCTGCTGTCACTCACGTTTTGGGGGACCAGTTTGGGGTGCATTTACAAGGTGGCAGCATCATTAGATGAAATGTTGAGTCAGCCTTCAGTGGCCAGAGAAATTGCAGGAGTGACGTGGACAGAGCTATAATTAAAAAAAATCAAAATCTGTTTCATTACCTGTGGAGTTCCTTAGGGCCTGTCTGGGAGTAGTTTAAGGGATTAGCATTATCAGCTCGAGCAGTGTGAGCAGGGAAGCAGATCCTGGAGGCTGGAGCTGTGCCACAGCAGATATTATGGTCTGTGGTGGCCAAGTGGTGAAGGCCAGTGGGTGCAATCTCCGTATCTGCTCATTGTGCAAAAAGTTCGGGGTTTTTTGGTTTGTTTTTGGGTTTTTTTTGGTTTTTTTTGGTTTTTTTTGTTTTGTTTTGGTTTTTTTGTTTTTTTTTTTTTTTTTTGCTTTTGTCTTCCAAATCCACAATATTCTGCACTTGACAAGTGTGAATGGAAAAGTGACTACTGCTCAGTGGCCTTGGCTCAGTGAAGAGCAGTTTGGAGAGGGGAGGTCTGCGGCTGTTGCTTTCTCTTGCCTCAAAGCCAGAATTAAACCCATCCTTCCAATCTCCCATCCTTTTAAACTGGGGATTCCAAACACTGAGGGCTCATCCCACCAGGACAGTCTCTGGGGTGCTGAGGCATTTCTGAGCCGTCTTTTCTTTGGACATGGTGCAGAGGGATGCTGAACATCCTCTGTGGGAGCCCCAAGGAGCCTCTCGTGCATCGCTGGTGCTGTCAGAGCTGCAGCACATCCCTCTGGATCTGCAGCCCATCCTCAAGCAGGAGCCTGGATTTGGAGGGGCAGGGTCAGAGATGGCATCAGGGAATGCTCAGGGGTAGGAGCTGCTCAGACTGCATCCCCCAGTTGCTGTTGGAGCAGTGCCTGTGGCTTTTTGGGCTGCAAAATCTGAGTGCTGTGAAGCCCAATGCAAACAACCTCTGCAGCTGGGGTAGGGTTTCAGATCTGTAAGAGAAAAAGCATTTATTTTTCCCCTACTTGAGGAGGAAAACTTCACAGAGCTGAGCTGATCCAGTTTCTTGCTGGTGCTGTTTTGTTAGCCTACTTAGCCTGCAATTTTATCATCAAGGCTGGGTTTTCTTAGCCTGCACCCAGGCAGATCAAAAATCGTGAGAAGAACTGAAGCCACTTTTACTGCATTCAGATGAAAACAGTGGGGGAAAAAAAAAGGAAAAAAAAAGAAAAAACGCAGCAGAAGTTGCAGATGAGATGCCAAAGATAAGGCAGCAATAGGAAATCAGTGCAGGAGTCAACACTTGACTGTGTCTGCAAGAAGAGGCCTTTAATGAAGGCTGAATCAGCACGGACTTGGGAGCTGCTTTTGAAGGAGAATCTTTTTCTAAACAAAAATACGTAATTGCACTCAGTGCAAAATGCTTCTCGGCAGCAAAAGGCCTCAGAGCATCGCGTGGCTGCTCTGTGCCAGTCCCAGGCGTGGTGGATTTTGTGCCTGTGCTCCCCCTGCAGTGGGGCTCATCCCCACTGCCTCACTCCTGGGTTTTCAGCAGGGCTTATTCCACACTCAAGCAACAAGTTATAAAAATTACAGCTTCTCCCCATGGTATCATTCCTCTTCTGAATGTTTATTGCTTCTCCAGTAGCTCAAGGTCAGATATAGAAAATGACTCAAAAGTCTTTTGTTGCTCTGAGAGCACTAAGGTGATGGAAGGCCCAATCCAGCAAAGACAAACCTTCCCAGAGAACCAAAAAGAAAGGGAGAAGGACTGTTTTAAAGGCAAACCCAGCATTGATGACTGATATTTTAAAGTAGGTTTGGATTCGATATTAAGAAAAAATTATTTCCTGTGAGGGTGGTGAGGCACGGGCTGCCCAGAGAAGCTGTGGCTGCCCCACCCCTGGAAGTGTCCAAGGCCAGGTTGGATGGGGCTTGGAGCAACTTGGGGCAGTGGAAGGAGTCCCTGCCTGTGGAATCAGATGAGCTTTAAAGTCTCTTCCAACCCAACCCAACCCAACCCAACCCAACCCAACCCAACCCAACCCAACCCATTCCATCACTGGGTGATTTTTCCCTGGGTTTGCTCCGTTCTGTCTGCTCTCACATCTTTGGTGTGCAGCAGCCCCAGGCAGAGCCCGCTGCAGTCACTGCCTCATGTCCTGCGGGTAGGAGGGGAAGCAATCCCTGCCACAGCCCTGCCAAAGCAGGGCACACGGGCTCAGGAGGTCCTTTTGGCAGCTTTGTGCAGCGCCAGGCACAGCCCTGGGCACGGCTCCTTCTTGCAGGGCACCTCTCCAGCACTGGAGTCAGAGCCACGCTTCACAGCTTGGATTTCAGCACAGCCCCTTTTTCCTAGGGCTGCTTTAATTGCCTGCAATTAGGGTCTCCAGTGTTGCAAAAGTATGAAGGAATAAAACCCAGCCTGGCTCTGGAAGGGCTGGGATTGATTTCTTCTCTCAACCAGCTGATGCTGTGACCTTTCAGAAAAGAACTGTCAGCCTGGGACTGTGGGGTTTGTGCGTGTGACTGCCCTGGGTTAAAGCACAAATACGGGATATTTATTGTAGTTTTATTCAAGGAGAGGAGCACCTGTAGGAGCTGAGAGCAGCTCAGGGAAGAGACAGGACTTTATATGCCATCATCAAAATGCCAAAACCCCTTTGGGCTAAGCTACATCTTGAGTAGATTTGTTGAAGCACTTGACAAAAACGCCTGGAGCAGAAGTGCAAGGCACAGCACGGGGCTCTGGCAGCCCTGAGGGTGCAGGGGGTCACCCCAAGCCCTGCAGAAGGAGGTCAGGGTCTGGCCAGCCGGGTGCCAGAGGTGCAGACACAGGTCTGACCGTGATTTCCTTGCAGCTTTGGCAGCAGCAACAGGACAGGGATGCTGCTGCATCCAAATCTGAGCACCACTGAGGTTTGGGATGGGAGAGGAGGAAGAATCCTGCTGTCAGTCCTCTCTTGCAAGTTTGCTTCTCTGAAGAGAAGGATGCTGCTGGTTAATGCAGAAGTTCCCTCCAAAGCAGACCTTGGTACTTAACTGTGTTAATGAAATGCTTTCAAAAACCCACAAGGTTGACCTTCTCTGCTTGCCCACAGATTTTTCTCTCATTTAACGAGCAGAGGGTTGTCAGAGCAGCCTATTAAAGGAGAAGAAAGGCAGTGCTCTAATACTGTTGGGTTTTGGCCTGCTACAAAGTGTTTTTCTGCTTTTTTACTCCTAAAAGATGAAAACCACAATCCTTAACAACCTACCAGGAGAAACCAGGCTGAGACAAGGAGTTCTTGGCTGAAATAAGGCATAAAGTCTGATAAAATAATGAACAGAAAATAAGTTTTTTAGGTATCTATGGAATATGCCAAGACAACCATCATATCTACAGGTTCTTGTGCAGCCAGAGGCTGCTTCTCTGTGACGTGGAATTGTCCTTTGGGAGAGACCCTCTAGAAAAAAACAAGGGCAAGTAACACAGACTCTGACTTCCTTACCTTTCCCAAGGACACCAGCAATTTGCTCATTGCTAATAAAACTTTGGAACGTATCTACAGAAACCTTGGATGCCTGCCAAGCAATCAGTTTTATAAATTAACCAAAAGAGCAGATCGTGCATTGCAGGGAAGGGCATCCCACATGCCAAAGCAGCCCCTGACAGCAGCACCAGATCTGGAGGGAGAGCCCAAAATAGCCCCTGGCAGCTGGGGAGGGTGACACAGATGCTGCATTCAGAGATGATGAGAAACAAGTTGCTTTCTGGAGGCAAAAAATGAGAAAATTCTTCCCTGAAAGAGTGGTGAGGCACTGGAATCAGCTGCCCTGGAGGTGCTGGGGTCACTGTCCCTGGACGTGGCACTCAGGTTTAGTTGGTGGGGAGGTGTTGGGTCGTGGGTTGGACTCGATGATCTCAAAGGTCTTTTCTAACCTGGTTCACTCTGTGATTCTGAAGTGAGACAAGGCTGAAGTGGCTGTGTTTGGCAGGGAGAAGGAGCCCAGGGCTTGCCCCTCTGCAGGTCCCTGTGGGGTGACAGCAAGGGACTGTGCCCTGGCAATGTCCCCTTGCTCAGAGCCACATGAGCTGGGCAGCTCAGGCTTCCTCCCAGCGTGACTTCAGCTCCATTCATGTCATCAGGCAGCTTCCTTTAGAGCCAGGCATGCCTTTTTTTTTTCTTTCTTTCTTTTTTTTTCCTTCCCCTCAAAAACATTTGGTACTTCCCCCGCAAGAAATCAGGAGCTTTCTGTCTGATAAGGGGCTGGAACAGCTTCCTGCAGTAGGAGAGAATTTCTCCTCTGGCTCTTCCTGCACAGAGCCAGAACAATGCCAGCGCTTCCAGCCTCGCTTTACCTCGGATAATCTCATTTAGGGTCCATCCTGTGTGAGCATCTCCTGCCAAGGGGGGCTCCTTTTCCAGCAGTTTGCTTTAAAAAGGGTTTTTAAAAGGTTTTTAAAATGGCATTGCCACAGCAAAAAGGCAGGAGCAGTCTCTCAGGGCTGATGCAGAGCAGGGCCCTCTTTGGAACAGTAGGGGCTGAAGAATTTTTTTCTTTTCCCTTAATGGAGGAGCTAAATAGGATTTTTTTTTCATGTCTTCATGCTGAAAGTGCACATGGTAAACTCAGAACATCTGAGTCCTTTTGCAGGACTCAGTGGGACTGAATGTGCTTGGTTGGGATTTACAAGGTTGGGATGTATTTTGTCCTGGTTGCTAAGTGGGATGGACAGTATGGATCTGTGTTGATAATTTATGTTATCCTGCTTCTCTTGGTTCATTTTCTCTCCCAGTTTCTGCTCTCCTTTTTTCCCAATTCTGCTTCTTTGCTCATGGAAAGCAGTATCCTTTTTGGGAGTCTGTGAGTGAAACTACAGCCTCAAACCTCACATGGGGAGTTCTGTGGAGGCTTTGGCAGAAAGGCTCATAAAGGGAGGTTTGTATTTTCAGCTTCTGCTTTAGAAGGCTGGGTGGAGAGATGTGTCCTGACGGGCTTTGATCCATGTGGACATATGTAGAGAGAAAAAAAATCTGCCCACTTGTGTCACTTTATAGGGAGGACAAGCCTTGCTGTCACAAGTCTGTCACCGTGCTGTGCTGTCATGGATTTCTTCAGTGTGTTTTCCAAATTGAGATAAAATTGCACGATAAAACCTGGGGAAAGGCTTTTGTTCTTTATAAATGGCTTGTGTTCTTGATATGCCAGACAAGCAAATGTGTGTTCCTCGGCCTGGAGGAGGAGGAGGTCTCAGCAGTTCCAGCTTCTTCCCTGGGTGCAGCTCCAGCCTCTGCTCTCTGTGACAGGGACAGGACCAGGCAATGCTGGGGCTGGTCAGTGGGGTTGGGGTGCATTTTAGGGAAAGGTTCTTCCCCCAGAGAGTGCTGGGCACTGCCCAGGCTCCCCAGGGAATGGGCACAGCCCTGAGGCTGCCAGAGCTCAGGAGTGTTTGGACAATGTTCTCAGGGATGCACAGGGTGGGATTTTGGGGTGTCTGTGCAGGTCCAGGAGCTGGACAGGATAACCCTGATGGGTCCTTTCCAGCTCAGGTTGTTTTTAGGATTTGAGGACATTTGAGATGGTGTGCTGGGAGCAGTGGAAGGGATGGTTGGGCCGTGTGTGAAGTCAAGTTGCTGGGTGGAAAAACAGTTCAGGAGGTGTCTGGCAGGTCGTGCTCTCTGACCTCTGCTTTAAACAGGTTTGAACTTGAAAGAGCTTCCCTGGAAGCTGCATCCACGTTGCCCTGCACAGCCTGGAGCTCCTGGAGCGTCCCTCCCGTGCCAGCCAGCACTGCCCGGGCGTTGGCAGCACCCAGAGCTGCTGCTGGTGGTGGAGCAGCCCCAGGGCTTGGCTCTCTGTGCCCGGGTGGCTGCTGGCAGTGCCAGGAACAGGAGAGCTCCTTGCCAGGAGCTGCCTGTGCTGGGGCAGTGCCCGGCGGGGCTGGGGCACAGAGGGGACATGTCGGAATCTGTGGTATTGATGATTCCGAGATTTTTGTAAAAAGTCTCTGTCTTTCTGTTTTGTTGTTAAAGAAGTTATAATTTGTTTGTGTTGTTTTTTTTTGCTTATTTATAACGTGTTCTGCTGCCCTGCCGTAGGTTTGTTTGGCAGGGCAGTGTGCGGGGTTCTGCCCCTCAGTGGGATGTTATAAATATTACAGATTAGAAACTACGTGTGGTATATTTATAATAATGTGTTAATATCTATTATTTACGTTGAATAGTGTGTTCTTAGTTTAAACTAATAGAAAAATGCTAACACTATAGTGAAACATGGAAGGTATGAAGAAGGAGAAAAAGGACAAGACACACTTAATTTCTTTTATTTTGTCTCTTTTGAACTTCTAATTTAGAATCTAAAAATTTTACTTTTGCACCTGTGCCACACTTAATTAGTACTTATATCAAACCCTCGGAGCTTGTAATTCACCCTGTAAGATTGAAAACTCTTTTCCATGGACAGAGATCACAGTCAGTGTCTCTGGGGGCTCTGTCCAGGGGGGTTCTGACCCCTGCCAGGGTCCCAGACCTGCCAGGGCAGCCAGAGGGAAGCCCTGGATTCCCACAGGGATGCAGCTTTGCTTTTCCTGCAGTTCCTGTGGCTTCCCCCTGGGTGTTCCTGGGTGGTTTTAAAGTAGGACCTCCACGTTTGCTGGAGGCATTGCCAGCAGAGGGAGCAGGAGTTGGTTCCTGCCCTTCGCACAGGTCAGAACTATAAAAATACCATCTTTAATAACTGAGATATAAAAATCAGCAAGTAAGCTGTTGCATCGTTAAAGGATAGCAAGGAGCTGTGTGATGGTGTGGCACAAAGGCAGGATAATTAAAGCCTTGACCTTCACATGTTGAAACTCAATCACAATATTTGGCTGAACCTTTGCCAGAATTCCCAATGACAAAATGCAAGGAAGCAGGTCCTTTCCTACCATGCCAGAGCTGCTGGTGTTGTGGTGTTCCTCTCAGGAAGGAGAACTCTGGGCAGAGTTTTTGACCTGCACATGGATTAACACGGCCCTCCTGTTCATCAGGGCCTTCTGCAGAAGGTGAAGATGCTCGATAAAGAAATGGCTTGTGGCACATTCCTGTGTCCGTGGGCATTCCCATTGGGCTCTAATAGTTATTGATATTTAATTACTCACAGAATGATCAAATCAATGGCAGTTTTCTCCTATCTGGGAATTTTCTCCCAATTTGGGAGTTTTCTCCCATTTGGGAGTTTTCTCCCATTTGGGAGTCTTCTCCCAATGGTCAGTTTTCTCCCATTTTATCCCAAGGTATCTTTACTCATGAGCAGAAAATTTTAACTCCCAGGTTTTACATGCAGAGCATCAGCAGGAGATGTGTGCTGGCAGTGCACTTGAAATGTCCAAATTTACAATATGCTGAACAAATCCAATCTGTGCTTGGTAAAACAAGGCTCCTGTGGCTGCCTGGAGCCCCTGGTAACAGAAATAAAAGTGTACCTCACCTTGCCCTGATGGGATTTTATTCCAGCCTGCTGCAAGGGTGATGGCACCAGGACAGGGATCCCACAGGGAGGTGCTCAGTGAGCAGCAGCAGCTCTGGGGGGAATGGGGCTGCATTAGGGGTGGGAAGCAGGACTGGAGCATAAATCTCTGTGCATGCTCTTCTCTTCTGGGGACAGTGCCACCCCGAGCTCCCCAGGTGAGCCTTTCCTGACCCAATCACACCCTTGTGATATCCAAACCCTGCTTTTCCCAGGTTTAATCCTCCTGACCCCTTTAGGCTCAGCACTTGCCCGCGGTGCTTTGCCAGTGTGTGCCACGAGGCAGCATGGGGAGGATGGTGGTGAGGAGCCACCATGTCCCTTTTGGGGCTGACAGCTGTGACCAGGTGCTGCAGCTAAGCCAGGAGCCTGGCACTGCCTTTCCAGCCCTGATCCTGCTCAGCCTGGCACTTAGGCCAGCCTGAAGGGGAGCATGAGCTCAGGCTGAGCTTTGATCTGGGTGCCCAGCGCCAGCCAGCAGGTGCCAATGTCACCTTCCTTTTCCAAAGCCATTGTCACTTCCCCGTGCTGGCAGCACCGCTGGCAGCTCCAGCAGGCTCTGGCTCCTCGGGAAGTGGTGCTGGCACTGCCAGGCTGGCTGCCCCGAGCTGGGCTGTGTGCTTGGGGGAGATGCAGCTCTGCTGCAGGGCTCCCACTGGGCTGCTTCAACACCCGTGTGCAGGACATGCTGGGAGGAAATCCCAGCTGCACCGAACACGTTAAAAAGCTGAAAAGCAATATTGGAATTTGAGAGAGAGCTTGGGCAAAAATGTGTCTGTGGGGTGTCTGATACAAGTGCATCCTGTCACCCTGGGAAAATTGGGGTTTGAGGCTCCACGTGGCAGTGGGGAAAGGAGTTGAACTTGAAAATATGGGTCCCTTACAACTCAGGATATTTATAATTTATAATGAGGTGGATGCTTCACTGTTGGGAGCAGTGGGAGAAGTGTTTAGCTGGGCTGGGCCTCATGGATTCAAGGCAAACCCTGCTCCCCTTGTGGCTGAGGCAGATGCAGCACTGCTTCTGTGATAAATACAGGAGAGTTGCTGCTGCCTGCTGGGGATTGGTGTGGGAGGTTGGCTGGAGCCCCGAGGTCACTCAGGGTGGCGTTCAGGGGTGGAATCTTGGTGGGTAAGGGAAAATAAAAAAGAAAGTGCAGTACTGGGATGATGCCCAGCTCGTGACTGAATCTTCAGCATCCCCTCAGCTCACATCCTGGTTCAGGAGCTTCGTCCCCTCATCCACGGGGTTGATGGGGAGCACCCACTGGTCCCCCGGGAGGTTTTTTAGGGCGCTGCTGCTGCTGCCCTGGGGAGCAGAGCCCTTTCCCTGCTGCCAGAGGGGCAGAGCCAGCGCAAAGGCTTGGCTGAGCCACGATGCAGGGATATTTGGGAGGCTCTTGGCCCTCTGTGCTGCTTTGGCACTGCTGGCAGGTGTGGGAGGTGTCAGTGTCCCTGCCCACGTGTTCCTGTGCCCGGGCAGAGCCCAGCCCCTGCTCTGCCCACCTCCTCCCCATGCCACCCCTGCTCTGCCACGGCCAGGTGCTCCTTGGCACGGGGAAATCAGACACGGAGGTAGGAAAGCAGCCTCGTCCTCCACATCCTCCTGCACAAAAGCCCTTTTGTTCCCAGGGTGAATTCCAAGAGCTTTTTCTCCACTTTTGATTCCAGCAAACTCCCACTGCAAGAAGACAGGCGAGGGCTGAAAACAAAGTGGCAGCAAAATGAAAAGTTCCTTGTAAAAAAAGCCCAGCCAGGGCTGGAGGCTCTTTTCTAACAGCTTCCCTGGCCTGCATCTCCTGTGGATTTCCTGATTTGAGATAAGCAGTGAAGACAGCAGGCTCTGGGATGGGGAGGCAGGGAAGCCAGTGGGCCTTGGCAGAGGGAAAATGGGGGTGTGATTTATGATTTATGGTGTGCTGCTGAGTGGGGGAACGCCTGCCCCACTGCTCACTCCAGAGCTCCAGTGATGGGATTTCTCTTGATATGGGGGAAGGGGAAGAGACCACGAGGCTTCAGTGGCCTCTGTTGCTCTGTGGGATCTCCATCACTCCCACACCTTCCCCAGAGCAGCAGGAGGATGTGGCCATGCACAGGTGATGCAGCCAGCTCCAGTGACCACAAGGAGCAGAAAACCCAGTCCTTTAGGAGGGCACCCCTTGGGCCCCTGTAGGATTCCCCTGAACCTCACCTCTGTTTCTTGCAGCTTCCCCGTGGTGCAGCTGTGAGTGATTTTTGGGATTTTGGGGTTTTTGGGTGGTGTGATGGGAGGAGTGGAAGGGAGGCTTGGGCCACCTGTGGAGTCAAGTTGCTGGGTGGAAAAACAGTTAAGCAAAGGAAGGTGAGAAGGAGTAAGAGGCTTTGGTCCTGATTCCTGGCAGGCTGTTGGAGATGGGAGGGTGAATGGACAAGGCATGGAATTCTGCATTTTGTGGCAGCTGCTGAAATCCTCATCCATGGCAGTGCCTTGCTCTGGTGGAGGTGACTCAGAGCCCACAGCAGCAGAGGTGGTTTTACCTGAATTCCTCACTTCACACACCAGGCACAGGGGACACACAGACAGGGCTTGTGCAGCTCAGGGGGTTGGTGGGATCCTTGTGGGTCCCTTCCAGCGGGGATGTTTGTGATTCTCCATGTCACCCATGGCCATGGATGAGGTTATTAGGGCTGAAATTTGCGTGTGCACATGCTGGTGCTCCATCCCTTGCACCACCACCTCCTCCCATCTTTATCCCATGGATCTGAGGCACTGCCTGTTCCTCGCAGAGCCTCCTGCAGCCGGGGTGAATCAGGAGAGAGCTGAACATTCCCACTTGCAGCCAGCTGGGAGAGGGTGTGTGGGATCCCCGAGGTGCTGCTGGGGCCAGCCTTGCCCCAGGTGGGTTGGATTCCCTGGGCTCAGGTGCTGCTCCTGCAGCTGATGATGCCACTGTGTGCACAGAGCTGCTGCCATCTGGGGGGAGCTGTGCCCTGTCCCCCAGACCCCGGAGTGGGAGCAGTGGGATGCACACGCCAGGTGGGTTCAGCCAAGGTGTTGTAAAAGGGATTTTAATATTCCCATCTCCCGTGGCCTGTGCTGAAAGCTGGAGGCAGGCAAAGCACTCCTATCTCCCATCAGCACCTAAGGGACGATGGATTTGGGGCTGCTGTGCAGTGCAGCTGCTGTCTGCAGGGAAGCTGGCTGATCCCAGGCTGTCTGCCAGGCCAGGGCTCTGTCTGGCCTTGTCACATCTGCAGGTGCCAGCGTGGTGCTGGCAGCAGCTCAGCAGGAGCAGGACAGTGTGGGTGGCCCTATGCTGTTCCCTGGATAGACTGGGAGTGACGCCGTGTCTGGGCTGGGATGGGATGTCAACTGGGAAGGGACTTTTTTAACTGGGAAGGGACTTTAACTGGGAAGGGACATTGTCTGGCCAAGCTGTTTGTCCTCACCTCCCCATTAGCATCAGGAGAGAGCATGTGGCTGCTCTTTGCTGATCTCTGAGAGTGGAAATGGGACTGAGGCCCCTGTTTCCGCTCATGTTGGTATTCCTGCAGGAATAGGGTAGAGGAAATGGGGCAGAGCCCAGCTGGGAAGTGAAATCCATGGTGCTGGGATGTCTAGGCCTGTGTGGGAGCCCGTGAAACAGCTCAGTGAGGTGTCAGTGACTTCCCCAGGACACAGAGGATCCTAAACAGCCATACCTGTAGGATCATCTCCGTCAGACAACCAGCCTTCATCTCCACGCTGGCCCTGGGTGCTGGTGTCCCACAAAACCTGCTGGATGGTTGCTCCAGCCTGTGGTTATCCCAGTGCTCCCTGCAGGAGCTGCACGGGGGCTCAGGTCTGTTTGGTGGGGGGTTCCAGAATTGCCCCAAAGCTGTACCAGCTGCCTGTCCCCTGCCCAGGGTCCCTGCACCCCCTCCAGGACATGCCTTGGCACAGATCCCACGGCTGATTTCTATCAAAAGCGTCTCTTCCGTTTGCACTCAGCAGGTCTGAACTCCTCTGAGATTTGGAAATGCACTCTTATCAGGGGGACAGACAGACTCTCGTAACCAAAATGTGCAGATAAACAAGAAGAAATTGCATCCTCTGGTTTCTGTATTGTCATGAGTAACCCAGCAGCCTGCAGCTCTTTTGCAGGGTGTGTTAAGAGGAAAATGGGCAGAGTAAGAGAGATTAGCCCGAATCAGGAAATTACCTTCAAAATTGAATTACTGAAATACAGAGCTTGCTGAAAGGCGGGCAAATAGGTCCTGATATTTGCAGGGTTTGGCGACATTTCTGTCCATGTCTGCACCGCAGGATGCACGGATTAAATCTGCTGGAGTCCCTATTGCAGAGCTCGCTGCTCTGCCTCCTTCCAGCCTTTTCTTCTGCTGCCGTTCAGAGCTTCTCCTGCTGGAGGCCGGGCTGAGGCAGGCACCAAGCCCTGACCTTGTGATTTTACCTGGCAGCAAAGCCGCAGATCTCTGTCTCGGCTGCGTTGGTGCCTCAGCAGGGCCGAGCTGCGTCAGCCGCCGGCGCTCGGCAGCAGAGGGGACACAAATAACCCTGGCATTGCTCAAGCCTGCCCCATGCACCGGCTGCACCTCACCGCTCCCTGCACAGCCCTGCTATTTTGGTTTGGAGCCTCTCCTGCCCTGTGTTTATTACAGCTTGTGGGGTTGAGTCAGAGCAGCGAGTTCAGCCCTGCGACGGAGAATCCCCGGGGCGAGCGCTGGGGCTGGGGCATGGCTGGGTGCTGGGGACACGGAGACATGGATGGGTGCTGGGGACATGGCTGGGTGCTGGGGACATGGATGGGTGCTGGGGACATGGAGACATGGATGGGTGCTGCGGACATGGCTGGGTGCTGGGGACATGGCTGGGTGCTGGGGACATGGAGACATGGATAGGTGCTGCGGACATGGCTGGGTGCTGGGGACATGGCTGGGTGCTGGGGACATGGAGACATGGATGGGTGCTGGGGACATGGCTGGGTGCTGGGGACATGGAGACATGGCTGGGTGCTGGGGACATGGCTGGGTGCTGGGGACATGGAGACATGGATGGGTGCTGGGGACATGGCTGGGTGCTGGGGACATGGAGACATGGCTGGGTGCTGGGGACATGGCTGGGTGCTGGGGACATGGAGACATGGCTGGGTGCTGGGGACATGGCTGGGTGCTGGGGACATGGAGACATGGCTGGGTGCTGGGGACACGGAGACATGGATGGGTGCTGCGGACATGGCTGGGTGCTGGGGACATGGAGACATGGATGGGTGCTGCGGACATGGCTGGGTGCTGGGGACATGGCTGGGTGCTGGGGACATGGAGACATGGATGGGTGCTGGGGACATGGCTAGGTGCTGGGGACATGGAGACATGGCTGGGTGCTGGGGACATGGCTGGGTGCTGGGGACATGGAGACATGGCTGGGTGCTGGGGACATGGCTGGGTGCTGGGGACATGGCTGGGTGCTGGGGACATGGAGACATGGATGGGTGCTGGGGACATGGAGACATGGCTGGGTGCTGGGGACATGGCTGGGTGCTGGGGACATGGCTGGGTGCTGGGGACATGGAGACATGGATGGGTGCTGCGGACATGGCTGGGTGCTGGGGACATGGCTGGGTGCTGGGGACATGGAGACATGGCTGGGTGCTGGGGACATGGCTGGGTGCTGGGGATATGGATGGGGGTGCTGGGGCACATCTGGGCACTGGGGCAGAGACAGGGGCTGGGGCACATCTGGATGTTGGGGCACAGACAGGGGCTGGGCGTGGCACCCTGAGGACAGGACGGTGACTTGGTGACTTCCATCCCCACCGTTCCCATGTGGGTGTGACTGTCATGGCCAGTTTGGGATCAGCTGGTGCCTGGTCAGTGGGGCAGCTGTGCCCAGGCCGTGCCAGGCCGTGCTCTCTCTTCAGCAGCCTTGGGAATTCGGATGGGATGCCAGGGCAGCATCCTCTGCTCCTGAGGTGTGCCAGTGTTTCAGGGTTTCCTGCTGTGCTCTCCTGCTACACGCTGGAAAAATTCACCACAGCCATAAAAACGCTCTCGCCTTTCCTGCTGCCTTACCCAAAATATGACTCCTGGGGGACAGAAAGGAAAATAAATAATGCTTTAATTCAGACATTGAGGTGTGAGCGGCAGTGTGGGCACCGTGGGGCCGTGCTGTGCTCAGAGCTGGATGTGCCAGTGGCCACCAGCTGTGCCAGCAGCTCCGTGGCATCCAAAACAGAGGAGGAAAGGCTGGAGCTGGAGCCACCTCAGCCCCAGGACTGTGGCAGGCTCAGCTCCATCCCCCAGGCAGCCCAGAAATGTTGTTAAGGAAACACATCTCCAGTTTGCAGTTTCCAAGGAGTTGTTGCAAACATCCATGAGGCAAGACACAGATAAAGGACGGGTGGGGAATGTCCCTGTCCTGCACAGAGGACATGCCACCATCCCTGGAGCATCCATTTGCTTCCAGCAGATGCAGTTGCAGTGATGGAAGAGCAGCCAGTGGTCCTTGGCTACTTGCTGCCAGGGCTGAGGATAGAGCAGCTCCCTCAGGTTTCAAGGAGAGAAATAAATCACAAATCCACCTCATCCCGTCCCTTGGCCTTTGGTTGAAACTTCTACACCTTTTAAACATCTCTTGCATATTAAATTCTTTTTGTTGCTTAATGAGGGGTCGTAAACCAGATTTTCAGACCCACTTTTCCACGTTGTTGGTGTTTAGATGAACACCTGGCTTTTGGTTTTCTCCAGAAATTAGGGCTTGGCTAAAACTCTGTGTTTACAAACTGGATGGTGAGCGCAGATCAGCCACTCACCCAGCCTGTCCCTGGCACAAAGGGGATTTTAGCACCAAAATGTTGCCAAGGCACACAGCCCAGCCGCGGGGCAGAAGTGGTGAGAGAACTTCCCTTGTGCCTCCCTGACACTGTCACCACTGTCACCAGCACCTGTCACCTGCTGCTCCATCCCACAGGCACTTAAACCCAAAATCCATTGCCTGGTTCCACACTTGAACTGCCCAAAGGGCAAATTTCCAAGGGTTTTCATTTGGAGCCTGCGGGAAGAAGTTGGATGTAGGATTGTGTCCCCTGCTGATGGAGTAAAAAAGTTACCCTTTGTCTCCTTAAAAAGGACAAAAGCCCAGAAGTTTCTCTCCTCAATTTGGTTAAAAGACACCTCACAGGACCTTGGAGACTTCACCTCAAACTTAAGGACAGCTAATTGGACAGGAGCCAAAAAGTCCTGCCTAAGCAATTCCCTAGAAAAGAAGAGAACAAAAGAAGAAAATCACTTTTGTAAAGTAATTTTTTAGCAGGAGCAAGAACCTCTTGCCCTAGCTCGGTTTTGCTCTGTAAAGAGCTTTGTTATTTTGGCTTTTATTAAAACTTTTCTGTTTCCAGTGCTGTCACAGGAGCCATTCTCCTTCTTTTATGCCACCTGAGGTAGCTGAGCTGTCAAGGCTATAATGTTTGAATAGACAAACATGAGGTGGTGGTGCAGGAATCACTGTGGAGATGCCACATGGGGATGTGGCCAGGGTTTGGTACTACAAAACCCACCAGAAGTGGCTGCTTGAGGAGTGTACCCCCTTTTGTGTTCTCTTTGAGGGCTTGGTTTCCACTCCAGCTGGAGTGGAGCCAGGAGTCCTGGTCCAGGTCCAGCAGCACAGCTTCTTCTCAGGCTCACTCATTGAGAATACACTTTGTTATCTCTGTGTATTTGGATTTTTCAGCTCGGCAGGGAGCCCCGGGCTGTGCTCACGGGTGTTGTTTAGTCTGGAGTGGGCAGTGTTTGAGTGAGGACACCAGGAATGCTCCTCTCACACTGGGCTGGGATGTTCCCACGTGTGGGGGAAGAATTTAATTCCTTGGGGGAGAGACCTGGGCAGGATTAAAGGCTTCAAACCTTGGGCAGTGGGGAGGAGCTGGTGCTGGGGCAGGTGACAGGACATCCATCCCCAGGCCTCAGGTTTGTGTAACAGCCATAAGAATTCACAAATGGAAAGAATGAACCTGTGAGACTATTTGTAATACTTGTTAAAAATGCTTTTTTCACTTCTTTGGTCATTTTTGGTCATTCTGTCAAAATATTTTTAAATACAAGGTTGTACACCTACAGCAGCAGTTGCTCCAGGTAACCCTGCTCTGCCCTGGGTGCTAAGATATCTTTGAGATATCTCAGTGTTTGTGTCCAGGAGGGTTAATGAGTGAATTTCTCAGAGATTTGGGTATTTCCAGGTATCCTGCAAGGCTTAAAGTTCTATTTGACAGCATCAAACCCAGCATTGTTGGTGAAATGTGGTTGGAGCAGAGCTGTGGATAGAAGCCCTTTGCACTTGCACACCAAGGCTTTGCAGGAAGAACTCTCTCCTACGCAGCATCTCCAGGGTGGCTGGGACACAACAGAAATATTCTTAATTCCTTGGTTTTGCCAGAACTATTTGGGTTGGGAGTTTTGCACCTAAGCCATGGCCATGGGTCCTGTCCCTCTGAAAAGTGACACTTCAGGATCAGGCCAAACTTTGGTTGTGGAGCCTTGAGAGCTGCCCATGAGCTGCCAAAATTCACTTTTCTTCCATGGAAACCCATGAAACATTCCCATTTTACCCTCATTTTAGGGATGGGAGTTTGATCACACAGAGACTACAGCTGATAGGGGAAAACCAGATGATTTAGCTTTCAAAACCTTCCAAGAAATCAGACCAAAAATCCTTGGGAGAGACAGGAATTGTAAATGAGCCACTTTTATCTCCTAAAAAATGGGAGAAAGAGGCATTTCCTGCCTGTGAAATTTTACCAGCAAGTTACAAGCCTAAGAGTGTTGTTTGAAAGGAAATGTTGCTACATGGCTATTGAACACATTTTTAATAATAAATTGTGGTGAAGACAGAACTAGTTAATATCCTTTAAAGGAAATAGGAGCTTTTTGTGGCAAGGAACCATTTATTTTGGATTCTACCATAAAAAGTTTTTGACTGCAGTGAAAAGTCTGGAGACTGGGATTTTCCTTCAGAAGTCGAAGTTTATTTTCTGTTACAGCCTATGTGGGCAGCAAATTCCTCTGTCTTCCCTTCCTTTGTTATTCTCTATTCTTTCCACTGTGAAATGTTTTTCAATATTGATATTTAACTAATTGAAGGCGGTTAGCAGCATCCATCCCTGTGCTTTGTCAGTGGGAAGAGGTTAAGGAGCCCCTTGGCAGTGTGCTTCCCTCCCCTCCTCAGGAATTGGGTTTAAGACCTTCACAGGGAAGTGTTTCTTGTGTTTTCATTGGGTCAGGGTTTCTGTTTTGTCCTGTTCCAGTTTTGCTCTCAGGCTTGGTTTGGTTCTTGGGCTGGGCCAGGAGCACTTGGGGTCGGGGCTGGGGCACGGGAGCTTCGAGGGATGCTGCAGCCAACTGCTGCCATTAGAACCCAAAAATCAGGGAGTCACTGAGGCTGGAAAAGCTCTCCAAGCTCATCGAATCCAAGCATTAACCCAGCACTTCCAAGCCCACCACTGAGCCACGTCCCCACGTGCCCACATCTGTTGAACCCTGCAGGGATGGTGATGCCACCACTGCCCTGGGCCCTCTCCCAGTGCCTGCCCACCCTTTTGGTGATGAAATTCCTCCTAATTTCTAATCTGAACCTCTTCAGGCACAACTTGAGGCTGTTTCCTCTCATCCTCAGAGGGAACTTGCAAGAAAGGCTTTGTAAAGGTGGCACCTTCTTCAGCACCAGTTGGTTCAGTGTTTACTGTGGGGTATTTTTTTTTTTTTTTTGCTGATAGAAAGTAGATTTAAGCTTCTGCTTAATGTCACAGATTCGCTGGAAGTTTTGTTTATCAAAACTGGGTTCTGGAGATGTCTCTCAGCATCGCTCCAAACCAGGCTTGCTTTTTTCTCTCTAGATTATTCTTAAAACTTGGCTTTTGAGTCAAGTGCTTGTGGATGTCTCCATGTGCCAAATTGCAAGGAGAGCTCTCAAATGAGCTTGAGCTCGAAGGCTCAGGGACCAGCAAGGCTCCAGGGGTTGTTTACACAGAAAATTCATGGGTTTTTTGGGTGCTGGGGAGCAGATGTACAATCCCATCTGCTGAGCCACCAGCAGAACCTGCTGCAGAGGGAGCCACGTTTAGACTTTGAGCTGTGTGTGGTGCTTCACTGGGGCTTTCCATATTGCAAATCCCAAGGGATTGCAGGAAAACTCCTTTGCACTGGTGGGTTGTGCCCCAGGCTGGAGCCCTGGGCTGTTATTTCAGTGTCTGAAGCACCTGGTACCTGCCATGGGTGGCTTTTGGCTTTCAGTCCCTGAGCTGGGGACTCCTTTATTGAATCACCTGCTTTTCTCAGATTTGCAATCTCCAAAAGCTCAGTTTTTGTGTTAGATGGGGCTGACAGGGGCCACAAGCGACGCAGACCGACAGATAAACACACACGGTGGTTTTGTCCAGGAAACAAAGCTAAAAATAGTAATGATTCATAAAAACACTGTGGAAAATACTGGTTTTCTGGTGCATGGAACAGGTACCATCCAATTTTGTGTGCTATTAAGCTGCCCCCACATTTGGAGCTCCTGTGCAGATGATTTTCTCCCTGAGCCGACGTCTGCTCTGGCAAACTGGGGGATTTTATTTTGACAGAGAGGCACTTGCTTGGCAGTTCCTATTGAACAGAACTGATCTTGAGGTTTCCAAATACTCTTTTCCTTAAAAAAAAAAAAAAAAAAAAAAAAAAAAAAAAAAAAAAAAAGCCTTTTAAGTGTGTTTGTGTTTGGGGAGAAAGTCAATCTTGTGAGCTGGACTGTTGAATTCTGGAGGGAAGGGGGATCCTGGTTCCTGCATCCCACTGCAGCCTGCTGGGGTGGTTCTGCTGCTTATTTTGGTGTTAGAGCAGTGCCATGCTCAGGATTGCTGGTGCTCCCTGCAAACCACTCACTGACCTTGGCCCCAGAGGCTTGGAGAGGCGAGTGCTTTGCATGTTGGAACAAAAGGAGCTCAGAAATTTGGCCTGATCCAGTTAAAAACCATGAAATCGCCTGATTTCAGCCCAGGATTCATTAAATAACCATCAAGTCAGCACATCCCCCCACCTCTGGGTGCTGCAGGTGCAAGTCCTGGCCATGGCAATTCCCATTTCCCATCCCTCCTCCTGGTGCCATCATGAAATCCATGTCTTATTCAAGCTGCTGTTGTTGCTTTCTGCTTTCTTGAAAAGAAAACCCCAAAGAATGTTAAACCCTGTCTGCGCTTTGGCAGCTGGGAGGCACGGACAGATTGTGCTTCAAAAAAATGGCAAAGTTTCAAAATATTGTGTTCTGTCAAGAAGAGACAAGGAAAATAAACTCCCCAAAATGCAGATTTTATTTCCCTGGGAGGAAAGGCTTTTAATGTTTATTTGGGTTTGGCCTTTTGCTCCCTGGTTCTGCTGACACCGCTCGTGAGCCACGATAAGATTCAACGCTGCACAACCTGTTCTGGGCCCAGTTCAAATCAGCTTCATTGCCAGTAGATTCATTTTCCCTCTCCCACAGCAGTTCCTGAGTCTCAGGGACAGCACATGGGGTGGTGCAAGCAAAGCCACGAAGGATAACATGGAAAAAAGGGAATAACTGAGCAAATTTGTGCCTATTTCTTTGACTTGGGTTGTGCCACTGTGACTGCAGCAGAGTGAATCCTCTGGAGGAGCTGCTGAGTGTTCACAGGGACACTTCAGCTCTAAAAGAAGCAGTTTCTCCATAGGCAATTTGGTGGGTTTTTGTGTCTGCTTTTCCACGTGCAAAATCAGTTTGAAGATGCTTTTCCCGTTCTTGTGCTTTTCCTTGAGGATGCAGAGAGGTGGCTGGGATGGCAGCTTGGAAAATGCCAGAGGAGCAGGAAATTGCTTTGCCTGCCCCGCCAGACCTGTATTTTTGAGATTCCTTTTTTTGGGTAGGGTGCCAACATCCAGAACAGCTCTCCCCATGAAGATCCCACAGGGCTGAGGTGCACTTGGCACAGCCTGGGCAGGAAGTGGGATCTGGAGCATCCAGCACAGCAGGGCTTGCTCCTCACTTCTGCCTCCTGCATACAACCAAAAAACTGGAAGGAAAAGGGTCAAAGAGCAGCTCTGCTCACTGGAAGAATTCCTCCACTGGTTTTTAGAATCCTTTTTGCTTCCTTACACACCTGTGGGAATCCAGAGCTTCCCTCTGGCTGCCCTGGCAGGCCTGGGACCCTGGCAGGGTCAGGAACCCCCCTGGACAGAGCCTCCAGAGACACTATCTGTGATCTCTGTCCATGGAAAAGAGTTTTCAATCTTACAGGATGAATTACCAGCTCTGAGTGTTTGATATAAGTAATAATTAAGTGTGGCATGGGTGCAAAAGTAAAATTTTAGGATTCTAGATGAGGGGTCCAAAGGGGACAAGATGGAGGAAATTGGGTGTGCCTTGTCCTTTTTCTCCTTCTTCATGCCCTCCATGTTTCACTGTGGTGTTGGCATTTTTCTGTTGGATTATGCTGGGGACACACTGTCCAACGTAGGTGACAGATATTGGCACGTTATTGTAAATCCAGCACAGGTAGTTTGTGGTATTTAATGTTTGTACCATCCCACTGAGGGCAGAGCCCCACACGCTGCCCTGCAGGACAGAGCTGCGGCAGGGCAGCAGAACATGTTAGAGATAAACAGAATAAACAACCTTGAAACCAGCACAGACGAATTATGGCTTCTGCTTTGGCAGTGGGGCTGACAGACAGAGACTTTCTACAATCTCGGGATCATCAATACCTCAGATTCCAACACACACCAGCTTTTACTTTTTGGGAACACTCAGAGCTGTTCTTTGTGCTCTCCATGACCTTGCTGCTTTTATTTTGCTTTTCCTGTGTGAGCTTGGGAGAACTCCTGGGAGCAGAGAATTGGCTTTTTTTTTTCAATTTTTTTTTTCCCTGTATGTGTTCACATCTCTGTTGATTTCTAATCCCAGCAGTGAGTGTGCACAGGGGTTTCCAATGAATGCTCTTCCCATGAGGTGTCAGCTGGGTTCTTGCAGCCTTTGTCAAAAGGAGAGGGCATGATCCCATCTTTTGGAGCAGATGAAGGAAAAAAAATACAAAAAAAAAAAAAAAAAACCACTAAAAATGAAAAAAAAAAAAACAACCCACCAAAACCCCAAACAAACAAACAAAAAAATCTTGGAAAAACCCCAAACAAAAACAAAACAAAACAACAAAAAAACCCCAACAACAGCAACAAAACAACCCAAAACCAAAATCTCTAAAAAAAATAGCTAATCTGAATTGATTAATTGATTCATAAATGCAATTTTCCATCCTGGATGCCTGCCCTTTGATCCAGCACCCCTCTGGCACTGGGATGCACAGGCACCTATTGATGTGTCAAAAGGAAAAACAAATTCAGACTTGTATAGGTGAAGTTTGAGAGAGAGGGTTGGGAACTGAGAGTAAAACTCCTGCTTAAAAGAAAGAGTAATTAATAGAAATTGATAGATTAAAAATGCTGAATACCTCAATGAGATACAGAGAATGAAACTCCTGCTTAAGTGAAAGAATAATTATTAATAGAAATTGTTAGATTAAAAATGCTGAATACCTCAATGAGACGCTTGTGCCTTTTTCTGGAGGGGGTGGACCAGGGATTTTATTACCCAGCCAAGCAGGCAGATGTTTCCCTTGGGCTTTGGTGACATGAGTGATGTTTCCAGGTTATTTTCTCCATGGATTGGAGCCCCCGTGCTGAAATGGGGCTGGATCTGTGCAGTCATAAAAAGGTTCTTGTGTTTCTCTGCTCTGCCTGGCTCTCGTGGCTGCTGGGCTGGACCCCCTTTCCAGGAGAGCTGCCTCACATCTTGAGCTGCCTCCAGCTCAGAAAAGCTTGGCTGGTCAGTGTGAATAGAAACAAATGGCTTTGAAGCCTGCAAACTTGAATTCTGCTTTATTTTTGCTGGGTTTGCATAACTTTAGTGACCAGGAGATGAAACGTGCACTTAAACAGAATCAGTCTGCACTTTCAGATGCGATTTGAAGGAGATGTTTCATCCTGCCAGGGTTTGAAGTTCTGTATCTGGAATTGTTTTAAATCTGAGAAGTGTTTGAAGGGATCCTATGTGGGTAGGAGGAGAAATACCTCTCCCTTTGCATGTTCTCGTGGCCTGCCTTTGCCAGAGCTCTTGCTGCTTTCTGGCCCGAGCTGGCAGGCAGAGCTCGCAGGTTTTAATGAAACCTTGCTGAACAAAGACACTCTATGTTTGAACTCTGTGCCCCGAGTCTGCCCCACCAGCCCAGGCTGGGCATTTCTGCTAAATGAGGTCAACAAATATAGACAAGCTGTGTTTAGCCAATTAACCCCAAGCAAATCATAACAAACAACAGCAGCCAAAAAAAGTGCCTTTCTTTAAGTCTGCCTCTTTCTTGTTTCACAGGCAAGAAGAGAAACCCTGGGCTGAAAATTCCTAAAGAAGCTTTTGAGCAACCACAGACAAGCTCCACGTAAGTCTGCAAACACTGAGGCAGAGTGAAAAGCAAACCACGAAGCCCAAGCTGCCTTCCAGCCTTGGCTGGCACCTGGCAGTGCCCAAGGCCAGGCTGGATGGAGCTTGGAGCGCCCTGGGATAGTGGAAGGTGCCCCTGCCCATGGCAGGGAGTGAAATTAAATTATATTTAATGTCCCTTCCAACCCAAACCATTCTGGGATTCTGTGATAATTTCTCAGCCCTTGCATTTCCCAGGGGGTCTCAGCTCCATCTGAGATGTATCATTCAGTCTCATGTGCAGTGAAATATAAAAAGATAAAGACCAGAAGAAAAAGATAAAAAGATAAAAACCATAATGGGCCCCCAGTTTCCACTGGTGTGGCACTTTGGCCACCAGTTTGAGTAGCAGGCATTTGGTCAAGGCACAAAACCTCATCCCTTTCCCTGCCTGCTCAGCCTTGCAGAAGGAATTCCTCTGTTTTTGAGGCCCTTTGTGCAACTCCAGCCTGCTTGGCTTTCTTTGCTTCTGTGGGCTGAGTGTTTTTAGCCTGTCAGCCTGCGCTGTGTGACTGAGGTGATGATTTACAGCAGGTTTGGATGTTCCTGCCTGTTTAATCCATTTTTCCTGCAGGCTGGCAGAGATTTGGTGCTTGATTTCACAGTGAATCCCTCTGGGATCCTGCAGGGGCAGGTTGGGTGTGAGAAATGCCAGTTCCAGTCACTTTTTCTCTTTTTTTGGAGTGACTTTGTGGATCTGTTGATCCTGCAAAGCCAGGAGGCTGCTCAGAGCTGTGGCGAAGGTGTGAGGGGATGCTTTGGGGGCTGGATTTAGTCACTGAGGGAAAATTGATCTTTGTAGGGAATATTTCAAATCTTCTCCCTTTTCTTTCATGCAGACCACCCAGAGATCTGGACTCCAAAGCCTGCATCTCTATTGGTGAGGAGGTAAGACTGAGAGACCTCTGGGACCAGAGACCATCCTGAGCTGGCTGCTTGTGGGATTCACTTCAACCCCCCCAAAAAGGGCAGAGGATTAAACCCCAGCTATTATAATTAACACAGCCCATTTTATCTGCAAGAAAAAGCAATGGCTGGAGGAATAAAAGCTGAGAAGATCCAACTGGGGAGCTCATGGGGGCTTGTGAGCCACATGCAGCCATAAATATCCAAGCGGCACCTGGTGTTGGTGCTCCTGCAGCCAGGGCTGTGTGGGTGGGAGCCCAGAGTGGCCCCGTGGCCAGCTGGAGCTGCTGCTTGGCACTGCCCTGCTGACGTGCCCCCATGGCACGTGGGCTCCCTTCATATTTTCCACCATGGAAATTCCTTCCTTGCTGCACTAAGGTGCAGCTAATCCCCTGGAAATAACCATTATCAGGCAAGGGGGTTGTTAACAGAGGTGTTTTATTGTCCTCTGCAGTTCCTCTGCTGATTTAAGGCCTTCACCCCAAAATATTTCTCTTTGCTGATATTGAAGGTCAGTCTCCTCAGGAGCTGAACTCAGGGGGGATGTTCCTGCCCTGGAAGCAAATCATTCTGACAGCATGGAAACCAATCCTCCTGGATTAAAAAAAAAAATATCAGGGCAGTTATTTTGATAGGAGAGAAAGGCAGAGCAGAATTAAAAAAAAAGCACTTTAACTGTGTGAGGTGCGAAAGATAGGTAATTTATGCAGTGAAATGCTAAACCAACAGTAGTTTGAAATTCCTAATTTTGGAGGCTTTGCTTTCATTTTGGATTTTGTGTTCGGAGCAGGGGCTGGGAGGTGGAAACATGGTGCAGCAGGGAGGCAGAGCAAATGCCTGCTCCAAGAAAATCACCTGTCCCTGCAGTCCCAGCGGTGAGGGGAGGCTCCAGGACTCCCAAAATGCCCCAGGAGCAGTGAGGGCAGGCTGGGTGGTGCAGAGGGAACCCCATTCAAAGCCCCATTTGAGAGGAACCCCACTCATGTCCCCTTAAGGGGAACCCCACTGACAGCCCCAGAGGAGGGGAACCCCACTCACAGCCCCAGAGGAGAAGAGCCCCACTCACAGCTCTTAGAGGGGAACCCCACTCACATCCCCCAGTGGGAACCTCACTCACATCCCCTAAAGGAGAACCTCAGAGGAGGGGAACCTCACTCAGAGCCCCAGGCTGTTCTCCAGGCACTGTTCTCCAGCTCTGTGCTGCCTCACAGGGACTGGCATACTTTGTTTTGCATTTCCCCTGGCTCTGTGACCTGTTTATGCAGGTTCCTTTAGGATGGGCACCAGCATTCCCACACTCCCCCAATCCCAAGGGGAAGGAAGCCGCTTTCCCAAGGCTGGGAGTTTATCCCAGCTGGGGAAGGAATGCACGGGGGGAGGATGTGCCAGGCAGGGCTGCAATTGAGGGGCAGCAGGGCTGCAGGTGGGGAACAGCAGGGCTGCAATTGAGGGGCAGCAGGGCTGCAATTGAGGGGCAGCAGGGCTGCAGGGCTGCACTTGGGGGGCACAGCTCAGCTCAGCTCAACTCAGCTCAGCTCAGCTCAACTCAGCTCAGCTCAGCTCAACTCAGCACAGCTCAGCTCAGCTCAGCACACACACCCAGGCCCCTCTGCCGCCTTTTGTCCCACAGAACTTTGAGGTGAAGGCCGATGACCTGGAGCCCATCTCCGAGCTGGGACGAGGTGCGTACGGGGTGGTGGAGAAGATGCGGCACATGCCCAGCGGGCAGATCATGGCAGTGAAGGTAGAGTGAGCCTCGGGGGCTTCTGTCCTTTCTGGGGTGCTGGGCACACTTGCAATCCCCCTTGTTCCTTTCCTGACATTTGCTGCTTTCCTCATCTTCTTTCCAAAGAGGGAGATTTGGGTGGTTGAACCAAGAAAAGGGGGGTGTTTTAAAAGCGGGGTGCTCCAGCATTGTAGTGCATCAATCACATTGTTCACCTTTATCCTCAATATTCCTCTTTGCCTAGGATTCAATACACCATCATTTTAAAAATACACACATAAATTTACATATTTTTACACATTTTAACATATATTTACATATAATTTTACATATATTTTCTGCTGTAGCCCCTCAGATTCACTTCATAATTATAAAGAAGGATAAATCCAATTGCACAAGAGACTCTTCTTCATCTGGGACTTTTTCAGTCTCCTTGGAACAGGAAGTTTTTGTTGGGATTTTCACGTTTTGCCTGCCGCAGTGGGATCTTGACTCATGGCAGGCTTGTAGATACTATCATGAAAAGTTTTCATAACAACAGCTTAGACTCATAAATTTGAAGATTAGGGAAATGGTCATGGGAAAAACTGTAGTTTGGGAAGGACCAGCTTTTGCTTGGCTGAATTTTAGTTTCCTTTCAGAGTAAGAGAAGAAGATCTGGAAGCTCTGAGCAAACTCTTTGCTCCTCAGTTGTGGGTAGATTTTGCTGTGGATGCTGGCTGGGCCAGGTCCCAGGACCTCTGTGCTCTGCATTTGGTGGTTTTGTTTGCTTTGGTGTTCACCAAACTGCCAAAGACCTCTCTGGGGGCGATGGAAGATCTCGGCCGGGCGTGGCGGGAGCATTCAGGCTCTCTGTGATGCTGAGTTTGATGCTGTCCCATAACTGACCTGGGGTGGCTTTGGCCAGGGAGCCTGGGAGGTGTGTGTGACCTGCTGTGGTGTTTGGCAGCTGAGGTCTCCTGATATTTCACATCGAGGACATCTCTTCCTGGGAGAGTGGGAAATGCTCTTTTTCCAAAGCCATGGGGAACCCACGGGCTCTGGAGCGCTCCTTTGTGCCAAAACCTGCTGATGGAACAGAATTACACTCCAAAAATCCCAGCTTTCCACCAGCCTGGAATTTGATTTCCTGCTCCTTTCTCCTCTCCAAGCCACTTCTTTCTTTTGGCTCTTTCATAAAGAGTGGTGTTTGCAGAGAAGAGCAAAACCACCAGTGGTGAGAAAACCCTGGGGTGCTCCTGCACCAAAGCTTAGAATTAAACACAGGATTTGAAATGAGACCTTGGAAAAGTCTTCCAAACTTAAGTGCTAGATGTGAGAATGTGGATTAATAGTTTAAAGCAGAGAGGTGTTAATTAAGAAGAAGAAAGTTTAGAGTTTCAGAGTTTAAGATATAAAAAAAATAAAAGTAGTTACAAAGGTGAACAAGGAATTTAGAATGCACTGCTGTAGGTTTGTGTGCCATAACATGATTGGCTGAGAAAGCTCACACTGCAGCATGAGTCTGTAAGAGGAAATATTTAAAACATAAATATCCTTGTAAATATCTCATGGGTGCTGGGCTGGGGATGTGCCTATGACAAGGGTGGTGACAGAGGGGTGGCACGAGGGGTGCTGGGAGGGTCCAGGTGTGGTGCCAAGGCTTGGGGCAGACCTGACCTGCTCTGTCTTGCAGCGGATCCGAGCCACGGTGAACAGCCAGGAGCAGAAAAGGCTGTTGATGGATCTGGATATCTCCATGAGGACGGTGGATTGTCCCTTCACCGTCACCTTTTACGGGGCACTCTTCAGAGAGGTGAGGCTCCACGGGGCTCAATTCCCACTCCTGCACTTCCTGCAAGTACCAGGATCTCATCTCCACCTGGACATGGAGATTTGCTCAGTCCTGGCCTCAGGGTGTGTCACTTACTGTGGCTGTGTGTGGGACAGCCTGGCCACAGCCTGGTCCCACAGAGTTCAAATTGCCCTGGCTTGGTTTCATCCATGTGGAGGAAAACTGTGGAAAGCTCTGAAAATGAGGATTTATTGAAGAGCTGAACTTTTCCTGGCTGGGCATTGGGAGCCTCAGTTCCTGATAACTTTCTGGGCTCCTAAATCACCATGGCTCTGCTTTGGGAAGAGTACACCCTAAATGGTAGGGAATGTGCACAGCACTGAATTCCAGAGCAGGGAAAAGAGAGCCCAGGACAGCTCTGAGTGGGTTTAAAAAACAGGGAAGGGAAGGGAAGGGAAGGGAAGGGAAGGGAAGGGAAGGGAAGGGAAGGGAA
Source organism: Taeniopygia guttata (assembly GCF_048771995.1). Classification (NCBI taxonomy): domain Eukaryota; kingdom Metazoa; phylum Chordata; class Aves; order Passeriformes; family Estrildidae; genus Taeniopygia; species Taeniopygia guttata. The sequence goes on from NC_133043.1 coordinate 187,479, forward strand.
GGGAAGGGAAGGGAAGGGAAGGGAAGGGAAGGGAAGGGAAGGGAAGGGAAGGGAAGGGAAGGGAAGGGAAGGGAAGGGAAGGGAAGGGAAGGGAAGGGAAGGGAAGGGAAGGGAAGGGAAGGGAAGGGAAGGGAAGGGAAGGGAAAAGGAAAGGAAAGGAAAAAGGAAAAAGGAAAAGGAGGAAGGAAGAAGAGATATTTTGTTCAAATATCTCGGTATCTGCTTGCTTTACTCTCCAGGGAGATGTGTGGATTTGCATGGAGCTGATGGATACCTCACTGGACAAATTTTACAAGCATGTCATTGACAAAGGCCTGGCGATTCCCGAGGACATCCTGGGGAAAATCGCAGTCTCTGTGAGTAGTAGCAGGGTGAGGGGGGAGGAAAGGGGTTTCTCTTCTAAGCCAAGTCGTGCCTGACCTGAGCTCTCTGCTCTGTGTGCAGCAGGAAGAGGGTGGTCCATGTGCCAGCCCATGTCTGGCCTGAAGTGATGTTGTTTATAAGCCATCAATGTGCCCATGCACACACGTGATGGAGAGCCGGCCCATGTGAGATGTGGGGAGGCTCCTGCAGCTCCTTTCCCTTCTCATCGGGGTCTGGAGCCCCCAGGAAGATCCCTGGGTACCCACCAACACCTCAGGCTGCTGGCAGGGTGCAGGACTCAGGGGGGATGTGGTTTTCCTGCCCTCCTGGTGGGTCTGGGGGTGAAGCCAGGTATCATTTTCTCCTCCTCATGGTGCTGCCAGCTGTGATTGACTGTGGATTTGTCGTTTCAGATTGTAAAAGCATTAGAACATCTCCACAGTAAACTCTCCGTGATCCACCGAGGTGAGTGCCAGGCTCACACTGCCCTGCTCTCAGCCTGGCAAGGGCTCCCAAAATACCTGAGATAAAGGGAGCCTTTGACAGCAGAAATACTCCCCAGCATCTCATGACCTGCAGCAAAACCCAGGCAGAGGAGATGGCTGCTGTTTGCTCCTTAAAATCTGCTGCTCCCATTGTTTCCCTGAAGGGGAGGAGAGGGGGCTGGCAGAGGAGGGAAGGGCTGCTTCCCTAAACCCATGGTCTGCTTCATCGCCTGGGTGAAATTCAGGCTTTCCCCGCTTTCTCCTTGGAAAGCTTTGGAGCAGGCTGTGCCCAGGTTTGTCCCCCAACTCCAAGGCTCTGTGCTGGTGTGCAGTGACAGGGGATGTTGGAACCCTGGATGCTGAGAATTTGGGACTTTCTGTGCTGCCAGGCACAGAAGGTAATATATGCAGTGATATATTACCCCCAGGAGAACACTGCATTTGACCTGAGGCATAAAAAAGGCTTCCAGAATGGAATGATGGAACTGGGATTGTGGGGGTGGAGTTTGGATAGAAGTGTGTAAAATCACAGGGTGGAAAACTCAGAATTTAAGGTTTTAGAATATAGTAACATATATATATATAGTTTTATATATATGTAAAGTGTATAAGTTTTATATCTGAAACTCCACAAGGGATCTCCCTGCCAGCCTCTTCCTCCTGCGCTGCTCCAGCCATCCTCACCCCTTCCACGAGCTTCCTTGAGCACCAGTGCAGCAGAGCAGCCTGACACCTAAACCAGCCTCAGATGAAATCATGAATCCCCTCCTTAAACTCTTATGATGTTTCCCCCTCTGGAGAGTCTCAAAGCTGCCATGAGCACACTCAGAAACAAATCTGCAGTTGCTGCTTGACACTTTTATTTTTAAAGGGTCATTTTCAATTTGTCCGGAGGAGGAAGGAGCCCTCCCTGGAGGGTGTGAGTGCCTGGGAAGCAGCAGAGTTCAGCTGGAGCTGGCAGTGGCACAGGCTGTGTTCTTCCTGTGCCTGGGGCTTGACTTTCTGCCTTCTGTATCACTTACAGGAGGTGGAAAGCCCTTCTTGGCTGCTGGGTTTCTGTGTGTACTGGTTTGATTTCCACTGAAAATTGTCTGATTTCAGTAGTGACAGATGGGTGAGAGGATTTTGGATACCTGATTGCAGAATGCTGATTAGAGAACAGATATTAATGAGCTGTAAACCCACAGTTCTAATAAGCAGGATTCAAACACAGCTTCTGGCATCCTTCAAAGGGTGTTTCAGCTCTTCTATTTAATTCTTTATCATGTGGAGACAGAGGATCTTCAGGAAGTGACCTGTTATTTCTGGGTGGCAGCAGGGAAAGGATTGCTCCCTTTGGAGCATCCCAGAAAAAGCAGGGTCACCTGTGCTGGGATTCCATTTGGGATTAGCCTCAGAGAGCAATTCTCTGCTCTGCAGGAGAACACCTCCACGCTCTCCTGGGTGTCACCTCCTGGCACCTCTGGGTGCTTCAATTCCCCTTTCTGCTGGGGTTGGAGCTGCCCTCACGAGCCTGATAAACACACCAGGGATTTGTAGAGCCACGATGGGCAGGGATAAATCTGGCAGGAGCAGAGAGATGAGACTCTGGCCTGGTTTCCATGGGGTGTGGAGCTCCCACTGCCCTGCTGCTGCTCACGCTGCAGTCGGGCATTTTATCCTTAAAATCACCGGCCAGAGGTTTCTGAACCTTCGATCCTTGTCTCAGCTTACTGCTCTCTCCTTCCCCTGCAGCCCTTTCACCCCTTCCTGCCCCACATCCTTCCCCCACGGCTTTTTCCTTTCACTGGCATGACTCCAGACCCACGGGGCCTTGCCAGAGCTCCAGCCCTTTGCAGACACCCCATGGAATCACCCCACAGGATGATCCCACGGAATCACCCCATGGAATCACCCTACAGGATGATCCCACAGAATCACCCCATGGAATCACCCCACAGAACGATCCCACAGAATTACCCCATGGAATCACCCCACAGAATGATCCCACAGAATCACCCCCATGTAATCACCCACAGAATCACCCATAGAATCACCCCACAGAATGACCCCATAGAATCACCCACAGAATGACCCCACAGAATCGCCCATAGGATCACCCCACAGAATCACCCCCATGGAATCACCCATAGAATCACCCACAGAATCATCCCATGGAATCACCCCATGGAATCACCCATAGAATCACCCCATGGAATCACCCCACAGAATCACCCTGCTGAATGACCCCACGGAATCACCCCATGGAATTGCCCCATGGAATCACCCATAGAATCACCCCATGGAATCACCCCACAGAATCACCCTGCTGAATGACCCCACGGAATCACCCCATGGAATTGCCCCATGGAATCACCCATAGAATCACCCCATGGAATCACCCATGGAATCACCCCACAGAATGACCCCACAGAATCACCCACAGAATCACCTCACAGAATGACCCCACAGAATCACCCACAGAATCACCCACAGAATCACCCCCATGGAATCACCCATAGAATCACCCACAGAATCATCCCATGGAATCACCCCATGGAATCACCCATAGAATCACCCCATGGAATCACCCCACAGAATCACCCTGCTGAATGACCCCACGGAATCACCCCATGGAATTGCCCCATGGAATCACCCATAGAATCACCCCATGGAATCACCCATGGAATCACCCCACAGAATGACCCCACAGAATCACCCACAGAATCACCTCACAGAATGACCCCACAGAATCACCCACAGAATCACCCACAGAATCACCCACAGAATGATCCCACAGAATGATCCCACAGAATCACCCACGGAATGACCCCACAGAATCGCCCATGGAATGACCCCACAGAACGCCCCAGCCCCGCGGCGCACCTCCCTGTGAGCTCCCTGATGTCCGTGGCCGCTCCCTGAGCAGTGGGATGTGCTGGTGGGTGCAGGGTTATCTCCTGCTCCTGTAGAGCAGGGAGAGGAGCGTGTGAGGGCAGGGACACTGGCAGGACACGGACAGGCCCTGGGGCTGTCACCTGAACACCAGTGGGGTTTTGGCACCCCGGAGCGCCGGGCTCTGCTGGGCTCCGTGTGCCCTCTGCTGATAGAACCCTCTGTGGCTGCTTGTGGCTTGGCCCAGGCACCCCCAGGTGACAGTGACTGTGCTCTGTGTTCCTTCTTGCAGATGTAAAGCCCTCTAACGTGTTGATCAATACGCAGGGGCAGGTGAAAATGTGCGATTTTGGGATTAGCGGTTACCTCGTTGACTCTGTTGCTAAAACCATGGATGCAGGATGCAAACCCTACATGGCTGTAAGTTGAGAAGCTGTGTGGGGAGCAGCCAGAGGAACATGAGCCCGGGGGGAAGGATCAGCCTCCAGCAGCCATCCTGGGGATTTGGGTAGCTCTGAGTGAAGGGATACAGTCCCCTTGGGAGGGGAGGCAGATCTCATGGCTCAGATCTCATCTCCTGGGCGTCCTGCTGCCTCCTCGCCTGCCTGGGAGCTTGGGGAAGGCTCTGGGCTTGCTCCCGTTGCCTGTTTGCCTTTTGCCCCGTGGGGACATGGGGAGGAAAACCACCCAGGGGCTGGGTGCCTCGGACTGCTCCTGGGAGCTGTTGGGCAGGGTTCACTCTTCGTGGAGCACTTGACCAGGGTGAAAACAGTCCTGGAGAGCTGGGGCTTGGCAGCCCCTTTGTGCCAGCTGTGCCAGGTCAGCTCCACCACCCCAGCCCGTGGTGCAGGTGGCACCTGGTTCTGGTGACCCATTTCACTGCCTGCCCTTCCTGGTGGGGATGGGGAGCCAGCACAGCTGGGAGGTGAGGTGGTGGTGTGGGCTGAGGGGTGCTGTGCTGCCGCCCTGAGAGACCCACCCTGGGCTCTGGGGGCATCCCTGCTCCTCACCCACCTTTGTCTCTGTTGGCAGCCTGAGAGAATTAACCCGGAGCTGAACCAGAAGGGATACAGCGTCAAATCCGACATCTGGAGCCTGGGGATCACCATGGTAGGGCCACCTGGGGACTGCCAGGGCTGTCACCTGGGGGCCACCAGGAGGGCTCAGTGTCCCTCATGGGTTCGTTCTCCTCCCCACAGTGATCCTGGTGGGAAGGGGGAGAGCTCAGGAAGGTGCCCCAGGCTTGGAGGGAAGGAGGAGGGAGCTGCTTGCTCAGCTCCTGGCTGCTGTGGGACATGGAGCTGCGGCTGCCGGGAGGTGGCAGCATGGGCTAAGGCGTGATGGATTCCCAGCCCAGAGAGTCCTCCCAGCTCTCAGCCATTCACAGAGGCCCCCTCGGGAGAGCAGGGGCGGGGGCGGCTCCCAGGCAGTGTTTTGGGGGAATCCATCTGCTCCCAGAGTGGTTTGACAGCGCAGTTACCCTGTGCAGGGTGGGGCTGGCTTGAGCTGCCAGCCTTGCCCAGGGGATTGTGGCACGGGGGTGACAGGAATTGCCTGTGCAGCTGGCTGGGGCTCCTCCAGCCTCTCCTGTTTGCTGGGGGAGGATAAGCAATGTGCTGTGGCCAGGTGGGGTGAGGAAATCATAGAATCCCAGAATGGTTTGGGTTGGAAGGGGCCTTAAAGAGCATTTTATTGCACCCTCTGCCATGGCAGGGACACCTTCCAGTGTCCCAGGCTGCTCCAAGCCCTGTCCAGCCTGGCTTTGGACATTTCCAGGGATCCAGAGGCAGCCACAGCTGCTCTGGGCACCCTGTGCCTCACCACCCTCACAGGGAACAATTCCCTCCTAATACCTAATTGATATCTCTCCTCTTTGAGTTGAAAACCAATCCCCCTTGTTGCATCACTGTTTGCCCATGAGAAAAATCACTCTCCCTCCTTTCTGCAATGTCCCTTTAGGCACTGCAAGGGGCTCTGAGATCCCTTGGAACGTTCCCATCTCCAGGCTGAACAGCCCCCTTTGTGTGGATCCTACACAAACACCCCTGGGCGGGCACGCAGCCATCCCAAATCTGTGGGGTGGGCGGGCTGTGGGGTGTCCCCCGTGCTGAGGGGTGGGTTGTGTGTCTGCAGATCGAGCTGGCCATCCTGCGCTTTCCCTACGACTCCTGGGGCACGCCCTTCCAGCAGCTCAAGCAGGTGGTGGAGGAGCCCTCGCCGCAGCTCCCAGCAGAGAGGTTCTCAGCAGAGTTCGTCGATTTTACCTCGCAATGGTAAAATTCCCTCTTTTCCCTCTCTTTCCCTGGTCCCTGCTCACCTTCACCACGTCTCCATGGGCAGCTCTCAACCCTAATTTTGGGCAGAGCATTCTCTGGGGGAGCTGGGCACACACAGCCCAGTGACACAAACTGTGCCACACACAGCCCCAATGACACAAACTGTGTGCCACACACAGCCCCAGTGACACAAACTGTGCCACACACAGCCCCAGTGACACAAACTGTGCCACACACAGCCCAGTGACACAAACTGTGTGCCACACACAGCCCCAATGACACAAACTGTGCCACACACAGCCCCAGTGACACAAACTGTGCCACACACAGCCCAGTGACACAAACTGTGCCACACACAGCCCCAGTGACACAAACTGTGTGCCACACACAGCCCAGTGACACAAACTGTGCCACACACAGCCCCAGTGACACAAACTGTGCCACACACAGCCCCAGTGACACAAACTGTGTGCCACACACAGCCCAGGGACACAAACTGTGCCACACACAGCCCCAGTGACACAAACTGTGTGCCACACACAGCCCAGTGACACAAACTGTGCCACACACAGCCCCAGTGACACAAACTGTGTGCCACACACAGCCCCGTGACACAAAGTGTGCCACACACAGCCCCAGTGACACAAACTTTGTGCCACACACAGCCCCAGTGACACAAACTGTGCCACACACAGCCCAGTGACACAAACTTTGCCACACACAGCCCCAATGACACAAACTGTGTGTCACACACAGCCCCAATGACACAAACTGTGTGCCACACACAGCCCAGGGACACAAACTGTGTGCCGCACACAGCCCAGGGACACAAACTGTGCCACACACAGCCCCAGGGACACAAACTGTGTGCCACACACAGCCCCAGGGACACAAACTGTGCTACACACAGCCCCAGGGACACAAACTGTGCCACACACAGCCCAGGGACACAAACTGTGCCACACACAGCCCCAGTGACACAAACTGTGTGCCGCACACAGCCCAGGGACACAAACTGTGCCACACACAGCCCCAGGGACACAAACTGTGTCACACACAGCCCAGTGACACAAACTGTGCCACACACAGCCCCAGTGACACAAACTGTGTGCCACACACAGCCCCGTGACACAAACTGTGTCACACACAGCCCAGTGACACAAACTGTGCAACACACAGCCCCAGGGACACAAACTGTGTGCCACACACAGCCCCAGTGCCAGTGACACAAACTCTGGCTCTCAGGACAGGTTTTGCCCCATGGTGTCCCCCTCTGCCCGGTGTCTGTCCCTCTCCTGGGGCCCTGGGCCTGCTGCTCTGCTTTCCCTGGGTCTGCCCTGGAAGCAGCAGGAGCATTTGGCTGTGCTGTAGGAAAAGGGCTGGAGCAGCCCAGCTGCTGTCTGCAGGCTGCACAGAGAGCTCAGGCCAGGAAGGGGATTGTCAGCTGCTCCTGCCTGGGGACTCTCAGTACCTGTCGGAATCTGAGGTATTGATGATCCCGAGATTGTAGAAAGTCTCTGTCTGTCAGCCCCACTGCCAAAGCAGAAGCCATAATTCGTCTGTGCTGGTTTCAAGGTTGTTTATTTTGTTTATCTCTAACATGTTCTGCTGCCCTGCCGCAGCTCTGTCCTGCAGGGCAGCGTGTGGGGCTCTGCCCTCAGTGGGATGGTACAAACATTAAATACCACAAACTACCTGTGCTGGATTTACAATAACGTGCCAATATCTGTCACCTACGTTGGACAGTGTGTCCCCACCCTGAACCAACAGAAAAATGCCAACACCACAGTGAAACATGGAGGGCATGAAGAAGGAGAAAAAGGACAAGGCCCACCCAATTTCCTCCATCTTGTCCCCTTTGGACCCCTCATCTAGAATCCTAAAATTTTACTTTTGCACCCGTGCCACACTTAATTATTACTTATATCAAACACTCAGAGCTTGTAATTCATCCTGTAAGATTGAAAACTCTTTTCCATGGACAGAGATAACAGACAGTGTCTCTGGGGGCTCTGTCCAGGGGGGTTCCTGACCCTGCCAGGGTCCCAGGCCTGCCAGGGCAGCCAGAGGGAAGCTCTGGATTCCCACAAGTACCCACGTTTAGATTCTTCAGAGTCTTGTTCAAATGTGTTTTCATGTCCCTGGGGTCCAGCTGCTCAGCTCTGACCCACGCTGGGGAATACCTGCCATGCCCACTGTGCCCTGAGTCTGGGAGAGGTGGGAGCTGCCTTGGAAAACCCCTCACAAGATGCCCCCCGTTCTTGCCAAGCCCACGCTGAGCTTTTGGAGCAGCTGCTGTTCCTGCAAACCGTGCTGCTGGCTCTGCTGTTCCCTCCTTGTGCCAGGCAGGCTGTTCCTCTCAGGGGATTTGCTTTTCCAAGCCCTGTGTCGTGCAGCTCAGGCTGTGGCTGCTTTAGGAGTTACATCCACAGCCACTCTGGGGAGCAGGTGGTGATTCCTGTCTTTGCAAATCCTGTCCTCCCGCGTCACTGAAGATCCCTCACTGCCAGCAGAGTGGCACGGACTTGGAATGGTGAAGTTTGCACCAATTTTGTGGACAGGACTTGGAATGGTGAAGTTTGCACCAGTTTTGTGGACAGGACTTGGAATGGTGAAGTTTGCACCAGTTTTGTGGACAGGACTTGGAATGGTGAAGTTTGCACCAGTGTTGTGTTGTTAGGGTCTGACAATTCCTTCTGACACTGATCCAGGTCATAGCCACTCTGTATCAGGCCTGGCTTAGGGCTGTGTTTATCCATCTGCTGCCTGAAGTCTGATCACCTGTAGGCACTGCAGGAAGGTCCCTGGGATATCTGAGTCAGGATCAGATCCCAATATAACCCTTCATTCCTGAAAATTTACATCGATTTCGATAACTTATCACCAGATTTCCTGCTATTAGTAACCTGGGGATGAATTGGTTTTGTAGAGGGTCTAAATTAAGAGAATTGCATCAAATCTGGACACAGCTAACCTTCAAATTCACCTTGTCATCTTGGCTGGGGCTGCTCCTGAGCTGGGAGGATGTGACACATCCCGTACCTTCGGGCCGGCGATATTGGCACGTTTGAGCCCCGGGTTCCTCTGTTCATTCACAACACGACACTGAACACGAGCCCTCTACACACAGCAAGCAGGAAATATCTATTCAGTGTGTGTCCTCTGCTTCCTCTGGGCCCCAGAAATCCCAGCAGAGGTTCTCACTTTTGTTTTGCTCAGTGTGACACCTTTTCCCCGCCACCGCCGCGTACGTGTGTGAAGATCTTTTCAAGTTGCTCCAAGTGTCTTTCCCCTAAATACACTGCCAGGAAGTGAGTAGAGATTACGTCCTGTCTTTTAAAAAGCTATTTTCTGCTGGAGGGAAACCAAAATAACTTCCAGCTACAACCCTCCAGGGCCATCTGTTGTAGGAGAGGAGAAAAAAAGGATGTCCCATGGAGCAGTCCCCGCTGATAACAGCACGGTGATAAACAAACAGTTGGGCATGTGCTCTGCAGCCACTCAGTCGCTGCTCCCAGGCAGAGCTTGGAGGCTGAATCCCTTCCCTGAGTCACTGGCCTGTTGGAGAGCACCCAAACCCCCAGCTGTACCTGGCCCCCAGCAAGAGGCAGTGTTTGAAGTGGTGTTTTTGGTGGCTCCAGATCTCTTGGTGGATCTTGAGCTCTTGTACCCAGCACCGTTGGCTGTCCTTGTCCTCAAGGCCTAAATTGTTTCCTCAGTTTGGAGGAGTAGCTGAATTTATTCTGCAGAGTCTTTAAACCTTGCTTGTGTCATGGTGTAATTTTATGGGCTTACTTAAATTGCAGAGAGAATGTAAATTCTAATTGTTTTCTTTTTTTTTTCCTCCCAATTAAAGCTTGAAGAAGAATTCCAAAGAACGGCCAACATACCCAGAGCTTATGGTGAGTGTGGCTGCATCAAGCAGTGTGTTCAGAGCTGGAAAGGGTCACAGTGAGGTGCTGAAGGCAGAGATTCCAGTAGTGGTGGTGTTTTGGGCTGCTTTACATCTCTTTTTTCATACCAGATGGGAGAACTGTGACACTTCAGAGTCCTGGGAGGCTGGCTGCTAAGCAGAGAGCTCTTTAAAATCTCAGCCAGGTGCTTTTCCAGCTTTTTTGGAAATCAAGGGAGAAAATGCATGTTAAAGCAGGTCATGGACAAGAATGAGGCTGTGAAGAATCAGTTAGTGAGGCTCAAATCCTCCTCTGGGGTTTGTGTGATCAACTCAAACACCTCAGTGTGCCACAGGTGCTCCACAGGAGTTGCAGGAGCCCAGTGGCCAGCTGGGCTTTGCTGCCCTGGTGCTTTGGAGAGGAGGAGTTTTGGACAGAGTCACTGCTGGACGTTGGGGACAGGGATGAGTCTGTGACTAACAATCCCAGTTATTGAATTTCATCTGCTGCCTAGAGACTGTTTACTGGGAGGGATAACTGAGGAGTAACTAAGGAGGAAATGCCAATAAAGGTTGGTGACAGGGAAAATGCAGGACACTGGTCTGTGCCCAGCCAGGGCTCTGGGCAAGAACAGATTTTTCTGCTTGGGCTCCACAGCTTCATGGCCTCCCCTTCTCTCCTGACTTTCTGGTATTGATCCTGGTGCTCCTAAAAGCTGGCAAAAAGCAGGAGAGCTCAGGAAGTTAGTGTCTCAGTCTTGCAGGCATTTAATCCTTTTTTACTCTCACACAATTCACAGCTTTCTAAAGGCAGGAGGATGCCTAAATTTGTTATTTCTGAAGATCCTGACCCTGCATTCCCACCCCTGTCCAGTCTCAGTGTCAAGATCACCTGGATTAAAGGTGGAAACTGCTGAGGGATTTTTTTAAACACTCATATTCCCTACCCAACAATATTTGGGATGTACATTCTGCCATCAGAGGGTCAGAGCCATCACCACCTCACACTTTCTGCTCAGAGGTGAGAAGGTGCAGGTTAAAGGTGATTTTTACCTGCAAGTCATGCTGGAAATCCACGACCCTGAGTTGTAAACAGTGAATAATTCCCGTGGCATTTGGTGCTGTGCCCTGTAATGCAATTAAACTATAAATAGATCTGATTGACACACAGCTTGCCCCCAGACTGGTTTCAAACAAAGGGAGGCCTGAGATTTATGGCTTTAAAAAAAATATATATTTTTTTTTGGGGGGGTTATATTATTGAATAAATCCATCTGTATATTTTAAGCAAACTTCTGAACTTTGCCAAATGGCCTTTTATCAAGAAAGGTTCAGCGAAGCAGCTCCGTCTGCTGCAGCATTAATACCCATTGGCAAGGGAGTGCATTTCTATTGAATTAGCTTCTTGGATCACCCCTGCAGAGTATCTCAATGCTGTGGTATTTTATGGCTGACATGGATGTTGTGAGGTCCTGTGGTTGAGGGTTGCTGTTTTGTTGGGGTTTTTTCCTCTCTCTTACAGCATTAAGTTGCAGTGCTGGATTGGACTTGTCATTTAGACCAAGACTGCTCCCTTGCTTTCCTGTGGAATTGAGGTTTCTTATGGAAAATATGACTCTGTGCTATCTTGAGCATCAGGAAAGCTGATAGGGGTGCTTAATTTCATTTAAAAACCCCCTTCCCCAGGTGAAGTGGAGCGTGAAACTACTGCAGGAGCAGTGGTCTGCACACCCTGCCTGGCACGGGCTCTGGGCCAGGCTCAGGGCTTGGCTTCCCCGGGGCACGGGGCTGGAGGGCACTGCTGCCACCCCGGCACATTTTTGGGTGTTTCCAGGCTGTGGTAGCTGTGCTTTGGGTGTCACTTCAGGGGGGTGTGAAAGCAGGGACATCATGCTGGGATAATAACAAGACATTGGGGTCACCTCAGAGTTACTCAGGACACTTAATTCCTGTGACTGTCTGACCTAGGGAGACCTTAAGTTTTGTCTGGATCTTTGCCTCAACCCATTCCAGCCCTGTTTCCCACATAATTGTGCTTCCTCTTCCTTACTGGTGTGTCTTTGGATCGTTTCCCAGCCGCTCTGAGCTGCCTCATCTTATTCCCTGGGTGACTTTCCACTCAAACCCACCTTGAAAAAATCTCTTTTCTTTGCTCTTCTTCTCCCTCCACTTGGCCATTGCCAAGAAACAGCCAACGCTCAGGAACTGAGGTGAGGGGCAGCTTGGAAATACCCTGGAAACTCCAAATGACCTTTAAAAATCCAACTTGAAATGAGAGGGTTGGAAATCAAACCCTTGTACAGAGCAGAGATCACTGTGAGCCCTGCAGGGCCCTGGCTGCCTTTTGGTTCTCTCTGACCCCCTCCATACAAATAAATCCGATTATCTGCCAGGACAGTGGGTGTCAGGCAGGGTTTTGGGGGTTTTCAGCTGGGGTCTCAGCTTGGTGCGTTGCTGAGCCAACCAAACTGAATTGCTGGTCCTGGTGGAGAGGGGTTTTGTTGCTGTGGTGGAGGATTTGGTGGTGTTTTTCCTCCTCACCCATATTTTTCCATTCATGCTGCAGTGTCGGCAGGGTTTTCTGGCAGGCTGTCTCCCCACCTCGGTCAGGATGAAGTAGTTAAACACACAAGTGGGGATGGTTTTCCAGTTGGGATGGCTTTCCTGTGTGGTGGCTGGGGTGAAGGAGCCTCTCCTGCTGCGAGGAGGGGCAGTTCAGGGAAGAAATGAGACTCAGGAGTCACCAGAGGGTAAATACACAGACAGAGCTGAGGGAAAAGCACTGCAGTCAGCAAGGTTTTCCCTGCTTCAGCTGGAGCGTGTGGGATGGGTAACCATGGTCTGGGGGGTGTCTTGGGGCAGATGGAGAGGGTTTTCTAAGCTTTCCCCTTGCCCCAGAGCTGCCCAACTCAGCCCTGCCAGCCAGGGCAGGGTTTGGGGGGAATCCAGGGCAGCATCACAATTTCATGGAGCAGCCCTTGTGCTCCCCGACTCGCCTCAGCTGTAAAAACCCAATATTATGATGCTAAGGAGAAAACCTTCTTCACTGTCTGGAGAATTGTCTGAAAAGCCTTTTTTGCTCAGCGTGGCGAATAATAAACTTTGCTGTTTTTTTTTCTCTCTTTGCTTTCCCAGCAACATCCTTTCTTCACCCTGCACGAATCCAAAGAGACAGACGTCGCCTCTTTTGTCAAGCTCATCCTGGGAGACTGAGAACTGGACTTGTGAAAGAATTGCCCTTCTGTGGACTGGTGGGTGCAGGGGAGGGGCGCGTGGCAGGACTTTTCATGGAAGCACCAACAGAAAGTCGCCGTGGTTTGTTTTGTTTTGTTCTGTTTTGATTCTGAGAAACCCCCACCTCACCCGAGTTTTTTTAAAGGGTTCTTTGGTATCCATAGTGACATAGAACGAGCTGGTTAGTGGAATGAATTTTAATAAGGTTGGTAACCTTAAAAGAAAAAACAACAACAAAAAAAAATGTTTTTTGAAAGAGTGATTTACATATTTAATGACAGTCGAGGTTCCTCTTCCTAACTTGCTCCTCATCCCCCTTCCCTTCCCCTTGAACCAGAATTTGCTTTGTCATGGTAATAGGTGCTATGGTAGTCATGAAGTTGTATGTAGATTTATATTTTGTCCCTTCCATTATTTTAATATTTATGTTAAGTGCTTGATGGAATAGATTTCTGTTTTATATGAGGATGAGTGCGTGGTGATGATGATGATGATGATGATGATGATGATGATGATGCAAAATGAGGCTACAGCAAGCAGCACTTGTAGGGCTTTGCTGGGGAAAAGGTGTCCGAGCAGAGGAGAGAGGAGAGGAGAAGTGTCCCTGTTGTGGAATATATTTGATGTGCATCATAAAAGGAATTGATAAGCAAGACTTGCAGCTCAGCTGCTCGAGCTGTGCCAGGGAGGGAGGCCCAGTGTCCCCTGTGGTCACCTCTTCTCCGGACACCACGCTCCGAGTCTGGCCGGCGCTTCCCGGCCTCGGGCTGGGCCAGCCCTGTCCCACCCCTGCCCTGCTGGAGAGGCTGGCTGGGAGCTCTGGGGCTCACTGGGACAGTGTCTGGGACAATGTCTGGGACAGGAGGCCCAGGGGGAAGGAGGTTGTCGGAGAAGTTGCACAAAGAGGAGGAGGAGGAGGCTGCCCTGGTCAGTGCCCGCCTGCCCAGCAGCGTTGCAGTGCCTGAGGCTCCCTTGGGCTGGGGATGAGCTGCTTGGGCCTCAACAGGAGCTCCTCTCTCCTTCTCGGGATGAGACAGGATCACAGGATGCACGGCCTGGCACCTGTGAAAAATGGGATGCTTTAGTGCTGGTTGCCAGGGCTTGTGGCACTGCCTTGGCAGCAATCCCTCCGTGCTTGCCCACAGGGTCTGGGAGTGCCAGCGCTCCCAAGAGCCCGTGCTGGGACTGGGCTGTGGCCAGCCCCAGCTGGGATGCTGCAGGCAGCCAGCAGCACTGGGCTCTGCCGTGGGCTGCAGGTGGGAGCTGCAGCCTGGGAAACCACGCAGGGACACCACAGCCCACCCTGCCCAGGAGCTCCTCGCTGCTGGCCGGCTCCTTGGGGACAAGCTGCAAGCCAGGGGCAGGAGAAGGGAGCTGGTGAGGTGGGAGAGGAGCTGGAGATCCTTCTGCCCTCAGGTCAGTCACTGTCTGGAGCAGGGGGCACTGTGAGTGTTGCTGAGCCCGGAGCGAGGCCGCTGGTTTGAGCCACACCTGCCCAGCTGCCTGAGCTCCTCTGCCTTTGCCCGTGGCTCCTTCCCCCAGCCCTGCAACGGGGCCAGGCTGCACAAGTGCCTCGTGCCCCTGCACACGCTTCCATCCCCACCCCTCGCTTGGGCACAGCCCCTCGGAGCCAGGTCTGAGCAGAAACACGCTGCTCTGCAGTGCTGGACCTGTGCAGGTGTCATTGAACCTGTGCACAATGTCATTGAACCCTACTCTGCAGTGCTGGACCTGTACAGGTGTCACTCAGCCTGTGCACAATGTCACTGAGCCTGTGCAGGTGTCATTGAGCCTGTGCAGGTGTCATTGAGCCTGTGCACAATGTCACTGAGCTTGTGCACAATGTCACTGCGCCTGTGCAGGTGTCACTGAACCTGTGCACAATGTCACTGAGCTTGTGCACAATGTCACTGCACCTGTGCAGGTGTCACTGAACCTCTGCAGGTGTCACTGAACCTGTGCACAATGTCACTGCACCTGTGCAGGAGTCGCTGCAGCTGCGCAGGTGCCGCTGCACCTCTGCAGGAGTTGCTGCAGCTGTGCAGGTGCCACTGCACCCTGCTCTGCCCGCTGAGCAGCTGCAGGCTGTGCTGGTGCAGCTGGAACGGTCTGAGCGGGTTTTGGGGAGGGATCCCCAGAAGGGCTGGTGGGCAGGGCAGTGCTCAGAGCAGGGCTGTGGCTGGTGGCACTTGGTGCTGGGGACACGCCAACCCTTCCAAGAGGCGCACAAAGACACCGCAGTGCCTGGGCCGCCCCTGTCACTGCCACCACGGGCTGGCACAGTGCCACCGGTGTGGCACAGCCCTGCCCTGGGCTGGCAGTGACAGACAGGGCAGCGCTTGTGGGATTCTCAATCCTTGTGCCCTCAGCTCGCAGGGGCTCGCAGAGGAGCCAGGGTGGGATTCCCAGCTCCTGCAGGCTTTGGGGAGGAGGCTCCCCTTGCTCAGCCCTGCCCCAGGAGCCTGCCCGGCCCTCAAGGAAGGACAGGCTCAGCGTCTCACCCTGTGCCCAGGGGAACCTTTCAGGTTACATTTCGTGGCGGGTGAAACACGAGGATGTTTTACTTCACAGTGTAATTTTAAGAGGCCTCGCATGGCTCATGACCTGTCCTCTCATATTCCATGGGGTGTGTGTGTGTGTGTTTTCTCTCTCTCACTTTCTCAGAGTCACAGAGCTGTTTTGATTGATTGTCCTCAGCTGCAGCTGAAAGTCCAGCCAGCCAGTTTATAGACTTGGTTCCAGCATCAATTCTCACTTTGAAAAACATGACATTTAAAACCACTCTTTGGTTTTCCTACATATGGATCTGATGCTTTTGTTGAAGATTGTTTTTGCTGCTTTTCCCCTGCAATATAAGTCTCATTTGGACACCGCATCTCCTTGACCTCAGAGCACCTTCATTTCAGTGCCATTGTAATTGACAGGTTGAATTTATGAGATACTGTCAAAGCTCAGTATTAATAGCAGATATTAATGTCACCAGCGTTTTCCAATGGAGAATTAATGGCAGTGCTGTCTGCAGCTAGGAACCCTCTAAAAGGATTCCTCCGTGCCTCCACACAGGCCTTGCTTTTCTGCTTTCTGCTCTAATCCCTTTGTTTTAATGACATTACAATAGGGCACGCAGCAAATCCCTCCCCTTCCCTGCTCCTTTTCCATGACTTTGTCCCTTTTAAAGTCGTTTGTGTCAGCCCAGAGTAAGTGTGGAGCTGTCTGAGCATGAGAATGGGAAGTGCTGTGAGAGTGCTGAGCGGAGCTGTGGCAGCACAGGCTGTGGGGCTGTCCCTGCATCCCTCGTGGTGGCCACAAAGCTTGGCCTGACCCAGGAATTTCTTAGAGAGAAGCCTGAGCTTGGTGGCTTCAGCTCAGGGAGGAGAGCCAGGAACTCCTGTGTGTCTCAAAGCCCTGCAGACCTGCAGGATGAGAGTCAGGCTCTTCTCTCTGCTGCTTAATTGTCACCTCTGTGAAGATGAGAAGCCTTTGCTTGCTGCTCAGATCTTTGTTTGGCCAGACAGGCTCTGGGAAACCTTTCCTGACAGGCTGGCCCCCTGAACAGCCCAGGTGTTTAGGATGAGGGATGTTCTGCACACAGGTTTTCTGTGTTCACACAGCACAGGGCTTGGGATTGCCCCAAACTGGGATTTTTAGAGAAGCAGGTCCCAAATGCCAGAATCTTGAAAGAACCCCAAAGCCAGGGAGCAGAGAGAGAGCAAAGCTGCTGGGAGCTCAGCACTGGGCTTGAGCTGGACCCGCTGTGGGTGGGTTTGCAGGGCAGGAAGGGCCTCTCCAGGCTGCCACAGGTTTTCAGGAGGCACAGCCCATCCCCAGAGATCCCCAGGTGTGATGTCCATCCTCCTCTTCCTCCCACTGTACAGCCCCTGCAATCTCCAGGATGCTGGAGGCCTTGCCATGGCTGGAACTCTGAGGTGTCACTGGTAGCAAAGATGTTTTCTGGGTCCCCAGGAGCCCTTTGGACCCTTAAATCTGGAAGAGGAGCTGGAGGGCATTTTCTGGTTGCTGTTTTTAAACACCAGGTTCATGCTGCTGCACTGGGTGCAATGCCCATCTTTCCTGGAGTTCTTCCAGGTATACAAACCTTGACACAGATATCTCTGTACTGTGTTTCTGTGGTTTTCCCTGATCTTTGATGAGTTTATTGGTGACAAAGAGGCAACTCTGACTTGTTAAAGAGGTGAAACTTCATTTCTGGAGGCAGGTGTGTGACACAGGAGGCAGTTGGTGGGTCACTACTTGAAAAAATCTCAAAAAAAATCTCAATTCTCAACCCTGCTGTTGAGCAGGTGCTGCTGGGTCAATGCTGCTGCACCTTGTCCAGGTGGGAAGGGGCTGCCAGGGGCTGAGGACACAGCCTCAGCTGGGATTTCTCCATGCTTGCTGCCAGCCATGTGTGTACCTGCACATTTCCCTTCTTCCCTACACGTTCTGGAAGAGGAAATCCTGCTTGGTCAACACAGCATTGCTTCAGTGGCTGGTCTGGTGTGGTTCAGACAAGATTCCCACCAGCTTGTGTGTTTAATAAATCTTTTTTATTCAAAACAACCCCCACACTCCTCTCTCAGAAAAGCCAGCCAAGATGCTCTTTTTTTTTTTTTTTTTTTTTTTTTCCCCTTTCCATCTTGTTCCTGTTAGAGGAATTCTGGGAGCCTGTCTTGGTGCTTTCACTCTTTCACATGCCAAAGATCCCTCTTAGTTATGCTCCTGCCAAACCAGATCTGATAGCCTTGCCTCTGAAACCATCCACTTCCCTGCTCCTTGGGGTTCCTTTTGTTGCTGTTGCTTTTTCATTGAATTTCCTCGTGTTTATTGACATGTCTATTGTTGAGCTTCCTGGACACATGCAGCTCTCTTTTTTGGGATACAGGGAAAGACAAATAGTTGCCTTCACTTCAGTGCCCCTGCTGTTGGGGAAATACTGTCAGTGATGTGATTCCTACAGATGGGATGGGTCTCATGTAGAGCTGGGGTCATGGAGGTGTAAACTGGCACTGCTCCGTTCCTTGGCTGGAGTAAGGCCAGTTTTGTCCAGCTGAGAATCTGTCCTCAGTGTCTAAACAGTTATTACACACTAATAAAGATTAATGATCATAAATCCCCACGGATTAGACATAAAATGGCAAGTTTTGCTCATTAATCTTTATTGCCATATTATGGTTGTTGATGTTAGAGCAGGCTCCCCCCTCTGCTGTGCAGAGAGGAGGGGGCTGAGCCTGAGGAGAGGGAGGGAGGACAGAACACACAGAACACACCAGATGTCCACATTTTACACTCTGTGTCCTGCCCCAGGCTCCTTGTTTCCTTGCAAGCCCTTAAGCAGCAGCAGAGGATGGATCCCAGAGCTTTGCCTCTGCCTGGGCTATAAAACCCAGATTGTTTCTGGTGAGAAGGGATCAGATCTCCTCATTAATATTTCAGCTCAGCCTTTGCTGGAGCAGATGGAGAATGTGAAATTTGCCCTGTGCTCTGCAGAGCTGGGAGATTCCCCCCTGGATCATGGCTGGAGCAGTGGCAGCTCTGTTGAAGGCTGAAAGAACTCTACTCCTTCACATAACCCCACTTCATATAAACAGTGGCTTTTGGTAATAAATAGGGCCAGAAAAAGCTGCATCTCAGTTTTGAGGTGTTTGCAGATGAATAAACACAGCCAGGAGCTGGTGGTGCCAGTGCTGCAGGCACAAAGGTCCATTGCTGGATAAATGGAAAGGACTCTGAGAGTGCAGTGAACTTCAAGGGTGGATTTAATGGCGTGGGGACAAAATGAGTGCTCTGATGGGCAGCTGGTGTCAGCCCTCCCTGCCAGGGGGGAGCAGGAGAGGCAGCACACAGCCTGAGGGCAGCCTGGCTGCCCTTCCCCTCCCCACATCTTTCTTCAGGCCCAGATCTGTGGGCACTGCATCCCACTCATCCCCAGTTCCAGCAAGGGGAGCAAAACCTAAAATCCAAAAGAAACCCACAGGGAAAAACCTGCAGGTGACCCAAGGCACGCTGCTGCTGTGTGGCCTTAAAAAAAGGGAAATCCTGGGAGAGGCCTCGGGAGCTGACAGAGGAGAAACTTTCAAGGTGGTCTCCAACCAGGTTAATGCTGGAAATACCCCATTTTCAGGCCAGCAGGAGGAGGGGCAGCCAGGGAGCAGCTGGGGCTGCAGGATGGTTTTGATGTGTCCTTCACAGCAGCCCTGGGATGCTGGACAACCCTCGCCCTCCGTGGACACCTGACATCCTGGGCACCTTCATATTTCTATTTTCATGTCAAAATGTTTCTCATTTTTTTCTTTTCATGGGATTTTACTGGCAGCCAGTGGGAAGGGGAAGGGGCCTGCAGTCCGTGGAGTGCTTTGGGGGAGGAAGGAGCTGCCTGTCCTCTCCAGTTCCCTGCTCCCTAATTCCACAGCTGGGAATTGGCTGCACGGCCACCTTCCAAGAGCTCTTCCCTTCCTTTGCTGCCGTTCCACTGAAATTCCCTTTGGGAATGCTGGGCAGCTCTGGAGCTGCAGCAGCCCAGCTCTGAGCTGGCTCAGCCAGGATGAGCCTCAATCCCTTCCCTGGGAGCCTCCTGGTTTTTGGAGGATGGGGCGAGCGTCCAGCGGCCGCGAGGTTCTGCGGGGATAAGCCGGGAAAGGCTTGGAAGTGGAGATGGAAATCTCGAAAGATCAGACGTCTTTTGGCCATTTCCAAAGCTATCTGGTGTTAGCCAGACCTGAAAACCCTTCCTAGAAGTTTTATTTCGGGGTATTTTGATCTGTTACTTTCGCTTTTGGGCTTAGCTAAATCCAGGAAACTCACAGTGGTGTAATTATTGAATAAAGACTAAACACACCCCAAGTATTCCTGAACCTATCAGGAAGGCTGCTCCCTGGTTTATCTTCCAGGAATAATTCAGGCCAGCTCAGGCTTGAGTTCAGTCTGGTTTTGCCCCTAAATAATGATTCTTTTTGAGGAAATAATGAGAGCAGGCCAAAAGGCTGTGACCTGACACACCAAACCCTTCCAAGAGGTGGATAGAGATAAATGCTCCAGTGAGAGGGGCCAATGTCTGGAGGCTGGAAGAGCAGCCTGGAGTATCCATGGCCTCCAAAAACTCACATAGGCACATTTTCTCCAAGAACTGTGGATGGAGGTGTTGGATTCTGCATATCTTGGGATTTTTCCCTCTAGGAGAGAACATTCAGCCATCTCGGAGTGTCCCAGAACACCCAAAAGCCTTCAGCATTTTCATGTTTTGTTTTTTTTTTTCCAGGATGGATACTGTGAAAAGTCAGGAAGGGCCAGGTGTCCTTGATTTGTTCAGCCAGGGTCAAGAAAGGTGGATTAAGTGCCTGGTAAAAGCCAAAAAAAGGTGTGTTTAAAGATAAATCCCAGTCTCTGTCAGAGCTGTTGAGCCAGGATCGAATTTTCCCAAATCCAGGTACAGCTGCAGAGCTCTCCATCCATTTTTAGCCCAAATTTAGTCACAAATCCTGAATAAACACCTACAGCATGGACTGTGCCTTCTGAGGGGCTTCTTGCAGGCTGGGGCTCAAAATCCAATATCCCCCAACCCAGGATTTGGCCCTGAATATTCCCTTTAAAATCCATGTGTAAAGTGAATTTCCAGGGCTCGGCCGCTGTTTTTATTTTGGTGAATCGAGTGGTTTGTGCTTGGTGAGAGCTGTCCCTGTGCCAGGGGCTGCTGGAAATAGTCACAACATCCAAAAGAGCTGCAATTCTGCATTTTTCAATAGCAATACAACAAGGGGAAGCTGCTAAATGGAGCTTCTTGTAAGCTGGAAATGTGTTGGAGTAAAATTTGTCGTTTCTTGTGGGGAAAAAAGCCTTAAACAACACCCTAAAATTGTCCAAAGTCTTCAATTTAAGGATTTACAGTTTTGTTGGCAAAGATCCATGTTTAGCATCAATATATGGGATTTCTAGACTTTCTGTCTTAAGGTGTGAAGTCTGCTTTTTCTTGAGATAGGGGGAAATCTGTAACAAGAATATTTCTACATCATTTTGGCTACGAAAAAAAAAAAACCCAAACACCAAAATATGAGCAAAAAAATGGAAAAGCACCCAGATCCCAGTGGTCTCTGGTGTTGAGGAGGCACATGAACCTGTTAGGAAGAAGAGTTTCCAACCTGCTGTAATGCAAGTCCTTATTTTACTTTATTTTTAGGATTTTTTTTACAGTAACTTCGTTTGGTTGCTTAACTGTGAAAGTCTCTGCTTTTTTATCCCTGTGAAAGGCTGATTATTCTTTCTCATGTTTGTCTTATTTATTATTTATCCCTTTCTGGTACTATCCAAGAGGTGCTGAAGGTATTTCCCAGCCTGCCCTTGAGCCATATGGAATCTCTGTGGTATCTCCTAACAGCTGGGATGGCAGTAGACAGCTAATTATGATTTTAAATTATATTTATAGCAACTTAGATTGGTATTTTTTTAGTGTCCTGGTTTGCTCTAGAATTAGGGATGAGGAGAAGCAATCTTGTTTCTTAAAAAATTGTAATTTTTTGAGTTTTCTTTTTACATCTTGGGGGCTTCTGAAGAAACCTGCTCACTTTTATGTTTTTAGGAGGGAAGCACGAGGTGAATTTCATGTTCCTTTGAGAGGGGATTGAGTAGCACCAGGGTTCAGTTCAGCTGGTAAAATGCTCTGTGTCACATCATTAAAACCACCCGGAATGCTGAGAAAACAACCCCTTTCCACCTGGAAATTAAAATCTGGTTGGTGACAAACTTGGTTTGTCCAAGGCTTTTCTCTGTCAGATTTCCATGGAGTTTGCTGAGCGTGGTCAGGATTGGCCAAGGCAGGGCTGGGGACAGCCAGGTGTCACCTCTGGCCTGGAGGACACATGTCCTGCAGGAATATTGCAGCAATTCATCTGCAGCTTCGTGCTCTCCAGGGGATGTTGAAGGGAATCCCTTAAGTGTGGGAGAGAATCCATCAGGTTTTATTCTTTTTATTCCCTTTCTCCCCTTGGAAAGGTCCTTCAAAAGCTTCCCCAGCCTTTCTGATAAAGAATAACAGAATCAGACAACCACAGAGTCATTTAGGGTAGAAAAACCTTTAAAATCATCGAGTCCAACCAAAAACTCAGCACTGCCAAGGCCACCACCAACCCATGTCCCCAAGTGCCACATCACACATGTTGAGCCCTTGCAGGGAGGGTGACACAAGCCCTTCCCTGGGCAGCCTGGGCGCTCTGGTGCAGCTGTTTTCAGACAGCTCACGCTGCTTTTCTGGTTTGTTTTCTTTCCCCAACATATAAGAAACGTTGGGTAGCAGAATGTGGAATTGATTAGAAGTTCATAAAGCAGGGACCTCAGAAGGATGTGGGTATAAATGCTTTTCAGGCATCCGAGGTGAACTTTAAATGGAGCTTTGGCCCTCATTTGCTTTCTGCTTTTCAAAAACCATTTATGAGAAAGTGGAGCTGTCAAAGCCGTGCATGAACTTTGCCTTCTTGCAAATAACTTGTCTCAAAGTAAATTGTCCAAATGCACAAGAAACTTGTCTCAAAGTAAATTGTCTCAAAGTAAATCCAGTAGCTCCAGAAAGCTGGAATTATGTGCATTAGAGGGTATGAGAGGTGTGTGTGTGTGTGTGTCTGTGAGTATGTGTAGTGCTTGGGGGGAGTGCAGGGAATAACTCAACCATTTTGAGACTTACAAAAACACAATGCAAGTGCTTTTTGAAAAGAAAAAAAAAGGCAGCGTAAAATATTTATTTCTTGGCAGAAGTACATCAGACCACATCTCCCATCCTTCTTTTAATTGCTTGGTGTTTGTTTGTGTTGTGTCAGGCTTTGCTGGTTTCCTTTGCAGGGCTCTGTCACCTCACACAACCCCTCTCTCAGCCAGGGCACAGGACAGCTCCAGCTCCTCGGGGGAGCCCTGGGGTGCGAGCAGGGCAGCAAAGGCAGAGCTGTGGTGTTGGGTTAAGGGCAGCACAGTGCAGCGTGGGGGATTTTCAGTTTTCAGCCTCGTCCAGAGAACTCTTTCCTCGTGAGAATCCAAACCACCTCAGCCTGAGGCAACACCCAAACCTCAGCCTCGGGGAGGGTGGCTTGGCCAGAGAGCGGCTTGGAGCGTGATGGGTGGCACTGGCGTGGGTGTGAGGTGGCCCTGGGCGGTTGGCAGCGTCCTGTGGGCTTTGCCCAGGCTTTGGAGCTGCCCCGTGCAGGGTGGGTGCCCCGAGCTCCTGTCCCAGCCAGGTGCAGACACTGCCAGGTTCCATCAGTCACACACTGCCAGGCTCCCAGGCTTGTCCCCTGCTCCTGAGCCCTTCCGTGTCACCTGGCTGCCCACCTGCACAGCTGCACGTCCCCTCCCCCTGGCTCCACCTGCAGCACTTCCCTGTGCTGTCTTCACCATCTCCGTGCTGCTCCTCGTGCCCTGGGGATGAGCAGGAGTAGCAGAGTGACAGCAGGACCGCGTGTGTAACGTTTGAGAGGCTTTTACTCCATGCTGTTGTTTTAATGAGATGCTTTTAGGGCCCTGCTGAACTGGTATTCTTTAACCTTCACTGCCACAGATACTTTCTCCCCACCCTCTTCACTTCAATCAGATTGGCAAAATACATTTGACTTGAAAACTAAAACAACCCCAAACCCTGCTAATGGGATAAGTTACTCCTCTTTACTGTGCTTTGATTTGATTTCTCAGGATACTCAGAGGTTTTTCACTGCTGCTGAGAGGGGACAGTACACCTTTTTGGAGACTTCAACCACTGTAACAGTTTTCCAGATGTGTGTGTGCGTGTGCGTGTGTGTAACCCAGCACTGTGCGTGCGTGTGTTCTGCTGAATATCGTGTGCATCTCTGAAATGCTTCAAACAACTGCCTGGAAGTCAAAAACCAACCACCTCTTTCCAGTCATATGTTTGCCGTGACTTTTCATAACCACACTTGAAACTAGTGGTCTTGGATGGAAAAATTCAAAGAGCAGGGCATCGTTATAGCAATGGTATATCAGTCGAATTACGGAAAATGTACACAAAAATAAATAAATGAAATTTAAAAGTAATACTCTCTCAGCCTACCTGTGTTTCCCTCAGTGGAAGTGCTACCAGTTGTGTCGGGACACAATTTGGGCTGCTTTTGCCATTCCTATGGCAGGTTTTTGGGGATCCTCTTACTCCCAACAGCTTATCATACATTACTGAAAGCTCGGGAATGCTCAAGCTGCTCGACAGGGATAATTGTCAGCACCACTGCCGCTGGTTTCCCGCTCCCTGCTCGGGCTGGCGGGAGCAGGCGCAGCCACATCCCGTCCAGCCCACATCAAAGGCATGGCCCGCAGAGACGGCAGCAGCGGCTTCCTGCCCCCAGCCCTCCCAAAAATCAGCTTCTGCAGGGGTTCAAGGGGACACAGCCCCGTGCCCAGCCTCGCTCCGCGGCCGGGCTCAGCTGGGTTGGATGCTCAGCACGGCGGTGTGGCCGAAGGGCTGGATGCAGCTGCTGGGTGCAGAACAGATGTGCTGCTGTGCTGTGCTTCCCCAGGTCCTGCATTCCCCTGCCAGCCCCATCGCTGTTACCTGCATTTCTTTCCAGGGTGACTCTCAGGCCGTGCTTTTGTCCTGATGCGAGGCCAGCGTTCACCCTGAGTTTATCGCCCGAGCCAAACCACTTTGCTGGAGTGAACTGTGTTGGGCTGGTCATGCTGAAACATGAATCGCTGCTTCCCTCCTCCTCGTGTAAATAAAATTATCCTTCCATTTATGTTAGAACTGCAGAAAACAATATCCCAGCTCCCTCTGCTGATCCTGCAGTCCCAGTGAGGGCAAGAGCACTGGCTGCAGAGCTGATGTGCTGCACAGGGAACTCCAGAGAACCAGCTGGGTTAATGAAAAGCTTTGAGGGGCACAGGTTTTAGATGCAGCTTTGTAATGCAATTATTTGGGTTGATGAAATGGCAGATCCTGCTCCCTCTGCCTCCCCTGCCTGTTTCATGTATGAAATGATAAAGTAATTCCACGTTGTCATAACTAATGTCACATGGAAGTGAGGAAGAGAACGGGAAAAGTTGAGTTGTAAGGAAAATCAGTGTTTGTCACCTGGAATAAGCACAGAGGCCTGGGCTGAATGCTTTGGGATTGCAGCAGGAATATAATAACCCAGCAGTGGGAATGCTGGTGATGCAGAGATTGCCATAAAAATGTCTGAAGGGAAGAGCTGCAAAAGGTACAGACCCATTTCTGAGAATCCTAAACTGAACAGCTGCTGAAGTTCTCCCTGCGCTGCACGTGCGTGTGTGTTCTGTTTAAAAGGAAGAAATTAAGAGCCATATTTTTATTTTATCAAATCAAATTACCCCTGTATGCTCAGAATATTTATGCATCAGTGCTTTTTTTTTTATTAGGGCTTTATCTCACTGTAATCAATTCCAAATACTAACCTATTTTTATCGCTGTAATGCAACAGTAATTTATAAGATGTAGATGGAACACACACGAGATGCCAAAAGCAATTTTATGGAGCCTCTTTTGTTGTCATCTACAATGCATCAGCTCTTGCCTTCAGCCTCCCATCAATTTTAAAAGCCCCAAGATGGAAAAAAAATTTCAAAAAAATAAAAAGGAGCAAGTACAGCGAAGCAGCTGCCAAGGCCTGGAATAGCCTGAAATCCGTGTGCATCTTTGGGATGGAGGTTGATTGAACACGGCACAATAATGAAAACCGTGCAGAGCTTTGTAATGCAATTATCTGGGTTGAAAATGGCAAATCCTTTTTCCTCTGCCTCCCCTGCCAGTTCCATGTATGACATTGTGAAGTAATTCCTGCGTTATCCCAACTAACATCACAGGGAAGTGAGAAAAAGAATGGGGAAAGTTGAGGTGCGAGGAAGAGAAGAGGGAAAGTTGGGTCTTGGGGGCTGTACAGAACAGTCCTTCTGCATCTTTCAAGGGAAATACAGGTTGGATATCAGGAAAAAGTGTTTTACAAAAAGGAGATAAAGTTCTGGAGTGGCTGCCCGGGGACGTGGTGGAGTCACCATCCCTGGGTGTGTTTAACAAAGCCTGGATGTGGCACTGGGTGCCAGGGTTTGGTTCAGGTGTTGGGGCTGGGCTGGGCTGTTGGAGTTGGAGGTCTCTTCCAACCTGGTGATTCTGTGAATTCTGTGAATTAATTCTGTGATTCTGTGATCTTCTCTTTTCTTCTCTCCTTTGGAGCCCTCCTGGATGGGCAGCAATATTGTCATCCAAGGTGCAAATATGCCAATGAGCATTCCAGAATCCCCATCCCAATTCCCACACCAACCAGCTTCCACCAAGCTCTTGTGCCCCTGAGGGGCACCTGCAACAGGAGCACCCATGGGTGTGTTCGTGGTTGAGGTTCTCCAAGTCTTTCCAGTCAAGATCTTGCCCATCAGACATTGCTGCTGCTCTCCCAAATTTTTCTGGTGTTACCACTGCAGCACATTTTTGGTTCCAGTTCTGTCTCTCTGGTGCTGGGAGTGGTGGTGAAACCAATAAAATTGTGATTAGACAAGTGGTAATGGCTTCAGACTCACAGAGAACAGGGTTAGATGGGATGTTAGGAAGGAATCCTTCCCTGTGAGGTGATGAGGCCCTGGCACAGGTGCCCAGAGCAGCTGTGGCTGCCCCTGGATCCCTGGAAGTGCCCAAGGCCAGGCTGGACAGAGCTTGGAGCCACATGGGATAGTGGAAGGTGTCCCTGAACTGGGTGATCTTTAAGGTCCCTCCTAACCCAAACCATTCATTGAGTTTATAAATCTGTGAAGATATTGCAACGTTTTTGAAGCATGCACTGTACCCAAAGGTGATGCAGTTTATTGATGTTAAAGACACAGATGTTTCATTCTTTTTCATTTGCTTGCTGAATCCCACTAATAGACAATTGGGGATTCCAATTGTGGAGGCACCTTCAGACTAAAAGCACATCCCATTTAATACTCAGTGATTGCTTTTAAGGCATGCAGATAAATAGGTCTCTTTCAATAGGCTGCTATTAACCACAGTCACTGGGAATAAATGGAGGAACATTACAGAGCATTGACAAATTATTGATGGCAAACATTACCAAGCCACCTTTGTTGTTTGCCTACCCCTTTCATAGTGGAGGGCTTTTGGGAAATAACAATCAAAGCAGCCCCTCCTGGAGGAATCATTACTAAAGCATTTTGCATGCAGATTACTTCAGGCCTCGGCACAGCGCTCGGCTGGGTCAGGAGAGGAAGGCCAAGATTTGCTGATTGAGATCAGATGGCTGGTGGCGAGAAGGAATCTAGATGACTTAACTGGAGGAATTAGACTCAAGTCTTTTGGCTTCCACTTGGCTGTTTTATAAACTGCACGGCCGGGCCGCGTTCCCCTCAGCGTGTGTGCTGGGGCGGCTCGGGGCACCAGCCAGTGCCTCAGCGCTGGCACGACAGCCCTGCTGGGTGAGAAAGGCAAAGGCAGGGCAGGTGGGAGCTAAAATGAGCCCCTGGAGCTCCAGCACCTCCAGCCAGGCTGAGCCTGCCGCGCTCTCGAACCCTGCCGCAGTTTGGTGGGTGATGCTGCGGGGCAGAGCCGCTGTTCCCAGAGATCCAGTCACTGTTCCCAGAGTTCCAGCCGCTGTTCCCAGAGCTCCAGTCACTGTTCCAGAGCTCAGCCGCTGTTCCCGGAGCTCCAGTCACTGTTCTAGAGCTCAGTCACTGTTCCAGAGCTCAGCCGCTATTCCAGAGCTCAGCCGCTGTTCCAGAGCTCCAGTCACTGTTCCCACAGCTCCAGTCACTGTTCCCAGAGCTCAGTCACTGTTCCCAGAGCTCCAGTCACTGTTCCCGAGCTCCTGTCACTGTTCCCAGAGCTCCAGTCACTGTTCTAGAGCTCAGCCGCTGTTCTAGAGCTCCAGTCACTGTTCCCAGAGCTCAGTCACTGTTCCCAGAGCTCCAGTCACTGTTCTAGAGCTCCAGTCACTGTTCCAGAGCTCCTGTCACTGTTCCCAGAGTTCCAGTCACTGTTCCAGAGCTCAGTCACTGTTCCCAGAGCTCCAGTCACTGTCCCAGAGCTCAGTCACTGTTCCCAGAGCTCAGTCACTGTTCCCAGAGCTCAGTCACTGTTCCCAGAGCTCCAGTCACTGTTCCAGAGCTCCAGTCACTGTTCCCAGAGCTCCAGTCATTGTTCCAGAGCTCCAGTCACTGTTCTAGAGCTCAGCCGCTGTTCCAGAGCTCCAGTCACTGTTCCCAGAGCTCAGTCACTGTTCCCAGAGCTCAGTCACTGTTCCAGAGCTCAGCTGCTGTTCCAGAGCTCTAGTCACTGTTCCCAGAGCTCAGTCACTGTTCCCAGAGCTCAGTCACTGTTCCAGAGCTCAGCCGCTGTTCCCAGAGCTCAGTCACTGTTCCCAGAGCTCTAGTCACTGTTCCAGAGCTCAGCCGCTATTCCAGAGCTCAGCCACTGTTCCCACAGCTCCAGCTGCTGTTCCCAGAGCTCCAGTCACTGTTCCCAGAGCTCTAGTCACTGTTCCCAGAGCTCCAGCCCCGTTTCCCTGCCCTGCCCATGGCCTCCAAGGTACCCAAACACAAGCAATGTCCCCAGAGCTGGTGCTGGCTGCAGGGTGAGGAGCCTTCAGAGGGTTTTGTTACGGGCAGTTTGAAGCCTCACCCATTGGATGTATCCCCATGGGAGCAGATGGAGCTTTCTCCTTTCTCTCAGAGCCTAACCTTTAATTTTACAAGGCTGATTGAAACCGAGAGTGGAAATAAAAAGTCAGAGCTGCTCTGTTTTCCTTCCCCTCCCTTCCATTATCTTCTTGCTTTTCCATCCATCCTCTTTTCACATGCCTCTCGGATTGCGTCCCCCTGGTTTCCCAGTTATTTATTGACCCAGACCTAATTCCTTATTTCCAGAAATGTGTCATGAATCCTGCCTTTGAGTAATTTGCTTTTTGCTTTCCAGGCTGATCTCTTTTGACCACGTTTTCCTGTGAAAGATAAGGATATAGGGTTTGTGGAGTAATCGCAGCAGGATGACTGGGTTTCATTCATGGATCTGTTGCCACTGGCTCATTATGGAAAATTAGGAGAGTTATTTCACCTTCCATGCCTCACCTCGGTGTCACCATCTGTAAAACAAGGCTCATAATTGTTATCTCTTCCTCGCAGGAGAACTGGGCAGCTTCACTAATGACCATCTGCTAAACGCTCTCAGAGCCTCACATGAACATTTCTACTGAAGTGCAAATTATTATTAGAAACCAGGGATTGTTACTGGATTGATATCAAATCATTGTCGACAGCTTCTCTGCAGGGAAAACTTAGGCACAGCCAACAAGAACAAGCTGCATGTTTTGAAGTTGTGCAGTTGATTATGTTGGCTTTCATCTTCTGGTAAGAGGATCCTCTGCCATCTGAACTCTCTGATCTTTGGGAACACAACTCATCCAATCAATCTGGAGGAAAATAAACCTCTGCAGACAAAAACATTAAGTATCCACCTGAGATCAGATGAAGATGGAAGATGTTAATTAATTCCCAGCCCTTAACTCTTGCATAGCCAGAGCTTCCCTGGCCTGCCAGGCAGTGCTGGAGAGGAGCACAGGACACAGCCATGGCCCATCCCAGGCTTGCAGGGTCTCCTGGGCTCAGTTTTAATTGGAAACATGCAAACATTTAACAATTAAATTGATGCCATTGATGGCTCCTATGGACAGTCTGGGGGTCACGTGCTGATTTCGTGGTCCACTCAGAGATTCCAGGTGCCAGCACAGATTCCAGCTGTGGCTCCTTCCCAGCTGTGGTGGTTTAACCCCAGCCCCAGCAGCACAGCCTCACAGAGAACCAGAGGGCTAAAACTGAGGAAACCCTTGGGCTGAGATAAAAACAGATTAATAATTACAGCAAAATCCACACATGCAAGCAAAGCAGAACAAGGAATTGATTCCCAACTTCCCGTGGCAGGCAGGGCTCAGCCATCCCCAGGACAGCAGGAGGACAAAGGCCATCACTCCAAATGTTCTCCCCTTCCTCCTCCTCCATCCCCTGAGCCTGACACTGGATGGCCTGGGATGTCCCTGGGGTCACTTGGGGTCAGCTGTCCTGGCTGTGTCCCTTCCCAGCTCCCTGTGCCCCCCCAGCCTCCTCACTGCAGGGGTGAGGAGCAGAAAAAGCCTTGACTCTGCAAGCACAGCTCAACAATAGCAAACACATCCCCAGGTTATCAACCCTGTGTTCAGCACAAAGCCAAAACACAGCCCCTCAGTGGCCACTGGGAAGAAAACCAACTCCATCCCAGTCAGAACCAGTCCACAAGGAGCCATCCTGGGCTGAGGGACATCCCTGCACCTCTGCTGAGCCTAACCCAGCGAGTTTCCTCCTTGCTTAGCCTCAGTGCTGGCAGCTGATGGGTTTAGTTGAACCTGGAGCTGACATTTAGGACATGCAGGCACAGAACCCCCCCTGGGACCCCTCTGGGGTGTGCCCCTGGTGCCCTGGAAGCCCCAGTGGAAATATTACAGGGTGTTGGTTACGGTCTCACAGCAGGGAATTCCGCAGTCTTTCTCTAACAAGGCACAAAATGGCCAACGATCTGTTAGGAGGTCTTTTAAGGATAAACTATCCAATTAAGAAATGACACCTAAATTATTTTCATTTTTAACCCAATAATGGATCACTCGAAGCCCGCAGTGCAGACTTTTCTGTCCAGTTACACAAAACCACCCAAACCCATGGAGAAGAAGGAAGAAGAAGGTGGAGAAGAAAGTAGAAGAAGGTGAAGAAGAAGGAGCAGCCTCCACCCTAAAACCTCCATTTAGCTTTATGTATATTCCTGCATTCTAAAACCCCAAACTCTTGAGTTTTCCCTCTGTGATATCACACATTTCTATCCAAACTCCACCCCCACAATCCCAGTTCCACCATTCCATTTTGGAAGCTTCTCCACGGCCTCAGGTCAGTGCAGTGTTCTCCTGGGGGTCAGTGCCGGGCAGCACAGAAAGTCCCAAATTCTCAGTGACCAGGGTTCCAACAACAGGGAATTCTGTCTTTAGGCAGAGTGGCCTCCCACCCTTTTAGTGCCTGGCCTCATTTTCCCGGAGCTGGAGATGGGGAGGGAGGATGGCTGGAGGCTACAGCCCATCAGGGGCACTCAGTGGGGATGAAGATCACCACTGACAGCAGAAATGGGGCTGGGGGCGGTTACGGGGCTGGGCTGTGAGGAGCAGAGAGCTCAGCCCTGCTGCGACACCACAACTGACAATTTCCAATTGGAGAGGTTTAGGAACAGCCCCGAGTCTTCCCCACTGACACCACTGTGTGCCATTAGGGCCACTGTCTTATTTTGCAGGGTTTAAGTAAAATAAATGTGGTTTAATCATGCTGAAGTCCAAAATCATCATTGGTGCTACATTCACACAACCAAAGCCACACTGAGGGGAAAATGGGTGAATTTTTGGGATCTGCCAGGGGTAAATCAGCATGGAAAATGGGTGTCTTTGGGATTTTGGGAACTGCCAGAGCAATAGCAGCATGGAAAATGGGTGAGGCTGAGATTTTGGGATCTGCCAGGGGAATATCAGCATGGAAAATTGGTGACTGAGATTTTGGGAGCCGCCAGGGGTAAATCAGCACAAAAAATCGGTGTCTTTGGGATTTTGGGACCTGCCAGAGCAATAACAGCATGGAAAATGGGTGTCTTTGGAATTTTGGGAGCTGCGAAAATGGCTGATATTTTGGGATCTGCCAGGGGAATATCAGCATGGAAAATGGGTGACACTGAGATTTTGGGAGCTGCCAGGAGTAAATCAGCATGGAAAATTGGCAACTTAGAGATTTTGGGATCTGCTAAGTGAATATCAGCATGGAAAATGTGTGACTTTGGGATTTTGGGAACTGCTAGGGGAATATCAGCATGGAAAATGTGTGACTTTGGGATTTTGGGAGCTGCCAGGGGAATATCACCATCCCTGCACTGCACTGGGTCTCTGGAGAGAGGACTTGATTCTCTCCAGCAGTGCAAAGTTTGTTGAAAGTGGAAAAGAAAAATAAAATAACCCAGTAATTTTTTAATTAAAAAAGGATAATAACCTCTTGTGTTAAAACTGTGAAAATCAGTCCTCTGCATTTAAAAATGGGCTTGTAAAAGCATACGTGCCTTTTGGCTATTTCCTAGAATATATAGCTTTGGTCACATGGCTCTCATTAAGACACCAGAAAATGTTGTAAACTGGCATTTATAAGCTTGCCATAGGAAATTTCTGTATTTTTATTTTGAATTTATAATCCCACTCCAAGATTTGCTGAAAGATATAAAACTTTACTTGAGGTTTTGGAAAGGGAATGATGTCTGAACAAAACAGTCTCCTTTTGGTAAAAACTCCCATCTGTTCAAGTTCTGACGTGTTCTTCAGGCAAATAAGAATTTTTTTTTTCCCCTACATGTATTAAAAAAAACCAACAAAGCAGATCTGGCTAGGAGCACAGTCACTGATACTTTAACTGTTAATATTTCCTAACATTGCATTTTTTAAGGTAAAATTACTTAAAATACATATAAACACACTCACTCCCATCTCTGCAGAGCTGAGGAGGCTGCTGTGGATCCCTGGGGGAATTTAACACTGAAAACAGGGAAGTTTTGGTCTCTAAATAAAAAGGAATATTCAAATCAGGGGAGATTTTAACCCCATTCTTTTATACTGAGGTTTGAATAACACCAGCCCAGCTTGTAAATAACATCACCAGATGGAAACGTCCCTGTTTCCCCTGAGCTCGCATCTCTGGACACGGATCAAAATCAGAAATCAAATAAACTAATGAACTCCTACATCGACAGAACGAGGGTTGATGCCCATCATCCCTGGAAATCCAAGGGATTTGGAAGGTTGGGAGAGCAGCCTGCAGGGCTGATTCCATCAGCTCTTTTCCAAGCAGGCTGCAGGTGGCAATACATTTATTCCTGATGGTGGCTGTCCCTGAAACCCCCGGCTCCGGGAGGAGCAGGAGGAGAAGGTTGTTGCTCTCGAAGAAGAAATCCATGGGCAGGGAAATCTGACTGCAGGGAAGGGGTCAGGAGTGCTGGAACCCTGGATGCTGCTGAGAATTTGGGACTTTCTGTGCTGGCAGGCACTGACCCCCAGGAGAACACTGCACTGACCTGAGGCCATGGAGAAGCTTCCAAAATTAAATGATAGAACTGGGATTATAAGTGTGTAGTTTAAATAGAAGTGTGCAATACCATACAGTAGAAAACTTAGAGTTTAAGCTTTTAGAATAGAGTTTTATATATATATATAATATAAATATCTATAAAGCAAGATAGAAGTTTTCAGGCAGAAACAGGTCCTTCTTCTTCACCTTATTCTTCATAAGTTTAGGTAGTATTATTTAATTAGATAAAAAAGTCCACATTGCAAGCCACGAGTAGTTAGTTAGTAAATTATAATAATAATTATTAAAATTATGATTATTAAAATAAAATTATTTAAGTGTCATTTCTTAATTAGACAATTCATCCATATAAAACCTTGTAGAGAGAGAGAGATACAACTCCATTTTTAGTTGTTAGAGTGAAGTGCTGTAGAACTCACCATTTGTGAAACTGCAATATAGATAAAAACTAATAAACATCTAAGTCTGAACAAGAAATAACCTCTAGCATATTTAATCACAGTCCTGATTAAAAATAAATCAAAAAACCAAAAACAAACGAAAAAAAAAAAAACCCTCAACATTAAGGAGGAGATCAGGTGGGTTTCCTCTCTGTGGGAAGGTCTCCTTTCTCCATGTCACCCTCCCAGGCCCTGGAATTCGTGTGGTGCCAGAGGCTGAGTGGAGAAATCATCTGGGAGATGGTCAAAATAGATCCTGAAAGTGGAAAAAAAATGAAATTATGCATTTTAATTCCCCTTCCCTGACCCCATTGTTGTGTTGTTCCCCCAGGAGCAAGAATCCAGACTCGCAGCTCTCCCTCCTTCCTCAAGGAAGATTAGGCAGAGTAAAACTCAGATGAATTAATTAGGTGGTGATTTAGAACATCTGAGTGTTTTAGAGAGCCCTCGCAGTGCCCGCACAGCAATCCCACTCCTGTGGGGCTCCAGCAGGGCTTTCTCATACCTAAAGGTGTCTCTGAGGGGATTTTCTGCTGGGGTTTTGCTGCTCAGCCCTGGGACAGCGTTTTTCATCCTGGGACATGGAGGGGCAGCCTGGCAGAACAGTCTGGGAATACTGGAGGGGAGAAAAATCCCTTTCCATGTGGAGAAATGCTTCTGAAAACGGGGCAGCTCTGCCAGGAGGGCAGGAGAAGGCTCTGGTGCCACCCAGGAGCTCGGGCAGGGCAGGGATTTCTCCTGGCTGAGCCACAGGGGTCTGTCTGCAGGTACAAAATGAGGCTGCGTGTTGGGGAAGATGAAACAGGAAAGCCTTATAAATATGATTGCCTGGCAAAAGATTTTAAGAATATAGAAACTTTAAGTGAGATTGAAATGAAAGTAAGCTTTGAGATACCAAGCCTGGGTTACTGAACAACTGGAAAACAACGGTCTGGCTGGCTGAAGGTGATCCCCTTTTGATGGAACAACACCCTCTGCTTGCAGACAGCTCCAAGGGGCAGAGCAGACCCTACTAACTTAGCAAAAGGGGTCTAAAGAGTAGTTTTTAGGGTTTAAAATGTAACACAGTATGGTGATGTCATGATTCTTATAGGCTGTAGGTAAATTGCTATAGGATTTGTATCTTGTGCTAGATTGGTTAGTAAAAATCAGAATATTCAGCACAGAAGAAGATTTATTGTATTGTAATGGGAACTTTGCTCTCTTACTCTTACCCTGTCTTGCCTCTCTCTCTCTCTTGCTCTTTCAGCCTGCTCTGAGCTGTGGCTGGCAGCCCCAGGCAGGGCCCTGCACCCACACCTTTGCAATGAAGCAAATTCCAAGCCCTGACTTCAGAGATTTCCCGTCTCCATCCCTCCCAACCCTCCTGCCCACCCGTGCTCCTCCAGCTGGGAAAGGCTCAGCTCCACGGGTTCCTCACAGCAGCTCAGAGGAGAGCCTGGTGCTTTCTGCTCTTTTGTGTGAGCTCCGAGTCTTTAATTTCTCCTCTGGAAAATGGCCCTAATTTGCTCTGCTGTGGGAACAGGATTATTATTAAATGGTCACAGGAGTGAGTGCTTTAAAATAATATTGCAGAGCACTCGCTGTGCTCTCACTCGGGAACTCCAACAACAGCTTGGTCAGCCCTGAGTGGTGCCACTGGTAATTCCCCAGGTGGAGCACACACAAGAGGGCCAAAAAGGCCCTTTCTGACAGGAAAGAATGCCCCGTTTCACTGAAAAAACAATGGTTTTCACCCTTGGTGAAGCTGCCCAGTGACACAATTCTGGATGTGTGACAGCACCTGGAAATATTCATGAGAGTGTTCCCTGCATGCTGAAGCCTCTCTCTGCATTCTCCACCTCACCCTGAGCTTTTTTGGGGGGGGTTTCCATCACCCCTGAGCAATGATCTGGCCTCATAGCCTCATCTGAGTTGGAAGAGACCTTAAATATCACCGAGTTCCACCCACACCTTCCACCATCCCAGGGTGCTCCAAGCCTGTCCAGCCTGGCCTTGGACACTGCCAGGGGTGCAGGGGCAGCCACAGGTGCTCTGGGAAATCCATCCAGCCCCTCCTCACCCTCTCAGGGAAAATTCCTCCCCAATATCCCATCTAACCGCACTCTCTGTGGGTCTGAAGCCATTCCCTTTGTCCTGACACACCTCACTCCTGCCCTGCATCCTTCGGAGAGTGCAACCTGCTCATTAACACCAGGATTTTAATCAGGGTCTGAAACCTGCTCATTAACACCAATATTTTAATCAGGGTCTGGGTTGTGGATGGGCAGGACACCTCAACAGCCTCTGACCTTCCTTTGGGAGCTTCCAAACAGAAGAACAATCCGTGGGTGAGTAGCTGGGGATGGTGATTGCCTTGGAAGGTATTTCTGTGCTGCCACCAGGAGGATGGAGGGAACAGACCCAGACCCAAAATGTGGGTGCTGCCTCTCTTCCCTGATCCCATCCCAGGGAGCAAAAGGGCAAATCCAGCAATACCTCGGGCTTATCAGTGACAGGACAAATTGATACCAGACTTTTATGAGGGTGGGGAAACGTCTCTCCATAAAAAGAATCTAAATTTACCATCGTGTTAACAATTCTGTAAGAGTTTTTGGCAACTCCTAATGGAAATTTCAGGAGCAGATGGAAATATTTGGAAACGTATAGAACACATGAGCCTGCAACATCCATTTTTATTTTCTCATTGGGAGTGTGGAGTGGTTTCAGGTTGCCTTTAATTTTTTTTTTCCTTTCTTTCTTCTGGATGCTAAGAAAAGCAAGAGGGGAAGCAGGAGATGATGGATATAGGCAGGACGGGGTTTTTTTTTTTGGTGTTGCTCAGTTGATTCCCCTGTGTGGTCTGTGACAGATTTTGAGGGAATGGCACCAACACGAACAACCTGGTCCCAGCTTATCTGGGAGCTGGGCAGGAATGGAAGGGCACCTGTGAGGTCTGAGGAACCAATCCACCTTTTCCAGGTTAATTTGAGGTGGATTGCCTGTATCCACCTCCCAGGCAGCACATGGGGTTTAATTAACGAGTGTAAAAACAGCTTCAGTGTTCTCTGATGGACAATAATGTCATGGATTATCCCTGATGCCCAAGGGCACAGGCTCCCTGGAGAGGAAAATCCCTGGACAGCACTGAAAAGGTGGATCAAATATTTCCAGTCCCTGTTGCCCACAAGACAAGAAAATCTTTTTCACATTAGGTGTTATAACCCATCCTAGAGCAGGGAGTTTGGTGCCGCAGGAGGGGAATGAGTAACAGTAATGGAGTAACACAGGAGCTGAGGGAAAAAAGCTCCCAACTGCCAAATTTCTGGACCTCTGCTGATCAGGAATAATCAGGAATGAAGGATTTTTTCCATTTCTCTGCTGTTGGAGCAGCACAAGGGCCAATGCACGGCCTTCACTGCTGCTCTGCTCTGGTGGCTCGGGGTTTTGTGCGGGGAGCTCATCTGGAAGCCGAGGCGTTTCCCGAGGTGTTTACATTGTCCCGCTTCCACCGGATCTCGGTGGCTCTTGGAACATCCATCCCTAAAGCCTTTAATTAGGAGAGACTTCTGGGGCTGGTGGTCGAGGCTTTTATTGTGCTTGGAAGGGGCCAGAGCAGAGGCCCCCGGGCCAGCGGCGGCTCCGACAGCGATTGCAGCGCTCCGGGATGGGGATGAGGATGGGCAGGAAGGGAGCAGCCCGAGGAAATGGAGCTGGGTGATGACAGAGGGGCTCCTCTCACAGCCACCCGAGCAGCCCAGGGGACAGGAGCCTGCAGCCCCCGGTGCTGTGGTGCAGAGCTTCCCCTGCGCCTCGTCGGGAGCCGCAGCCTGTCCTGGCACTGCCGGCACCCCTGAGCCCTGCAGGGAACAACAGCCACTGCCCAGGTCATCCCTGGTGCCTTAGGGGTCTGCCTTTTCTCTTTGTCATCTATTTGTAACCCTGCAATTCCTCAGTGTGTAACTCTAAACTCCATGTGCCGTGTGAGCTGCTGCTGTCCCATTTGGGGCAAACACAACAATTCCTCTCCAGGCCTGACAGGCAAGGACACCTCACTGCCTCAGGCCTGAGATGGAAACAAAAGTGAGTTGGGGACAGCAAACCTGGGGTCAATGACTTCATTAGCTGAAGCTGGAATTGGAAGATTAACCCCCAAAATGCAAATGAACCAAACTTATAAGCATGAAAACCCCTGACTCCTCATCCATTTTGGTGGGCTTTGTCTGCCCTAAATGTACCTGAAGGCCCTTCAATAAATACAACTGCTTTTTATTCCCTTAACTTTGTCTGGCCTCCATTTTCAGGTAGCCCAAGAAGGCACCATCCCTGCTGGCCCGTGCCTCCTCTGTGCTGCAGTTCAGCACTCAGCCGTCCCCTCTCTGCTTTCCCTGCTCAAACTCTTTTTCCGTAGCGGGATTAACACGAGGGGTTCGGGTTCAATTTTCCTGCCTGTTGGCTGTGAGACAGGAGCACGTCTGCCCAGACCTGCAGAAGTCATTCAGGTCCTAAATCCTTTGGGCTGTGTCCCTTTCCAGAGGTTTCTGTGGCACAGGAGCACGGGCTGGGGAGGGTGGCAGGCTCGTGCCCCTGCCAGCGCTGCGGGGAGGTGACACTGGTTTGGTCCTGTCACCTTCTCCTTGGCCCAGAGGCCACGGGTGCTGAGCCACAGCATCTTCAGGATGTCATTTCTCCCTGGAAAAGGCACCTTGCGGAACACCCGGGAAGCATTTGGGATGATTAACCATGCACTCTTCCTTCCTAATTTCACTGTGATCCCATGCGTGACAGGGAAGCTGTTGGGATAATTCCTTTTTTTATTGACTAGTAGTGAATAATTGGGCTAGAATACCTGATAAATATTCAGAACACACTTGCAACTGCTCCGAGGCAGGCTGGAACCACATGCTCACACAACTTTACCAGATGCTGTGTACTTCTATTTGTCCCAAATCACAAAAAAACCCAAACAAATTCCAATTTTTTAAATTCAAAACAGGCATCAGATATAAAAACTGAAATTAATAAGATTCTGTGTGTTGAGAATAACAAGCCCATGAAACCATCTGATGGCAAACATATTAAAAAAACTCCTGTTTTCTTTGCAGGCCACTTTTTATCTCTGTAACACTTGATGTGAAACCACTTGAAGATAAATGTGAAAACAACCCAAATTTATTTTATTTGCAAGTATGAGGCACCCAGGTAGGACATTAATAATAAAAATCAGTTGGGGTATTAAAAATTAATCCTTTTTTAGTCAGCCAAGAAAGGGGAGTTATTCATAATGCAGGCAAATGTCTTGCCTGGACCTGTGACTCAGGAGCTGGCAGTGACTCTTCTCTTCCTGCTGTCCTTCCTCTGAGCTGCTTCACCTTTC
Organism: Taeniopygia guttata; assembly: GCF_048771995.1. Lineage (NCBI taxonomy): Eukaryota > Metazoa > Chordata > Aves > Passeriformes > Estrildidae > Taeniopygia > Taeniopygia guttata. Next base: position 226,502 of record NC_133043.1, read on the forward strand.
TGTCCAGACCTTCCTGGATGAGATTTTAGCAGCCAAATTGTACCCATCCAGCTCTGTGAACATGGAGTGAGGGCTGTGGATGGCCAGAGTGGGGCTGGGGGAACTTCCACCCTTGGCCACCATCACTGAGAAGATGCTGGGGAAATAAAACAACTCTGAGCTAAGGGGGAGCCCCAGGAGCTGAATTGGAGGGGACGCAGATGCTAAAAAAAGGGAGAGACAAAAAAAGGGAGTTTTCTTACCCTGTGGCCCATGTGGGCTGGACCAACTCTTGATCTCTGATCCCTCTGTCCTGTGTTTTATTAAATCCATTCCTAGAGCTTCATCAAGTCCCTCCAGTGCAGCTGTACCTCTCCAGCCTTTTCCTCCCTCCGCTTTGGTCTTCTCCTGTCAGCACAAATACTCCAAGGCAGAGGGGACAAGTGGTGTTGGAAAACAGACAAATGAGGAAAAAAAAAACCAACCCAAAACACAAATTTCCCCTTTCCTTGGATGTCTGGAAAACTCTGACCTGCTGAGGGGGATGGAGGGAGGTTAAACACCCTCCAGGTAGTAGGGTAAGATGAGCCTCCCCAGGCTGGGGAAAATGATGCTGGGTGCTGAGTGTTTGACAAAAAACTGGCTCGAGTTACACCAAATCGTTTCCTCATCATCAGTCAAAATTACCCTTCCCTTCCCTTCCTCCTCCTCCTCCTCCTCCTCCTCCTCCTCCTCCTCCTCCTCCTCCTCCTCCTCCTCTCCCTCCTGAAATGCAAGAAGATGAAAAGAAGAAGGGAGGGGGACAAGAGGAGGGGATCAGGACAGCTCAGGAAGTTGTGGAGCTCTGGCCACTCAATGCCTGCCCTGTTCAGGGGCAGGGCTGGGGGGATTTGGGAAGAGCTGGGGCTGGAGCGTTGCTGAGGATTCACACCTGGGAGATTTTTCTTTTCCCTGCTCCAGTTCATGCCTGAGTGCTTCCCTCAGAAAGCCCAGCTGGGGTGAAATGCAGAATTCAGCTTTGCCGCCTGTCCCTCGTGCTACAGACTCTGCCCAGGGATCGCTGTGGCCGCTGCGAATTCACGTCAAGATCTACAGGAATAACCATGGAAAATACTTGGCATGGCTCAGCCCCCCACAGAACACAATTAAATATATCTCACTATTATGCTTTGTCTAAAATTATAGCCCCTTAAATGCCTCTCATGCCTGCCACAGCTGGTGGGTCTAAATTTAGGGGTTCCCTGTGAGTGGCGTGGTGGGATCACACACTCCTGTGGGAGGGCATGATCAGGTCAGCCTGTGGCCACAACATTTTGCTTTCCCAAATCCCTCTGTGAACTTCCACAGCTGTTTGAAGGCCCCTCAGCTGTGCAGGTGTTTCACAGCCACTGGCACAGCTGGGAATGGGATTGTGGTTCCCACTCATCCCAACATCTGCTCACCCATCCCACCACCCCTGGGCACAGCTCTGCCCCTGCCCAACAACCCCAGGGAAGGAAAGGGCTCTTTCAACTCCTCATTTCCCAGTGGGACTTTATTTTTCTTTCCACCACCTCTTGACCTTGGATGTGGAAATAACGTCCAGAGAGCTGAGAAAGTTCTCAGCATCTTCTTTCCTTCCTGCAGACATCAAAAGGGGATTGTGGGCTCCATCACAGATTACATCACGGCTGGTTTTGATCCTCTCAGCAGAGGAGACATAACTCTTCTTCCTCTTTCTTTCTCTGTTTGGGTGTCGATTCTTTCCTGTGTTCTGAAGTTTCTCAGGAGAAAATGTAAACGGGTTTCATAAGCTGATTTTCTGCCCACAGATTTGTACCTTGGTGATTCTCATCCTTGCTGCTGTATGGAAAAAGGATTGACAGGGTTTGGAAAGGACCAGAGCTGCGTGCAGAAAGGACAGCAGGAGTTTTAACAGCCCTGATTCAGTAAAACCCCAGCTGTGCTTCTGTGGTGGGGAGAAGCTTCCAGCAGCTTGGTAATGCTGGTGTCAACTTCTCAGCATGGCCAGGCTCCCCAGATAATCCACGGACATCCCTGGCATTAAATGGGGAAGCCTCACTAAGACTGGAAGTGCAGGGCAAAAAATCAGTATTTCTGATTTTACTGCAAGGTGAGAGCTTGGGCGCCCCATTCCCACAGAGCTCCCAGTTTGGCTGCGGGGCTTCTTCCAAAATCTGCTGGGTGATGGAGCAGAAATGGGACCCTGGGGTCTTCTCAGGTGAGGATCACCTGGTCAAGGACTGTTTAAAGTACCCAAAATCTTATGCCTTTACCTGGGAGCTCCTTTCCCAGAGGGGTTTGCTCCTACCCTGCCTGCCCCAGGTTCCTCATTCAGGGCTTCTTTCCCATCCCTGATGGAGGTTAAAGGGGGAAGGCAAAAAAGGTGAATTACACAGACCAGGATGATCAGGACCAGATCTGCAGCTGCTGCAGCATTTCTTGAGCTGCTCCTGGAGCAAGGGAGCATTGCCTGTGTCCCCAGCAGCCTCACCTCCCGTGTCTCATCCTCTGTGTGAGTGACTCCTGCCTGGACTGGCTACACTGGGACAATACTGATGGGTTTGTGATGTCCTTTTAATCTGCTGGAGAAGCTACTAAATAGATTCCACAGAGGAATTTCCCTTTTCCTGTGTGCGTGTCTGAGAACTCGCTCTGCAGGCAGCACGGGGGTGTGGGCCTGGTCACCATCACCACCACCACCATCATCATCATCATTGAATCACAGAGTCACTGGGGTGGGAAAAGGTATTTCAGATTATTGTGTCCAACCACTCACCCAGCACTGCCAAGGCCACCACTAAACCCTGTCCCCAAGTGCCATATCCACACATTCTTTAACCATCCAGGATGGTGACCCCAGCACCGCCCTCCATCCATGCCCAGAGCTGTCGTGAGGCTCAGCTCAGCCTCCAGCCCAGGTGTCCAGGCAGAGAACACACAAACTGCACGCAGCAACCCCCTGGGGACACCTGGGAGCACGTCCCTGTCACAGCTCCCTGCCACAACTCCATGTCACAGCTCCCACCCCTGCGTAGGACACCAGGGAGGTGACACCCAGCCTGGCATCACCCACAGCAGCCCTCCCTGGGCTGCTTTCAACCTCTGTAATGCAGAAATATCAATGATTTACAGCCAGGAGGGTAGAAAAGAAAAAAAAAAAACCATGGGAATGGGGCGGGGGGGAGGGAAGGTCATTCCAGTTTCTTCCTGCTTGCAGCTTTCGGATACAGGATATGGCTGAATGGCAGCCTCCACGCTGCATTTATTTTTAAGCCACTGATAGCTTGTGGAGTGACCTCGCTGTGCAGCAGCAACATCAGCCAAGGAGCTGTTTTTTTCCGGCCCTTCGACGTCAGATTGCTTCCTTTGACACCTCTGAGAGCCAAAAAATGGGAAGCATTCTCTTCCCAAGGTGACTTTATTTTTTCCCCCTGTGGCAGTGCTGCTGGGGCTCGCTCTCAGGCTCGGGGCTGTTGAGGTGTGGATGGCACTGCCCTGAGGACACGGCCCCTGGGGACAGCTGGAGGTCACTGCTTTAGGGCAGAGGTGCCTAAATTATCTGATCCTTAGGAAAAAAATTGCCTTGGCTGGAGCCAGAGTTGGGGCAACTTGACCTCCGTTTAAAAGACTCTGGAATACACTTGTGATTTTTTTTTCTTTTTTATTTTTCCTTTTCAGGGCAGCTGGGGCTTTCCAGGATATCCCAGCTCCCATCTCCATAACCTGTTTACTGAAATCTTAGATTTAGTTTCCCAAGCTCATTCACAACTTAGTGCAAACGACTGAGCACCGCTCAAGGATCTGAACACCAGGAAAATGCTTCACCCCCAGTTTTGAAAGCATTTTAAGCACCCTCACACAGAAATAACACTAAAATCTCCCAGGGTTTATTTGTGACTACAGCAAATTTCTTGCCTAATTTTGCCCATCCCTAAGCCACGGCTTTGCACTGAGTTCCTGATTACACCCACGTTATCAGTGTGGGAGATGTCTCTGTCCATTCCTCCACTGCAAACTGGAAGAGAGGATTTTATTTTAAAATAAGGATGGAATTGGTTCAGCTCGAGGTGCAGGTGCAGTCCCAGTTGCAGCTTCTTTTTTCAGAACCTCTGGGAGCAACCTGGTCTAGTGGGAGGTGCACCTGCCCTGGAACAAGGCGAGCTTTAGATCTCTTCCAACCCAAACCATTTCACGATGATTCCACCAGAAAATTCCTTGGAATTCAACAGGAAGATCTTGCCTGGAGGACACCATCATGTGGGTAAATGAAGCTGCCCAGTGCTGCTCTGCACAGACCTCCAGGGCTGTTATGGGGCTGGAAAAAGGGGACAGCCCAAAGCTGGGACGTGCTGGGCCCCATCCCCAGCTCTGCTTTGTCTCTGTCCTGCCTCCAGCACCTCAAAGCCACAAAAATCTGCCTGACAGGGATCCTTCAAAGGCTCTTCTTCCTGCGTCACCCTCCAAGGAGAGGGCACCAGGGCTCAGATAGGGATTTCTGAGCCCAGAAATGTCAGGAGGAAGTGATGGACTCGGAGGAAATTCTTGTGACGGTCTTGGAGGAAGCGGGAGATGTGAAAATACACGATGTATTTTCCTCCCACAAGCTGCGCGCTCTGTTTTTATTATCATAAACCTGGGCCCGGAGGATGTCAGCTTGTTTATTTATTTGTTTAAATGAGGTTTCGCTCCTTGTTCAAACATTCCCATGTTGGCAGCTGCTGCTCTGCCAGGCCCCGTCCTCCCCTCCTGTAACCAGGGACATTCCAGCCCAGGCAGCATCTCCAGCAATTGGGAGGTGCTGAAGGTGGGGGGAATTTTTGGGTATCCCCCCAGGGTATCACTGGACCCCCCTGCAATGGTGCCACCACCATGTCCTCGTGTGTGTCACCGCAGCCTCCCTGGGCTCATGCCTCCTCTCCAAACTCTCGGAGCACAATCAGGAATATCCCATTTTTTGGCCTGTCCCCGAGTCTTCCACTTCCAAGTCTCCTCCTTGCCACCCTCACTGTGCAGAGCAGTTCCTGCAGGTGTGTGCTGGAGATGGTTGCCACCAGTGCGCACTTTCCTGTCGTTTGGAGGTGTTGCCTGCAATAACTGTTCTGGAAAATCCCACTGCCCACCTGGATCCTGAGGGCTTTCCAAGGGCTGCCCAGGCAGTGTTGGATTTTGTGGTGGTGATGGCCCCTTCCACCCAACACCTCCCCCAACACCTGGGGCTGTTGCCAGGGATTCTGAAGGATTCCAGGAGCCCCACATGGACCCAAATAACACAGCTCAGCCCAGGTCCTGCTCTCCCCACTACAGAGGTGAGGGGGATTTATTTACCGCCTCACACTGGTCAGCCCAAGGCCCTGGGCTGGGGGGCTCTCCCCTGGACAAGGGGCTTGTCCCCCTGGCTGATCCTGGCCTCTCCCACAGGGTCACTCTGCCAGGAAGCTGCTCTCGCCCTGTGGAACCACGGGAGATGCACCTGGGAGGAGAAGCACTTTGCTGGAGGAAGAAAACAGGATCTCACATATAAACAACATCCTCAATGGCTCAGCAAGTGAGTCGCTCTTTCCAGAGCCTGTTTTTGAGCTGCTGTTGTGTCCCCATGGCCCCTCCAGCTACAAAGTTAAATTAAACCAAGTAGGAACCACCAGAGCCCCCGGGATGGGGCTGTCCCACTGCTCTTCCAACCCTCCATTCCTGGATGGACCCAGCTACAGCAAGTGCTGCAGAGGTGGAAGGTAAGAATAACTCCTGCCTCCTTTCCAGGAGATGTGTGGGGCTGGAATGTACCTGTAGGATGGAAATTCCACCTTCCAAGACATTCACGATTAAGCCAAAGCTTATTTGGGGCTGAAATAAGTACATTGGACAGAGCATCTCTTGGGTCAAAGCTGGGGCTTTCCCACAGACTCACTTGTGCTCCTTCCAGAGGATTCCTCATCAGGCAGAGAGTTTTTCTCAATTTTGCATCCGGGTGATAGAATGTCCACATTTCTGGAATGCATTCTCTGGTGTTCTGGACTCCTTGGTCACGGCATCAAGGTGAGCACCCCACACAGACCTGAATTTTGACGAATTCACAAAACAAAAGCAGACAACTTTTATTTTTAATCATTTATTCCTTCCTCCTCTCCACAAAGCTCAGATAACTGAGTGTCAGAATCTGAGGTATTGATGATTCTGAGACTGTAGAAAGTCTCTGTCTGTCAGCCCCGCTGCCAAAGCAGAAGCCATAATTCGTCTGTGCTGGTTTCAAGGTTGTTTATTTTGTTTATCTCTAACATGTTCTGCTGCCCTGCCGCAGCTCTGTCCTGCAGGGCAGCGTGTGGGGCTCTGCCCTCAGTGGGATGGTACAAACATTAAATACCACAAACTACCTGTGCTGGATTTACAATAACGTGCCAATATCTGTCACCTACGTTGGACAGTGTGTCCCCAGCCTGAACCAACAGAAAAATGCCAACACCACAGTGAAACATGGAGGGCATGAAGAAGGAGAAAAAGGACAAGGCCCACCCAATTTCCTCCATCTTGTCCCCTTTGGACCCCTCATCTAGAATCCTAAAATTTTACTTTTGCACCCGTGCCACACTTAATTATTACTTATATCAAACACTCAGAGCTGGTAATTCATCCTGTAAGATTGAAAACTCTTTTCCATGGACAGAGATCACAGCCAGTGTCTCTGGGGGCTCTGTCCAGGGGGGTTCCTGACCCCTGCCAGGGTCCCAGACCTGCCAGGGCAGCCAGAGGGAAGCCCTGGGTTCCCACAACTGAGGACAGCATTGTAGCAGCCAATGAGTCCAAATCAAAGCTTCTTCCCCAAGGGATCCCACTGGACCCACCGGGACCTGGAACATCCCGAAGGGTTAAACTGATGCCCAGCACAGGAAACCTGCAGGCAGAGCCAGATTCCCAGGGAGGAAACCTTCTGTTTGTGGTGGGAGAGAAGATGAGTGAAGCTCTACCGCGGCTCGCGAGCGGAGCAGAGGTCAGCGGCGTATCCTGCTGCAAACTTCCTGAGCAACCTCCGAGGAGAAAACAACAACCCCGGCGTGGCGTGGCACGGGATGGGACCTGGCGGGTTTGTTTTGCACTCTGATCACCTTGGACCTACTTTCTCACCCTGGCTGGTGCTGCACGGTCTGTCCTGCCCCAGCTCCAGCTCCTCCTGCTGCCCCAGAGCTGGATCCTGGACTTTGTTAAAGCTTCTCTGGTGTGACTGGTTGTGGTTTTATGCCTTGGATTGGAGTAGAGAGGCAGAACTGGAGAGGAGGGAAGAAAATGAACCTTTCAGGCTCTTTGAGAGCTCAGGAGGAGGACAGCAGCCCCACAACAGCTCAACAGAAGGAAAATCCACCAAAACTTCCTGTATTATCTGTTTTTGCTTCTGAATCTCAGGACATGGAGCAGAAGGCTGAGGGATAATTGTGGGAATGCTCAAGGAAAACACCAGTGGGACTCAAAGTGCCTCCTTGCCTACCCCAGGTAGCAAAAGTTGGGACAAAGTCCACAAAAAAGGGAGAAAAAATTTCTCTGCTGCTTCATCCATCCCTGATTTGCATTAAAATGAAGGTTTTTACAGTTGGATGCTCTTGCAAAGAAAAAAAAATCAAGGTAGAAAATGCCCAGTATTTTATGCCAGAAATGATGTTTAGATAGAAATGGCTCAGAAGTTTCAAAGCTGAAGTGTGATGTAAATATTCATATTTCAATATTCATGAAGTGTGAGAAATCATTTTGTTCAATGCAGTTTTTCTGTGTGCTTCTTTAGCAAATATTTGGGAGAAGGACGAGGCTCCTGGAGTTTGAAATTTTCTTTTTAAGAACACGGATCCAACACTCAAAAAGGGCCAGCTCAGATCTCCCTTTGGGCATCTGCTCATTGCTGGGGGAGGAGCATCCCTGGTGGGATTTTAGTGGTGGTTGAGATGCTGGGATGTGCAGTGACACTGCGAGGGTGTGTCCTCCTGTCCCCCACAGCCAGGTCCTCCTGTCCCCTTCCTTTCTTCCACCTTCCCTGGGAGGCTGGGAAGGCCCTGAGGGTGCCCAGAGAAGCTGTGGCTGCTCCTGGATCCCTGGAATGTGCAAGGCCAGGTTGGACAGGGCTTGGAGCACCCTGGGACAGTGGAAGGTGTCCCAACCCATGGCAGGGGTGGCACAAGATATTTTTTAAGATCTCTTACAACCCAAACCATTCCATGATTCTGTGATCCCATAGACCATCCTGTGAGTGATCTAAGATGGAAAGTCCAAGGATCCCAAGCTCAGCTGCTCTTGAAGAAGTTCAGAGACTTCCAGGCTTCCCAACACCCACTGACACCACAAGGAATGGCCAAATCCAGACTGAACCAAATTGTAATTCCTTCTTTTCCCTTCCCTTGGGATCCGGCCACAAGACCTGTCCCTGGGCCACCACCATGGGACTTCCTGTGCCCAAAAGCTGGACAGGGACAAGCTCTGGAGGCCAGGGATGGCAGCAGTGCCACCCCTGGAGCACCACTGATTGGTTTTGCTTAATTGGAATCTGATGATCCCGGGGTGGTTACATAAAATGCCGTTAGGATGCGGTCGGCATTGTTGCACGGAAATGTTTTCCATTATATTTTGCTGTCAGCAAATGCTGGTGTGAAACCAGTTTGCAGCCCTCATGTGGCCACCATGAGGAGATTGGGGAAAGCACTGGAGTCTCCCTCCAGGAGGATTTGTTATCCTGGTCACCTGGAGTGGGAGCAGCATCTTTCCTGTGGGCAGTGGGATGCATAATTTTGTGCTGGAAAGGACAATCCCACAGGTCTGGGGGCTCCACAGGACCCACCAAGGCTTTCCTGATGAGTGCCCCCAGCTCTTCTCATCCATGAATGCTGCTTGTTGCCTCTTCCAGTCGTATTTTCCACACCGTTTCTGGGAGGATAAAGTGCTGAGTCACAGGATCCAAGGAATCCTGAGCAGAAGAGTCGCAAGGGACTCCTGTTTGTTAAGATGTCTGGGATGCTTCCTATTAAATAATAACAAAATGCTGCAAGAATAACTTGGCAGCTCTCCGCCCCCACCAGGCTGATGCTCAGAGTGAGTTTGCCTTCCTAAAATTCCTTTAAGTGTCTCGACAAGTTGCAGGGGAGGAAGGAAGGACACTTCACTCCCGACTTTTCCCTGATGAAGTTCTTTTAGTGAGTCTTGAGAAGATGGGGAGGAGGAGAAATTCCTCTTTGAGTCGTGTTCCTGGCAGTGGCCACGGTTGGTGCACAGTGGATTTGAGGATAAAGCAGGGACAGGTCGTGGATCCCAAAGATCTGGCAGATCTGGGGTGCAGATATGGGGTAGTGGCTTTTTTCACTTTGTGGGGAAGGATTAAAAACCTCCCTGTGTTTGAAAATCAAAAGCAAAACTGCTGTCAGCATTTAATTTGCATCTCCATTTCTGGATCTCACTTAACAGTCTTCAGCTATTTTAATTTATATATAATTATAGATCAGATTTAATTTATACATATTTTAAAAACCTTACATTTGCATGGGCATATCTTGTGGATGTTATTGTCTTTTCATTGTGAATTGAAGAAATTTGCCTGCTGTTTTTATCAGAGCAGCTCTCCTGGCCTGGGCGGCACCAGCTGTCCCTGAACACAAGGCTGGCTCTTCACAACTCTCCACGGCTGGGAAATCTTCCCAAAATGCTACAATTTCCCCTCCTGAATTCAGGCTGCTGGAAGTTGAACCAAATAAAAGATCAGATACATTGTGCTGATCTCAGTATGAGTTTTGGTTTGGATTTTTTTAATGAGGAATGCCATACAGAGGGTTTGTTAAAATGCTTTGCAGGAGTTACTCCTTCACTTTGGAAATCTTTGGAAGAGTCTGATCTGAAATTCCAGAATTTCAGTCCATATTTGCCACATATTCCGCATTTCTGCTTTCCCTCCATTTGCTCCTTAAATGTCAGGGATTTTCATGCTCCCCTTGAGGTCACCTGTGTTAGTGGCACATGGATCTCCCCTCTAACAGGAAAATAGGTGAGGCTGGCTTGGCTCATCCCCATGCAGTGAAGGCTCTAAGGATGTAAAAGAACATCAGGATGAACCTACAAATAATGGGAGGATCTGGAAACTGTGGGAGAAGGCAAAACTGACCCTGGGTGCAGTGGGGAAGTTTTTTAACCCTCAGAGCAAGAGACGCTGGAGGAACCTTTACCCACAGAAGACGAAAATCAACCAAATGTTAAAGGTGGAGCTGAATCCCTTTGGGAATGTATGTGTGCAGTGGGATGGGGTGCAGGGATGCAGTGCCCCTGCGCATGCTTGTCTTCACAGCTGGCTCAGAAATGGTTCTAAAACAAAAAAATAAACAAATACAATAATTTACTTTGTCCTAAACTGGGCTGGAATATGGTAAAAGGCAATTTACCACTGATTCAATGTGTTTAAGTTTTTTTTTCCCTGTGAGCTTGTGCCTGTCTTTTTATAATAGCTGGAGGATCAGTGTGAAGTCCTGAGTCAGGAAAAGAGCTCCCCTCAATCCATCCCCTTGCTTTGACTTGAGAGTGATCCATGCATGTGCTTAACATTAAGGTTCTGCTTCCAGGCTGTCCTGAATAATAGGCTTGAGTGTATTTTGAGAACTCATTTTTACTTTTTATTACAATAATAACTTCTGCAGTGACATGAATTCCAACAGGGAGCCCTGAGGAATAACATCCCCTTCCAAATGGTTTTCCTCTTTACACTGGAATTAGAGCACATATGAGCAGAGCAGCCCATTACAAGACAAAGCACTTTCCAGAAGGTGAATTTTTCTCAGCCTCACAACAGTTCCTTTATAGTCAAAGATTAATTCTATTACTGAGCTCTGCTCCTGCAAATTGCAGTCAAATGGAACATTAATGAAGGAAAGCAGGGACCCTGCTAAGGAATTGCTTGTGAAGGGTGCAGCTCTCGGAGGTGCTGAGCTCCTGGAGTTAGGGTTGGCCTTTCTTTCCTTCTTTCTTTTTCAAATTTCCCACTGGAATTCCACGAGATGATGTGTTTGCAAAGCTGTCCTGCTGCCATTCCGACAGGATATTGCACTGCTCCCAGAGCAGAACCACCACAGACCCTACACCTGGGGGATGTGGAGGTGGCTCATAATTCCCTCTGTGCCTCATGGGAATTCCCATCCAAGCCCTAAACAGCACTGGCACTACAAACTCTGCCCACAAGGTTGATGGGAGAGAGGAACAACCCCAGGCAAGGCCATAAAACCAAGGAAGGTGGAAAACAACTGGAACTCCAAAGGAAAATGCTGAGGCAATGCCTCAGGCACAGGGTGGGATTGTTGGGGTGTCTGTGCAGGGCCAGGAGCTGGACTTGTGGGTCCATTCCATCTCATTCCCAGGATATTCTGGGATCTTGTGAAATGTAGATCCATGCTCAGTTACTCCTGGAGCTGGCTGTGGGATGGGATGAGTGGTGGCTACCCTGATGTGTGAGGAGGAGGAGAAAAGGACCTCATCCAACCAGGATTGCTTCTCTTGCATCCCTTCAGCTCTGCATGCTCACATTCCTGAAAATTCCTCTTGATTCATAGCAGCTTTCCTTTTTTTCTTGTCTTTGGTGGGTTTTTTTTGTTTTTTTTTTCTTCTAGGAAAAATATTCCTTTCAGTGTAATCTAAGACGAAAAATCAAACATTTACTTTCAGGCTCATGTTTTATCTCCCCATTCTCTGACAGCCTGAGCCACGTCTGCTCTGCAGGGAGGAGGTGATAAACTCAGCTTACTCACACTCCCCTCTCAGTGTCTTCATGGGAGAGCAATGACGACAAGATTTCCACTTAAAACCAAGCTGCAGAAAGCAAAACGAAATTCAGAGTCAGCTCATTTTACCTGTTATTTAAAAAAGAAACAAAAGAAACAACAACCCCCCCAAAAAAGCCAGTTTAAAAAAAACCCACAGCAATGGGAGAAATGAGCAATATCTGCCAAATAAAATCAGTCACTTGCTGCTCATATTAGTCAGGAGAAGAATAAACTTTTAGATGGGCAAACAGTGAAACAGCTCCCCAAGGGTAATTGGAAAACAATGAGTCAAGATTCCTGCTGGAACCTTAACTGTGCTGTGATTTCCTGGGAAACAGCACCTTGCTGGTGGTTGGTACCTGGTACCTGGAAATAGGGAGTTATTTAAACCAATCTTTTACTGCAATCTACACAAGAGATGGAGCTGATGCCTCAGGTTTAGCTTTTATATTTTCACATTCTGTGCTGCTTTAGTGTGTGGGTCTGGGATTTATACCAGGGGACGCTGAGCTCTCTGCACAGAGCAGAGACAAAACAATTCCTGCTCCAGCTGGGCACCAAGGACAAATGATCCAAACCTCAGCCCAGGAGCACAAACAAGCAGGATGGAGAAAAACAAGCAGGATGGGACTGCCTGGGCTAAAGCTGGAATGGGACAATGAACTCCAAGGTGCCAATGGAGCAGAACTGATCCCAGGGAGAGCCCCCGGGAGCGCTCGTGCATTTTGGGGCCATTTTGGTTCATTTGGGTGCAGCCCTGGCTGGGCTTTGGTGCTGCCCAAGGTGGATCCATGGAGGAGATGCTTTGAATAAATCCCTGCTTTATTCTGGAGCTCTGTCCAGCCTCTGTTCCAGCTCAGCCTTCTCAAGGCATCAGAGCAATTGAGCTGGTTTGGGTGGGAGTGCAGGGTTTATGTCACTTCTCCTGTTTTTGGGATCCCACCTGGGCAGGTGCTGCCCAAGGCCAAGCAGGAGATGCTGGGACTCACCTGAGGAGCCCATGGTGGTCTGGAGCACCTTTCCTCCCAAACTTTTCCTCTTTCCCCAACATCAGGGAGACTTCAGGGCTGGACAGAGCAGAGCAGGGACCTCTGGAGCAGCTGTGAGCCCCCAGCAGTGCTGAGCACTGGGGAGGAGGAGCAGCTTGTGGTGAGGAGCTCCGGAATTCCCAAGGAATTCTGTCGTGCAAATTGTGCTTTGCAGCACCAAATTCCGAGGAGTTTTTCACAGTGATGGGTTCACAGGGAGGCTGCCTTTGCAGAAGTTCTGCCAAATTTTCCCTGGGACTTTTTCTCTCTTTTTTGTATTTCTCAATACCTTCGGGATTTCTCTGTTTCTTTGGGATTTTATCCCAGAAAACAAAGCCGTGTTGTCAGCATCTTCCCAACTGCCCTGAAAGATGCAGTTGCATATACTCAGGTTTAGATGCAACATTTAGCAGAGAAATTACATTTTCCTGCCCTTTGAACTCTCCTGGAGAGTTAAAAGGAGTTTAAGGAGTTAAAGGGAGTTAAAGGGAATTAAAGGGAGCAGAATCCTCCAGTGCATCTCCCTGGCTCCTCCAGCATTCCCAGTGCACTCTGGAGACCCCAAAAACCATCAGGACCCCATAATCACTGTTCCCATTCTCCATGTGGCATCTCAGCCCACCTCCAGGGCATTTTCCAGACGCCCACTTCCCATGGGAGCTGGAGGCTCCTGAGAGCTCCCACATTGCTTTTCCCCGTGGAAATTCCCCTCTTTTCCACCTCCAGGACCCCTTTTAGAGAGCCCAAGGAGCTTTCCCCACCTCCTGCTTGTTGCTTTGCGTGTTTTGGCAGGTGCCTGCTGCTTCTACAATGGAGAAGCTTTTGTGCCTCTCCAGACAAATTCTTTGTAGGTGCAGCTCCAGCAAAACCTTTGATGTGTTGGGCCGAGAGGTCACCCAAGGAATGTCCATGTTTGTCATCAGAGATTGGGGCCAAGTCCTGCTCACCTCCCAAAATAACGCCTTTGAAGTCGGGAGAAATGCTTCACAGGCACAAGGGGAAATTTTGGGCACTGGAACATGAAGGTAAATTTCACATCATGACCTTTTACTCTTTTTCTTCTTAATTTATTGTTTCACGGAAATCTTTCCTCCCTCCTTCCCCCCCCACTTTTTGCCTGAACTTGACACCGATGTTGGTCAGGCAAAAAGTCAAACACCCAATAATCATTGGAAAACTGGTCCAGGAGAGTTCAAAGGGCAGGAAAATGTAATTTCTTTGCTAAATGTTGCATCTAAACCTGAGTTTATGCAACTGCATCTTTCAAGGCATGGGGGTTGGGAAGGTGCTGACAACACGGCTTTGTTTTCCGGGATAAAATCCCAAAGATATGGAGAAATCCCAAAGATACGAGAAATACAACAAAGAGAGAAAAAGTCCTGGGGAAAATTTGGCAGAACCTCTGCAAAGACAGCACCAGATGCCCCCAAAGAGGAAATTACAACATGTGGCAGCTGTGGTTTTTTGGTTAAGCAACTTTTTCTCAAAGTTCAAAGCATCTGGGGAAAGTAACTGCTAACAGGGTGAGACAGATTTATGGAGCCCACACATGGCAATATTTTGGTATAAAATTAGTAAAAAATGATTAAATCCCCGAGATGAAGAGATTAATTCCTCTGAGTTTGCATTCTTTGAAGAGCAATCATATTTTGACTTTGTCAACTGGAAGAACTGAGTAATTTCTTGGATTAACTGATCACAAGAGTTGTAATCCATAATAAAAGTCCAGGCAAAGCTGCCAGGCTTTTTTTCTCAAAGGATTTGGGTAATGAGTTGATTGGGCATTAACTGAATGCATCCCAGACTGCAACCCCGTGCCCTGGATCTAAAGGGGGATTCAGGAAGATGAGGCACTTCATCAAAGCTTTCAACATCTTTTTCTAATATGGGGAAAATGTTTGGTTTTATGAGTTGCTGGATTGGTCAGTTTGGGAGAAGGGTTTTATATAAATCTCTGTTGCATGGCATGACCACTGCCTGGACTCAGGTAGCTTGGCTCCAATGTGATATAAATATATCAAAACATACATAAACCCCTAGAAATATCCTTTCTAGCCACAAAGAGGACAATTTGCAGCAGTTCCCACTGCAGGTTTGTGATTATTCTCTCTTTTTACAGCACTTCTGTGGTTTTATCCTTTGTGTTTCAGTGAGAGCCAGAAGACACCCTGACCATCTGCTGCCAGACTCAGGGTTTTAAATGCCATGTGTGGAGCTAATAAAGCCCTAAATTAAATTCCTAAACTAAGTTAATGCTTGGGGAGGCTGTGGGTACCTGCAGGAATGGCAGCATGAGGTGTTTCCCTGCCTGGTTCCCTCCCTTTGCAGCAGCTCCTGCTCCTCCAGTGCTGGCACGTGCTGTGAGCCAGATCAGGGAAATGATGCTCCTCAAAATTAAACCAAATGTTCTTTTGCTGCTGGGCTCTTTCCGAGCCAGCTCCATCCCCAGGCTGCTCGGTGGTGCAATCTCCAGCTGTGCTGGCACAGAGGGAGCCTGGCTCGGGGTGCTGGGAGCTGAGCAGAGGGCTCAGGACCAGCCCTGAGCACTCCAGAGTCTGAAATCATGGTCAGGAGAAGCTCCAGAGGTTTGGGGTTTACTGTTTTTCACCTCCCTCCATGTCTGCACCGAGTTAATGGGGTGACACTGTCACAGGAATCATTAAATCAATTTAAACCCTCCTGGATCCTTCTCCAATCCTTGTGGTCCAGCAGGGCCCTCTGCACAGAACAGCCAGCTCATCACATGAACTTCGTTCAGATCTTCCAGGAGGCTTTGTGTTTTCACCCCAAAACCTTTGGTGGGCCTGACCCACTCTCTCAGACTGAATTAACCCTTCTGCTGATGGGGCAGGGCAAAAAACCTGCAGGCACCCCAGAATGGGGAGGGATGAGGAGAGGCTGAATGTGCTTTTTAACCCTTTCCTCCTTCTGACCTGCCTGTCCTGGGGTATAGTGGCCATCCCTGGTGTGAAGTGGCCATCACTGGTATGTAGTGGCTATCACTGGTATGTAGTGGCTATCACTGGTGTGTAGTGGTCATCACTGGTGTGAAGTGGCCATCACTGGTGTGTAGTGGCCATCACTGGTATATAGTGGCCATCACTGCTATATAGTGGCCATCACTGGTGTACAGTGGCCATCACTGTGGTATAGTGGCCATCACTGGTGTGTAGTGGTCATCACTGGTGTACAGTGGCCATCACTGGTGTGTACTCTCTATTCCTGATGTGTCCTGGCCATCTCTGGGGTGTAGTGACCATCCCTGATCTTTAGTGACCACCCCTGACATGCAGTGGTCATCTCTGATGTGCACTGGCCATCCCTGCAGTGCAGTGGTCATCTCTGCAGTGCAGTGGTCATCCCAGGTTTGCAGTGGCCATCCCAGGTCTGCAGTGGCCATCCCTGCAGTGCACTGACCACCTCTGATCTTTAATGGCCATCCCTGATCTTTAATGGCCATCCCCGCAGTGCACTGACCACCCCTGATCTTTAATGGCCATCCCTGCAGTGCACTGACCACCCCTGATCTTTAATGGCCACCCCTGATCTTTAATGGCCATCCCTGCAGTGCACTGACCACCCCTGATCTTTAATGGCCATCCCTGCAGTGCACTGACCATCCCTGATCTTTAATGGCCATCTCTGCAGTGCACTGACCACCCCTGATCTTTAATGGCCACCCCTGATCTTTAATAGCCACCCCTGCTGTGCACTGGCCACCCCTGATCTTTAATGGCCATCCCTGCAGTGCACTGGCCATCCCTGCAGTGCAGTGGCCACCCTGGGGTGATCCCACCGACGTGCCCCACACACCTGTGGCCAGGGACACTCTGCTCCCCCATGCCAGGGGCACACAGGTGTTCCCACATGGAAATGGCACTTCCAGGAGGCGGGAGAGGCCGGAGGAAGCCGCAGTCACGCGAGCTGCCTGTGGTTTGAGGAGCAAGCGCCAACATCTCTCACTCTCACTGTCCCAGCATTGCTCCCAGGGCAAACTGATCTGCCTTTAATCTGCTCTGACCACAGGACAAATGGTTTGAATAAAAGCCTGCCTGACTGAGTCACTCCGCTCTGGCTTTTGGGGGATGCACTGAGGAGCGATGCTTTGCTCTGCCTGAGTGACAAAATCAATATAAGAGAAACGTTTTTGTTGTGTGGTGACTAAGAAAAAAGAAAGAAAAAAAAGGAAAAAGAGACAAAGAGAAATTTGGGTGGGATGTTTGTGCACGATGGAAGGAAAATTAAAGGAAAGAGAGAAGTCACTTTTCTTGGAAGAGCAGGTAAAAGTAGGAACAGATAAACACAGGTGTGGCAGGCACATTCTTCTCCCTTTCAGGATTTTTCATAGAGAAGCACAGAGGAAAGAAAGAGAAAACAATTTCTATTTCTGCTCCTTGTTTTTCTCATGTGGAATGTGTTTGGAGAATTGTTTACCTGGGGTGATTGCTTGGTTGGATTCTGGTGAGGATTGTTTGAGCCTGATGGCCAATCCAACCCACCTGGGGCTGGGCTCTCAGAGAGGGGCACGAGTTGGGAGTGAGTTAGATTTGGTAGTAAGAACAAGTGGGTTTGTAGTTTTAGTATCTCCTTTAAATTGTATATTAATGTATTGTAGTACAGTTATAATAAGGAAATCATTCAGCCTTCTGAACTGGAATCAGACATCATCATTTCGTCCCACCGGGTTCACCTGCATTTACAATTCCAGGGAGGGTGAGGGCTCTGCTTTAGCCCCCGAGCTGTTTTCTGGGAGCAGGCAAACATCCATGGGTTCACTGGGGTCCTTCCTCTGCCTGGGCAAGGAGAGGCAGGCCCTGAGCAGGGACAGCATTCCAGGAAAGAGGAGAGCCAAGAGAAATGTCCCGTGCTCGTGGTGGCGGAGCTGGCTGCAGTTGTCAGTGGCGTTTGGGTCCCAGGGGACGTGGAGCTCTTTGTGGAGGCCACGGGCTGGGCACAGGGATCAGAGCAGCCCCTGCCCCTGCCTGCGCTGTGCTGTGCAGTAAAACCTGCTGGGAGCCCCTGCTCTGGCTCTTCCCCATCGCCACACCTTGCCCAGGCCTTGTTGTCACCAAAGATCCCCCTCAGAGCTCTGCAGCCTCGGCTGGGGACTCCAGGCTCTTCCATCTCATCGCCCTGAGCCTCGTGGGACTGTGGGAATGTGAGCGCTGAAGGCTCTGAGGGGATGAAATCCCAGCAGATTTCACACAGCACAAGCCACACCGCCCATGGGACAAGCTCTGCCTTTCCCCCTCTTTCCTTTTTAATGAGAGCGTTTCTAATGATTTTTGGGGAGCTTTAGGTAATATCCAGCTCTCAGTGAGAATAACAAGAAATTCCCACTGATTTTTTTTGGGGGTGTAGGAGAGTTTTCATATCCAGCAATCCTTCTGCAAGGAAGGATTTGCCATGTGGAGCATCCCTGCCCATGACTACACCTTGTAGAAATGATCTCCTAACCTTTGCTGGTCTGGCAGCTCTGGACTCCTCCCTAATTCCCTGCAAAAGCCATCAGGGTGTGGAGCTTGAGATCCCATCACTGTTTTCCCAGGATATGTGGTTGCACAGTATTTTTAGGGACATTTCTCTGTTGATTTTTATCAAAATGCTGTTCAGGATACATTCCTAATGCCCAGAGAGCCACTGAAAATTTGGAATATTGGTGCCTTTACAGCAAGCAGTGCAGGGAGAAGAATGTTCCCTTTGATGCTGATCAGTTGTGAGCATGGCTGGGCCCTTTTGGAGCTGATTCCACAACTTTTCCTTTAAAAGTCAGGAAAGTGCTTTCCCAGCATTTCAAACATTATGAGACACAGCCTTTTTGGTGGGAAAGAAAAAGACAAATGGGAAAAACGTGGTGTTTTTTCACTCTCTGAAAGAAGTCGTAGCCACAAAAAATGGAGAGTGTGTGCAGAATTGAAATGCTGAACTCTGACCCCACAACATTTGCAGCTCCAGTGTGAAGAAAGAGGCTCTCCTTGGTTTTCCAGGTCTTTCCCACGTGTAGCCCACACTTTGCAGACACGGGACACACTTAAGGACTTGTCTTTTGTGGTGTTTTGGGGTTGTAAACACAACAAAGTCAGCAAAGATCACGAGATCCCCGCGTACTTCCCTTGATTGTCTCTGGATTACGTTGTTGAAGGTGAGTCAGTGTTTATCGATATAAAAATGTAAGGAACAATGCAGGATCAGAGCTCTGCGTTTTCCCATGTGTTCATTGTCCCGTCACTCGCTCTAAAATCCCTGGGATGGGCAATTAATGAGGGGACACCTGGTTTTTTGGCAGAACCCGGCTTTTATTTTTAAATTCTAAGTATTTTAAAGTATTCTCTGAAAGTGGCTGCAAAGACAGGAAAACAAACCCTGCGCTCGTGGTGGGAGAGGAAAGATGTTTGCTGGGCAAAGGCAGTGCTGGCGTTGCAGATGCAGAAAATCCAGGCTGGCTGCAAGGAAGGATTGAACTGAGACTTCTTCTGTGCTTCATCTGCAGTCCAGGAGTGTGGATTTGGGATACCCCTCCCCACGGAGCTGCAACAAGGGGGATCCCAATGATTCCTGACCCTATAAAATAGGAAACATCCCACCAGGATGCTCAGTGCAGTACTGAAGTATTTCTTGTGTGTCTGCAAGGCTTATTTTTTCCATCTCTTCTTTATTTCCTCACTCATTGATGGCTCCAGTAGCCCGAGACACTGAAATCTTGCAGCCAGATTTCTAATTTGAGAACCTCTTCGCTGTTACTACAAGACCAGCCGGGCTCTGAGCAACTCCCCCCTTTCCTCTGCTGCTCCTCAGAGCTCCTGGAAGCAGAAGTTCTGTTTTGCAAGATGTTTACACTCAGCAAACACAGGGGGAAATGGTCATTTGCAGAGCAGCTTTGGCCAGAAAGCAGCAACAGCCACACCAGTGGATCCAAAAATAGCTGGAGGAGCGAGCAGAGGGAAGGAGAAGTGGTGAAGTCTCGAAATTTGTCACCCAGTGGGAAAAACAAACTCTCTGCCCACGTCTTGTTTTCTGCCTGGCAGGCAGACAGACAGTCCCAGCTCCAAGGGGTGAATTGCAGAATTGCAGAGCTAAAAGGTGACATTTGCTCTGTTTTGGAGCAATTCAGTGTCACGTGTAACCTGGCAATGCCATCAGCTCTGAGCAGTGAGCAACCCATGAGGACAGAAAGGCAAAGGGCTGTGGGTGGGACCTGTTGGTTTTGGGTTCTTCCTTTAATTCCGAGTTACCTCCCAGCCCAAGGACTCGGGAGAGATCCCACAGCTTCTTTGGGGGTGGTTTGTTTGGTTTTTTGTTGTTGTTTTGGCAGGCAATGGAGCCGTGAAAGCTGAATCCAGGCAGAGCAGGAAGCACAATTCCCCCTGCTCCTCACAGATGGATCCACCAGCCCTCCCTCATTCCCATGTGTGAAAAACATGTTTATTCTGTTGTGAAAATGCAAAAAGTTTAATAAAGAATAATAGGAGATAAAGATTATCGAGTAAAGGTTATTACAGCCAGGTGCATTTTGGCACTCAGCCAAGCCCACACCATTATGTTTGGAGATGCTCTTAGATATTTTTCCTTTTACATCAGCCTGGTGCATATTCATAGATTCTTATGTATAGAAAACTTTTTTTTTTTTTAAACTAGTTTATGTATTCTAAGAACTGCTTAGTGTGGTTTTTCTTTGGGTCTGCTTTTTTAGAGTAGGTGTATTTTTGGGTTGTGGTTTTAGGGTTTTTTTATTATCACTTTTAGTTTTTGCCCCATCCCACACTGTTTTCAACTGTTGATAGTTGTATATCTGTAGTAGGTGTCTACTTCATATATTTACTAGATGTTATCTCATCCAAGCAGGTATTTCAACACAAATATATCAGTTATTTTACTATTCTGTCTAAGCTTAATTAACAACAGAAATAAAAACTATCTCTTTATAACAAAGTTACTTTAACACCATATTGAGAGGAGTGACAGATTTGTCTTTAAAAACAAGCTGTGGGTCTGCTGGTGGATAAAATCAGCACTGAGAGATAAAAGGAACAGTGGGAAGAATTCCACTGATTGATGAATGGAAAATATATTTGCATTTAAAAACAAACTGTGGGTTTGCTGATAAATGGAATTTGATATTGAAAGATGAAAGAAACAATGAGGAAAAAAACATAGATTCTGTAAGAATTAAAAGTTAAAAGGGAGGGTTATACATTAGAGGGGAATCTTTAGTATCAGGCATTCCAAGAATTCTGTACCTCTCAAGTGTCTCAGGGAAAAAGAGAAGGGAAATGGGGCTGGGAAATTGAGATAAAAAGGAGTCTGCATCCTCCAAAAATTGGAGTGAGCCCAGGGGAATGCCCCATGGCCTCTCCCTTTATTCAAATAAAGTAAAATTATCTCCGTCTCCTTTTTGGATATAAATCTCTGGTGTTTGTGGATTAATTTTCCTGACATTGGCTCCAGTGGGAATTGGGGTTGAAGACCCTCAGCAGTCCCCAGAGGAGCCTTTCTGCCACCTCAGGTTGTAACTTACACCCCTAACTCCAGGCCTGCAGTGCAGACCTGAGGGAAGCTGCTCACCCCCAAATCCCACGTCCCTGGAGAGCATCCCTGCCTGGCTGGAAACGAGCAGAGTTTGTCATAAATTTGGATACTCTCCATAGAAACATTTCCACGGTGTTTTAAATACATATTATAATATTGGCTTTTCACAAATATTAAAATAAATTTTCTATGTGTTCTCAGGAAAATTAATCCACAAACACCAGATATTTATGTCCAAAAGGAGACAGGGATAATTTTACTTTATCTGAATAAAGGGAGAGGCCATAGGGCATTCCCCTGGGCTCTCTCCAGTTTTTGGAGGACGCAGTCTCTTTTTTATCCCAATTTCCCAAATTTCCCTCTCTCTTTTCCCATTGCCTGAGGTACTTGAGAGGTACGGACTTCCCAGAATGCCTGATACCAAAGATTTCCCTCTAGTGTATAACCCTCCCTTTTAACTTTTAATTCTCATAGAATTTATGTTTTTTTCCTCATTGTTTCTTTCATCTTTCAATATCCAACTCCATTTATCAGCAAAACTACAGTTTGTTTGTAAAGGCAAATATCTTTTTTTTCCATTCATCAATCAGTGGAATCCTTCCCACTGTTTCTTTTACCTCTCAGTGTTGGTTTTATTTTATTACTTCTCTCAAATGCAAGAGGGTCTGATGATGATGGTGGTGATGATGATGATGATGATAAGCATGGGTATGAGGTGAAGAGCAGGTTGGTCTCACTTGAGTGGAACCTCATGAAATATTTGGGGTTCTTGGCATCAGGCAGGTCTGGGGGGTCCTGCTGGAGCTCCAGGCTTGGAAAACAAGAGGCAGCTCTTGGTAATCCCCACAAAAGAGGGAATACAAAAAAAAAAATATACCAATTTCTTGCTATTATTTTAGCCAGCCTGCCAGGTGTGGGGTGTTCTCATAGCCGTATTTTCCATACCTGGATAATTTGCTTTATTTTTTCAGGTACAGAGATACCCTGAGTGCAGAAATTCTGGTGCAAATGTGACGTCAGATGGCTGTAGGTGACATTATGAGGCCATGCAGAACGTGACAACACCAGAATTCATCAGCACCATGTCCCACCAGACACAACAACGAGCTTATTTTTTGTAGAATTATCCTCAGCTTTAAAAATATAGCAGAAAATATGGGCCACAGCAGCAGAATAATCTCAAAACAGGATGTTCTTAAAGTTTCCATCCAAGATCAGCTGCTTTTTAATTAGTCACCAGAGGGACAGAGAAGAAAGTTGCTAATTATGAGAACACCATAAAAATGCAAGCACTGTGGCCCAGTTTTATGGTGGCAACACCTTTCTGTGGATGCAAGAGTGAGCCTGGATTGGCTAATGAATGGAAAAATCTTGGGATTTTTCTTGAACAGCTCACCAAGAGGCATCTGCAGTTATAAAATCAACCATTTCCTTTGGAAAAAGAATGGAAATATTTGACAAAAAGTACCGTCAAGATTGGTTGTTTGGGCTTGTTTAGTTTTGTTTGGTTTTTTTAAATATATCCCAGGAATAATCAAGATGTGCAGTTTTTTGAAAGAGAAATCCTGAATCAAGATGGCATTATTGAAAATCGTTGGTACTCTCAGCATTTTATGATGCCTGAAATCTTCTTTCCAGCTGCTTTTGTTTGCTGGTTCTGCCTTTTAAAAGGATTCTGTGATTCTATGGGTGATTAAGGCAGATAATGAGCTCCACTCAAGTTTGTGCTCCGGGAAATAAGAATAGGAGCAGGGAAGGTCCCTGAGGCATTTCAGACCAACGATTTAAGCTGGTTTCTCATTTAGATTTCTTCAATTTTGGAAATCCAGGCTGACCTCTCTCAGGCCTGATTTTTCAGAAATGCTCTTGGAAAATGAAGGTGCTGAGGGCTCCTTTAAACAAATTAAAATGATTTCTTGTCGGACACAAAATTCAAATTGTAATTCCCCATTATTTACCAACCTGAAGGGACTGATAATTTAATGTCTTTCTGATGAAGTGTTGAAAACTATTGTGCTTTTTTGTTTTTTTGTTTCGTAATTTTGAGGGAAAATACATTAAAATAATCAAGACAGAAGAAAAAACATTGTTGAAACATGTTTTTCTTTTCTTATTAAAGCTGTGAGGGGGTCGACACCTATTTATGGAATCATCCAAAGAAATGTGGAATGTGGCAAACCCTCCTCAACCCACAGAAGTGGCAGCTCTGTGGCAGCTCTTGAGGCCACAGCTGAATAAATCAGCCCAAAATAACAATTCCCAAACATTTCCCTATCAGGATTCAGTCCCACAGGGGGAAAATGGCTGCAAGAGAGGAGATAACAGAAGGGTGCTGCAAAGGAACCCCAAACTCTGAGGTGATTGAGGCAATCCCGAATCAAAGGGATTCCCTGGAGGTCTGGGGTGGCTTTGAAGAGGTTGGGGTGTTCAGGGATGAGGGATTGAGGGGGGGGATGTGGGACTGAGGGATGGGATGTGGGGCTCAGGAATGGGATATGGGGCTTAGGGATTGGATATGGGGATGAGGGATGGGATATAGGGCTTAGGGATGGGATGTGGGGTGAGGGATTGGATGTGGGGATGAGGGATGGGATGTGGGGTTGATGGATGGGATGTGGGGTTGATGGATGGGATGTGGGGCTCAGGGATGGGATGTGGGGATGAGGGATGGGATGTGGGGATGAGGGATGGGATGTGGGGCTCAGGGATGGGTGTGGGGATGAGGGATGGGATGTGGGGATGAGGGATGGGATGTGGGGTTGATGGATGGGATGTGGGGATGAGGGATGGGATATGGGGTTGATGGATGGGATGTGGGGATGAGGGATGGGATATGGGGTTGATGGATGGGATGTGGGGATGAGGGATGGGATGTGGGGATGAGGGATGGGATGTGGGGTGAGGGATTGGATGTGGGGATCAGAGATAGGATGTGGGGATGAGGGATGGGATATGGGGTTGATGGATGGGATGTGGGGTTGATGGATGGGATGTGGGGATGAAGGATGGGATGTGGGGTGAGGGATTGGATGTGGGTTGATGGATGGGATGTGGGGCTCAGGGATGGTGTGGGGCTGAGGGATGGGACGTGGGGATGAGGGATGGGATGTGGGGTTGATGGATGGGATGTGGGGTTGATGGATGGGATGTGGGGCTGAGGGATGGAATATGGGGCTCAGAGATGGGATGTAAGGCTGAGGGAGGAACCCTTAGCAGTGGGACAGAGATGTGGGGCTGAGGGATGAACCCTCAGCAGGGACTCAGGGATGTGGGGCTGAGGATGAACCCTCAGCAGTGGGGCAGGGGGATGAGCTGTGTGTTTGGAGTTCAGGGGCTCAGCCTGAGCATGACTCTGCCAAAAACAAGAAGGAATTTCCTCAGCTACCCCGGAGCTATGGAACCTCTCCCTGCAGAGGGACCGGGGAGCAGCAGTGTCCCTGGGGAGCCCATCTGTGTCCCATAGACAGACAGATCCCTGAAGGTGCTCAGGACTCCTTGAAGCAAACTAAAATTATGTCTTCTTGGGCACAAAGCTCAGAATTGCAATTCCCGTGAGTTATCCACATCCACACAGCTCCATCCGAGGGGAGAGAGCTTCGCCCCGTGAGGATCCCACAGGGAAAGAACCAACCCAGCTGGAAGTTTCACTGGAAGGTTTCCAGTCTGAGGCTAAAGCTCGCTCTTGCCAGCGTGGGAGAAACCTCAGTGTCACAGCTGATCACATTTCCCAAGAAATAAACCCAGGATGCTGGGCAGGGCTGCAGAGAAGGTGCACTGGAGCTCATCCCACGCAGCTCCAAGGTGCTCCAAAGCACCCCTTGGAAACTGGATTTATCAGGAAAATCCGATTTTTGTTTGTGTTCCTCAAAGCCAAATGGGGGAATCTGTGCTCTGCTTTCCCTGCCCGTGCTCCTGCCTCACTGAGACTTAAACCAAAGGGAAGGAGGCCACGGCAGAGTGAGTGAGGCCCTTAATTTGCGAGGGGCTGGTATGATTTTATCGGATTACAATAAAGGCTGTGGTCGGATTCCCGGCACTGCTGGCAGGGCTGGGAATCACAACCACAGATTGCAGCAAAAAGCTTCCAAATTCCCACTTTCCAGCCAGGCACGGGCAGGACCTGCAGGCTCCAGGTCTCTCCTGGCATTGTTGGGTCAGGTGAGGATCCAGCCTGGGCTGCTCAGAGCTTTTCAGCTGGGAGGGGGCAGCAGGAGAAGGTCACGCCCCATCATCAATTTAATTATTCAGCAGGGGTTTAAAAATAAGATTCCTTCATCATTATGCCTTCAGACCGTAACTTTGCAGCTCAGGAGCTTCTTTCCTTCCTCCCAGACTTGTCCCAGCAGCCATCACTACAGGGAGAAGCAAAGCAAATTATGGCAAACAAATTTTCCCCTTCCATGGAAAAATCTTGTTGGGTTTGGGGTTGTTTTTCAGGCTTAAATTTCATTTGGGAAATAATTTTATTAATATACCTTATCGTCTTTCAGCCTAGGGAGTGATGGTATTTTGTGTGTCAGAGGGAGCAGGTCCAAAGGAAGCACTTAACCCTTTAAATAAGCAGCAATGAGAAGCCAAAGGGAACGAAATAAAATATTTTATTCCTCCCTGTGAGGGTGGTGAGGCCCTGGCACAGAGAAGCTGTGGCTGCCCCAGCCCTGGAGGTGTCCAAAGCCAGGTTGGATGCAGCTTGGAGCAGCCTGGGATGGTGGAAGGTGGTGGAATGAAATGAATTTTGAGGTGTCTTCCAACCTAAACCATTCCATGATTCTATTAATGCCCCTGAAAAGTTGTTGCAATTGTAATGGATCTCCTTGGGAGGGAATTCCCTCCTCCCTGAGCTGAGTCACAAATGTCTGACAGGCTGGCGAAGGATCCCATCCATGATGGGACAAGCCCATAAACTTTGTTTATTCCTTCATTTGTCATCATTGCCTGCAAGTCTGAAGGAACCTGGTGGGAAAAGGAAGTGAAGCAAATGTGCCACTCTCCATCAATTCACCCTTCATAAAACAGCTTTGTATCCAAGCTGGAAGTCTGATAAAAAATGATCTGGTGGGTCCTTCAGCAGGGCTATGAAAGATGAGGCCAGGGTCTCCCTGTTGAGTCCTTCAAGGCCAACTCAGCCTCCAGCCCTTTGTTACAATCCCAAGTCTGTGCAAAGCTCCAAAATCACGTTTTCCACAGAAACACTCCAGAAAATGTTTTCTGTAGATAAAACCATTTATTTTCACTATGGCTCTCAAACTTTCCCTTCTATAATACAATATAACGTATTTATTATAAAAAAAATATAATGAAACCAAAAAATTCAAAACAAAATCCATCTCGAACAGGAAACTCTAAACATTTTGTTCTGAAATAGTCAAAACAGAATATTTTGACATTGTCAGAATTTTTTCCCTCAGGTTCTCTTCCAAAACAAAATTCCAGAGGGAAAAAAAACCCCAACATTAAATTATATTTAACATCCACCTCAGCCTTGCAGATTCCAACAGAATAGTGGATTTTTTTGCAGGAACTTTTGCAGTCAGCACTTCCACAAAACCATGCAGAACAAATGACCAGGTATTTTGGTTTCATGGGTGTTTTTATGGCTTTGTATGTAAATAAGTTGAATAGTAATTAATCAGATTAGAAACCTTGCTAAAGTCAGTTTGCATTTTAATTCAGCTCCTGCTGAAGCAGGAAAATAGATGCAATGGGTGATCAGTTTAATATTAATGAGCATAATTACCTCTCTGCTCCAAGGATGGCATCCTGGTAATGGTAATAGCCTTGTTAACCAAGGAAGGTCATGGAACTGATTTACACCTGTGTGGGGATGCTATGGAATTTACAGAAAATTAATTAAATGCTGACGTTGAATTCCAACGTGAAAACGTCCACATATATTTTTATTTTTTTCTCAACGAGGAGTGATGCTTGAGGCGCTGGTCAGCACCTGAAGGTGGCCCTGAAAGGACCTGCAAAGTCTGCAAAGCTTTTCCAGGAATGGCTCCATGAGCTGTCTCCTATTATTGCACACATTTGGGTTGGAAACGGAGCTTTGCCAGAGGCAGGCTCACAATATTGCACAAAATTCCACCCAATGAGTGGCAGGCTATAAGAAAAACAATATTGATGTATTTTCCCCCCGATTTGTGGTTTCTTTTGTCCACAGAGTGTTTTTTGTCTCGCAATGACGTCAAAGCAAAAATTCTCTTGCAAAATGACAACTGGAAAATAACCCTGAGAAGATATTGGATTTCCTACCTAGTAATTAACTAACTCGGCCATAATGGAACCTATTATATATTTTACCAAGTCTACAGAAGATTAGCAAAACAAAAGTATTATTTTCCTTTGTATTGATTGCAGTGCTTGAGGCAGAGGCAGCTTAAGACTTCACAAGGAAGTGTTTTGTGCTCCTAAAGTATCTCTAAGCTCCAACATCATCCTCATGGGAGGTGACAAGGACCACACCGTGTGTCACACACAGGGGATGCCCCAAGGCAGGGACAATGACGATGACACAGTTTGGTGACAGGGGTCTCATCTTTCACAACAGCAATTCACTTTTTTCTAGGAGAAATAATGCCATATTTCCCAACTCTGTCCATTGACTGTGAACAGACCCTTGGCTGCTTTTCCCATTCCATGCTTCTCCAAAAGGGGTCCCAGCAGTGGTCAGCTGGAGCTGGGACCTGCTGCATCCCAGGATTCCAAAGGAGATGCTGAGGCAGGGATGTCATGGGAAGATGCCTGTTGGAACCCAGCACATCCCTCTGGCTGCCCTGGCTGCCTCCAGACCCTGGCAGGGGGCTCAGAGACCTTGTCACAAAGTCAAAAACAGCTGTGGCTTCAATGTTAGCCCATGGGAAAAGCTGCCAACTTTGTATGAGGAATTACAAGCCACAAGGGTTTGAGTAGTGTGGTAGTTGAATTAACACAGGGTGCAAAATTAGAATTTTGGGGTTTTTAGAATGGGGTTCAAGGGGACAAGATGGAGGGATGCCATTATTCAAACCCTTGTGACTTGTAATTCCTCATACAAAGTCGGCAGCTTTTCCACGGGCTAAAATCGAAGCCACAGGTGTTTTTGACTTTGTGCCAGGGTCTCCAAGACCCTGCCAGGGTCTCCAAGACCCTGCCAGGGTCTGGAAGCACCAGGGCAGCCAGAGGGATGTGCTGGACTCTGACAGACCTTGACAAGCCCTGCCCCACCTGTGAGAATGAAGCTGTGGCCACCAGAGCTCAGTAAATGGTTCAGTTCACTCTGCCTGTGGCAGGGGGTGGAACAAGATGATTTGTAGGGTTCCTTCCAGCCCATTCCATGACTCCATGATGAAAAACAGTATCAGGAAGAATTCCACCTGGAAAAGGGAGGGCTCCTCTCCACAAGTGTTGAGATACAGCTTCAAAGCTGTTCCTCTCCAGCCAGCCAGGGAGAAGTGCACCCAGATTTCGAGGGAGAGGAAACATAAAGCGCTTCCTCATCCAACCTGGCGCTATCTCTTTAGCAGGCAGGCCCCTCTCCCTCTCTACAATAATTTCCCATTGTGTAGAATCAAACTTTATCTTGAATTCTTCTCCTCCATTCTAACAATAACAAGGAGACGTTGGGAGTGTGGCTTCCCAAGTGGTTCATGCACTAAACGCTGTTGATTGGGACTTCACACCAAAGGTAGGCAGCAATTTGCCTTTTTTTTTTTTTTTTTGTCGGAGATAACAGTTCTTTTGCATTGGGATGAACTTATTATGGCTGTAGGACTGGGACACGATTATTTGCAGACACTTTTCCGCTGATAGCAAAGAAGAGATGAGGCAAAGTAATGGGTTGGGGCAGAACTCATTAAATGTCAGAACAATGGGCTCTCCCAGCCTTTAACTCCTTAGATTCATCTGGATCTTTCCATCTCCACATCCTCGAGCCACTGGAGACTAAAACAACAATAGGCTGAGGGCAGCAAGAAAAGCCAGGCAATTATTTCACTTCGTTAGGAATTTAATGAAATTCTCCCCGTTGGAGGTAGATAACAGCACCACGAGTAAATTGGGTCGCTGAGGCTCTGAGATGGGAGCCCAAAATGGGAGATCAGGGAGTTACTGTTCTCCTGTGGGGCCTGGCACTGATTTTAGGAGAAGCCCTAAATTCAAACACTGACACACCTTGAAGGGTCTACCAACATCTGCCTACAGGTGCTTGGGTTGCCCACAATTCACCTAAATACAATTCACCTAAATATATATTCAGCTGGTGTAGGTTCTTTTAATGTCTCCTGTATTGCTTTGCATGTCTGACAGACTCTGTTTGTTCCTATTGGCCCTGCAAGTGCAAAAAGGCTGCTGCAATAGCCAGTTCTTTCTCATCTGAGGTTTACTTTATCATCTTTGTCTCATTGCTGCCCATCATTTCTTACAGGGTCTTTGTTCAGAAGATAAAAGTAGAAGGGTGTGGGGATGGAGGGGAAAGAAAGCGAAAAAACCTTTTCTATAAAAAAAGAGCAAATAATTCACTGAACTGCATGGGTTTTATTATTTATGCACCATACTTGAGAATACTAACACGTGAGCTTCTTGAGAAGAGAGAGAAATTAAAATAGAGATATCTCTGCTGTCAAGGGGAAAAAATCCCTCAGCACCTCATTTCTTTCTCACCTCTGCCATGCCCTAGGGAGGAGGGTGCCCAGAAGAGCAGAGCCAGATTAGCAAATCCAGGCTGAGGGTACAGTGGCACTGCTGTGCCACTGCTGTCACTTCTGCTGCCTGGTGGCACAGATGGTGTGGCACAGGGGTGGTATGGCACAGGTGCCAGTGGCAGACATGGTCACAGCTCCACCCAACTCATCCTTGCACAGTGGGAGCTGAAAATACAAATTCAGCCTTTCAAGAGCTTTTTCCTGGTGTAACTCTCCAATTCTCTCTCATGCCAAACATTACAAGAGCCATTAACAATTAACCCTTCTGTCAGTGCAGAGCTTTGGGTAACCTTTCCTGGGACACATCCCCTGGGTTCCCACATTCTCACATCTCCAGGTGCCAGGGCTCCATTTGCACCTCAGATTTTGCCATATCCGAAGCTACCCTGGACAAAGTAGCCAGTCCAGCCCTGAGACCCAGGGAAACACCTCCAACTTTTATCAGTTCAATCACAGTGTTGACCACAGCAAGTTTCCAAGGGTTTTACACTCCTGTCTGAGCCTGACCTTTTTTCCTTTTTTTTTTTTTTCCTAATTTTTTTTTCTGTTCTCCCTGCAGTTAGTACAAATGTTTTGTTTTTTTTTTTTTTTTCCTTAATAATTTAGCTGATGTCCTATGGACAGAAGAATTTTGTCCCCCCTGCAATTGCAGTCTGTACTTAACCTGCACTTAGAGGTAACTCAGTGGTCTCCACTGGGGGAAGGGAAGATGATGAAGACCTGCAAACCCTGAATGTTCAGTGAACAGCTGTGTTCTTGATAGAGAATGAAATTCACAATTTCACTGCTTTAGGATCCTCTCCATTTTCCACCTTTACTTGTTGAAATTCACACCTGAATCCTAACACTGGGAACACTCACACCCAGGCAGAGGTCTTGAAGAGGACTTTGAGGGATGGCTTAGGACTTTGAGGGATGGCTTTAAGCTGGGAATAACACCCATCCTTCTGGGATTGCGGACAAACAGGGGTGATGATGCCCCAAAACCCCACAGCCCCAGCTGCAGGTTGCACACACAGAGCCCAGCAAAGAGGGGGATTTTTTTTTCTCTCTGTTGTTTCTTGCAGGTGAATTCCTCAGCCATCTGCAGAGAATTTTCCCTTCATGGCCAGGATCATATGGCCCAAGGCTTGGTGGGGGTGTGGGTTTAACTCCCCCCTTCCTCCCCCCAGGCTGAACAAAACCTTTGATTGAGAGATCAACTCTGGGCTTTGCAAGAAAAGCAATTCTGGGGCGTGTGAGTGTGTGTGTGTGTGTGTGTGTGTGTGTGTGTGTGTGTGTGTGTGAGTGTGTGTGTGTGTTTCTCTTTTCTTTCCATCATACTAATGAAATTTGCAGACACGGAGAGGAAACTGAGAGTTATTTATAGGAGTTAGAGGAATGTGAGGCCTAATTGTGCTTAGTCTATTGCTAAGTATGTAATCTGTTTGCTATTACCCTTCCCAGTCCTGCACACAGGTCCTGGGGAGGTTAAGTGGAACACAGACATCTGAAGAAGAGAAAGTATCAGGTGGAGGTGTTTGCAAGCTTTGAGAACAAGTGAGTCAAGGAGGCAGAAGCATTTTTAGGGTTAATTAAGTTGGGACATTTGGATTTGTTAATTTTTTTTTCCTAGTTACTTTTCCCCAGTTTCAAGGTTTCAGAGTCCCTGTCCGTGATGTGCTGGGGTTACCTGCAGTGACACAGAGTGAAGGTTTAGGAGCTGTGGCTTTGCCCTCCCCTCCTTTGCCCACCTCACCAATCATCCCGGCTCTGGAAGGCTGATGATAAAGGGCTGAAATGTTCTGTAGAAACAGAGCTGGTGAATCCTTGCACTTTTCCACATTGTTTTACGCAGAGACCTCTCCAGCTGGCCCCTAAACCCAGAGCAGCCTTGCTGAATCCTTCCCACTGCATCAGGGGTCACCATGCTGCCCACAGGGCCCTCTGTGTACCCTTCCCTGTCCCAGATGTGAGAAATAATACTCACTTCTAAAAACTGAAAAGGTTTATTAAAACCTTATCAAAAATACAACAGAAGACTGAATAGAGAAAATATTATAGCACTGGGAGCAGAGGATTTTTCCCATCATGTGTTCACACACACAATTGAGTTTTTGCCTCTTTAGCCCCTGCCAAAATTTTGTCAATCAACCCCTTCTTTACTGTCCAGTGGTGGAGATCACTTTGATTGGAGGTCAGCTGTTGCCCTCCCAAATGTCCCAAACCCAGGCCACTCCATAACAATGCAAGGGCAGGTAAAACAGAACGATAAATCTGCAAAACTCCTCTTAACATGTACATAATATTTGCCTTTGAATTGCAAGAGTCAACCATGGCATCACTCATCTGTCACACAGACATGGGGGACAAATGGGACCAGGACCAGGGGCACAGGGACCCCTCTGTGGGGCAGCCCCAGGGTAAAGCTGAGCCTAGAGCTGGGCTGAGCGTGGGGACCTGAGCTGCTGAGCTAAGCCTCATTCCTCATGGAAAAAGAGGAAAAGTCAGACGTGCAACCTGATACAGCTGCTAATCTGTGCCAGGCAGGAGTGGAGCGCTCCACAGCTCGGGAGTGAGCTCCTTTCTGCTGCTTATCACCATCCACTCCTGCTGGAATATTCCACTCCTACAGGTTTGGAGAGGCTCTGAAGGATCCTGTCACCTCTCCTGGGTCAGGGCTCCTCAGCCCTCCAGACAAACCCTTTTGCTGGGACGTTTTGCCAAATGCCAAGGTGATTCACCCTTGTCACTCCTCTTCGCTGGGACAGCAACACGGGAGGGAAAAACAAATGGTATTTACTGCCATGCCCAAAATGGGCTTTGACAGGGCCAGCAGGATTTGGAAAGATAGAAATAGAGGCGTGATTATGGAGTGCATTGCAATTCAGAGACAGCCCTCAGGATCCTCCTCCAGAGGAGGGCTGGCTCCATCCAGGCTGCCTGCCCTGCATGGGATGGATGCAAAGCTGCTGGAGTCTCGGGGTGCGGGGTCGAGGTGACCCCAGGAGTGTAAAAGTCCTCGTTCCCAGCCCTGCAGCCAGAGAAGGAGTCTGAATGCGCAGGGTCGGCTTCTCAAGGTTGTTTATTTCCCTTATCTAGAACATTCTCTCTCTGCCCTGCTGAGCTCTGGCCAGCAGCTCAGCCATGGCATTCTGTCTGCCCTCAGGGCAGTGTTTGCATTTTGTACCAAAAACTGCCTGTGCCATATTTACAATATTGTGCCAATATCTGTCATTTCTGTTGGACAGTGTGTCTGTGCCTTAAACCAACAGAAAAGTGTCACCAGCACAGCAAGGCATGGAGGGCAAGGAGAAGGAGAAGAAGGTCAGGACACATCCAAATCCCTCCATCTTGTCCCCTTGAACCCCATTCTAAAAAGACCCAAAATTCTACTTTTTCACCCTGTGTTAATTCAACGACCACACTACTCACACCCTTGTGACTTGTAATTCCTCATACAAAGCTGGCACTTTTTCCACAGGCTAAAATTGAAGCCACAGGTGTTTTTGACTTCATGCCAGGGTCTCCGAGCCCCTGCCAGGGTCTGGGGACAGCCAGGGCAGCCAGAGGGATGTGCTGGGTTCCACACTGGAGAGCTGCGAGGGATGCAGGATTCTGCTCCCAGCTGGGCTCACCAACTGGTCTGCCCCTTCCCAAAAGGATTCAGGGACAATCAGTGGCAGCAAATCCAGGGCAGGCAAGAAGTGCTGCAAGATTTTGTCTCTTTGGCTGGTGAACCCCCAGTCTGTCCAGCACACACCCAGGGCTGGGACCATCCCCTACAGTGTTCCCTGCAAGCAATTACAGAAGAAGGAAAAAGGCTCAAGCTATTCAGTGGCAGGTGACATTTTGGGCTGAGTCACTGACAGATGTCCCCTGTGCATCTCCATGGGAATGATCCTTCTCCAGCTTGCTGGCATTTCCCTTCAGGTCCTGCTCCTAACTCTCAAATAAATTGACTTTATTCAGTGAGAGAATGAAGAACTGTCCTGGTTACCACATTTCTTCTAGGCCACCAAGGAAACACTGGTTTAGGGTGTGACATTTGCGGTTTTTGTAGGATAAACAAGAGGAAATGCCAGGCAGGTGATCTGCAGCCAGGCCTGTGAGCCCTCCTCCACTGACAGTAAAATATGGGATGCCACTTGGCCACTGGCCAGTGATTTGACCACTGACCAACTGCTTGACACTCCTGCCTTCCATGCTTTCCTCCTGAACCTGATGGGAGGGGGTTTTACAGCAGCAATGAGTTTATTCCTGGTGTAAACAGCAGAAACTGGAGGGTAAATGCAGCAGGGAGTTCTCTTCCTGCTCCAGCACGGGGAACCTGCTGGGCGCCAGCTGGATGTCAGCCCTCAAATGTGAGGCCAGCTGGCAGCTGCTGTGCATTTGTCCCTCTGGGGCTGGCAGAGGGATGTTGGGAGGTGTGGGAATGGGGATCCCCTCAGCCCATCCCTCAGCAGGGCGAGGGGCAGGCCCAGCAGCGAGGGGATGCTGCAGGCAGGACAGGGCTCGGACAGGGTGAGCTGTGCTGGGAGGCAGAGAACCAGCGGGCTCAAAAGGGAATAACTGCAGCAGCATCCCTGCCTTGGAGAAACAGCATCTTCAATTGGATTTCTGCTGCACATGTCAGAAAAAAGACAAGTCTGAAATCAGAAATTCAGCCTGGGCAATCTGCTCTGTATCACGTGCTGAATTGGCTCAGGGAGAGGCAAGAGCTGGCAAGAAGCTTTTGTTTTATTTCTATTTTTTGGGGTCCTTTTTTTTATTTTTTTTTGCAATCAATTATAAATCAAATTCTTTTATCTGTCTTCTGCTGCTAACAAGGGCTCTGCAGTGCCAAGATGGTGTGTTTGTGTCATTATTTGAGCATTGTTTGGATGTGGGTGTGATGTCAAAGGGTGTCATTGGCTGCCTGAAATCCCAGGCCAGGTTATGGCTGCTCACAGCTACAGACATGCAGGCTTTGAACTTCTGCTTGCTGGCTTTCCCAGCATCCTTCCTATTAATTAGCCCTCAGGAATTAATAATTCAAAAGTCTTTCCTCCTGCTGCAGTGTTCTGACACCAGCGAGCGTGGCTGTGCTGTTGTAGATAGCAATGGTGAAATATTCGCAATTTAATATCCTTGTTCTCTCCCAGCAGCGAGGCAGAGGCATCCCAGGCCCCCAGCTTTAAACCTCAGCTCAGCTCAGCTTGGGCAGCCTCCCCCTGCTTTGGGTGCCTGAGCTCAGAGGTGGCTCACGAAGTTTGTCCCCATTGTGGCAAGGCCACCACGCAAAGAACAAACAAATTCTCATTTCCATCCGCTGCTGGAAGTCTGTAGGAAAAATGGGAATTAGGATAAATGCAGGACTGTATTTGCATTTGCTTTCTGCTCACTCTGTATCCTGGTTTGGCCACACTCACACCAAAAGACACAAGTCCCACCAACACCTGGAGGGAATTGTGATGAAGGAAGTCCTTGTAATGACCAAGCAAGGAGAAAATCTCTTGGAAATCTGTCAGGTGATGGACATCTGGGAATAGGAATGCAAACACAGCACTGGGATTGAGGGAGGAGTCTGAGCCACACACTCAGCTCCCCACACAGACCTGCCCAGTGGGTGAATAAATCCCAGGGAGGACCAAGAAGAACTTCCCCTAGGATAGAAGAGCAGCCCCATTCCTCCCATGGACACCGGGAATGCTGTGTCAAGGATTTGTCCCTCCCATGGACACTGGGAATGTTCTGTTATGGCTCTGTTCCTCCCATGGACACTGGGAATGTTCTGTTATGACCCCAATTCCATCCATGGACACTGGGAATGCTGTGTCATGGCCCTGTCCCTCCCATGGACACTGGGAATGCTGTGTTATGGCACGTGCAGGAGCCTTGCCCTGAGAAATGCACAGGCTGTTCCAAGAACTTCCAGGAAAGCAGCAACAACAGCAAAAAATTATGTAGCAAACACAAAGCAAAGGTCAGAGGGTGCAGCTGAGAGGAGGCTTTGCTGTCCCTAAATCCACTCAGGAAGAGCTTCATGGCAAACTCCCCCCAGTGCTTTAGGTTCTGCCTCGTCTCCTTTGGCTGCTCGGTGAGAAATGTTAATTTTCCACGTTATTCTGTTCACAGCTATGAATATTCACAATATATTGACAACATAGAAAGAAAAAAAAATTGTTTAGTTAGAAAGTACCAAAATAAAAAGTGTCTCTTTGTTTAGGATGAGACACCTAAACTGCAATCAACAACATCTCTTGAGTCAGAAACCATGAATCATCCTTTGAAATCAGATCACATTCAAGACTAGTTTTTCATGGTATTGCTGAGGAATTTCAGATATTTCCAGTGGGAATAGAGTTATTTCTTTAATCACCCCAAGGTTAGTTTGTTTAGTCCTATTTTTTCCTTGCATAATGAAGGTTGCCCAAAGGTAAGGAATGCTGCGATCTAAAAGTGGAGTGGAAAAAAAAAAATTGTGAGATCAAGACAATATTTAGAGACCAAAGTGAAGTGGAGACACAAATTGGACTATTTTATCCTGGCAGAAAGTTCATAAAGGCTTATGACCATCTTGTTAAATACTACACAAAAATATATCAAGTCACTGATAGAAGCTTTCTCCAGCCAGCTGTACATGAAGCAACAGAGATATGGATTAGAACATGGGTTTCACAAGTTTTCCCTGTCATCAGGGAGATTAATAAGTGTCAGGAGGGCTGGGATGGATACCAGAAAATGTTCTTCCCCCAGAGGGTACTGGGCACTGCCCAGGCTCCCAGGGAATGGGCACGGCCCCAGGCTGCAGGAGCTCCAGGAGCGTTTGGGGTGGGATTGTCGGGGGGTCTGTGCAGGGCCAGGAGCTGGATCAATGATCCTGTGGGTCCTCCCAGCTCGGGCTATTCCATCCTTCTCTGTGGCTGTTATTTCTGTGTCACCTCTTTGATCTGTGACACAGCACCCAGCCCCTCCTGCGCTCACACCGGGGCGTGTGGGGAGAGGAGCCTGTGCCAGCTCCCAGCCCACCCAGCAGAGCCATTCCAGAGGCAGCCCGGATCATCCCCGCTCTGCCCGGGCTGCAGGGAATGGCAGGAGCATCCAGAGGCTGATTCACCCCACAGGGGCATGAATCACCCTCTGACACAGCCCATGACTCCCAAGGCTTTGCAGCGGGCTTTAAATAGTTATTTAACTTTAAATTGATAAACTTGGGTGAAATCAGTCCCATCCAGGGGCATGTTCTATCCCAGATCCATTGAGCATGTCCCATCACTGCTTTTTTTGGGAATATCCTTCAAGGCATGACGTATATTTAGGCAGAATCTTCCCTGCTGCTTGGATGATGGTGGGGATTTTCTCAAGTGTAATTTTTTGGGTTAAATCAAGCATTTGGCCAATCTCACTGAATCAGCAGCTCTGAGCAACAGCAGAAAGTGGAGCTCCAAGTGCAGGGGTAGAAATTTTGATGCAGAGGGTGAATAATACATGGAAGTGAAAAGTATCCTGCTATTTTCACCTCCTGCTTTTCAAAGGGAGAGAATGAGAGGGAGAGAAGGTGCTTGCTGAAAATCCTGAGTTGGAGTTTTAATAACACAGATTTCTCCCTTGCTTTTCTCCCCTCCTTTCCCTTCACATAGTGAGAAACTTCCCGAGGTTGCCAATGGCACTAAAACAGCCCGTCCACTTTCAGAATTTCAGTCACCTCTTAAACACTTAGAGGCTGAATTGAGTGAAAACCCGTTTTCAGAAGAGTTTCCAAGGAAGTAGAAAGTTTCCACACCCTGAATCTTGCACTCAAAGAAGTGGAAACTGGCTGGTGGCTGCCAGCAGTCTGAATAGTTGTATCATGGGCTGCTGAATGCTTTATTCTGTCATAAAAGACAGGAACATGCTTGGTGCTCCACTAAAACACACAAATACCCTTTGAGAAGTGTAGCTGCACAATATATGACTTGTGAATTCTTCTCTCCTTGCATTTTCTTGGCATAACGTTGCTCTTCAGCTGCTTCGTACCAAATAAATTCTGATGAAATTGCACAGCTTGTGTTTTGCAAAATTCAAGCGTTGCAATCACAGTGAGAAAAAGAGAGAGGAATGTGCCTTGTACTAAAGACACCTGGTTGAGAAAATCTGTAGCCCCAACTGTTTGGGAATGACTAATCAGGAACCACATGCTATGTGAACTTTTACTGATCTTACCTATTTATGGCTTAAAATGTAAAACCTGGACTCCACCGAGTGCTACAAAGCAAAATAAATGATCAACAAGATATTGAGTTGAGACTCTGCATTGGAGATCACAGCTCAAATCTGGAATAAATTTGTGGCATTTTAGGGGTGCTGAACCTTCCCATTCTGCAGTGAGGAGGGTGAGATTTGTGGCCAACTTTTTCTCTTTCCTTCATGTGGGAGGACCCAAATGGGGAACCAGGAGTGACCATTTGGAGGATTAATTCCCCAGCTGGCCGAGCTGTTCATCCCTGGGTAGATTTTATTATTCACTGGGTCTCTTTTCCCAGCTTGCAGCTCAAAGGGTGTTGAGTAGCAAATGTTGGCAAAAGGTCTTTTTTGGCTGGAGGTCCATGGTGAAAGGACACTGGAGAGCTCAGAGATGGATTTGGTTTTTTGCAGTTCCCTAAGACCTGACCATACCAAAAGGAACTGTACAATAAACAAAATTCAGAGTTTAAAAAGCCTTTCCTTGCTGTCCACCCGTTCAGCTTTGAGCAAGATTTGCTGCTCACAATATTCCAATTAATGGCTGCTTTAATGCAAGGGTAAAGGTAACAAAGGAAAAGGTAACATTAAATTTTAAAATTCATCCTCATTCAGTGCTTCAAGTCTATGGAAAAGCTCTGGACTCAGAGGTTCCACTTAGGGTGGGGCATTGTGGTGTTCCCACTGTTTGACCCTGCTTGATGATCCTACATTTATATAATAACATAAAACTACATTTATCAAGCCATTCAACCACCACCTGTCAGGGATTTTATTTAATTTCCAGTTTAGTGAAGAGTGTAAATAATAACAAAGCTGTCCAAGGTTTGAGAATGAAGTTGCTTAGGGGTGCTGGTTAAAACACTGGAGAGTGTTCCATGATATTTTGGGATTCCTCTGTGCTCAACACTGATATTTGCTGCCAAAGTCTTGTTATCATTTTGGTACAGCACAGTAAAGTTGAATTATTCTAATTAAATGATTGTTATGTAAAAGCTCTTTGCTTTTCATTGCCTTTCATATTATACAATAGAAAGCAGGTATTATATAAAGCAACCAATCGAAGAAAACAAATCCCCTTTCCAGAAAATCCTTCTTCTTCTAAAGCGTGATCAAATGCTAAAAGCTTTTGTAATGAACAAACTTTCTGAACGAGATTTATTTCTTTACAAAGTAACTTATTTTCCATTTCAGTCCAGCAAAAAAATCATCACCTTTTCCTGTTGATAAATTTCAGGATCAAAATGCCAAGTCATGGGTGGGTTAGGAAAATCTTGTTTGTAATCAAAGGCTTGGCCAACTTCCTACATTTTTTACATTTTAATTATGCGCTGCATTGGCATTCCGCTATAAAGACATTACTTTGTGGAAACTCCCAACTACTTACATGACTAAAAACTTAATTGAATCAAGAATGTTTGCTCTTTCTTCTCTCTTTTGTTTTTTATTTTTAATTTTAAAAAGAGCCATCATTCCCATTCCTTGCTGTGGAAAACATTCCTTTGCTCCTGTTGGATTTTGGTAGCAAACACAAACAAGACTTTTGTCCTCAAGCAGCATTTGAGACACGTGGTCTGATGTCTCAGGATCTCTGTCTTTCAAGGAAATATTAATTACTGCTGCCAAATGAGGTTAACAATTCCTACAAACCTCACGTAGGTGCCCAAGTTTGAGGTTTCCCATGGGCTGGAAGGGTTCAGATAAGGTTTGGTGCCTCCTTAGGAGCATCAATCCCTTCTAACCCTGCACGTCTGAACTGGGGATTAGCACATTTAACCAATTCCTTGGGGAAAGGTGATCTCAGATCACCTTTCTCAAGTGTCTATGTGGAAGGACAAGAAAAAATGGACCTAATTTTGGTCCATGGGGAGCATCAGGAAAACCGAGAGTGGTTCTGAGCGAGGCCATGAGGGCAAACGTGGTGCCTGAGGGCATCCAAAGGGCAACAGAGCAGGGAAAAAATGTTGGATTTTCATTTCTGTGTCTCAAGACCATTTCCATAATAGATGGATGATTGATGGATTGATGGATGGATGGATAGATGGGTGGAGGGATGGATGATGAATGGATGGATGGATGGATGGATGGATGGATGGATGGATGGGTGGAGGGATGGATGATGGATGGATGGATGGATGATGCATGGATGGATGGATGGGTGGAGGGATGGATGATGGATGGATGGATGGATGGATGGATGGGTGGAGGGATGGATGATGGATGGATGGATGGGTGGATGGATGGATGGATGGATGGGTGGAGGGATGGATGATGGATGGATGGATGGGTGGATGATGGATGGATGATGGATGATGGATGGGTGGATGGATGGATGGATGGATGATGGATGGGTGGATGGATGATGGATGGATGATGGATGGGTGGATGGATGGATGGATGGATGGATGGATGGATGGATGGATGGATGGGTGGATGGATGGAGGGATGGATGATGGATGGATGGATGGATGGATGGATGGGTGGAGGGATGGATGATGGATGATGGATGGATGGGTGGATGGATGGAGGGAAGGATGGATGGATGGATGGATGGATGGTGGATGGATGGGTGGATGGATGGATGGATGGATGGACGGATGGATGGAGGGAGGGAGGGAGGGATGGATGGATGATGGATGATGGATGGATGGATGGATGGAGGGAGGGATGGATGGAGGGAGAGATGGATGGATGGATGATGGTTGGATGGATGGATGGATGGATGATGGATGGATGGTTGGATGGATGATGGATGGATGGAGGGATGGATGGATGGGGGATGGATGGATGGATGGATGATGGATGGATGGATGATGGATGGATGGATGGATGGATGGATGGATGGATGGATGGATGGAGGGAGGGATGGATGGAGGGAGAGATGGATGGATGGATGATGGTTGGATGGATGGATGGATGGATGATGGATGGATGGTTGGATGGATGATGGATGGATGGAGGGATGGATGGATGGATGATGGATGGATGGATGGATGGATGGATGGATGGATGGGTGGATGGATGGATGGGTGGAGGGATGGATGAAGGCATGAAGGGATGGATTGATGTATGCTTCCATGGATGAATGGAAGTAGAAACTCTGCCTCATGCTCATCACACAGACCCAGCAATGGCTTGAATGAGAAGTGTGACCTGTCCAGAATGCATGATCCATGTAATTTAAATCTTAAGTTCTAACAAAAAAATCAAATTGTAAGGTGCTCCAAACCTTGTGTTTCCAAGCATTCCAAAAGGAGCTGACAACACCAGCTCCTTTGAGCAGGGTACGGTGAAAATTATATGTCTGCCTAAGAAAAAGAGCTGTAAGTGCTTTTCTCTTCTCCTCATTAGGAGACAAATTCAATTTCTGGTAATTACAGCTGTGCCTCCCTTTTTCAAGCTGTTTCAATGGGTTCAGCGTACTTCTCTTCTCATTAGTCCGAGAAACTCAAAATGAAAGGTACTGTTGAATTGGAAAATATTATTATTACAGTAAAAGTCACAAGGAATTGGATTTGCACAAAACTATAAAGCAAAACACACTGAGATGATTCATTATGCATCACATGGAGAAAGACGTAATGTTGTTAATATGGGAGAACAGATGTGTCTATGTATTTTAAGTATTTCTTTTTCTTTTCTCTGATGAAAAGTTGTTTTTTTTATCCAAACAAAAAAGAAGAAAGAAAAAAAAAAGAATGAAAGCCAACCTGATCTTGATTACTAGTACTATTGAGACAGTTCACTGGGAAATGAAAGCAGTCACTGCTGTTGCCATTAATCTCATTTTATGTTAGTTTGGCTTTTACTGCAGAAAGTAAAAACTCTTGGGTTTTCTTTCCTCCCCGGTCCCATATGTGAGTTAAAGCAAAGCTGACAAGCAAGTCCTTGACATAACCTCACGCAGGCTGTGGTTAGGAGCTCTCGAGCAGCCACAGCCCAGATGTGATTTCCTCACTTTATTCAAATTAATTGGGCTCAAATTAAAAAGGCAGATCTTTGTTTTGGTTTGGTTTAAAGAGACAAGGCTGGGGGGCAGTCGTCGCCTTGTTATCTCAGTTTTTTCATGGTACAGTTGTTTGGAAGTGGGTGTGAAAGAAAGTTCATCCTCTTTCCATTCTGTCACACCTCAAGCATTTGGTGCAGGGACCCAAAAGCTGCTGCTGAGCAGAACAATCCCCTGGGATTTCACTGTGGCTGCACTCCCACCTTGCCTTTGAGACTGAGGCCACTTTGTCACTGTCCAGCAGATAAATCCTCCACCCTGAGGGGCTGAGCTCCCTCCTGCAGACAGACATAGTTCGATATCCTTTACTGCACAGAGCAGGGGAAGGCAGACCTATAGATTTTATGTCATGATCCTTCTGGATTTTAAAATTATACATTTATACAACGGAGGTGCTCCTTAGGAATCCCAGAGCACTTGTTTGAAATGCACAGGATTTTTTCTGTGTTGCACTAGGGACTGCCTCCTCTATTTACTAAGGAGAAATGTAGCCTCTTTATTTCTGCTTTTAGTATCCAAGTTAAAGATGAAAATTCAATAAATTAAAGAGAATGCTGAGCAGAAAATGGGTAAAGAAGCCATGTGGGGCAAAGGGATCTGGTTCTAGAAATGTTTTAGGGGAGTAAAAGCAATTTCAGGGTCTGACCTTGCAAAGGAAAAACACTGGAAAACAAAACCTCCTCTTGGCTTGAGAAACCTCCCATGGCACTGCTTGGTGACCCTCATGATTGCTGTCATTAATTAAAGACTATTTTATAAGCACCCAAGGACTTCCTAGGTCTGAGCCACTGTCAGAAGTGATGAGTTTTTAATGGCAACCAGCACGCTTGAAAAATTCCCATATTGTGGAGGCAGACACATCCCTGGGGAGCCGAGTGCCTGCCCTCTCCTGGCTCAGATTTTGGGGTTAATTGGGGCAGCAGAGAGCAGTCCCCACAGCAGGGTGCAGACATCTCCGTGCTCGGGTTGAGGTTTGGTTTCAGAGCCCTGCAAATGAGCAGGGCAAGGTTTAACTCTTACAAATCACATTAAACCAGGGGACACATTTTATTATTTGGCAGCAAGTTTATCTTCTGTGCTGAAACTGAGCCCGAAACAAGATTCCCACTCAGGTTTGTTTGCTCACTGGGAAGTGCAGATAGAAATGGGAGGATGCTGCAAATGAAAAGTCTGTTTAGGCCACATAATCTCCTTCATTAAAGTATCAGTGATGCTGGATAAGGCTCACTCGGGAACCTATTAATGGAAACACATCTGCTGCGTTCATAATAATAAAAGACTGGCTGTAAAGTGATTAATTGCTGTTAACAGAAGCAGGTCCAGCTTTGGGAAGGCAAATATGTGGCACGCTTGGATGTGCACAGAAGGCTTTGCACAGATGAGCACAGCTCTGGCTAAGCTCAGCTTGCAGCACTGCAAGGACAGCTCAAAGGCTTGGGCTGGGTCAGGTCAGGCCACCTCACCCCTGGCTGAAAATCCCACCTCTCCCAGGCTTCCCCAAGTTAGGAACTAACTGGAAAAGGAGCATCACTGCCTTTTTTTTCTGATTCAAATGCGTTTTATTAGCAGTGCTTGTATTACGGTGGTCACAAGGGACCCTAATCAAAGTGGGGCCCTCCTGGGTTAGACACTGTCCAGGCCCATAACATAAACCAGCTCTTCCTTTTAGGAACGGAAAGGCTTGCAGATAACCAGAGCTTGGGAAAGGGAAATCAGACACAGAGTGGGGAAATGCCATCACCTGCCTGGAGTTTAAAAAGACAAGTGAGAGCTTCTAGGTTTTGGGTTTGGATTTCAGGCCCTGCTTTAGGACTGGGGAATGATGGATGAGATCCTCAGAGCCCTCAGCAGAGCCACAGCTCCTGCACAGGGCTGGGGCAGCCTTGGCTCTGGCACAGAGGGGCCAAGAAACTGGGCAGAAAAGCAATCACCCCTGTTGGAAAGATGCTGGGGATGCCTGAGCAGGGAGCTCAGACACGTTCCCAGCTCACAGGCGCTCTGGAAGCAGGAATGTCATACCCTGTCAGAGGGAGACGAAGCCTGAGACAGACTGGCAGGAAAATAGGGCTCGTTGCCAGCACATTGATTAGAGCCCAGATGAAGATAAAAAGGCTGGAGATGCAGTGCACAGTCTGGAATTGTGTGTTTCTGGGGAAGATCTAATGTATTCATGCTGTCAGGTCACATACATTAGGCCCAGAAACCTGAGGTTTGCTTTCTTCTTTTTTTCCCCCCTTTTTTTGGAAGCACTTGGAGCAAATATATTGAATGAGACATTTGCAAGCATGGAGCCCATTAATAACACAAGGCCAGTGCAAGGCTGCAGCCTCGTTCATGCTGCTCTGGGGAGCCAAGGAAATTAAAATCCTCTCAGTTTCTTGTCTGCACTGGGGAAATCAAAGCCAAGCCCTGAGAAGGGGCTGATTGGAGACAGGTGAAATGTCTGTTTGTTTTTAAAGCTTTACAGCTCTCATTTTTGATAGTCCCTGTGTTTTCCAAGTGCCTTGTGCAGATATCAGAGGAGAGGTGGCTGGAAGAGAAGAAAACCAGTCTGAGGAGCATCAGAGAACCAGGAACTTCTCAGCTACTAAAGAACAAAAGACTTTC
The DNA here is from genome assembly GCF_048771995.1 of Taeniopygia guttata. Lineage (NCBI taxonomy): Eukaryota > Metazoa > Chordata > Aves > Passeriformes > Estrildidae > Taeniopygia > Taeniopygia guttata. Next base: position 271,275 of record NC_133043.1, read on the forward strand.
CAGCAAAAACTCCTTGCTGACAGCTGCTGGAGGTGCCCAGCTTGTGCTTTAGCCCTCTACAGTATTCCTACTGTGTTCCTCATGCCACAGACTTGCAAGTCTGTGAGCCTGCACTCTGATTTGTGCTAAAACCACAATAAAACCTTCCAGGAGTCTCAGAGAACAAGGAAACAATAAACCAGACAACAATTACCCAGTTCTGTGCATGATATATTGTGCAGATAACATGAACTCATGGATATATGGAGATTTTATTGCTGGATGCAAGACACATCTTATTTAAGGTGTACAAAGAGCCCACAACCCTCAGCGTTGCTCCTGGGCCAGGCAACCCCTGTAAATCTCCATGCAGATGTCCATTAGCTGAGTATGAAGTGGGCAGGCAGACATCAGAATGACTTTGTCACGAATCTGATGTTCTCATCTAAGCAGATCTAAACAGTCTTGTTTTATAACTGCTTCCTGCAGTCAACCTCCCATGATAGTCCAGACTTGCTAATGTTCCTTTTATTGCTGCCATCTGATTGTATAACTCTGCACTGATAGCAGCTCTTCATATTGCATCGATTAGGCAGAGAACAGGAAAATGAACAAAATGTACTCATTCTGTTTATAGTTGGAGCTATAATTTTGTGGCCCTCCTTGGACGCCTTAGCAGGAAAGTCAGATGCACTTCTCTCCCCGTTTGGCAATGCTCTCCTGCACTGGCTGGGAGCTGGGGCCAAGTTCACTCAGCTCCTGCTCTCACAAATGGGTTTTTTTTAAGGATGTGGGAGATGGAGAGGGCTCCCAGGGCAACTGCTGGGACACAGCAGGAACTTGTGTTAAACACAGAATTTCCAGAGGAGACAGGCTGTTCATCAACCCTTGATAATCACCCACTGTGGGGTGGTTGGGAGTGAAGGTTCAGGGTGAAGCATGAGGGAAGAAGGTGATGATGATGATGATGAACTTGACACAGGTTCTCTTCACCCTCCTGATGTCTTGAGAGGCCCCCTAGAACAGAGGCTGGACAGAGTTAAAGAATAAAGTGGGGATTTATGAAAAGGCCTTCAAAGGATTCACTTTGGGCAGTGCAAGAGCCTGGCCAGGGTTCCACCCAAGTCCAAGATGGACTCTGAGTTTTCACACTTGTATAAGTTCTGATCCATTTTCATGTTGGGTTCATTGTCCAATTCCAGCTCCAGGTTGTGCAGTCTCTTCTTCCCAGTTTGCTCTCCTCTATTCCCTGCTGTTTGTACTTTCGGGGCCTTTTGGGCCTTTTTGCTGTTTGCATTTTTTGGGCCTGAAGCTGCAGTGGTGTCCTTGGTTCTGGGCTGGAAAAGGATTGGTTTGTGTGACTGGGCTGTGAGGAAAGCTGCTGACACTTTCTATGGAGTTCAGAGTTACACCAATGCAGTGCAGAATGTGGGAAACATGGAAGTTAAACTTCAGGCTTCACTCCTAATTAGGAGCATGGGGTTATTGCCCTTCATCACTGGGGTCACAGACTGCATCAATGGACAAAACCCGGCTGCTTCCTCCTCTCAGTGCTGCCAGCCCTGCCTGCCCTTGATTTGAGGGGCTGAGATGGACACTTCACTCATTTCAACTAGGAAAAACTCTTTTCTTGCTTTGCTGTACTTTGGTCAATTCAGTGGTGAATGACTCAAGGTTACTCTGATTAAATTAGAAGTTTCAGGTAGTATGAATCTGATCATTTGCACAAGAAACAGAGAATAAAAAGGAAATGACACATTTCTCTCTCCTCTCGAATTCCTATTTAAAGGGAAGTATTTTTAATAAAATCACTTATTGGTTTCTGGGCCATAGGGTGGAATCTCTTCTATATGGCAAGAAAAATTCTTTTCCTGGAGTATTAACTACTTAAGGGTTGAGTGTCAGTCTTGCACCATTTCCCTCAGGTATAAAGATTAAAAAAAAAAAAAGCACTTTGGCAAAACCCTGTAACATTGAGAATGCAACTCTCTGCAAAGTGGGCTAGAATAGGACATTTCACTGGGTTCAGAGCCAAGCCAAAATCCCATGTGAGGCTAATCCCAAAATGAGGGACCACCCTGGTTTATCCTCACCCACTGCTACTGGAACGTGTGCACCAAAGGTTTTGTGGGAATGTAGCTTTTTCCTGTGTCACTATCAAATTCCTGTTTATGGCTATGTGAAAGGGATAATTAAAGGACAGGAAAACTGAACCCAGTTTCCTCAGTTTCCCCATTTGTTGAACTTTCTCATTCAACCCAGAAATGCTTTTGTTTTTGTTTTATTTCTTTACTGACTGAAGTTTCTCCCAAGGAGATTTCATGACATTTTTAGCCAGGCAAAAAAAGAAAAACCCCAATTTTTGCAGAAGTCCATTAACCAATATTAACCTAATGATCTATTTAAACTTCAGGGAGGGAGACAAGGTTAGGTAACAAAAAAACCCCAACCAATCGACAGAATTAGGCAGTAATGAGGAAGCCTAGAAAGGCGTAGGATGTCACTTGTGGATGTCTCAGAGATGCCAGCCCAATTCCCATCCATAGGAGTGGAGCTGCCCTCAGACAAGCTCTCATCCACAGCCTCTTGAGTTTTGTCCACTCCTATTTTCCCAGTCAGAGCAAAATTTGTCATTGGCAAAATCAAGATTAACTCAAGCCTGAGTAATGTGAATGGAGATCTGAAGTTATCCTGGCACAGAGATCCATTTCCTGCCCTGACAGATTTAGAAGTGCTCAGGTTCCTGCTGGGACTGGAAAGTTGTTTCAGAACATCTTTCCTGTGATGCTCAGAAACCTCCTGCTTGTTTCCCCCCTCTATTTACTCACAACCAGCTTGATTTGGGGCCAACATTGTCCTTTAACTTAAATAACTCTCTCCCTTCCCTGGGGCTTTACCTGGGCTATTTATAGCAAGCAATCCCTTTCCTAGCCCTTTCCTGCTTTTCCTAGCCTTTTCCTGCTTTTCCTAGCCTAAACAAAGCTATTTTAGTTTCTCCTCCCCCTCCCTGATTGCCCCACATCTTCCTCTGTCTCTGCCCCATCGAGGTCCTGGTCCTGTGCCCTACTCCAGGCAGGGACCTTCCCTGTCCCACCTGAATTTTCAGCTCTCCCGGCACTCGTTTATCCCACAATCTCTCGTGCAGCCACATTTTCCTTTTCCATTCATGATTTTCTGAGCCCTGTTCATCACAGCTGCCTGTGCCATTTGTGCCTTGGCTCGTTTCCATGCCACCCTCTGTCGCTGTCCCCCCCTCCAGGTGACTGTGTCAGCAGGAGGAGGTGATGGCCAGTGGGACAAAGACATTCTTTGGCGTTTTCTACTGCCACAACAATATAATTTCCCTGATTTATCCCTGAAATCCTATAAATAGGCCACTGGCACAGTCTGGGCCTGTTATCTGTGCCCAGATTTTTTGTCTCATCCTCAGACTCGTGCACACAGGGAAATTTTGGTGATGTCTGGTTTTCTTCAGTGGATATAAAAGGAGGCCAGGGCACGAGCCCAGGATTACTCATTTAGCTTTGAGACACCCTGAAATCAGATAAGGGTAATTTCACTTTTAAGTATCCCCAGCAACAAGCTAGTGATGGCTTTTAGGCGCATCAGCTCACGCTGCTGATATTGTCAGAAGCTGCCTGACAATAAATAAATAGGGTTTTTCCTGAAGCTGAGATAATCTCTCATTCATTTTGGTCACCTGCACATGAAAAGAGAATGAGGATTTTGAATCTCCCCACTGTCACTCAAAATCTGCTTGTTTTAGGCTGTTATCAAGTCAAGGAAGCGATGTAACATTGCTGAAAATGATTTTAATTGTCTGAAAAAAACCTGGGGTCAAGGTTGGGCACTGTTAACCCTGAAAGTTAAGAGAGAAATGAGAAAGGGCCTTGCTCTGCTCTTACAGCAGACCAGGGCTGAGGCAACACCCACCACACCTTGGCACCTCTGCTCTCCTGAGGATGGGCCAGTCCTCCATTTCCCCAGTCTCCTCGATTTCCTCAATTTCTCTGCACTCTTGTCTTCACAAAACCTGTACCTCAGGCCATCAGGTCACCCCCCAAGGTAAGTGACAGGCACATAAATCCTGGGGCTTTTTGTTCTGATGGAATCTGGGCAAGAAAAGGCACTTGGAGCTCACGATGGAAAATATTTCTGAGAGCAGCTATCCGGGGCAGCAGTTCTGCTCAGCAAGCACAGGAATTATTTCGGAGCACAATAAATCTCTGTAGTTCTGCTGCCTCACTTGTCAGCTGGAGCATCCTCCCCAGCCCAGAGCCTGACAGGTTTAGCTGTTCCTGGTAGAAATTAATTCAGTTTTCCTCTTATCCCCCATTACATTCACCTTCCATGCCATGGAAGCTGAAAACATGCAAACTGAAAACATTTCTTTCTGTTTCTGGGGTGAGAAAGATTTGTCTGTATGTGAATGGGAACAGCTTCATCCCTGACATCAAATTTCCAAGTGCCTGAAGTTGGAAATCAACCTTGAAATCTCCTGCTGTGGATTTGGAGCCTTTCCCCTGAATATCCCCCAAACAGATGCCTGAAAAAAAAAAAAACAAAAAAACCCTCCTGGAGGTGTTATCACAGAATGCCAGAATTAACTATGTCAGAAAAGAATCCTTGAGTTCATCAAGTCCAGCCTGTGGCATGGGCAAAATGATGACTTTAGGGAAAGAAAAAGTAGGAACTCACTGTTAAAGTTTGTTAACAAACCTGACCCCGCTGGCAAAGGACTGGCTCCATTTGGCTTTCAGGCAGCCTCCAGCTTGAAGCCAGTGGTGAGTTAAGAACTCAGATGTCTTTGGACAAATTCAGTGAGAATCTGCTGGCATAGGGGAAACAACACTTAAATATTCCAGGCTAGATTATTAGAGAATGGGAAAAAAAAAAAGAGCTACAGACGCCTTGTAATTAATCTTGTGCCCTGAAATTTGCCTATGCTGTTTCTTTTCTTATTTCACCTTGGTTTAAATTCTTCAGCAGGAGTGGAAAATGAGAAGGATATAAATGTTGCAGTCCTCAATACATTTCTGAAACAAAAGAAAATAAGCCCAAATTGTTTTCAGCCTGACTGTTCATAGGTGTCACCTTGTTTTTAGATCATCAGTTAAATATAAGTCCAAATATTAATTACTGTGTAACTAAATATTCCTTTTCTTAATTCACTACAACTCCAGCTCGTGCTTTAATTTCGCACTCCGACTATTTAGAAATCAATATTTCCATTGGATACATGGGATTTAATTTTGAGTGGGGAAGCAGTGGATATATTAATTTCAAAAAGCAATTATTGGGAGCACGATGGCAGATGTTCTCCTGCAGAAACTTCTCTTTATCCTTCACGGAAAACACGAAAACATTCTTGGGAAAAACGCAGCCTATTTCAATTGCAGCCATTTTTTCCCACTCGGCTTTGTCTGGGGTGTCTTTAAATAGGAAGAATTTCTTTCTATAGATGGCTGGAGTTAATCATTTCCCCTTGGAAACGCAGCAGGAGGCACGTTGGGTCGGATGTTGGGAAGAGCAGCGATGGGAATGGGAAGGGCTCGGGCTGGGAATGGGAGCTGAGCCTGCAGTCCCAACCCACAGGGCAGAGCATGACCTAGGAAGGAAGCAGAAGGATGTTTCCGAAACCCATAGCACACAATAATTCACTTTAATCTTCCGTTGGTGTCTTGCCTTTATGGAAGTGAAATAAAAATAAAAGGGCTCTGGGTGAGGTTTGCTGGAGCCTCCTGGGTTTGTGGCTATCAGCGGGAGGAGCAGCTTGGTCTGACAGTCAGTGAAGAGCTACCCCAAGGATGACATGGGATGAGCTGTGCTGGGCCACACAAACCCTTGATTTTCCCTTTGGGAATAGATTGGATCACGTAGCTCCAAGAGGCCAGACTAGCAGCAGGGTGGTGTGTAACACTGCGACACGAAATAACTCACAGAAGCAGGTTAGATGTACAAGGAGAGAAAAGGAACCTAAAAAAGTAAACTTTATTTTCTGACTCCATTATATATACAATAACAAAAGTGACAGTGGATTGGAGGGTGAAACTGCCACCTCTCCAACCACACTGGTCAAAATAACAGTCTATCAATTTTCTCTACCCAGAAAGAAGAACATAAAACAATCATTATTTACATGAGCATGTGTGAGAAAACTCAGTTGAAATATGTAAATATCAGAAGGCATAGGAACTTTTAGAAGAACTTTAAAACTCTCAAAAGAATAGGGCGACAGTGGTGTCTGTTCCCAGAGCTGTGGAGCCTTCACCCCTCAGTACTTTCAAATGGTAAAAAAACCCCACTAAAATAACTTTTGAGAAGATGAACCTCATGTTCCATGCCTAGCAGGAATTTTGGGCTATTAATTCAGACAATTTTTTCAGGCTGTAAAAGCAGCACATCAATAAACTCCTGAAACCTTCCCCCCTGATTTTTATTTTATTTTTCTTTGTGCATCCCAAATCCCACCGAGCTGCAGATGCCTGCTGTAAACCTGAGAGCAAAACAACCAACAACAGAAGATTCCCTGCTTCCCTGGTTTTGTACAGCCTGGGAATGCAGCTCGTGTTACCAGCCTGGTGAGCGCCGCTGGCCAGGAGGAGAAAAGCAAATCGTTATTTAAGACATCATCCAGCTCCCAACGGGCCTCATCACCTCCGACAGATTTGTGAGTCACTCAGAGGAAATATTTTACTGCTATCCTGTTTGCTCAGCAGGTGGAAGGGAAATCGCTCTCACAAACCCTGGAAAAAAAGCTGGAGCAGGACTTGGATTTCAGTGGAGCCTCGGTGCTTTCGGCCGTGGCCTCGTGGCGAGTTTCATGTAGTGCCAGCAGTTTTGTGGAGATTTTGCAGAGGAAGACAACAAGACAAGATCCTTTGCATGAAGATTTTTTTTAACCCTATCCAATTTTTGTGCTACTTACCCTATTTTCATCTGTAGAAAGCTATTTTATTCTTATTAATTTTTCCTCTTGTGCTTGAGTATTTTTGATTTCTCTCTCCAAGAAATGTTGCTGCTAGATGAGAATTAGTAAATTTATTAAAGACTACAGGGTAGGACTTAAAACAGGCTTGGGCAGTTTATAAACTTCACAAAAGAGATGAAATTCGCCTCTAAAGAAACCAGAAATTGCAGGCATCTCTCTTTTTCATAATCCAGTGAGAATAGGATAACAAACATCACTGGAAGATCTGAGAAAATTATTTCCCAATAGGATTTTAGGAAATTAAAAAAAATACATCTATAATTTGTACCAAGAATATTTCCTAGCTGGAAACTCATCCAGTTAAAGAGGTAGTGGGCTAATTAGAACATCCTCCACTCCTTGGAAATTAACCCTTCTTCTGGAGCTTTTGCCAAAAACTCTTCCAAGGTGTTGTGCTGCTTTGCCAAGGACTTTACTAGGATTCAGCAAAGGGAGAAGTGACTGCAAAAATGGGAAATTGTGGTGCTGAGACACCTTGCTGGGAGCTCTGCTTGCCGCCAGCCTCCTCAGTGGTGGGGACACCACAGGCAGCAGAATTGAGGGTTTTGATGGTGCCCTTTCTGCTTTCCCCTGGGACAGAGAATCCGTGAGGTCAGTGGGTGAGGTTTCCCTCCTTGGTGATGGGAAAACCTCAAGTGTGCACAGAAAGCACCCAGGAGGAGAAGGCTGTGACATTTTGAGACAATCCTCTACAAGAGAGAGTGAGCCCTGAAAATCAGAGAATCCTTTAGGCTGGAAAAGAGCTTTAAGATCATTGAGTCCAACTGTTAATTTATGTTCACCGAACATTCAGAAGACACCAATAACAAACATTTAGTTGTGACTTAAATATCCCTCTTGTATTACTGTTGTTGGTCTTTAACCTTTATTATTTCAGTCCTCTAAAAGGTGGAGATGGGCCAATCCAACTCCTTAACCAAACCTTGAATATAAATTACCTTTAAAGACCTTTTAGAGCCAATTTTTCTCAGTGTTTATACATTTCAGGTTCAGCAGAAACCCCTTTCACAGCAACAAAGCAGTAATGAATCCATTGTCCAGGGAAGTGTATAAAAGCTCTAAAGTTTCCTTAAAGATGTTCCAAAGTGATACCTGATCCGAGACCTATAGGAAATGTTTGAAAATATTCTTAAATAAGTGAAGTCACTGGGTCGATTCCAGCCAAGCTGAAGTGAGAACAATGCATAATTTAGAGATGGACCCTCTGCCCTGTCATGTGCCTGTTTCTCCATCCAGAGGGAGGGTTTTGGAAAGCCCTGCAGTGTTTGGACACTCTCACACACATATTTAATCTTCAGCTTCCACCTGGGACTTGCAGTAGCCACGCAGCAAAGAGAGCAGTTGTTTTTGTGGTTTCCTTCTGGCTCGATCCACAGGGCTAATGCACCAGAAGTCTTACGAGAAATTCTGCTTTGTTGGGATTTCCTGCATGATTTTGCACACAAAGGCAGCTCAAACGATTCAGCTGACACGGTGATTGGAACCTGGAGATGATTTTCCCAAAACACATTGATTTGGGAACCTCTGCTTTTCACCCACTCCTCTTTGTTCCATCCTACGTACTTCCTGCATGATATAATTTGGATCTGTTTTTTAATGAACCCTCACTAAGTGCCATTGTGTTCTGCTAAGACCCTGCCAGCCCAGGCTGAGCTGTAATCCATTTGCCAGGAAGAGATTTCGAGTCCCCGGGATTTAACAAGTGGCTGTGTATCAGCTGACCTGTAGGAAATCTCCACATGTGCTTTTTTCTCCCTGGTTTTCTGCCTCTGTGGCAAATGCAAACCAAGGCATCCTGTTTTAAGCTTCTGTGTGCTGAATGTTGCCTTGAAGGAAACACAGACCATGCTTAGAAATGTGGGAATAACTCGTTAATTGTGGAATGATTTGGGTTGGAAGGACCACCTCATTAAAGGATTAAGGGATGACCTGACTGGGTCAGGCTGCTCAGGACCCCATCCAGCCTGGCTTTGACACTTCCAGGGATGGGAATCCATGGGGAAATGGGGCTGCATTTGCTGCTTGGAGTATGAAACACACCCCAAAGTCTCAAGGAGAACCAGCACTTTCAACATTGGTGAGCAGAGGCAGCGACTTTTCATCCCCAGCAGCAACATCCTAAAGCTCCATCTCAAGTTTCCTGACCAGACCTGAGCCCCTCTGCCCACCCAGCTGTGGCACCACCCCTCTGACCTTCCCTCTGAATATTCCCTTGTTCACACAGTGATCAGCAAACCTCCGTAATCCTAAACTGCTCTTCTTCCAAAATACAGGCAAAAAACCCAACCAATCCCAACCCAGCTGAATTTTGGACTGGGAGATTTGCAGATAAATCTCTTGCACTCACTAACGGATGTGTGGGGCATTTTCATGCTGCTGGTCTGACCAAATCTTCTCCTTTTGGTGTTTTCTTTCCTCAGTGCCACCTGCACCCTTCTCTCCCATGGCCGTAGCAAATCCCTGCCCCAGCTGGGAAAAACAAGGGGGAAAATGCACTGAAAAAGTTAGAACAAGGTTGTGAGTGGAAAAATATTTAGTTTGCATGAAGACAAAAAAACTCTTGGTTAGAAAAAATACCCACAAAAAGTCCTCCCAAACCAGCCCAAACCCATAGAAACAAACAGAAAAACCTAAGTTCTGTGTCAGAACTCGCTGTGATTGCAGTGAGTAGAGGTCTCACTTTCAGGGAGAGGGAAGAAACAGCTTCCTCCTCAAAAATCTCCTTCAGAGCCTATTTCCAGACTTTTCTAGAGTTGGGATTGGCATTGGAAGCTCTCCCCCCACCAAATGAAGGGCTGGAATTGAAAAAAGCCAGCTGGCCACAGTAGCCCAGTTTCATTGCAGCAAGACATGGAGCTGAACAAGGTAAATCTGTATTATTGCACTATTACTCCAAAGGGTTTACTGGGCACTCTGAGTCACAGTGTGCTTCAGTCTTTTGTCTATGCAGACTTTGCAATATTATGATTTTTTTTTTTTTAGCAGAAGGATCAGCAAAGGAAGTCAGACCAGTGTTTTTTTCAAGCCCATCAATCCCACAGAAGGTGAGAAAGCCCCATGGAAGCCCCTCTCCATTTGAGCAGCAATATCCTTCTGAGGAAAATTCTTTCCTGATCCTTGCTTTAAAGAAGTTATTTGAGATTAATGTAAAGACCATTTGTCATTTTGGTTATAAGAAATGGTAATGGCTTTAACAGCATTTTGCATTTTCTTCAAATCCAGCCTGTATTGCAAACTTCTCTGTTAGGCACAAAATAGGAAAAAATAGTTTCCTCTAATCTGAATCACTCATCAATTCCCTGCTAATTGTCAGATGTGTTTATTGCACAGGAAAATTGATAACCGGTAACAAGATGTGATGGATTTATCCAGCTGTGTTTTTGCAATTCCAGGCTGGTGTGTGTCCAGTGTCCATCTGAAACCCAGGGAGTTACACGAGTACAAAAAAAAAAAAAAAAAAAAAAAAAAAAAAAAAAAAAAAGAGGAAGAAAAATGGAGAAAAAAAAGCCCAGTAGTGTTGATTCTGCACTGGTGTATTTTCTTCTCCTGATTATTTCTGTAATAACAAGTGTCTGATAAGTGGGTTAAAGACTGGGTGAAGGAGATGGAATTGGAAGGGAATTGCCATTGTGTTTGTTGATATTCCTCCAGTTAATTTGAAATGTAGGCAAGTCATGGAATGATTTAGACTGGCAACACATTTCATGAGCTTTTCCTTCTGCAGCTAAAAAAAGAGAACACCCTGTCTGGATTGGTCAGCACGCAACGTGTTTAGATAAGGAAGTGGAGTCAGAAGGAATAGTCCCAACATGAGGAATGAATGGAGACAGGATCTGCAGCTGGAAAAATGTCTGCATGGCCCACGGCACTGCAGCAGCTCCCTGCAGAAGTCAAAACTCCGGACACACATCCCTGCACTTGCCCATCTCTCACATGATGTCCTCTCCTTTCCAGCCTGAAGAACCTCCAGCTCAGGCACCAAACCTGCCCATGGCACAGCCAGGGAATGGCTGGGAGAAGCCACCTCAGAAGTTCAGATCCCAAAGTTGAAGTTCCCGTGGAGGACAAACTCAGCTCCTGATGTATCAAGGCTTGGGGACAGTGTGGGACACCTTGAAGGTGTGGTGGTGTGGGAGAGGTTTTACAGCAACTTCTGTGAGCCAGAGAGGAGTTTGATAAGAGGATCTACGTTTATCCCTGAAAGAATTTCCTGCCAAGGTCGCTGACACAGAAACCAAGAAAGAAAGGAGGATAAAGAAGAGAAACCTGCAGCTGTCTGTTCCAGTGAGCACTTTCTTTGTCTTTCCTGACCAATGAGTAAAGTGTAAACTTGAGGTTTTAATGATGTATAAAAAGCATGCATGCCAGAATAAAACCAGGTTTGAAGCCTCTGTATTTTGACCGTCTCTACGACATGGTGACACCTTCACTTCTCCTCAGTTTTCTTCTTTCATCAGCAAATCTTCTCCTGCCTGAATCATGGCAGAATTCACCTACCCCGAACACCGGGACCAGCCCACATGACCCCTGCATCTGGCCACATCCTCCTCAGTGTTTCTTCATCCTGGCCCGCTCAGCTAATGAGCGTGAAAAGAACAATTCACCCCTTTCCCACAGGGACTTGAATTCCACCACCATTCCCGAGCACTCTGGGAGAAGCTGGGCAGGATTTGTGCAAACCTCCTGCAGCCCTTAAAACCAGAGCTGGTCTGATGATGCCTGACTAATGAATGTGTGGTGGCCAAGGGGAGCTAATGAGACATGACCATGTTAGTCCTGCAGAAACCACAGTGATTAATCACACAACCAGGGGACAGAAGCCATGGACATCTTCACAGCAGACTCAGATGTTTTCCTGCAGGATGAATCCTACACGATGCAAGTTTACCCAGCTTCATCACTGAACTTCATGAGGGATTTTCATCTGGACCACATTGGGTCAGATTAAAAAAGGCATGAACTGTATCCAGCCTGCTCAAATTGCAGGAAAATTTCTCCTTGATCACAAAAGAAGATAGGAATCAAAAAGATTTCCTTAAGGGAAATCTCAGAGTTCAGGGGTTTGATAGTGCCCCCAAATACAATTAGGATGTGGTGAACCTTATTTTGCTCTTCAATTCACCTGTGTGAACTGAATTTGGAAATAGAAACATTACAGCAGCTTCCTTCACATACTTCCAGCCTGGATTTCATTAATATCTTCCCTGAGCTGGGATTATTTTGCTCATGTACAGTGTTCAAATCTGTTCAGGCTTTGTTTGGAAGCAGAAAAACACTCCAAATGAAGGCATCCCATGTAACCTAATAGAAAATGATACTGTTCAACAGCTTCTTTTTTTAAACAACTGTTAAAATTTAATACATAACCATATCCCACTACGTAATTCTACCAGAGTGTTAAAAATAACCCAACAGGAAGCATAAAAGCACTTATTAAATTCTACAACTATTTACAGTAATTTCTGCATATGACTCTATTAAATTTCCATGGCAGCTCAGTCCCATTTCTACCAGACTCCACAGAATTTTCCCAGACTGGTCAGATCTTTCTTTCCAGTTCCAATGAACAAAGACATGGAGCAGCCACTTCTTATCAGAGATCTGATTCTATTAACACTGGTGGCTGTAAAAACCCACAGCACCGGATTCTCAGCTGGTGAAATTCAGCATAAATGTGTCAGCCCTCAGTCTGGGCTGCAGGACTGCAGCTCAGCCCCTGCCTGGTGCTCACCTCAGCCCAAATCCATGTGCCTCCTACTTTTGGCTCCCATTCCCCACTCAGTCAGCTCACCCAGCTGTTGTTTGGAGCTTTGCTGTGTTTTAGTAGCTGTAAAATCAGCTGTGGTAGTTCATAAATTATGGGAGGGGTTCTGAGATGCTGTTCCCTCTAACATTTGCTGCTGGAGATGGATGGGACGGCCAAGGGCTGAGGTCATTGATGCTTTGTGTTTAGCAGGAGAGGGGGAATTTGAGGAGCCTTCCAGCACAGACTGTCAGGGTTACGCAACTGAAGGCTCCATGGAGCCCTGGAAAGCTGCAGGAATCTCTGCTCAGGATGCAAAAAACCTTCCCAAAAACCTCTGTGCCCCAAAGACTGACACTTGCTGCCTTCACAGACACAAAGGCACAGCAGTTTCCATTACAGAGCTCATCTCATCTCCCCAGGTTGTGCTGGCCCCAAGGGCTGATGTAAGGACCGAACAACCGGGATGGGTCATGCTGGGAGCTCTCGCTGCCAAAAATTCTTCTGGGAACAAAGGTGCTGCTCGATTTTTTTTTTAATTATTTTTTTTCCCTGTGACTGAAGTAAATCTTAGACAAAAAACCCAGAGGGAGCTGTTGGCACACACCAAGCAGCCAGCAGACAGGAATCCTGCTCGCAGCTCGGCCAGCTCCTTGGCAGGCAGGAGTTTAGAAAGCGTTTAGCACATGGAAGCTGGTAAATGTTTTTTGTGTATAGATGTAGATGAGGCACTTATGCACAGCGAACCTGGGCTAAGCAGCTCATTTTGCCAAGCTGGAATTGCTGAATTGAGAGCTGAGTGATTGCTTTAAACCTGGGATAAGGAGTCCATGAGGGCTCTTAGAGACACTCAGACCCCAGTTGGGGGTTTAGAGGGGTGGTTTGGCTGGTGGCTGAATAGATGCACTGAGGAGCTGCTGAATGGCAGGATATTCCTTGGAAACCTTCTCACTGTGCCACATTCTCTGTGCAGACTGCAAATTTCCCGGGAGGCCAGGGTGTCTGCGGGATACTGAAATACAAACCGGGTCTGGAGGAGTTACACGCTGAATCTGCACTTGCTGGTAGAGTTCCTCCAAATGACTCCCAGACAGTCACTCCCAGAGCCCTGAGCTGAGGCAGGAAATGTTTTCAGCACAGTCTCTTGTTATTTAGTGCCTGTCCTTGGGACGGGCTGTGTGCCCACAGCTCCTCTGTCACCACCAGCAGCAGCCAGGCCTCCCCTATGCCACTGAGCCGAGGAATAAACTCCCTAAACCAAACACAGAGCAGGGATCAAAGGCACTGTGGGCATCTGCTGTCATCGTTTGTGTATCTCCAGCAAGCTCAGCTCTTCCTGGTGACTGATCGATGGCCCTGTGACGCCAGTGGCTGCCAGAGGGATGGGCACTCAGGGAATTATGGCAGAGATCAGGAGGAAGCTTTCACTTCCAGGGTTGTACGGACTTGCCCGTTAAGTGCTTGATGGACTTTGGTGTTCTCAGAAGAGTTTTTTAGCTTGGCACTTCCTCTTACCTTGGAGCTCTGCTGTTATACAACCCCTCCTGGATTTCGGGAAAAGCTCAGGGCAGCAGGGCAGGATGGAATAAGGTGTGCTGGCCTGGAGTTGGGTATGAGCTAGGAGCACATCCCTTGGTGAGGTAGCCTCACCTCAGACACCATTCCTTGAATAAAACCCCCCCTAGCCTCCCCACTTTCCAGATGTGACTTGTTCTGCGAAAAATCAGATTTCTGCTGCCAAGCACTTGATCCACAGAGGGCAGAGGGACAGAACCCCTCAGCACCAGTGGGGCTGCAAAGGGAGGGCGTGTCCAGACCCCTCCCAAACCCCACCCTGCACCTGTCCCTGCTGTTCTTGCCTCTCGAGGAGAAGTGGAAGTGCTGCTAAGTTCATTAACATAAATTAGTGCACGATGCCCGTTTGCATGAGATGGTTTCAGCACTTCCAGGGCCAGAGCAGGCACACCTTCCTCCTTCTCCTCCTCTTCCTGCAGGAGACATGTCCTTGTCACCCAGGGTGTCCTGGCAGGGCCATCTGCCACCTCTGCAGGTGGTGTCTGCAGAAAGCTCTGCTGGGCTTTGGCCCTTGATTTTCAGGGCGCCTGGAGCAGCTCTGTCGCCTCCTCACAGCTCTCCATGTCCAAATCCTCCTTTTACCATGGTTTCGCCATCCCCAAAAAGGCACCACAGGCTCCAAACCCCTCACAGAGCACTTCCACCGACGCACAGGAAGGACTGTGCAGCAAAATCCAAAGGACAGAGCTGGTGTTTGGATTTTATACCCCATAAAAGTCCACTCTGTCTTGGAAGCAGAATCAAAGAAGTGGGAGATCCAACTGTTATCCCTTGGAAATTGCTCAGCTGACTCCAGAAGAGGATCAAATCTCCATTATGCAATAAATCAGAGAATGCAAAGAGATTCTGTAATCGAGGTGAAATCCAAATTTCCCCCATGTCATTGGGAAAAGGCACTGGCCTCTGGCCAAAAGTATGTTCTGTGCTGAGCAGCAAGTGATGCACAGGATCAGGAGCTGAGCAGTTTGGGAGAGATTGTACAGTGGCAAAGGGCTAAACTGATAATCCTATCAGGAAAATCGAATTTAATCAGGAGTTAGGTATGAGAGACTGAACTCAAATCACATCAAATTCACCAAATTTGCCTCTATCTGCTTCTCACCCCGGCAGTGGAATTGCCTGCCCAGTGTTTTATAACTAATTACCCGCATTACAAGCCAAGTGCACAGCTTTTCTAAGAAGAGAACTATCTTATTTTCCCTGAAAGTTTAATCCTCATAAGAGGATTCCCATCCTGTCTTTGGCAGAGTCAAAATCAAGCTTTTCACATGGTCCTTAGCAGGAATAAAATTTTACAGTGTTCCCATCTGCATGGTGGTGCTGGGCATGAGCTCCTGGCATGAAGCTCCTCAGACCAAAGCCAGGCTTTGCTACACTTTAGTGCCCTTTCTTTCCACTTTTTTCCCATTTCTTTGCTTTTTTTTTTTTTTTTTTTTTTCATTCTGGAGATTCCCCATAACATTTTTATGCCTGCAAATTCAGCTTTTTGGGTGCTGCCCTGCAGACTGTAAGCTGGAATCATCTCACCAGGGGCTGGGTTCCATCTCCAGAGGGGCATCTTGACTTGGGCCAGGATGGACAGACGTCCAAAACCAAATAACCAAAATAAACAATAAACCAAAATAAATAATAAACCAAATAACTTGGTTTCACCTCAGGGGATTAAAAAAGAGCAAAGCTCAGACATCCCTGTCCAGGAAGGAGCAGTTCCACCAAGCCTGGCTTAAAGTTTTATTGTGTGGATGAGGAATATAACTGAAAACGTGGGTGTTACATAAGTAAGCCCACGGGCACACACAGCAGATTAAAAAGGCATTAATTAATTAATTAATTCCTTCATTCATTCTTTCACTGGCCTTTGCTGTCACAGAAGGAAGCTCCCAACAATGTGCAGCACCCAGAGCTGTTTTACAGGAGCAGGGATGTCAGTGCTGGATTAACTCTTCCTTCCCCAGGGAAAGCTGCTGATCCCACATAGATTCTCCTCCAAACAGCTCTGTTGTCTCCACGACCCCCAGCCCAGCTGCTGGAGCATCCCTGGGCAGAGCTGTCCTCTGTCTGTACCAGTGAAACCAGCACCTCCCATTCCCACACAGCTCTGGGGTCTGGCCCAGCTCTCCCTGTCCCCAGGCAAACACGAATCAATGGGATAAATCTGCTGGAAAACAGCAAACTGATGAGATCCTGTGGAGCCTGGGCTCACCAGTGGTGTTCATTAAGCCACCAGCCCTGCTGATGTGTCTTGGAACGACAAATAAAACTCATCAGGGCCTCCCCTGTGAAGTTTTCAGGCAGAAAATAATTGGGGAGGTACAAAAGAGGAGAAGGGGAAGAGAAGAGTGACTCACAATTGGATGGATTTTGTTTTCCCTTGGATTAAAAGGCTCCTTTCTTTCAAGGGGCTCTGTATCACCTTTTCAGCCCAGATAAGCTTTTTTGCAGAGGACATGAGGATGCTGGGCAGCCAGAGAGCAAACAGCCATGGCACAGCTGGGGGACAGTACTGTGACAACCTGGACACTTCCCAGAGGGTGACTGGAGCTTCAGCTAATGAAGTCATTGACCCCAAGTTTGCTGCCCCCAACTCACTTTTGTTTCCATCTCAGGCCTGAGGCAGTGAGGTGTCCTTGATTGCCAGGCCTGGAGAGGAATTGATGTGTCTGCCCCAAATGGGACAGCAGCAGCTCACACTGCACATGGAGTTTAGTTCTACACTAAAGAAATGCGGGGTTACAAATAGATGAAAAATATAAAAGCTGGCCCTGAGCTCTTCCCTCTCACTGTCCCTGGTTTTGCCCTTCACAGCCAAAGTTCAAACAACTTGAACTGGGGGAAACAGTGGGTGTAAAGATGAACCCCAGGAAAAGATAAAGGATATATAATGGTACAGGATGTTCTGCGAGCCCTGCCTGGCCTATGCAGCTTTCAAACTGCTCTGTGGCAGCAGATAAAAGTCTTTAAAGCAGTTTGCAAAGCATCTGCTGCCCTGAATGCATCGAGGAAGGACAAACACAGAACAGGCTTGAGCCACTCCAGAGCTTGGAGCCAGTCAGTAAAAATAAGCTGAAGCGCCACTCAACCCTCCATTGAACAGAAGCAGTTCTTGGAAATGAATGGAGCAAACAAAAGCATGTTCATTTGTGAAGGACAGAGCAGGGAGGCTTTTTGAGAGGGAAGTGTTTTGATCCAGGGCTTTGTGGTGGCTCCTGTGAAGTCACCTCATTGCTCCGAGGCTCTGGACGTCTGCAGGATATTTTTGAATGTGCTACTGGAGGCATGTCCCACCCTGCGACACTGGAAGGGCCAGCAGGGGCTGTGGGGACAGGCTGCTTGTCCCCCCGTGCAGGCAGGGCATAGCATGGCCTCAGAGCAGCTCTGCTCCAGGGATCAGTGCTGGGGCTGTGTGGGAATCCAGGGCTTCCCTCTGGCTGCCCTGGCAGGTCTGGGACCCTGGCAGGGGTCAGGAACCTCCCTGGACAGAGCCCCCAGAGACACTGGCTGTGATCTCTGTCCATGGAAAAGAGTTTTCAATCTTACAGGATGAATTACCAGCTCTGAGTGTTTGATATAAGTAATAATTAAGTGTGGCACGGGTGCAAAAGTAAAATTTTAGGATTCTAGATGAGGGGTCCAAAGGGGACAAGATGGAGGAAATTGGGTGTGCCTTGTCCTTTTTCTCCTTCTTCATGCCCTCCATGTTTCACTGTGGTGTTGGCATTTTTCTGTTGGTTCAGGCTGGGGACACACTGTCCAACGTAGGTGACAGATATTGGCACGTTATTGTAAATCCAGCACAGGTAGTTTGTGGTATTTAATGTTTGTACCATCCCACTGAGGGCAGAGCCCCACACGCTGCCCTGCAGGACAGAGCTGCGGCAGGGCAGCAGAACATGTTAGAGATAAACAGAATAAACAACCTTGAAACCAGCACAGACGAATTATGGCTTCTGCTTTGGCAGTGGGGCTGACAGACAGAGACTTTCTACAATCTTGGGATCATTGATACCTCAGATTCCGACAGGCAGAGATGAGCTTCATCACAAATCCACCCTCAGACGGGGTTCTGGGACAAGCAGCAGGGGCTGGCGGCTTTCTGCGCGGGGTGGGACAATGCTCAGAGCAAAACCAGCTTGTCCTCACCCCAAAGTGCCCAACCTGGCCTTCCCAGCCAGCCCCACCTGCCACCCTCCAACAGAAGGGTGTTATAAAAGATTTGGCATAAAGGACTTTCTTAAAGTCTCCATTGATGCCTTTTTGGGACTGCCTAAAAACAGAAGCCAGAAAAAATTAAGGGAATAAAAAGCAGGTATATTTATTGAAGGGCCTTCAGGTACATTTAGGGCAGACAAAGCCCACCCAAAATGGATGAGGGGTCAGGGGTTTTCACACTTTTATAAGTTTGGTCCATTTGCATTTTGGGGGTAAATTCTCCAATTCCAGCTTCAGCTAATGAAGTCATTGACCCCAGGTTTGCTGTCCCCAACTCACTTTTGTTTCCATCTCAGGCCTGAGGCAGTGAGGTGTCCTTGACTGCCAGGCCTGGAGAGGAATTGTTGTGTCTGCCCAAAATGGGGAAGCAGCAGCTCACACTGTACAGGGAGTTCAGAGTTACACACTGAAGAATTGCAGGATTACAAATACATGAAAAACATAAAAGCCCAAATCCTGAGGCATCACCATTTACTCAAACTGCTTTTATCCTCCTTGCTGCTGAACCTCTCCAACCTCCTGAGTTCATCCAGCCACCTTCAAACTGCTTCATACCGAAGCGACAAGTGCAACAAGTACAGAACAAACCTTTCCCATCCCAGAAACCCTTTCCCACCTTAGAAACCCTTTCCCACCCCAGAAACCCTCCCTGCTCTGCTCAGACCAGCGCCTGGGGCAGGTGCAGAAGCTGGAGGATTTCCCTGAATGCCCAAACCATGAGTAATTTGTTAATGGGGCAATGTAAATATGATCAGCTGCAGATCCATGACAGATCAGAGCTCTGGGGCCGCCTCAGAATTCCTTTAAGGTTGCTAATAGAGCAAAGGGATTGATTAATTAGCTCGCTGAGCATCATGACTTCCCGCTTTTGTGGCGGTATCTGTTGGAATATCAACAGATTTACTCAGTGAGTAAATATGTGAGATGCCACACATACCATAGACGGCCAGCCCAGGTTTTGGTCAATAAAATAAACACTTCAGGTCTGATCCAAAATATGTCCTGTTTGGAGATTTGGCTGTGCTCTAATTAAATGCAGGAAAAGAAAAAAAAAAAAAACCAAAAAAAAAAACCCACCAAAAAAACAAATCAAAACAAAACAAAAAAACAAACAACCAAAAAAAAAATCCCCAGAGCTGCCACCTCATCCTTCCCTCCCTCTGCTGTTCACAACAAGAGTTTGGGGCTGGGGAGTTTTGGGGAATTTTTGGGAGGTCTGAGGTCGAGTGTGCAGTACCAGGAGCTGGAGCCAGATTCTCAGTCCTGCTCAGCTGCCTTCTCTTGTGGAAAAAGAGATCAAAGCTCCAAGTTCTTGTTCTGCACAGCAGCTGAGCCCTGGTGCAGCAGGAGAAGACCCCAGCTTTTGGTGGTGATGCCAGGAAAGGTCCTTTCTTGCATCCTCCCGTCAGCAAAATGACATTTATTGGTGGGGTTGTGCTCGTTTAAATAAAGAGATTTGCTCAGAGGAAGCTTTTGAATTCTCCCTCAGTGCCAGCAGCAGCGGAGGGAAGGCACGAGGAAGGAGTTCAAACACTGGGGAAATCCAGTCAACCTATAAACAGGAACTTAAAAAAAAAAAGAAATCCTCAATCCCAAGGCATGTCCTGTCCTTAATGACCACGCTCAGCTGCCACCACACTGCTGCCTGGGGACACTGGAGCCCCATGAGGGCTCCCAGGGGCTCCTGGCATCACCAGCACCTCGAGCATCTCTGCAGGCAAAATGTCTTTAACCTCCAGCTCAGTGCCAAGGAAAAATTCCCTTTTTTTTTTTGCCATCAAACTTTCTCTGTTCATTTGTGGTCGTGGAGGGGCCTGGAGGAAAGCTGGGAGGAGCCAGTGTTTGCTCCCAGTGCCATCACAGGGGAATGAGCCCCTTCTGCACCTTTTTTTTGCCCTAAACCTCCAATTTTTGGCCTTGGGCATTGCAGTGGTTGCCCGTGCCCTCTGCTGGTTGGAATCCTGGGGTTTGGAGGAGATCTGTGCAGTGAACATTTTAGGAACAAATGGCACCCAGTTAGCCCTGGAATAGGGATTTGGAGGAGCTGGGTGCACTCCCGATGGGAAGAAGCAAGTCAGCAAAGCCCACAGACCCTTTTTGGAGCACTTCAGGAGCTGGGCAGCTCCACAGAAATACTGAGGACATATTTTTGTGGAATTTAGGAATTGAGCAGCTCCACACAAACCCCATGGACACTTTTTGGTGTCATTAACAGGTTTGCAGCTCCACACAAACCCCACAGACCCTTTCTGGAGCACTTCAGGAACTGGGCAGCACCACACAAACCCCACAGACACTTTTTGGAGCAGTTCAGGAATTGAGCAGCTCCACACAAACCCCATGGACATTTTTGAGGAATTTAGAAGCTGGGCAGCTCCACAAAAATACCGAGGACATATTTTTGTGGAATTTAGGAACTGCGCAGCTCCACCCAAACCCCACGGACACCTTTCTGAGGAATTTAGGAATTGAACAGCTCCACACAAACCCTGTGGATGCCTTTTTGATAAATTTAGGAATTGAAGAGCTCCACACAAACCCTGTGATCACCTTTTCAAGGAATTTAAGAATTTAACAGCTCCACACAAATACTGAGGGCACCTTTTTGAGGAATTCAGGAACTGAGCAGCTCCATACAAACCCCATGGACATTTTGGGAGCAGTTCAGGGGCTGGGCAGCTCCCAGAGTGGCCATGGGAGGCCGTGGGGTGGCAGTGGCAGGACGAGGCGGGCACAGGAGCCAAGGGACTGACTCATGGGCTCTGAGCCATGCCAGCCCCGCCAGCTCCGGGTGACTTCAGCGCCTGGGAGAGTTCTTGGTGTTTCTCCCTCTTCCCTTTCAGCACAGGAATTGTTACTCATTCCCTACACAATGCCAGGTAGGTTTTATTGTGGAATGGGCAGTGACATGGAGCTGCTGGGCATGGGAATGCAATTGATTGAAACTCTGGGTTTCCGACATGACTTCAAAACACAACAATCACAGATATTAAGATGTTGGCACCCAGAGCAGCTTGCAGGATAATTATGTACTATGAGCTAATTTTTGGGATCTGTGCTCACTGCCAAATCTCTGCAGCTTTCCTGTCTCCCTCGAGAGCAGCTCAAGCTGCAGGTCCCTTAACTCCCTCATCCCCTGGCTCATTCTCACTTTTTTACTCTGTTTTTTCCCATCTTTCTCTATAGTCTTATGGCAGAGCCTCTATCTCAAGAAGATTTCAGGCTGTTCTTTAAGGTCCTTACCACTATAGTGCATGGGAAAAAAACTGAATTAAACTGGGGCAGACTTGGCAACTTTCAAATTTCCTGCATTTTAAACTCCAGAAGTTGATGCTCCTGCAGATTTACTGATACTGATACTGCAGATTTAACTGGGCCAGGGGTCTGTGGATGTACACCAAAAACCCCCTACAGCTCTATCCCTGGGTGAAGAGGGATAAATGGTTGAGGAGCCGTTTTTCTGAGTCCTTATAAGAAAAGAACAAATGTACAAGTCAAGAATGGCAGCACCCAGCGCTCCCTGGGATTGGAATGTCTTTAGGCACATGGAGAGCTGGATGAAGCCACACTTCTCTCTGCCTGAGACCCCTCACGTTGAGGCTCCATCCTGTCCCCAAGGGTGGCTGCTGCCTTTCCCTTTGGAATAAACCAAAATACAATATTTGCACATATTAGTGCAAACAGCCCAGCAAACACTGAGCCAGGGCTGAAGAGCAGGGGAAATGTTTCTGTCTGTCCCTGCCCACAGCCACTCATTGCTGCCCTTCCAGCTGAAATTGCCTCGGATATTATCTCTGCTGTGATTCACCCCAGAACACGAAATAGAATCCTTCTGAAAGGTTGCTTTAGTGTCTGTGACTAAGCTGGTGCTGAGTTTACCCACGTTGGGGAGCCCTGGCAGTGCAGAGCTGGCTGCTGTCACTCTCTGTGACATCAGTGGGGACTGACAGTGATGCACAGGAACACTGAGAGCCTGCACACCTGAGCCCAAAGGAAAATTAAACTGGATAAAGCTGGAATTTGTAGGTTTTCTCCAGCCTCCAGTAAGGGCTGGTGTTGCTGTAACTTCAATTTTCAATCTAAAACCTATACAGTGACCATGTCTGGGGGACCCTGATCCCTGCAAGTGTCCAAGGCCAGGGACTGGAGCAGCCTGGGACAGTGGAAGGTGTCCCTGCCATGGCAGGGGGTGGAATGAGATGGGCTTTAAGATCCCTTCCAACCCAAGCCAGTCCATGTTTCCATGATTTTGGGGATCACTTTTGGCACTAATGACTGCTAATGTCTAATGAATCCAAAACACTTTGTAAATCCATGAGTATCCACGAGCAGGGAAGAGTTCTAAAGGCACAGGGATGTCCAGGCAGTCCGTGGGACACCACTGAAAATTTCAACCACACAAACAGCTCAGCTTCATCTCTCCAAAGGGCCAGGGGAGGAGAGTGTGAAAAAACTTTTTAAAAGTGCAGTTTGATTTGGGATATTTAAATTTGGGACACTTTGCTACTTTTTGTCTAAAATGACTCAATTTCTAGCAACAACCTTCCCCTAACAAGTCCCTCTACCCCTGCAGGGTTCAGCAGGACCTTTCCCAGAGCAGCAGCTCTGTCCCAGCTCCATCAGCAGCCTCAGCCCTGGCTCTAGGGCACTGTGGAGTGAAAATGAACCAGTGATGAGACAGCACTCGAGTCAATTCATTCTCATTTCCTGATAAGACAAACCAGCCCCCTCAGGCTTTCTCCAAGTAAAAACGGAATCCTTTAAACACCAAAAACAGGCTGTAATAAAGAGCGTGCAGCGAGAAATCTGTTTTCCCTGAGTAGGAAGCCAGCAGGGCTTTGATGTGGGGACACACATTGCATGGCAGTGCTGACAGACAGACCCCCAAGGGCTCGGGAGCAGGGTCTGAGCTCACAAAACACCCCCACACCCACGTCAGGACACTCGGTGCTCCCAGTCACCACTGGAATCCCACTGGGATGGGGCCCCCAGGCTCCAGCTGCTCCCACAAAAACCACGTGCAAGGATCATATTTTTTGAAATTTTTTATTCCCTTTTGTTCCTGTTTTGGCTGCAGATTAAACCCCAGTGTCAGTGAGCAGCCCCCTCCCCTCCAAGGCCTGGTGGATGCTTGGGGAAAGGTTTGGTTTGGGAGAGGTTTGATCTGAACTTCTGAGGAGAATCAGGTGAGTGTTGCAGCCCAGGAACTCCTAAAAAGGGGCTTTTAAAAACTTGTGATCCCACAATCAGTCCCAGAAAATGCCCCACACTGCTCTCCAGAGACATTTAGAGCACAGAGAAAGGAGCTCTGTTTTTTTTCTCCTCTGGATCCTGGAGGCTGAGCAGACCCTGAGGTAGTTAACAAAGTGCCACCCTCCTGCCAGCCCTGTTGATAATTCCCTTCTAAAAGGCATCATCCAGCTCAAGATACTCTGGTTGGGAGGATTTTTTCCCTCCTGGAGTTTTATGAGCTCCTCCTCACAGCCCTGTCTCCTGGTCACCCACACCACACAAATTGCTCATGACCAAGGCCTCAAAACTGCAAAAACACAAAAATCAGGCCAAGCCACCTGAAGAAACTCTTCACATCACTATTCTTATTAAAAATGGGATTTGTACCTGAGCTGGAACCCCCAAACTTTCAGTTCCAAACATCATCCCCCTATCCCAAGCTGGTGCTTGACCAGTGATGGTTCCTGTTGACACCAGATGGTTTTCATCAAAGCCACTATTCTCATTCTGAAATAATAACATCAGCAATTGTGAATGAATGAAGCTGTCTCAGCTCTCACTTTCCCACCAATTACAGTGAATTATGAACAACCCTTGAATAAGAGAATCTCCCTTCTCACTTATTGCTGCTCAAAGATGTATTTTTCTGGTGGCCAGCTCTGTATTATTTGACTGATTTATAGGCCCATAACTTATGGAATTAGAGGTGATCTTTTTTTCAGAGCTTTAACTCTAAGTGGTTTCTTTTTCTTTTACTTTGAAATGATGTGGAAAATGAAGATGATAGATTTTCCCTCCATATATTTTCAGCCCTCTAATAACAAGCTGAACTTCACTTGCAGCTTTCCAGCTTCACCCTCACCCCACATTAACTCTGGAACTCGTCATTCCAAACACACTCAAGCTGAAATGGGCTTTAGGTTGTCTAAAATATTGATCAACCTTTAACCCTGTAAAAAGCCAGGCAGAAACTCAGGAATCTCTTAATAAATTTAGGAATAAGCTGGCTTTTTTTTTTTTTTTCCATTAGAAGTCAAACTTGCAGAAGTTATGTGGGGATAGATTTTAGAGTATTATCAGCAGAATAATCTCACAGTGAGTGCAGCATTTCTGTTGCCAACATATATTTGGTCAAACTTATTTAGGGCACAAAAAAAAAAAAAACCAAAAAAAAAAAACCACCTAAAAAGTTTATTCCTATTTAAACAGAGCTGACATGATCCTTAAATGATGGAAAATTTTAGGACTATTCTTATGACACTGCTCTTTGTGAGCTGGAGGTGAAATGTTGGAGTCAGAATTCCTCCTGCTATGAAACATCCCCTGGTTCTCATCAGCCCCATCAAAATTTATGGGGTCTCCATGGCTGGGTTGAGTTCAGAGGATGAATTCAGCAGGACAAAGTTGCCAACTCCCCATCACTTATTTGAGCCTGAGGCAGCCTCTCAGATTTCCCCAGAATGAATCTGTGCTTGGAACTGTTGATGAGATTAAAAAAGAGAAGTGTCCTTGAACTTCGGATGTTATTCTGGGACTAAAAATTCAAGAGATTTAGAGATTTAAAAAATGTTCACTAAAGGAAGCAGGGCCTTTGACCTTTTTTCTGAATCTACTGGAGAATCTAGGTATTTTAAATTTTGCTGCTGTTGGGCTGGACTTCAGTTAAATAATAATTTCTTAGTTGAATTATATTGAATTATTATAGTTTATTGGTTGAATTACAATTTCTAAGTTATTTTTCCTGGTGACACCTAAGAAAGTGAAAGCTGACAGCAAAGAACCTCTGCCTGGCCCACCTGAAAACAATGCCATGGAATTTCTCCATTCCCTGTGTGCTGGCTGCCCAAATGCCTCCTTGTCTCAGGAGATGGGGAAGGATTTGTGGTGAAATAACAATAAACAAAAATTAATAGGTCAGGCTTGCAGAAACGCCTCCAGACAAGCTGGGCCAGCTGGGATAAGCTCAGGCTCCCAGGATATGAGGCATTAGCAGTATTTTCCATGGGATAAGTACCAGAGAAATTAGCTCTGGCTGTTCCTCCTGTACCTAAACTTCTTGTGATGATTTTTTGAAATCCTGCTGTAAAACAGCAAGTGATGCTGGAGCCCTTCAAAGTGGTTATGAAAAATCAGTGACACTTTCCCTCTGTCCTGTTCTCTGGGCTGTGTTTTCTTTGACTCCTTGCTCCGGTGGATGCCCCATCACAAAATCACAGAACATCCTGGGCTAGAAGGGATCCACAGGGATCATCAGTGGATGTCTGATGACTGATGTCCATCCTGGGCTAGAAGGGATCCACAGGGATCATCAGTGGATGTCTGAAGACTGATGTCCATCCTGGGCTGGAGGGGATCCACAGGGATCATCAGCTGATGTCTGTGGGTCTCAGATTCAGTCAAAGAGAGAAACAGAGAGTTTCTAGCCAGGCAGAAGCCTGGGAAAGAGCTGGAGAAGAATGTAAATAATTCTTTATCTTTCTTGTTATTCATATTGTTTATAGTTAAGTTCTATCACTGTGTGTCAAGCACTCTGCACCAATGCTGTGGATTGTTTTCACTTCAGGATCAATGGAGTTGGTCCTCACGAAGCTCTGTATAAAGGAGTGGTGTATTTTGAATAAAATGGAGTTTTACTCTCAGCAGCTTCTGAGTCAGAGTCTCTTCATTCCCGTCCTGCCTCAACAGCAAAAGATGTCTGCTGCTCTCATTGTGCTCCCACCCTCTGAAGGCATCAAGCACCAGCTGTGTGAAGATCAGAAAGTGCTGGAGAGGCAGTAGGAGCCACATGCCACAGGGACAGGACAGGCTCTGCTCCTCAGGGAGCTCCTGTATGTGTCCACGGGCTGATCCTGAGCCTGGGGGTGCAGTCCCTGCAGAGCAAAGGGATGGGCTTGCAGAGGAGCCATCCAACTGCTCATCAGGGTGGGTGGCAGCTGTGGGAGATGTTTTACAGCGATTTCTGTGAACCAGAGAGGAGTTTGATAAGAGGATCCACATTTATCCCTGAAAGAATTTCCTACCAAGGTCGCTGACACAGAAACCAAGAAAGAAAGAAGGATAAAGAAGAGAAACCTGCAGCTGTCTGTTCCAATGAGCGCTCTGGTTGTCTTTGCTGACCAATGAGTAAACTTATGAGTTTTGTAAGAGTGTATAAAAAGCATTCTAGAATAAAAACTGTCAGAAGCCTTCTGAAAATGGAGTGTGTTGGTTTGTATTGTGATTGTCTCAGCTAGGACACGCAGCAGCCTCTAGAGTGCCCACACCTCTGCACATCCCACGGTGGCAGAGGAGTGGCACCCACTGCCCTGCCCAGCAGTGACTCAGGGCTTGGGATCTGTTCCTGCCGAACTCTCCCCACCCTCTCCCACCCCACAGAGGTGGGACATGGCACATGAGGTGTCCCAAGCCCAGCCATGGTGGCACTGCCACCCCCAACACGCCACACGGTCACCATGGGTGCCAGGGAGCCTCTTTGCCTCTCTCCCACTCTCATTCTCTGCCATCTGCAGATGGTTATGGCAAAGCTCGAGGTTCACCAGCTCCTGAACAGCCTCCCTCAGTGGGATAATCGAGGTGGAGCTGCTGGGATTGTTGTCTCCTGAACCAAAGGTTCTTTGCTCTGCTCTGTGAAATGTCCCAGGAACCACTGATGTCTAACTGCTGCTCAGCAGCCAAAAATAAAATTGTGTTCATAGGTATTTGGCTTGCAATGCCCTGTATTGTTCTGTATTTGCATTTGCTTCTGCACTTCCATGTATTGCTCTGGGTGTAAATTGGACTTTTACCAGCGTGTGTATGGATTGTATCTGTACTTGCATTTGTATCCATTGCTTCCATGTGTTTTGTTGAGTGTAAATAAAACAATTCATTCTACAAAGTTGAATCAACCCTAATTAAGATGCCCTAGCGCTGTGGCTGCTGTGTTTTTTGGGTGTGGTGTAACAACCCTGTTGTGAGAGGAGCAAGGGGATGAGGCACTGAGAGCCCAAGCTCTTTGGTACTAATTTTAGGCTGGCACCAGGAGCTGTTTCCTCCCCTCAGCTCTGTGCAGAGGCAGCTTTGCAGAGTCTGAGTGGCTCAAATAGCACTTCATGTACAAGGAGTGCAGGGAAAAGCACTGGGTCCCTCAGCCTTGTGGGGTTTGAGCTGAGTTATGCAAACAAAGTTCCTTCAGCTGTGGAGTTATTTACAGGTTGGCTCGTGCAGGCCTTAGTGACAGATTTAAATGAATTAATTTTTCTGACTTTCATTTGCTGTCTTCCTCTGCTGTTTCCCCTCCAGCTATTGCGTGTAATTACAGGAAATCTTTGTATATCACATCTTCAAAAAGGCACAATGAAAAGCAATAGCGAAGGTATCCACTTCTTCTTGCTTTCATGTTTGTTTTGGAGGGGATGAAAGGGAGTGGTGGTGGAGCTTTTCTTCGCAGCACCTCCGAGCTCTGCTCAGATCACCCAGTGCAGGCACCCCGAGCTCTCCTCTCACTCAGCACAGACAAGACCTGGCAGCCCTGCAGCAATTACTTAGAGCTTTCTTGGCTTTCAAACTGCTTTTAATGATTATGGGAGACATCCACAGTAATCAATCTAAACACGGCTTTTTTTTTTTTATTATTTAATTTTATTTTATTTTATTTTGGAAGCATTAAAGAAGAAAAGCAAGTCGTTCTTCTTTTAAACCTGGGTGTTTCCTTGCTCAGGGAGAAAAGTAATTGTTGGGAGTTGTGCTGTCACATCGAAGAGGCAAAACTCAAAAGCACAAACTTTGTTTTGAACCCAACATTAATTTAGGAGTTGGAAAGACCTGGCCATACCTGCAAACAACTCCTAAACCAACATATTTGAGCCCAGAGCTTTGGTGAGCAAGGAAAGGGGAAAAAAAATCTGGACTCGGCTGTGATCAACCTAAAACATCACCAAGAGCATCTTTGTCCCCACCAGAGGGTATAAAACTAGATTAGGAGAGAAAGGGAATTAAGTAAAAACCTTGGTGCTCATAGTTGGATAAAACAGGGAGAGAGAAAGAAAAGCTTTGCTGGTTTGGTTGCCTTTAGAGAAAATAGTGGGTTGTTTTGGTTTTTTTAATGGAGAAAAAAAAAATTTCCACTGGAACCTGGGCAGAAAGTCAGAATGAAATAGATGTAATTGAGGCACAGACCCAAATGAGGGATTACATTACTGATATGTTTTTTCCTAAATGATTCTTCTTTTAATTTTATGTACTGTCAGGGAAACCTCTTAGATACATAAATACTGTTGGGAATTAAATTGGTCTGAGAAATGTGGGGTTTATCTCTTTTGACAGAGGCAAATCAAAGGATAAAGGCTGGATCTTTGATAGAAACACAACAGAGTCTGTGCCAGGGAGGTTTTAGCTCTCCCATCCAGTGTGAACAACTTGCAAACTCCACTGAATGTCAAGGCACTGCTGTGGATATTTATAAAGGGAGCTTGATTTAAACCAAAGAGAGTCCAATTCCTCCTCCCAGATAGTGGGATCACTTCTGGACAGGATTCAGACAGACCCCACACCCCCACCCATCCCAACACCGCTCTGACATCACCTTCCAGTTTCATGTCTTTTTACCACCACATAAATTGCATTGAAGCCCAGTGATATCACTGCTCCAAAATCCCCTTAATCCTCAAAGCAGATACAACCACATGGGTTTAAACACCTCTGTTAATCCCTAATAGGGAATAATAAACCATTTGTTGGAGGAAACTTTATCTCCCAGACACCGACACGGACACGGCTGTGACATGAAACGCCAGGAGTGATCCAAGGGTTAAGCACAGGAAGTCAGAACTGAAAACCTGACTCAATTAAATCACAGATTTAGGCAATTTTCTGATCTGCAGATGAAGGCTGAGTTCCTGGCAGGTGATGTAAGGTGATGTAAGGTGATGTAAGTTGTGCCTTGCTGATGAACACGACTGCACATGACACATTTCAGGTATCCCAGAACAAGTTCCTGAACCATTTCCCCAGTGGAGGCTCTTTTGCAAGAGTCTGCTTTTTCAAGAGGGTCATGAACATCATCAGCTCTCATATGAGGGCCAGAAAATGGTCTCTCTCTCCTAAAAAAAAATCCCTAAACTATGGATAAAAAACAATTAAACTTTACATTTTATCACCAGAAAAAAAAAGGAATATAAAAAAAGACCCCCAAAACTTCAGCAACCAGAAGGCACTGGTATCTTTATACCTCATGGCAGAGCCATTCTTTAAGAGCTTGTCTGAAGTTTTTTCCAGCCAGGAAAAGTCCTCAGGGATGTAAAAACCCCCCACATCCACATGTCTATGGATAACTGACCTCACCTGTGGCAATTCCCCTCCTCACCTGCTCGAGGGACTTGAGCTGGGCAGAGATGGAGCAGGACTGGAATCAGGTGCATTCCCTGCACCTCGTATTTCCCTCTTTTCAGCTGCTCCCTGCTGGTCACCAACCATAAACAGATTTTTCATAAGTTATTGGGTCATTATGGTGATAGTCCCAAGTCTATTTAGTCTCATATTTTGAGAATTTACACCCTGTAGGTGCAACACAAACAATGGGGTCAATAACTCAACCCATCCCTGAAACTGGCCAGAGTGGGAGTGAGCTGGGACAGAGGTTTGGGGCAGGAAATATTCCTTTTTCCATGAGAAAGTGCTGGGGCAATTCAGGGAGACAAACTGGAATCACACACAGAGGACTCTGCCCAGCTGATAAAAGTCCTTTTCACACCTTGAGTTTGATTTTCAGATGTATTTTCTCAGAAAATCAGACTCAAGGGCAGCCAAGGCGTAGCCCCAGGTACCCAAGCTTCCCACAGGATGCATCACTGAATTTTGATGAGCCTTGTTGTCTTTAAAGCGATCCCGGAAATGTCCAAATGCTGGTCCAAATCCAAATGGAAATCTTAAATGAGGCAGCAGTGGAGGTGTTTGGAAAGTGAGGACGCGCAGCCCTGAAATGAGATCCCACCACGGATGCTGTCCTTCCTGGGGCTTGTTTGTTCTGCAACACCTTCCTAGCCTGGATGGTTACAATTTCCTTGGAGTTTTGCTTTTTTTTAACAAGATAAAGTGAGAAAACAGAAGGGAAAAAATGAAAAAAAAAAAAGTGATTTTTAAATCAACTGTCATTCCTGGCAAGGTTGAGGATCCCAGCAAGGTATTTGTTTATTATCAGGTATTTCCTCAGGATCAAATTCAGGGGAGAGAAGTCTGGTCCTGGTTAAGGTCTGTTTAAAGCCCTCCTTGAAAAGAGATTTATGCAAGGAAATTACCTAACCTGGGGCAGGGGCTGAGTCAGCGGCAGCGGCTTCTCCTCCCTCGCTCATTGTTGGTGCCTCTGGGGGTTTTTTTTTAGCCCCGCCGAGGGCGCCCAGTGAGAACAGCGGCGGGTCCTGGCTCACAGAACGGGATCAAAGCTCCAATTGTTTCGGAGGAAATGACCCGGCAGGAGCAGAGCGCTGGGCACCGCTTCTCTCCCAGCCTCTCCAGCCGTGCCTGGCACCGGGCACCTCGCCTGGGGTGAGGGACACACGGGCACCTCGCTGCCACAGCATCCCTCCGCTGCTGCCACCGTGCTTCCTAAAAACCACCTCGTGCCCTGTTGGCAGCGGGGGTTCTGCCAAATCCCAACTCAACAGGGGCTTCTCCCAGTTCTTGGCTGATTCTGGGAGAAGGGGGTGCCAATCTCTTCCCAGTTTTTGGGAGAAAGGGACACCAATCTCCTCTTTAATTTTTCATTTTGGGAGAAGGGGACACCAATCTCTTCCGAGCTTTTGGTTGATTTTGTGAGTGGTGGAGGTGCAAAGATTCCCAGCACAATGGGAGATTTTCCGAATTTTTGGCTGCTTTTGGGAGAAGGGGACACCAATCTCTTCCCGGTCTTTGGCTGTTTGGGACAAGGGGACACCAATCTCTTCCCAATTTTTGCCTGATTTTGAGAGAAGGGGACACCAATCTCCTCTCAATTTTTGACTGATTTTGGGAGAAGGGGACACCAATCTCCTCTCAATTTTTGACTGTTTTTGGGAGAAGGGGACACCAATATCTTCCCTGTTTTTGTTGATTTTGTGGGTGGTGGCTTTGCAAAATTCCCACCTCAACAGGAGCTTTTCCCAGTTTTTGTCTGATTTTGGGAGAAGGAGACACCAATCTCCTCTCAATTTTTGACTGATTTTGGGAGAAGGGACCACTAATCTCTTCCCAGTTTCTGGCTGATTTTGTGAGTGGTGGATGTGTGAAGATTCCGAGCTCAGTGGGAGCTTTTCCCAGTTTTTGGCTGATTTTTGGAGTGGTGGCTATGCAAAGATTCCCAGCTCAATGGGAGCTTTTCCCAATTTTTTGGCTGATTTTGGGAGAAGGGGATGCCAATCTCTTCCCAGGTTTTGACTGATTTTGTGAGTGGTGGATGTGCGAAGATTCCCAGCTCAGTGGGCGCTTTTCCCATTTTTTGGCTACTATTGTGAGTGGTGGCTGTGCAAAATTCCTACTGCAACAGGAGCTTTTCCCAGTTTTTGGCTGATTTTGGGAGAAGTAGACACCAACCTGTTCCTATCCTGGCTGCTTGTGAGTAGTGGCTGTGCAAAAAATTCCCACCTCAATGAGGGATTTCCCAGTTTTTGGCCACTTTTTTGAGTAGTGGCTCTGCAAAGATTCCCAGCTCAATGGGAACTTTTCCCAGTTTTTGTCTACTTTTGAGAGAAGGGAACACCAATCACTTCCTAGATTTTGACCACTTCTGTGTCTGGTGGCTGTGCAAAATTCCCAGCTCAACAGAATCTTTTCCCAGATTTTGGCCACTTTTGTGACTGCTGGTTATGCAGAAATTCCCACGTCCATGGGAGCTCTTCCCAGTCTTTGGCTGATTTTGTGGGTGGTGGCTGTGCAAAATTCCCATCTCAACAAGATCTTTTCCCGGTTTTTGGCCAGTTTTTGGAGAAGGAGACCCATGGCATGGTGGGACAGCAGGAGGCCAGCCTGGGGTGCTGTCCCATCCCAGCTGCTCCCAACTGGAGCATTCCCCAAGGAACTGACCCTGCCCAATCCAGGCAGCAGATTTCAACCCCAAAGGATGGAAAAGAGCTCTGAGTTCATCCTTCCTGCCAGCAGCCAGTCGGATGCATTTAATTGTCTGGTGATGGGACTTCCACTGTTTCTTTGGGGAAAAAAAACTTCCCATACACAGCTGAGCTCAGGGACACTTCAACCCACGGGCAGGGCAGTAGCTCCAGAGCACATGACTAGGGTTGAAACAAGGTTTTGGAGGCAAAACATGGCCTGAGCAGGTTGTTGTATTATTTTTCCAAGGTCAGTGCTGGAATGTCTGGCAGCCTTTATCTCACGGCTGGGAAATTTTACTGTACTTGCAGAAAACAACCAATATTTCTCATCCTGCTGCCCGACTCCTCGCTGTTTGTGTTGGTTTAACTTCCCTGACCCCAAAACATGAAACTGGAGTAACGTGGGCTGGAAGTGGAGCCCGAGGTGGATGTGAGTGATGTGTGTAATGCAGTAAAGGACTGGGAAACAAACATCCAGCAAGCATCCTGGATGGAAACTCTTTCATCTGCATCGATCATTGACGTCCCTGCTGACAGAGCGTGGTTCAGCCAGCGGCCTCTGATCACTTTGAAATGCCTCACAAAAACGTCTCCCTGCACTTAAGGTTTTCCGCTGCTAAGAAATATCTTAATGCTAAAGATTTGTTTACAAGGGGTGGCTGTTTCCACTTGCTGGAACGCTTAAAAAGTTGTTTTTTCCAACCACAAAGTAGATCTAAACATTAAGTGTTTCTCAAGTTGGGTTTCCAGCTCCTAGACTGCTATAAACATTAAATTGCATTGGTTTAAAGCAAAAAAAAAAAAAAAAAAAAAAAAAAAAAAATTGCTGCTTCCACTTAGCCACTCATAATGTAAAAGAAAAAAAGGGGTGTTTTAAAATAAGTTTATTTTTAAAAGGCTCGTTGTGCAATGCCCTGTGGTTGAAAATAGGGTCATGGGTACAAAGCACTTCCCTGTTTGCACTGATGGTGTTGGGGGTGGGTTTTGGTCCTGTCCAAAACCTGCGACTCTGCTGGGGGGGAAGCTGAACAGTTTCAGCTCTCCAGCCAGAGGATTTGAGATCCTGGAGCCTTCCAAGGCAGGGAGTTACCTGCAGGGTGGCTGCTGGTGGATTCTTTGGGCTGTAAAGCCATGGGGTTTGAGCTCTGCTCTGAGGGGTCACTGTGCCCTCTGCTCTCAGTTGGCCCCAATGTTTGTAACAATCATCCTTGCAAAAAAGCCCTTTCCTAAACCTGGGTTTATTCAAGGGTCAAGCCTGGGAATGGGGAATCTTCCATCTGAAGAACTGTCCTGAAAAATAAAATATTCCTGGAACGTTTCAGAGGCAGGCTGGACGGGGCTTGGAGCAGCCTGGGACAGTGGAAGGTGTCCCTGCCATGGCAGGGGGTGGAATGGGATGAGCTTTAAAGTCCTTTCCAACCCAAACCATTCTGGGATTCTGTGGGGATGGTGATGACCATGATGATCCCACTGTCCAGGGTCAGCTCTTCCTCAGGATTTTGTGATGATTGTCTGCAAACTGACAGCCCAAAGGAGTGATTTCTGTTGGAAAGCAAGGGTTGCTGGATCACACATTCCCTGTCAGATCACTAGAGGTCAATGATCAATAGAAAAATAATTTTTCTATTGAATTTTAAGTTCAGAATTTCTACTGAATTTTTCTATTGCTGGTTTGGAGTGGAAAACACAGTGTCTGGAAAATATTCCTGTGATATAGAAATGTCCCTTGGATCAGCTGTAATGTCACCAAGTGCCCCAGCAGGTCTACAAAAAGGGCTCTAATTCATACCCAGGTTTTACTTGCTATGATATTTTTGCAATCTCTGTAAAATTAAGGAAGTTCTGGCATTGGTGGGTATTAATTAATGACTTGAGTGTCTTTAACTTTCAATAAACTCTGCCTAGGCTGCATCTCCTTGTGGCTTCAATATCTGAATGGTGAAACCCGAGTCAGGCCAGGACTGGCTGCTGAGTGCTGGGAGAAGCTTTTCCTCGGGCAGGAAGGGAGAGCCACTCTCTGCTGGCCCCACCTGGGGCTCAGGTTACCATAAATCTGCTCTCACATCTCACAGCAGTCCATCAAAACTCCTGCCAGGCCAGGCTGGTGCTCACCCCCTCCCCATGCTGGATCTGTCCCCACGCTCTTGGGGACGTCACCTCTGCCTTCCAGCTGAGAGGAAACTTCCCGTGGGATCTGGATAATACCACAACAAAGAGCCTCGAGCTCAGAGCTAGCACTGCTCCCATCAGCTCTGCTGGATGCTCCTGTGATGCCACAGTAACAATTCTGGAAGCAGGCTGTGAAAACTCCAGGTTTTTTTGCCTGTCTGGTGTATGCTCGCTTTCCTTATGGGAAATTCAGGAGCTGGAAGCTCTCAGTGAATTGAGCTGAAGATAAAAACTTATTTAAATACAAATTAGGCAGTTCATGTGCTCAAACTCAACTGCTGCTTCAATATTTTGGCTCTACATTTATTATTCTTATCAAGAAAGACACATCTTGGACTGTCAGAAAGCTCCTGGGTATTTTCAGATGACTCTGAGGTAGAATTTCCTTGGTGCTATTCCCACGTCCTTTGCATGAAGGAAGGAGCTGCCCATCCCACAGTCTGGTTGAGTTGTCAAAATTAAGCAATTTTTAACATCCTGAGGTACAAACATATTTTGCTTCCTGGTTGTTCTTCTTTTATGAGGTGCCTTGAAGCAAAATAGTTGCAGGAGTCTTTTCTTGATGAAAAGGAAAGCCACTTGTATCTCCAAAACATTTCAAGTGGAAATTGCTGATACACTCTCACTGTAGCCAAAAATACAAAAGCACTTCAGGACGATTAAACAATGTCTGTCATTCTCCTTCACAGTCACTTCTCTGTTTCCCTCATGAAGTTCATTTAAATGTGAGCACAACATCCAAGTTTCCTATGGTCAGAGTTTATCCTGGTCTTTCTCATTTCCCTCTTTCCCCATCTGAAGATCTTCATTCTCTCTGCAGCTCAGGAACAGCACAGGAAAATCCACACATCAAAGCATCCATGTGGGAAAGGGACAGGGAAGTGTTCAAGGGCAGCAAAAAAAGCCTTTTCCTCTATTTTCCCTAATCAAGTCAACCCCAAAGAAGGAGCCCAGTGCTGTGGCTGGCACAGCCGTGGTTGGCACAGCCGTGGTGCCCTGTTGGAGCAGGACAAGGACACCTGTGCTGGGCTGGGCACAGCACAATGCTCAGAAATCGGGGAAAGTTCATCTCCAGGCAGGGATGGCTCCAAGGAGACAACACACAGAACACACAGAGCCTCAGCAGTGGCACGGCGCAGAAATGGGAACAGGATATGTTTTTCCCATGGTTTGGGAACAATGTGAATACTTTCTCACACACTGTTGGTGAAGCACTTTGGCACACCTGTGCACTTGGACAGCTCTATTATACTCCAAGGTCTCCTGCTCGGCTGCTAAGGGCTCTTTTCCTCTCTAAGAACATGGATTGATTACATGGAAACATGATTTGGTTTTGTATTTGTGCTGGATCGTGGATCAGGAGGAAGTTGCAGCACGTTCTGGCTCCCGAGTGGAGCTTTCTGCTCCACAGCTCGGAGTGAGAGAGGAGCAGGGACAGCCTGGACATGTTTACACAGCTCCCTTTTTATTTTGACCATCCTGAATAAGGAAAAACTGTTTACATGCTCCAGAGGATGTTTTGCCACTGTCACTTCCTACAGAAACGTCCTCCAGTTTTGAGTGCTGGCAGAGACAAATCACTGCTTGTGCCTTTGGCTGGAGTCCCCCAGGAGAGAGCACAGACCTCGCTCCTCCCTGGGCCCATCAGTCCTGTAATCAGCTCTGCCAGATCCAAACAAATCACAGTTGCTCCAGGGCATCCGCATCTTGTTATTCCAGATGCTTTTGGGTGGGATGCACAGCAACAGGAGATCTCAGGTCCCTGGGCAGGTGGGATGAGCTTTGTCCCCAGAAATCTCCACCCCACTCCTGGTGGGAACCACACAGCCATTCAATGCCACTGGCTTCTTAAATAGAAATTTAGAGCTACGTTTTATATTTAAGGATCAGTTTGGCATGGTCAGGGGTGAGGACAGCACAGAGCTGCTGCTCTGAGAAGTGGATCCAGTGTCACCTCCTGTTTTGAGAGTTAGCAGAGGGTCCAGTTTGTTTTTCCTTCTCTCCAGATGATTCCTCACCCCTCTCAGTCCCAGACTCAGCACTGGTAGAAATAAAGATCCCCTCAGAGTGTAAATTTAGAGCCCATCATATTTGAGCACCAGCACCAAAGCCAAACTCTCAGATTCCTGAGCTCCTGCAGCTCCAGTTCTGTTGGTGCAGTCGTGTCCCGTAGGTGGGACAGCACGAGGTGTTTTTCTGAGCTGTAAAACAGGGTGGCTGCAGTCAATTCAAGGTTTACCATTTTCCATCCCCACGCAGAACCAAACAGGGCATGAAAAGCCAGAGAATTGCAACATTTTCCCCATAAATGTCCTTTAAAAATGTTTTCAGGGATCGTTTGGCACAGGAACACAATTTCCATCAAAAACTGTTGAAGGACAGGATGGTTCCCCTCCTTTCCCTCCACAACCGGGAAGGATAATTTGTCCCTGCAAAAACCATAAGAAATTTTCCAGCTCAGGAGCCCAGGCCCAGCCAATACCTGACCACGTGTGTGCACGGAGATGCCGAGGGAGCTCCGTTCACTGCGGAGCACAGCCCGTGCCATGCTCAGCCTTGGAATGAGTCAGGAGAAGTCAAATGAAGAAAACACACGAGGCAGCATCACGCACAGGGGCCGGAGCTACCTGGGTTTTATAACATCCACTCGGGTTCCAATTTCATCCGCTTGGCAAACGCTCTCCTGGTGGAAATAATTGAGGCCCGAGAGTCAAAAGCGATGGAGGAAATATCTAAGCTATGAAATGTCAAGTTGCTTTCCAAAAGGGTTCCAATCTCCAACCACATCAAGAAGGGTGTCTGAAAAGACAATCAGGATTTTGGTCAATTAAATGTAGTTTTTTTTAGTTTTTCTTTTGGTTGGGGATGCAGAGCCAGAGGAATGCCCGGCTTGGGGTGGGGTTTATCCTCCACAACCCTGCAGAACTTGTTTTTCAGCTGCAGGTCCTGGGATATTTTCTCCTCAAGGACTTGCATTTTCTATAAAATTCCATTCAGATTATCCTGAGTGAGGTATTTGGGAGTTTGTTGTTTTCATTTTTGTTTTGTGTCGGGGAGGTGAAACCTTCAGCACTCCCAAACTGCAGCCAAGGAGGTAAATATTGATTCTCCAATAAACTACTACTAAAAGTACATTTCAACCTGAGAGTGCAGAACCTGCTGCACAGAGGGATTAATTTCAAATAAACATCAGCCACATCTATTGCCCAGCAAACCCTTAAATAAGTGGAGTGGTTCAGAGGGGAAAAGTCATTCCTGAACACGAACCATGAGACACCATCGATGTCTTACAACTGGATATCAAAGGTACCAACCACTCACTCTTCCATTGGACAACTTGTTTCTCATTCCTGAAGAGGCAGGAATTCTGTAATAACTCTTTCAGCGTTCGTAGGAGCTTCTCAAATTTCATAAAAAAGGGGAAAGAAGGATGAATGTATTCTTGAATGTACCAAAAAAAAAAAAAAAAAAAAAAAAAAAAAGAGCCAGCTTTATTTTCCTGGGGGAATTGAACTATATTAGTTTACATGCTGTGGTATGAATAAATAAACAATCCCTAACCAATTTCAGACTTGCTGCTGTTTTGGCTGGCAGAACCTTTGCTTGGAAAGGCTCAGCTAACGCTGCTCTGACCAGCTCCCATTTTCTCCTTCCCCTCACTTCTCTGCCCCTGGGCCTCCCCACTTCCACTCTCCCTCCTTGCTGATCACTTTCATGTTTCCTGGTTTCCTCTGTTGCCTTTTTTTAGGAGACAAGCTCCTTTTCACATCCATATTTTAATTATTCTCAGTTGCCAAATTATCTCTTGTTGGACTCTGACGAGGAGGTGGTGTCCATAAAATTTGTATTCATGGATTGGGGATTAGTAGCACAGGGATGTGGGATAAATAACATGTTTAAACTAAGCTACTGAGTCCTCCAGAATGGCTTGGTGTGCAAGTCTGCAATCTCTGCTCTCACTGAACCTTGGTGGCCTCCCTGTGTGTCTCTTCTGCTCCGTTACCCTGGAGCTCTCATCCCAGGATGCTGCTCCACTGTAGGTGACAAGGACTTCCCTGTACCAGGTCCCTGCAGAACTTTGCTTCTAGAGCTCTGAAAAGCCAGCAGAAAAGGATGTACAAAAATAACAGCTCGGAAGCAGATTAAAGCTTTAGTATAATTAGGGAACTTTGGGACTGGGATATGTGGGGATGAATCGCACCAGGTATAAGTAGGGAAGGACCACGGTGGTTCCTCTCCATCCCTGGGCTCATTCCTACCACCAGCAGGCTCTGAGGGTGCCTCAGCCATGGCTGTGGTGCAGAGGAGGAGCTGCAGTCTCCATCATCCCCCTCGTTTGGGGGTGTTGGGGCTGAAGATCCCTGGGGAGCCTTTGGGAACAGAATCCTTCATCCCACTGGGGTTGGCTCTCTGCTGTCTCCTTCCAGCACAAAGACACCAGGACATCTGGGGACAGTGTAAGGACCTCTCTAAACCCCCAGGCTGAGCCCATACCCTGGCAGGTGCTGAGTGCATCAACATTGGATTTCTTCCCTCGTATAAATCCAGCAGGGGAGAAAACCATCCCAGAGGTGAAGCCAGCTTGGAAAATGCTGTTTATTCCCTTGAACTCCCTGCGAAAGACACAATAGAACAATGGGCTGGAGGCGATGGAGAGGCAGAGCCCTGAGGTCACCTTCTCCTGTCCCAGCTGGTGCAGCATTGTTCCCTGATGGGAATTTCTGCCCGTGGCTCAGCTCCGTGACCATGTGTTTCCTACCACTGCTGCTCCCTCCCCCAGTCCTTCCGCCTCTTTGTTACTCCCTCAGAGGCCAGGATTATTAATTAAACCTCGCTCAGGCTCTGGGGGAGAATGCTATGAGGAACCTTAATCTTAGAGATAGGGAACTGATGCACAAAGAATGGGGATGACCTTGGGAAAGCCGCAGTAAAGAGGCAACAGCCACGCCGGGAGCGCCCGCTGGGCTCGGCAGGGACCCAGAGCAGCCCTGGGAGGATCTTCATGGGCACCTTGGGAGGTTTGGGCTCAGGAGATGTGCCAAGAGGCAGGAAGTTCCTGGGATGACACTCATGGGGCTGTGTCCCCTCTGGGATGAGAGCTTGGACCCCCACAAAGCTTCATCAGAGCTTTTGGGGCACCAGCCAGCCGAGGATGTGCGACAGGTCCTTGGGAGACGTGGGTTTGCTGGGACATGGTTTGAACCTCGAACACCTGAGTTCCTGTTGGTTGTGCACAATATTATCTGTGTGGGTGGCTAAACCCTCTCTCTATACAAATCTAAAAGAAACTTCTTTTTTTTTCAAATTACCTTCAAGAACAGTCCATAGGAGAGAAACCACCCAACAACACAGATCAAAAAACAACATGAAATAATCTCTGAAATACACTCCATGGTTAGCGAGGGTTTAGGGGACTCAGTCTCCCCTCCAGTATCACTTGCAGGCACAGCTGCACGTCCTTCCTGTTCCACTCAGGACTGTGTATCTCCACCAGGATGATTTATTCCAGCAAACAAACCTTTTTGGGGAAGAGCCCAATGGCAGGGAAGTGGCAGCAGCTCCTCGGGAGGCACAGGCAGCAAAGGACCTCCTGTTCTGGCTTGGGATCAGGGACAAGGCCAACACAGGGGGCTCAGGGAGGAACTCGTTATCATTTATTAAATATCTGACACCCCTCTCTCAGCACAGAGATAAATATCCACATATTTAACACAACCTAATGGATTTTGCAGGATTCAGGGAGCGCTGCTGCTCCAGTTGTCTGAGCTGGCGGCGCCCAGTTTGTGGCCATATGGTTGGCTGTGAACTGGGCTAATAAAAATGGAGTGAACATTTTTTTCTTCTTTTTTTTCCCTCTTTCAATTTTTGTTCTTCCTGACCCTACTCAGTGCCATAAATACCTGTGTGTAGCAGAGGGTTTATAAATAGCACAGTAGCATCCACTGACAGCAGACTGGTGTTAAGTCTGACTTAACAGTCAGGCTCTGGATTGCAGCAATGTGGAGCTGGAGCAGGCTGGGAGAGGAAAATGTGGCCAATAAAGATTTGGGAAGCTAAAGTCATTCAGAAAGCTCAAAACTGGGCAAAAAAAAAAAAAAAAAAATTATACCAGTCTGCTGTGGGACAAGGTCCTGAAATGGAAACGCCTTAAGCCAATATTGCCCCTCTGAGGTAGCCCTGAAATTCCAAATAAATTTACGGCGGAGCTGACAGGGAGCTTGAGTAACTCAGTGTGTCTGGACGTCTGGCCCAGTCCAATAATAACATGAAAGGGAATTTTGTGCATATCCTTGCTGATCCAGAGACTTTGGACTCACTGTTTTTTCTTTTTTTTTTTTTTTTAGCTTTTTAAAAATTTTTTTGTTCAACGGCTGTCTACAAATTGTAGGATTCTCTAATGGATCTCTGATTCCCGAGAGTCCATAAATTTTCTCAGCAGTAGCTGCTGGTATGTGACACTTGTGCAGTTCCAGTGCCAATCAGGAGTTACTCAGCTCCTACGGTAACAATCCCCTTCCCTTACGGGATTGCCTCGGGTTCTGCCTGTCCCAGGCATTCACAAGCCCTGAGCCAATGCCCAAAACTCCGGCAACTGGAGGTTAAAACGTGATTATTTTTAGTAAAAACGCATCAAAATTGGTGCTTTTTTCTCGCTTCCCAGTCTGTAGGGCTTCCACATCTCCTCTGCTGGAAACCAGGCTTCAAAATGAAGCACGCTGCAGTTCCCACATAAATCCCACACTCTGGAAGTTAGAAGGGAAAGGTTTTCCCCAGAAGACTGGGTTTTGATGGATTTTTTGATTCTTTGACAGCTGATCCAAGTGTGAATGCCAGCTGAGGCTTCTCCCACTGTTGGGGATTTCCTTCTGTGTCTGTTCCCTGGGGGTTTTGGGCTCTTGCAGAACATCCTTCAGCAGAGCCAGTGAGAACATCTCACCTCTTGCTGCTCCTGTGAAAATCCTTTGAGTGGCTGATGGAGACCTGGTGTCTGCTGTCATCAGAGCAGCGGCCATGCACAGATTGCCCTGGTTGCCTTCAAAAATCAGCTCTTTCCAGGAAAAGGGTTTTGGAGTATTTTGAAGCTGAGTGGACAGATAATCTTTATCTCAGTCATGACTGAGAACAGCAGCATCAGCACAGAGCTGATCCCACACTGGCCAGCTGCCCTCTCACTGAACACTCAGATCTCTCTTTCTCCTGAGGAACTGAAGGAAATGAAAAATTGTGATGTCTGGAGGAAAAAAAATAGCATTTTCCTGATGGCAGTTGAGTTTCTTTTCCTACGGTTTCTTCTAAGGGGTGCTTGTGCCCAGAGAGGCAGCAAACACCAGGATTTGGGTTTGTCAGGATGAACCTCTGGTTCCACCATCCCTACTCATGGTAGCACATTGCCAGACAAACCTGAGGACATCTCATGGGCCACACACCACAAAGAGATGGAAATGGAAGAGCTTCAGAGATGCTGTGCTGCTCTTTGGAGGAGATCCCACCACAGATACTGCTCCTTTTGGCTTTCATGGTTTTCAGGATGAGAATCAGTCCTTTTCCCTTCCGTTGTTGCTGTTAGTCCTTCAATCCTCTGTAATTCCCGCTGCAGCTTTTCCCTGCCTCACGCTGCTGTGCTGAGGTAAGAGCAAATCTTGTCAAATATTGGCTCTTCTACTGAGGTGAGACATCTCTGGATGGAGACAGCAAAGCAAAAGACCTTCATGGTGTTCCACGGGCTTCATGTAGCTACACAACTCCTCCAGTTCCTTCATTCCTTCACTTCAGAACAGCTCCCCTGGCCAGGACCTTCCTTTCTTCCCCAAACATTTTAATGCAAAACTTGAGTGCACTTTTCAGCCAAGATGTCCAAAATGTCTGTGTTTTATTTCTCTATTCTCCTCTTCTCCTTCCCTCTTTCCCCCTACCTTCCCAACCCTTCTCCCTTTATTTTTCCATTAGCAGGAACAAGTGAAAGGACATGCACAACTTTTACATCCAGCTCCTGAACCTCAGTTCGTTTCCTTTTTCCCTCCCTCTACAACATTAAATTGCTCTGACTTTCTGAGCAAGTTTTATCTCACAGAATAAATGGTGCTGAGCTTTCCTACAGGCAATCCCGAGCCACACTGGGCACAGCAGGATGTGTTGAACTGCCTTCTTCTTTGCTTCCCAAAGCAAATTCCACTTTCCTCCACACATTAAAGCAGACGGGAAATCATTTGAGCCCTTGGTATAAGTCAAACCTCTCCAGTAAGGTAAATGTTTTTCCTACAAATAATGCCCTGCATGTTTGATCAACTTTGAAACCACAATATCTATAAGCACCTCAAATGTTAAACAAGGCTTGAGCCAGATGTATTTACCAGCCAGGAGACTTAAAAGCCATTCTTGACGTCAAGCTGTGAAGATCAAATATTCCAACTTGGTGGCTGCCAATACGGTTCCCAAGTATTGTCCAGATCCAAACCCCATTGTACTTGTTTTTGTTTTTGGCTTTTCCTCAGACCACTGGTGTTCTTAAGTAAATAAGTTTCTAGGTCAGCTTGCTGATGGGTGTTAATATAGCCATGATTTAAATCCAGTGGTGATATCAGCTTCTAATAAGGGATAAATCAATGGCTGCGGTCGTTGTACTTGTAGGGAATAACCTGGATTTCTGAGCGGCTTTTAGGGTGGGATTGGATTTGGGTTTGAACTGATGACTTCTCTGTGCAGGTTACAGAGCAATTGTACAAATTCAGGGCTGGATTCTGAAATTGTGGCTCAGGTTTAGTGGTAGCAGCATCAAAAAGTGATGACGCTTTGTGGACAAAATGTCTTGAACCAGATCGAGTGTGTTGGATTGTGACTCTCCCCCCATTGCCATCAATGAGTACATAAAAACCTGGCTCTAACAACTCTGGGACAAATACACCAATTTTCCACATACTGATCAACAATTCTCCATATCCTGATAAACACTTAGGGCCTTCATGGAATTCCAGCTGGGTGTAATTATTGTCCACAATGTGCACGGATTGCTGCATCAGACCTTGAGATAACCTGAAATGCCATGAGGTTGTTAAAAAGGCAATAAACCTCATTTGCATCTACTCAGCTGTGAGGGATTTGTAGGTGAGGATTTTATGGTGAGGGTCACACGAGGGCTTTCCTCTTATTTTTCTTCAGCTTTGTTTTAGGAACAACCTTTGTCCCACCTGGATGCAGGAGGGACCATATGTCCTGTTAAAACAGGGACACAGGGGGATTGTTCCTGATGCACTTGGCATCTTTTGTCACTCTGGGAGCCGATGGGATGTCCCAGGCTGTGTCCCCTCCTGCCCCAGCATCCTGGACATGCTCAGCAATG
This sequence comes from Taeniopygia guttata, assembly GCF_048771995.1. Classification (NCBI taxonomy): domain Eukaryota; kingdom Metazoa; phylum Chordata; class Aves; order Passeriformes; family Estrildidae; genus Taeniopygia; species Taeniopygia guttata. The sequence continues at coordinate 315,569 of NC_133043.1, forward strand.
GATGTAACTAGCAATTAATCTCATGTGGAATAATTAAAGCATGTTCTAAATGTTCTTTTTTAAACACAGAACAAGGAGAAAGGATGAAAGAATAAAACCTGGCATTCATCTTGCGGTTCAGGATGAACAAGGAGAGAAAAAAAGTACCTGGCTTAGGCAGCCCCCGGGTGATCCAGACACCACAGGGCTCTGAAGTGTCTGTCTCTCCCCAAATTTAGTCTCTCAGTCTGGTGCTGCTCAGCCTTTACACCCCAGTTCATGTCTGAGCCGGATGCCCCTGATTTAGTGCTGGCTCTTTGTCCAGGAACACCGAATGTGTGGAAGGTCCAGAGGCACAGACTGCAGCATCCTCTCCTCGAGCCCCTGAAATACAAATTAGCCAGTCTGGTATTCGATCATGGGCTGTTCTTACAGCACTTTTTTATTCTGCACTTTGATTTTCCATGGCTGTTGCCAAGACAGAGGCTCTCCAGGACCCCCTCCCAGCCCATCCCATCTTGTCCAATCCCCTGGTTCTTCATCCTTGCTTTTTCCCTTTTTATTTTCCAGATCAGACCTTGGCTCCTTCTACCCCTTCTCTTCCCCACTGGCTTTTGTGGCCTGTTTGAGAGCTCGTTTGTGTGTCTGATGAGTGCCCATGAAATCTCTCCTCGCTGGCACTGCCTCGCCCCAGTGTTCCCAGCACTGACTGGGTTGGTGTTTTTTTAATATTAACTTCTTCTGCCTTCCTCCTGGGCGTTGGACTGCAATGAAAAGGGCAATGAATTAATGAAATATCTATTGCAGCTGACTTTAAATGATCCTAAGAAAAAATAAATTCTGAGTCCTACTTAGTCCTGATTAGCTCAATTACCTGCCAGTACAGGCTGCTTCTTTATATTTCCTAATTCTTTGCCCAAGCTATTATTAAATGTCTGAAGGAATCGCCTTCCTCTGCTTTCCTTGAGGAAATAATTCCAGTGCCTAATAGCTCTCCCTGGCAGGAAAACTCTGCTGAAAATCTTCTTTTTGCACCTCCTCCCTTCACCCGGACGACACTGAGCAATTCCTGTCTGTCCTTGAGGAATATATGTCTTCACATATTCATAGGTAATTATTATTTTTTCCACTTTCACAAGCATTTGGCCACAATGTGGTTACACTTCAAAGATCCCAGCCTCAGATACTTCGGGAACATTGCCTCATTATCTGCAGCTACCGACAGAGACATCCATCTTCTCATCTGAGCTCTGAAAGCTGGCACCAAACCCAGCTAAAGCAGCACTTTGGGCTCTCCCCCTGATTTCAGAAGAAATTTGGGGCTTTGGGAAGTGACACCCAGTCATGGCAACACTCCCCCTCCCTCTTTACTGGGTCCTCCACCACAATCTAGCCAGAAAGGACATCCTTGCTTGGAAATAAAACGTAAGGAGCTGCTTTTGCTCCAGAACACTCTGTGCTCTTCCCAAGGGGCTCACCAGGAGCTGAGGTCAGCCCCTGGGGAGCGAGGTGGGATCCCTGGGCTTAACAAGGCTTCTTGGTTTGCCTGGATTGCCCCCCAGCAGCAAAACATGCAGCACACAAAAGGTTTTATTGCCCCAACTTGTTGTTGCAGTGCAAGAACTGCCTCAAGGGTTTTATGACATCTTTCAAACATGATGGATGCATCCAGCGGATTTTGTCACAGGGAGAAACGCTTGGAAGGATGAAACAGAAAATCAGACAGAGGTGAAGTCTGAGGGAGACCCTCAGAGAGTCCTGACAGCTCCCCAGGGGCTGGGAAAATCCCTGCCTCGAGGAACTGAACAAAGCACTCGGCCCTGTGGTGTTACTGCGTTTCAGCAGTTAATTCCAGGGTGCCACACACAGCTGGTGCCCACCCCAGGAGGTGCTCAGGGGTCACAGGAAGCCTGAGAACATTTGGGCAGCAACTTTCGTCCTGGCTTTGGGGCCTCTGAGCAGGGCTAAGCAGGGATGGGCCAGTGCATCCCCTCTGTCAACACTGCGCAGCTGGATGCAGGGCCTGCCTGCACATTTGGATGCAGGGCTGCACCACTACCCAAGGCTGCTGGAGGGCTGTTACATGACTCATGTTTTAAATCAGAATCTTCAAAATCTCTAATCTCAGACAGAGACAAATGTGCTTAATTATTGTTTTGATGGGGCTTATCACACCCCTTGTTTTTGGGATTTTGGGGCTGGCAGGTTCCTGCACCCCTCCAGCTCCTGATGGAGACATCCCCATTTCACACCCTGGATTAAAAAGATTTTGTCGGGCAGCCAGAGCTTCACTGGAGCCCATCAAGCACAGAACTCAGTTATTATTTCATAAAGTGCTCTGTAACTAAACTGATTTACAGCCTTCCTGGGGGCTGAGCATCCCGGCCCGCCAGACTCCAGACTGATGGGAATTTAAAGGGCTTAGCTGAAAACTCCCATAAAATAAAATAAAACGCTGAATGATCTGCATGGAAATTATTCCCTGCCACAATGGCATCAGCAGAAATGCCCAGTTTATCTATTTATAGCCTTATCTGTGTCTAAATAGCCATAAATAGCAGTATAAAGCACTGCAGCTCGATGGATGTGTGGGGATGTCTTTTCCAGCCACTGAGATGTTAAATCAGTTTTATAACAAGTTGCTTTTCCAGCCACTGAGTGGCTGTAAATGTTAAGTGTTTTTACAGGCGATTTTTTCCCCAGCTGCTAAGCAGCTTTAAATGTTATCAAAAAAAAAGTTGCTTTTCCAGCTGTTCAACCACTCTAAGCATTTTTAATGGATTTTTTTTTTAACTTGCTAAAACCTATTTATATTTTACTCACAAAGCAAGTGCAAAATTGTCCTGGCTCTGTCTAGGTCTTGTTTTTATTGTATTTTTTTTTCTTTTTTGAAACCTGTGAATAAAAATTCTTTCTCTGTCTGAGGCAATTTTTTTTATCATTATTATTTTTGAGGAGAGAAGGGGCTTTGCTTTAATGAGTCCAAGATGAACATTATGAGTTCATCTCAGCATTTAGATACCTCAAAAGCACCGTCCTTGTGGTACATTCAATGGAAACACTGTTCTTGTGGTATGTTCAATGGAAATACTGTACTTGTGGTATTTTCAATGGAAAAAAATATTATTGTGGCTTTTCCAATTCAGGAAATGCTGGTCGGACTTTCAACCAGGGGAAAAAGAGGGAGTGGAGGGTGAGAGAGCTAAATTGAGGTGACAGCGAAATGGAAGAATTATTTTATTGTAACGAGGTGGGGAGAGATATACGAAGAGTTTCGGGCAGGAAAACGGAAAATTCTTGTGGCCCTTGAGGATTCATAACAGTGGGAGAAGGAAAAAGATCTGGAGTGGTGTGAAGGGAAAGGTGTAGGACAAAGCTGGGGAGGAAGAAAGGTTTGGTGGAAAAACGGAATAAAAAGAGAAGGAACAGCGTAGAGGTGTGTTAGAAACAAGGGGATAAAGATGAGAAATCTGTTGATAAATGCAACCATTAAGGAAAGACACGAGCAACCCCTTCATTTTTGGTCCTAAAATCAAGGATCCAAAGTATTGGATGTTCAGAGGAATTAAAGGATTTTACTGTTGATTTAACAGCTCCTGGCCAAACCCATCCTGTGACTGCATCAGGACTTGTTGTGGTCTCTCTGGAAGAAGACTTGTGGCACTTTGGATCCTTTATCCAAGGCTTGGAATGAGCCAGGGAAAGGTGGGGATGAGGTAGCCCTTCCCCCTGAGGCTGGAACCTAGAAATGCCACTTCTGCCTCTAAACCCACCAAGGTTCTGTAAAAAGCATTCAATTTGCAACAATTACAAAAAAAAAAAAAAAATAACAAGGAGAAAATTCAAATTAATTTTGACATCCACCAATTCTTTGGGAAAAAAAAAGTAGGGATTGGTTTAGGCAGTAAATAGGCAAGAAGTTCTGCCACTCTGAAGAATAATGGGTTTTAGAGGTGTTTAGGAGGTGGGATTCGTTCCCCTGGTTGGATCAGCTCCATGGTTCATGGACTCAGATGCCCTGTGAACCAACAGAGCATTTACAGCAAAAATCACCAAATACCCATGTAAACACCATGGTTTTGTTGTATTAAAAGTAAATATTCCATATTTCCATGTATGGAGCACATATGTGAGAGTTGGTTTTCTTTTCACTTAAACCCTCAAGGTTTCCCTCTGCTCTCCTACCAGGTCAAGATCTGAGAAACTTCTCCAGTCTACAAAAATTCAGTTTACAGCAGATTCAAAGTGTGCTTTAACCAGTATTGGATTCATCCAAATTTGCAATAATGTTCCTTTGGCCATGTCCTCATCTCTTTGTCTTTGCTTTCAAAGAATTTTGGAGTTTTCAGGTTTTACTGGCCAAAAACAGTGGAAAGTGAATTTTAGAATCACACAGAGAAGTATTTACAGAAAGTGACATTTTGGGTTCCACCAGGAAATATTTGCACCAGATGTGCTCCCAAATGCCTCCAGCCAGGACTGAAAACCCCACCACATGACCAGGCAGAGTTTAACAACTCAGAGCAGATTTTGAAGACTCCTAACGACTCCCCAGAGCAGAGAGATCAGAAATTTGGTGTTTCTGGATCAAATTTATCTGGTCTGATAAAATACAAGGCCCCAGGAAATCAGTGGGAAGATTTTTTTGTCTCTTGAGGAGCTTCAGGCCAACACCATCATGAATGGACTTCTAAAAAAACACCAGAATTTGCTTTTTGGTCGTCCATAAGGAGAAGGGAAAAGGTAGCAAGTAGATTAATATCCAAAATACTTTAATCTTCCTGGAGAATCATTACAGTTGTAAATCCTGCTGGATCTTCTTTGTGTTTACTAGAAAAACTGAGTTAACAATTTGCATCACCTCACAGTTCTTCCCACTGACCATAATTTCATCAGCCTGTAACTAAACCCACACATATTTCAAACTGGAATTCCCTGCTGAACATTGGATCAACAGATACGAGGCCCTTGGAATGATTTTGGAGAGACACAGCAAACCCAGAGTGGCTGCTTGCTCTGCCTCGTGGGAATTGCTGCTCAACCTGGACAGATCCTTTGAGGACAGGTAGCAGATTTTGGGGTAAAACATCTTTGTCTTTGGGCTCAGCTGTGTCAAACTGTTTTTTAATCCTTCTTGATGGTCTGAAAGGTTCCTTATGCTCTCTCCCAGGCTATCCCATGAAGGATCTCTGAACCCCAAAGTACAAATTTCCCTGTGGGCAGCAAAACATTTCCAATGTGTGTCTTTATTTCCCATTTTCCTGTTTTGAATTGCTGTTCCTTGCTGGGATGGGAGGCCCTGACACCTTCTGCTTTGTTGGATGGCACAGGTTTCTCTCCAGCAGGTTCCAGATCTGAGTCCATCCCAGTGGTGAATCCACCTTTAGCCACACAAATCCCACGGATGCTCTCCCTCTCTGGGCGTGGATGGATTCGTGGTCCATGAAATCAAAGGAGGTGTTGGAGACATCAAATTTTGGCCTCTTCACTTCACGCCCTTTGCTGGGGCAAGATTGTTTAAGGTTTCCTTGTAGTGTTTTGTCCAATCTAATGGCAAACTGCTCAAACAGTGGAGCGTCTCCCACATCTTTTGGAAGAATTTTCCACAGCCTAATAAGATTTCAGCACTTGGAAGTTTATCCAGCCTCAACTTTCCTCCACTTAACGTTATGCTTTGAGTCCTTATACCCTTTTCACCATCCTAAACAATTCCTCTTCTCCGTGTTTACAATCCACAAGATTTCCCTCTGCCTTCCAAGGAGAAGTTTCCAATCGGTATTTATGAAATGGAAAAATAAAAGACAAACAGAAGGTTCAGCAGAGAAGAACCTCCTGCTCTGCAGCAGTCAGATGTTTGTGCAGCCACTGGGTGTCCTTCAAAACAGACCCTATTTCCATCATTTTCTGCTGTCCAACTGTATCCCAAAGGTGTGAGACACATCTTCAGTCCAAACAAACTTTGGGAGCTGCAAACCTTCAACTTCCAGACAAACGCTGTTTAAAAAATAAGAAGAAAGAATTTTAAGCCAAACAAATGCCGAATTCTTTCTTTCTTTTTTTTACTCTTTTGCTGTTGTTGTTTTTGACTGAGCATGAAGCAGTTGAGTTTACAGGGTCAAGGGTTGTTTGTGTGCCGGGCTGGGGCCTGGGCATCCTGTCCACAGAAAGAGTTAAACCTCCCAGGATGCAGGAGCTTTGTTGTGTCTGATGAAGGCAGACTTTCATTAGGCCTTTTACCACCAGCTCTTGGAACCCTTCCACTTCATGCAAGTCAAAAAACCACAAATATTCCTCTCCTTATATCAGTACCAGAAGCTGGGAGCGTGGAATTCTTCAGAATGCTTTGAACCCCGTAATTGTCTCTTGTAATAATACATTTTTTACATTCGAACTCGGGAGTTATCAAGGAGAAAGGACATAGCAAGTTGGTTAAAATGAAGAATTAAATTATGGCCATGGAAACAAAAAAAAAAAAAAAAAAAAAAAAAAAAAAAAAAGAAAAAGAAAAGAAAGAAAACAAGAGGGACTTTCCACTGCTCTCAAAAGAAAGTGATTTGGGAAAGGATGAATCAGAATGCAGCTCTGGATGGTTTTGTGTTCCATGGAAAGAGGGATGGACAGAGGGAAGCTCGGGGTGAGGTGGACCTGAGGGAAAGCTGTTCCTTGTCCTGGAAGCCTCTGGTGCTACAACACCTCCTGTGGAAGAGAAAATGAGTATTTGAAGTATTGGGTTATTGAGTGTAGGGTTTCTATTCTGTATCAGAGAACATGGGAGTGTTTCCCCAGCCATGGAGCTCTTCTGCTCCTCATCCCATCACCACCATTACTGCAGCTCCAATCCTTGGCCACATTCCCTGCTGGCCTGGCCCTTTCCAGCCCTGCCTGACCTCAAGGTCCCTTCCACTAAAATCACTTTGTGCCTTGATTTTCCCTTTTTTTTTTTTTCTGTATAGTTCTTAGATTTACATTTGTACGCAGCAGCACTTTTACAGGAAAATATCCGATTTTATTCCCTTTGGAGATTTTGGGTGTGATCCCTGTGTTCTGAATAACTCCTTAGCACTTGTTTTTTTTCCTTCTGGGGCATCTTCCTCCTCTGGATTCTAGCTGAGATGTGGCATGATTTAATCACAAAGATCTTCCTAAACCACACTGCAGAATTCCTCTTGAGGGGTACTCGAATATTTCCACAAATGGACCTCAGGAAAGATTTTGACCATGGGAATCCTAATCCCAAAACATGCTGCCCTCCTTGCCCTCCTGAGAAAGTCACGGATGAAGAAGCCAAAAAAAAACCCAAAAAAACCCCCAAAAAACAGTGGTGCAAGGAGGTAAAAGAAACCCCAAACCCCAACAGAAACCCATCTTTCAGAAGCTGGTTCAAGTCATTGTTAGTACCATGTCATTTGTTTGTATCCCAAATCCACAAAAGACATCAGAAAATGAAAAACAAAACCAAAAATGAAATTTAGCAGTGTTATAAAAGAGTTTACAGCACAATAATTTTGTACTAAATTAAAGGAGTATTTACATTTGGAAAAATGCAGATGGAAACAGAGTATTCCTCTTTTTTTTTTTTTTTTTCCCGAGATTGATTGGATGGTGATTTCTGGGTTCAGTTTGTTGAAATAAAAGGAGAAGCTCTGACCCTTTTGGCTGTGAAATGAGCAGGAAGAGAGAGTGCAGTTCAACAGAGGAGGCCAAAAGAACTTTATCCCTTTAGTGCTGCACAAACACCCCCAGTCCTGAATTCTGTGCAGATCCAGAGCAGGAAAACTCAGGCTTTTCTTGGATTTCGTGGCCATGTGACCCCAAATTATCTTTAAGAGGATATTCTGACCCCAGCCTGTTCACAATTCTGCTCACTCCAGGTCATCATTTCACAATAAATCAATGAGGGAAATCCAGGGTAACCTGAAATGATAAGGAGCTGAGGAGAAACAAGGAAGAAAAATATCATGATTAGGAGGGTCTTTTCAGCATTTTAATATTCATTTATAATTTTAGGAATTTTATTAAAGAACCTAGAAATTATTCCTGATTCAACTCCATTAAAATTCACTTTAAACTGCCAGGGGGCAGGGATGGATGGGATATTGGGAAGGAATTGTTCCCTGTGAGGTTGAGGAGATGCTGGAAAAGAATTCCCAGAGAAGCTGAGGCTGCCCATGGATCCCTGGAAGTGTCCAAGGCCAGGCTGGACACTGGGGCTGGGAGCAGCCTGGGCTAGTGGAATATGGAACTGGATGATCTTTAAGGTCCCTTCAAGCCCAAAAGATTCTGAGATTCTGTGATTAAAACTTGGTGAGAACTTTGCTCCTTGTTCCACCCTCAGTGTCCCCTTGGGAAAAGTGCCCCTTGTTTGCTGAAGGGAAAATGCCAGCAGAGCCTTGCTGCTGCCCTTTGAGATGTGCCCAGGGACCCCAGGGCCCAGCAGCTCCTCCTGCCACCCCATGGCAGAGGATCAGAGGGGGCAAACCCTTTGATGGGAGCATCAGTCCCTGCTCCTTCTCACTCCAGATTAACCAGGAACAAAAGCCTTTGTTCCAGGCTGCCTTTACTATCGAAAGCACAGCCAGATAAGGGGGGGAAAGCCACTTTTGTGGCTGTTTTATGTCAAAATTGCCGGTTTGGGCTTTTCAGGCTGGCTGGGCAATAACTCACTGCCAACCCTTATCACCCCTAATCAGCCTCGGATGGATCCACGGGCAAAGGAGCAGGAACAAAGTGTGCCAGGTTTTGGGATGAAAAAGGAGCCTTGTCCCTCAGAAACCCATGGAAAACAAGCCCAAACCAATTCCTCAGGTTCAGCTTTTCTATTTTTCCCATTCTGTGCTGCTCCAGTGTGTGGGTCTGGGCTCCACACGAGGGGATGCTGAGCTCTCTGCACAGAGCAGAGACAAAACAATTCCTGCTCCAGCTGGGCACCAAGGACAAATGATCCAAACCTCAGCCCAGGAGCACAAACACCGTGGGCTGGAGAGAGAAAAACAAGCAGGATGGGACTGCCTGGGCTGAAGCTGGAATGGGACAATGAACTCCAAGGTGCCAATGGAGCAGAACTGACCCCAGGGAGATCCCCCGGGAGCGCTCGTGCATTTTGGGACCATTTTGGTTCATTTGGGTGCAGCCCTGGCTGGGCTCTGGTGCTGCCCAAGGTGGATCCATGGAGGAGATGCTTTGAATAAATCCCTGCTTTATTCTGGAGCTCTGTCCAGCCTTCCCAAGGCACCAAAACCAGCCCCCAGAGGGAGGGGAAGATAAAAACCTCCCAGAGACAAGCTCACATCCCCTCACTATGAGCTGGGCTCCAGCTGATGCTCCTGGGGGGGTCACCTGGGGTGGAGCAGGGACAGCAGGACACGGAGAGACATGGATCCATCCCTCCTGCCAGCCAAGGGAAGAGCACATTTCCCCATTTCCCTCCCCTCTGACAATTTATCTTCCTTAATCCCCCCCAGTTAAACTACAAAAATGTGTGAGGAATAAAGGAGCACCAGGACAAGTCCCAGACGTATTTCTCCAAGGATCTTCTCCCTGTGGAAGCCTCCAGAGCTGATTCCTGTTCCTACATGACTTCCTTGACCATGGATAGTGGAAGTTTTCTGTGCTCTACAGCATCAACAATGGGCTTGGGAACTCACAGAACCTTTCATTTCCTCCCTTTTATTTGGAAAGGACTTTCCTTTAAGAATCCTGCTATTTAATAGATGGGTTGTGATGTCAAACTCTTTAATAAGAGCTCTGCGTTTTCCTCTGCAGTTTTGTTTTTATTCTAAACAAGATTCTTATTTTTTTTCCTAAACAGATACAATTTTAAGGAGAAAAAAAAAAAAAAAAAGCCAAACATGACCAGAAAAGACCTTATTTGTTATGGAAAAATTATAACAAAGATTTTCTGTGGTTTATTTTTCTCTTTGCTCTTCCTGTTGTTGGTAATAAAGGAATTTTTATTGTTCTTTGGTGGTAATCCTAGCTTTATGTTGAAAATCAGAAAGGATTTTTTTCCTTTCTTTTTATTTTTTTAATTTTTTTCCCCTCCTCTGTTTTGGGTTTGGTTCTCTGGTTTGTAGCCTGGATGGAACTAAACCAAGCATTGAAAAATATTGCCACACATGGTCAGGAATGACTCAGCTCCTGTGTTGAGGATGCTGCTTCCCAAAATCTTTCCTCACATCCAGTGACTGAAAGGGAATGAGGAGCATCTGCGCATATTCCAGGATAAATGGAATATTCTGACTTGGGTTATGCAGCTGTAATTTCATGGTAAATGCCAGAATTTGGAAGATTGAGGCCAGGTTTGTCCCCTCTGAGACCATGAGTGAAGCATCCACTTCCACCTGGGAGGTGCCACTCAAGGATGGCTGAAAAATCTGCAGTGGAGATTTATTTTGGAGGATTAAGCTGGATTCATTCTAATTTTTTCCCCCTTTTTTTTTCTTCCCTCCTGGTGGTGGAAAGTAACAAATGATTGGAATTCTTGTTTCTGCAAAACTGGAAAATTAAATTTGATTTTTAATATGAAATGTACCAGCAGCTGAAATGTTATAATTTCAAGATTAATTTAACTGATACTCTGCCTAAGCACAATCATGTGCTGATCACGATAACCTTTGTTTTCCTTCTCCCACAGAAGTTGTTCTGCCAATATTTATGCAAAATAAGACTAAACTTGGATCATTAAAAAAAAAAATTCCCATCCTTATTTAATAAAAATATGACACAAACCAACAGCAAAACAAAGAGAAGCAAAGCAAGGAAAAGCTTTTCCCCCTTGTTAAAAATGACAAAATTGCAGTGTGGAGAGTTGGATGTGCCTCTGCTGGCTCTGCTCCATGCCAGGGGTGTCTCCAAGAGCCCTTCCCACGTGGCACCCCAAGGTTTCCCTGCTCAGCCCTTCCTGGGGAGCTCCCAGTGGGAAGATGGATCAGAGCTCTGGAAAGTGCTTTTCCACTGCCTTCCCCTTCCATGAGAATGCCCAGAGGAATTACAAACAACAATTATTACAAATAACGTCTCTAATTACGAATAACCTCTCTTTTTTATTACAACTGAGTGCACAGCTCTTTGACATGATGGCTCTGGCAAGACTTGGAGAGACATCAGACCAATAAAACATCCTTAAACACCAGGTTTGGAAGTTAATTCATTTGGAGCCGCGCTCCTCTGCCAGCAAGGGAACGTTTGTGCCGCGAGCGCCTGCCGACGTTTCAGACAGCGAGCGCAACAACACCGCGGCCCCGGCAGGGCTTCTGGAAGTTATCAATATCCAATTTGCCACTGGAGCCTTCTCACTCACCCTGCAAATGAGCTGAGCAAGCACAGCCTTTGTGCTGGGGACATGGCCGAGCCCAAAGCACAAAGCTCTGCTCCTGCTCTGCTGCTGCCCCTTCCCCAGGAGCCCTCGCAAAATCACAGAGCCTTTGCGCCCCTTGCAACCAGCACCAGCCCCAAGAGTGGTGAAAATAATGTTTCCAGTCAAGATTGAGAGCGTATTTTTCTTGGAGCATTCTTAACCTTTGGGATCTTTTCATGTTCTTTAGCCATTGTGTTTGCTTCTTCCTTGTTTTCTTACAGGGAAAGCTGAAAGCGACTTAAAATTAAAATCTTTTTTTAACAGCTTTCCCCTGTTCCCTTGGCAAAACAAATTTTTGAGCAGTTGGAACGATACAGAGTCGTTACTCCCTCCTCAAATAGTTTTCTCCTTCTTCCAAGAAATCCTGCTCGTTTTGGATCTGATCTCTTGCTTGTGTAAGGAGAGGACACCTCCAGGTCTGAGAGATCTGCAGCAGCTGAAAGTTGTCACTGTGAAGGCAGGGGACAGAGTTTTTTTATGCCAGGCCAGATTCTCTGTGTGCTACTTGTTTGGTTTCCAGTGTTGCAGAACTCACTGGTGATTCAGGGTGGTGGGATTGGGGGCAGGAATAAAATTGATTTATCCCAGGCCAGATTCTCTGAGTGCTGCTTGTTTGGTTTCCAGCGTTGCCCACTGGTGACGAGGGTGGTGGGACTGGGGGCAGGATCTGGTGGAAGAAGGGAAGGTGCTGATGCCCAGTCAGGCTGGAATGGGAGGCAGCCTGGAAGAACAGATGTGTAAAATCTGGGAGGATTTGGGATTTAGGAATCTGGCTTTGCCCATCCTGGGACAGAACACGACTGTGACACTCCCAGCAGGGCTCTGCTGCCACCTCAGCTCCCTGTGGGATCCACGGGTCACCTGCAAGTGCTGGAGGTTTTCCAGTTCCAGCCTTGGACTCGGGACCCACCTCAACCTCATCTCCAAAGAGACCCCATCCTCTGCAGCAGCACCTGAGATGACCCAAAATCTTCATTCCTGCAGTGTGAACCCTTGCTAATTCTCCTCAATGAGTGTGTTTGCTCCGAGGGCAGACACACAAATCACACCAGCTGAAACCCAAGCGAGCCCATGACAAATACGGTATTTTTAAAGGTTAGTTGTTGCTCTTTTTAATCAAAGAAAAGCAAGGGGATGGGGTTGGACATTTATGATGTGCAAAAGAGGTTGTAACCACAGAAAAATCTGCCTCCAAAAGCCAAATATTATTCATTTTGGTGGAATGCACTGTTAAAATAGCTCAGCCTTTAAGGAAGAGGCAGGCTTATGTAAATCAGTGAGTTTACTTTCTTTTGAAAACACAACCTTACAAAAATCCCATCTGTGTGTGCAAGGGGTGCCTTCCTATAGGCTTATAAATGTCACTTGATCAGCTGTGCCACTCATGAGACTTCGAGAACACATTTTAGGGGAAATAAGCACAGAGGAAGGCAATGTTTTGATCCTGGGGCCATTGTTCAGCATCAAAACATCCCAGCTTTACCAGGAGTCAGTAATTCACTCATGCACCTTCTTGATCCACCACTGACTTCCTTTCAGAAGGGCATAATCAGGATGAAAATTCAACCCCAACCCTCTGCCAGAGCTGGAAAACACCTGCCATGAGCACTCCATCAAAAAATATAAAGTCTGTCCAAGAGGGTTATTAAAAAATTGCCATGTCTTCAAATTTAAACAGAATTTCTTTAATCATCAACAAACTGGAGGTCTGGACACTGATGAACTCAGTTCTTTTTGTACTGAGACTTTCATCTTTTTAGGGATCCTTAATGGGATTAAAAGCAGGTTTGCATGGAATCACCTCTCAAATTGCTCTCCCATTGGTCCCACCTGCATTTTGCTCCCTGAACAGACAGGACCTTCTCTAATTTAATGGAATCCCAAAATTTGTTCTACATTTATTCAGGTGGATGCTGCTGTTTCCTTCCCTGCTGCTGCCCATTATCCCTCCCCAGCCCCAGGGTCATCCAAACGGGATGCCCCACCAAGCTGTGCAATAAAAAGCTGAAGTTGGTGTTGCTTTACCTGGAACCAATTGTGACTTTCCATATCTAATATGGAAAATCACAATAGAAGATATTTAATATCTTCTATTTAATAAATGCTATTCAATAACTTCTATTTAATAAATGCTGTTTAATAACTTCTATTCAATAATTTCTATTTAATAACTGCTAAGGGAACCATCAAGGGTGTGATTGTGTCGTGGGGCTTTAATTATTGCCCATAAACCCTACAGTGCTTGTGACTCTCAGGGCTCCAAACCACACAGATTGTGTTTCCAAACACTGAGGGATCTTCCCTTTTTCCTTTCAGTTCTCCACACTGTTGGAAAATAGGGACAGTTCCTTAAAAAAGAGTCCTGGAGACCAACCCAGGCACATGAGGGAGGAGACAAGAAGCAAAGGTCAGCGTTGATTTACCAAGTGCAGAGTGGGATGAACAACCTGCTGCTGTCTGTGATTAGATGGCTCTGCAGAAAAGGGCAGAGAGATAAATTACAGAATCCTCCTCCTTGTCTGCGTGTGGAAACGTGGAATGCTGCTGAAAACACATTTTCCTGCTGAACCAAGTTCTTAGGGAAATTGATAAACTCAAATTTAAATTTCTTTCCCATCTAGAATCCCACAAAACACTTCAGGCGTCCAGGCATGCTGCTCCAAGGGGGATCTTCCTGATCTTTCTTTCACCCAAATCTGCTCTTTGTTCTCCTTTATTTTCCAGAAAAAGGCTCATTTTCATAAAATGCTGGAGTGCTTTGTGTGGGAAGGGACCTTAAATACCACCTGATTCCAACCCCTGCAGTGGCAGGGACACCTTCCGCTATCCCAGGGTGCTCCAAGCCCTGTCCAGCCTGGCCCTGGGCACTGCCAGGGATGTTTTAATTCTCAGAACAGTTCCTGTGCAGATGGAGGATCCCCTATTCCATAATTAATGTCACTTTGATGAGCTCTCCTGGATAAGGATGCCCTCAGGAATGACTTTGCTGCTGTTCCACCCTGCAGCCAGGAAACTGCACTTGGAAAAGTCAGCAAGAGCAGATCAAACATTCTGTCAACAGGCACATCAAACATTCTTGTTTCTCTTTTTCCTCCTTTGATTTTCACTCGTGTAGCTGGAGGAGGGGAAAGCCTGAAAATGTGATCATTTAGCTGAATGTGTAATTTGAAAGAGTTTAGAAACATTTAAAATAGAGGGTAAACTAATCAGGGTGATTTTTGTGTACTTCACGTTGTTAATTTTCATAATTCGGCTTCTCTTCTCCCACCACTTTCTGTCCCCATCAACTGGATTTATTTTTTTTTTAAATCCTGCTTAATTTTTGCTGGGAGTGGATGAAAAGCTGTGGCTGCTTTTCTTGGCCTCGGGAAAAGTTCTATGTGTGCAGTAAAACTATTCCCTGCTATTATCACCCCAGGAATCAGACACATAAAACCTCATTTTATCCATGGGATAAAGGAGAATCGGAAATGCTTCTGACTCAGGATAATTGGTGAAAAATGCTAAATTCAGTAGGTGATCCTCACTGGTGGAAGTGGAAGTAGAGTGGGCCTGTGCTGGAAGGAAGGAAGGAAGGAAGGAAGGAAGGAAGGAAGGAAGGAAGGAAGGAAGGAAGGAAGGAAGGAAGGAAGGAAGGAAGGAAGGGAGAAAGAAAAAGAAAGAAAAGACCTTTCTCACTGTGAAATCCAGTTTTGCACAACAAAGTGTGTAAAGAACAGAAGTTTAGGGTTTGAAAGATGACAGAAAGGAAAAATAGGAGAGAAATAATCCAGCACAGCTGAGTCAGGAGGCTAGTTTTATTATTAACCTCATGATTCCATTGCCATGAACTACAGAGTCAAACAGACTTTTCAAGGAGTTTTTCAAGATTAAAGAAATGGTAAAAGTGATAGTAATTGAGATGTTACATGTAAGATGAGCAAAACTCTTATTGAAAGGGGGATTCTCAAAAAGTCACGGAGAAGTCCTGGAGAAAATGAGACTTAACCTGTTGCACAGAGGTTGACAGAAATAGACCACTCATTAGTGACAATAAGTCATTAATTTACTTAATTGAGAGGTATTTAGGAGTCAGAATGGAGTTATCTTTCATTTTTTGTGCAATCTCTATGACATTTAGCCCATGACTGACCCTCAGTGCTGTGTGCTCATGATGATGCCTTGGGAAGGCTGAGCTGGAACAGAGGCTGGACAGAGCTCCAGAATAAAGGAGGGATATATTCAAAGCATCTCCTCCATGGATCCACCTTGGGCAGCACCAGAGCCCAGCCAGGGCTGCACCCAAATGAACCAAAATGGTCCCAAAATGCACGAGCGCTCCCGGGGGCTCTCCCTGGGATCAGTTCTGCTCCATTGGCACCTTGGAGTTCATTGTCCCATTCCAGCTTCAGCCCAGGCAGTCCCACCCTGCTTGTTTTTCTCTCTCCAGCCCACGGTGTTTGTGCTCCTGGGCTGAGGTTTGGATCATTTGTCCTTGGTGCCCAGCTGGAGCAGGAATTGTTTTGTCTCTGCTCTGTGCAGAGAGCTCAGCATCCCCTCATGTAGAGCCCAGACCCACATAGTAAAGTAGAATCTGAGAAATAGAAATGCTAAAACCTGAGGCATCAATGAACAAACTCATTGGCCTCACCTGAAATTATCCTGGAAGCAGAAAGTCCCAGATCCTGGAGGAGTCCCAGGTTCCTGGGCTGAGCTCTGGAGTGAAGAACATTTCCAAGGAATCAGTTGTGTTCTCACTGTGGCTTGTGCAGCTCCTCTGCTCCAGGATGTTTGCTGACAGTTTGATGCAATTTGATGACAGGGGGAAAGTGCTTTGATAAATATCAAACCCTGTCATTACCTCATTTTGGTGCACTCTGTATTTTTCCCAAACAAATTCCATGGAAAAATCATGTAGGAAACCAGAACTTTCTACAAAAGAGAACCCACAGATTGATTCCCCCCCACTCCCCACCTTTTCTTAATATGGAATGCAGAGATAGAATTTCTTAATTGAGAAATACATGGCAGCGAAAAGAACTGAGGGATAAAAGAAAAAATTACCCTAAACCTATCAATGTCTAACCAATCTTTCTGGTTAAAAGAAAATCCTATCTTTAAGCTCCCCTGTGCCCGAGTGCCCAGTAAAGATACTTCAAATGAAGTAAATGAAACCATTGTTCATACCGGGGGAAATTATTGATTATTTCCATTCTTTTTTCTGATCCCAGTGATGATGTTTCTTCAAACAGCAGAATACATTTATTAATTATTTTGATATTAATTTACAGGTGACTTGGAAAATATGGCAGTATGATAAAGAAAGGAATAGACTCTTGGAATTATAGAATTATAGAGTTGTGGAGTGCTTTGAGTTGGAAGAGACCTTAAAATTCATCCAGTGCCACCCCAGCCATGGCAGGGACACCTTCCACCATCCCAGGCTGCTCCAAACCCTGTCCAGCCTGGCCTTGGGCGCTGCCAGGGATCCAGGGGCAGCCACAGCTGCTCTGGGCACCTGTGCCAGGGCCTCACAACCTCACAGGGAAGAATTTTTTCCTAATATTCAACCCAAACCCACTCTCTGTCAGTGTGAAGCCATTCCCTCTTGTCCTGTCATTCCATGGTCTTGTCAATGCTCCCTCTCCATCTTTTCTGCTCTCTTCAGGCACTGCAGGGCCACAGGGAGGTCACCCCAAAGCTTCTCTTTTCCAGGCTGGACTGATGCCTCAGGTTTTAGATTTTCTATTTTTCAGACTCTGTGCTGCTTCAGTGTGTGGGTCTTACTCCACGTGAGGGGATGCTGAGCTCTCTGCACAGAGCAGAGACAAAACAATTCCTGCTCCAGCTGGGCACCAAGGACAAATGATCCAAACCTCAGCCCAGGAGCACAAACACCGTGGGCTGGAGAGAGAAAAACAAGCAGGATGGGACTGCCTGGGCTGAAGCTGGAATGGGACAATGAACTCCAAGGTGCCAATGGAGCAGAACTGATCCCAGGGAGAGCCCCCGGGAGCGCTCGTGCATTTTGGGACCATTTTGGTTCATTTGGGTGCAGCCCTGGCTGGGCTCTGGTGCTGCCCAAGGTGGGTCCATGGAGGAGATGCTTTGAATAAATCCCTGCTTTATTCTGGAGCTCTGTCCAGCCTCTCTTCCAGCTCAGCCTTCTCTAGGCATCAGAGCAACCCCAATTCCCTCAGCCTTTCCTCACAGGAGCAGAGTTCCACCACCCAAATCAACTCAGTGACCCTTCTCTGGACTCTCTCCAATAGATCAAATGGATCTTTAACATTCTCCACCAAAACACCAAACCTGAAGTTTAAATCAGCACTCACAGAATCACAGAAAAACAAATTTGGGTTGGAAGGGACCTTAAAACTCATCTCATTCCAACCCCTCCCATGGGCAGGAACACCTTCCATCAGCCCAATTGCTGATATCAAGTCCATATCAAACCATTTTTCATCTCGAGTTCACCCCAGGCCCCAGAAATGCCTGCAGATGAAGTTCAAATCTCTGCAGTGACTCTGATGCTCATGTGAGTAGATTTTGTGGTGCCACTGGAGAGTGACTCAGCCACCCTCACATATCAAAGCCATTTTTTTGGTGGATGTGTTCTGGTCTCTCCCCTGATGAACTGTTCACCCCCAGCTCCAGCCAACCACAACAACGTGGGGTTTGATGGAAACACACAAAAATCACAGCCCCAGACCAGCACTGCTGTGGAGGGTAACAAATACAGGCCCCTTGGTAAGAAAATGAAGGCTTTCTCATTTCTTGGTCTAGGGTTGCACAGGATCTGCATCCAGTTGGAAACTGTTCCGTGGAAATCGTTAGAAAATAGAGACTTTCCATGTGGTAATTTCCTGAGAGAAGTGTGGCTGAAATGTGTCTGAAGTTCAAGAGAACAAACACGAGTAGCAAAATAAAGGCACCCACTCAAAAACCAGCCAAATGCAGGGCAGCCAAAAATGCCACATTTAGATTTTTTCCATGATCTACCTGATTCTCATTGGGGTACTGGGCACTCACTGGGCTCAAGATCCTTTTGGAGCTCACCCATAGTGGACAATTCTGCCTTGTCTTCGTCCTTTCCACAGAGATCTCATGGATTAAAAAGCATCACTGAGTTGCCCCCTGTCATAGAGGAGCAGCAAAGGTTCCAGAACCCTGGAATGTTCATTTGGAGTGTTCATTTGGAGTGTTCATTTGGAATGCCATGATTCTACTACCCTGGTGACTCCTGTGTCCTTCTGAAATCAAACAACAGCCTGGTTTATTGAAAGGTGATTTAATAATCATCACTTATGGGCTGTCCAGCTCCTCCAATTGCTTTAAATTTACAGTTCCTTCTTATTTTTCCTCTTCTTTACTTCAAATTGATTTTGTTGGCATTTGTTGAGCCTGGAGCTCTGCACCAAGACACCTGGAGCAGTAACACTCCCCTCTTCACCTCTGCAGTTAAAATCAGGAGTTTAGATGTGGCTTCAGCCCTCCCAGAAAATGGCAAATCCTTGGAAACAGATGTGTGCAGAAAGGCACCAGGCAAGGGAGCCCCTGGGTGTCCTGGACAGTTTCATTGACATGAATTACAGGAATTCTTGATATGGTGTCAGAAATAAAGCAGCTTTCACTGTTTTAATTCTTTGTTGGGGCTTAGGAGTCACTGGAGGAATGGCAACAAGGGAAATCCTACTCCCCAGTGGAATGGAAATCCATGGCTGTGAGCAGGGGCGTCCCCCCGGAAAAAATCAGGGTTTGTGGGGTTGTGATCAAAGCTCTGGGGCTGCAGCCACCACACAGCTCCAGGCTCCCCCTCCTCACAGATCTGGAGCTGGGATTGGCCACACAGGGGACAAGGACAGCCTGGGGACTGCCCCAGTTGTCATTGAACATGAAATCACATGGAGAAATCACCTCTGTTCCAATCATGAATCCTTTTGGCACAGGACCTCCAGCAGCTTTGCCATGTCCATGTAACAGGCAGAAGAACTGGAATGTTTCATTCACTATTTAAAGGAAAAAGGACTTTTGTCTGGAGCTGCTTTTTTCTAAACAACTTCTGATGAACACTCAGGTTTTTAACTTTTCCCTTGTTGATGTAAAAACAAGTGTCTGCCTCCCTGAAAAATTGGGAATTTTTACTGCAGACTTTGGGCAAAAAGCAAAACTATTTTGGCTCCAAACCAAAAACTTTAAGCTTAAAATGGCAAACCTCTCATTTTCAGCCAAACAATGAAAACGTTGGTTTTGGCTGGACATTTTTGGTTTTCCAACTGGAGTGATCTTTTTCTCGGTCAAAAATTTTCCATGAGGTGAGGAATAAACATTACGGGTAAAAGTCTCGTGGAGCTGGAAGGAAGGAGGGAAGGGAGGGAGATAAGGAATAAAAACAGTTTATCACAACCATCATGAGGCTCCTGTTACCAAGGTCTGTGACAAGGCATGGCACCAATCCGGTAAAGAATCCCTGAAACCTATAGCCTGGGATATTTATAGCAGGATTCACGGTCACTGGATGTTCTCTAAACAAATTTATAGAAGTGTTTTTCTCCTGGTGGTTTCCTTTTTTAGAATATTATCACCAGGAGAAGCACTCCCAGCCTCTCCTACCTGGACAGAGTTTTCACTGCTGTCCCGATGATCTCAGTGCCTGCGCAGGCAATAAAAAGCCCCAAGAGCTTGTGGGTGACTTTATTAATTCACAAAAATGCCAAGCCCTGTGCAGGCATCTGGCAGGCAGAGAAGATGCGCTCCTGCCTCTTTCCCAACAGTCTGGAGGGAGAAGGGAATGTGTTTGGAGGGGGAAAAGCCATCCCAGAGCAGGGCATGAGCCACCCAGGAGCAGGATGTCCCACCGGACTCTCCAGCTCCAGGTGGGCTCCCTGGTGTGGGCATTCCTGCAGCTGAAATCCCACCCACCTCTCTGCTGTGACCTGATGTGTGTCAGAACGGGCTGGAATCAGGAATCTCTGCAAATGGGAGAAGATGGGAAAGGTGGGAGGTTCTGGAGGTTAGCAGAGGGAGGAAGGGAAAGGTGAAGCCAAGGGGGGCTGCAGTGAAGCTCTTACTGCTGGTCCACACCTGCTTTATTTAGGTGCCTTTTGATTTTCTGGCCAATATTTGGCTCTAAAGGGCCAAGGAGGCAGCTGGGCAGTGGTAAGGGAAGTGCTGTCCTGTGTCACCAGTGCATGTCCTGGTGTTTTCCTTCTCTCTTCCCACATCCCCAGGAAATTCTCCCATATCTTTTGAGAGTTTTGCACCTTGTTCTTTTGAGAGTTTTAAAGTTCTTCTAAAAGTTCCTATGCCTTCTGATGTTTACGTATTTCAGCTGAGTTTTCTCCCACATGTTCATATAAATAATGATTGTTTTACATTCTTCTTTGTAAGTAAAAAGAATTGATGGACTGTTGGTTTGACCAGTGTGGTTGGAGAGGTGGCAGTTTCACCCTCCAATCTGCTGTCATTTTTGCTAATGTATATATAGTGGAGTCAGAAAATAAAGTTTGCCTTTTTTGAGTTCTTTTTCTTTCCTTTTACATCTAACCCGCTTCTGTGAGTTATTTCATGTCACAGTGTGACACTTCACCATTCCTGGAAGCGCTGCTGCTTCCACCACACAAGGAGTCCTGGCTACCTGGGAGGACAAAGATGGACTCAGCTGTCAAGAACTGATGCTTTTCCCTCCCTGTTTCCGTGAAGAATCCATGGGCAGAGACAATTTTTAAATATTTTTTTTAATCACTGTTCTAATGTTTCCCAACATAAAGCGGCTTTCAGGACGTGACGCAAACCAGCGGTTTAAAGCCATAGATATTTCTAGTTAATCGAAAAGATTAAGCACCTCACAGCCACTGGAAAGTGCCCCTTGCAACTGCAGTATTATGGCCTTGGATAAATCTGGTTTTATAATCCTGCTTAGTCTACACTGATCTGGATAAAAAGATCCCCACCATGGAGAACATGGCTCAGAAAAGTGGTATTTAGGCAAGGGGAGGGAAAACAGGAGCGTGTATTTTCTGCAGGGACAGGAAGGTGGCCCAGGCTGTCAAATCGTGTTAGGGACACATCATAATCCCCAGTTACCCTTCCCAATGACCCTTCCCAGAGTCACCTTCCTATAAAGCCCCCGCAGAGAGGAGGGACGGATGAGATGGGGGAGGAAGGATGAGGGTGAGGAGCAGGGAGGTGCTGGAGGTGCTCACAGATCTCCTCAGATCCTGGGCAGGTGAATGCACATGAGGGCTGCTGAACTCAAGGGCAGCCGAGGCAGCAGCTCCGAGGGGGAAAACAGCTGGTGCTTATCTCCCTCCTCACCTTGGGGAAGGAGGTGAGAGCAGAGGTGAGCAAACACACAAACCAGTGCATTACCAGGAATCCCAGTTTGCCTTCCAGCCCTGAAACGTTCCCTTCCAGCAGAAGCTTTTATGTGGCAGCTCTCTGAGAAAGGCTGAAGTGCTGTCGGCATTCTCCACTAAGAACCTCCCCATTCTACAATATTTTCATCTGATTTAGGTGAGGTTTTTATATTCAGCTCAAGTTTAAAGTGCATGAACTCATTCATTACATCACCAGTTTATCTACGGGGTTATTAAAGTGCTGATCAAATGACAAGAACTGGAAACATTTGTCACAACCAAGGATCTCAGGAAATACTTTTTTAGCACTTACACAGTCTGTATGAATAGCTGTGAATAGTGTGAAATAAATTAGTATTAAATATATCTCTAAATCCAGTGTTTCCTGAAGGAAAATGACTCTTGCCTGGATTTCTGATGTGCAGTTAAAACATAAGTTACTGAATTAATACCCAAATTGCTGGGCAGAATTCCCTTGTCTGTGTTTTGCAGCTCATCAGATCCGTGGGTCACAATGGCTTTGATATTCTGAAAAAGCTGTGAACAAACGAGCTGGGCACTGCATCTGCATCTGCAAACAAACATTTCACAGCTCTCCCACACAGAAAAATCAGTTTGAATTGCAGATCCTCCCGCTCCATAGCCTTTGTCTCTTTGGAATCCACGCGGGATTTTTGGCAGTGAAGTCAGAGCCTGGAAGAGTTGAATGCACCAAACTTAGCTCCTACTCACCCAAAGTGATAATATTAAAATAATAAGCCTGCCACAAACTTTATGGCAGCAAAATTCAGCGAGAAGAAAAGGCAACTTTCAGAAAACAAAGCAACCCGTGAAATTCATTACTATGAGGCACAAATTACTACTGCTATTATTATCATCCAGTGCCTTTAAGCTGCTGGGATGAGTAAGGACTCTTCTGCCTTGTACAAATAAAAGGATAAGAGATCATTGTCATCACAGATTTAGTGGATTAAGAAAATGATATGTGCATAATGAGTCTCTGGAAATAGAATATTGGCATGATTTTTTAAGCTTGCTGGAACTCCTCGTGTCACACATGGCTTGAGCTGACCACTGATTAATTTAGACTTGAAAATAAAATCTCACTTATGTAACTTAAATCTCCCTTCTACGGCTGTTTTTAAAGATCTGGTGGGGTTTGCCTGGAGAAGCAGGAATTGTTCTGTGGGAGCAGAATTCCCTGCTGAGCCTGGGGCCACAGTGGGATCTGCACTGGGCCACACCGGGAGGTGAGAGGAGAGCAGAGGTTTCCAGCCTGGTGGGATGTCTGCTGGAAAGGAGCGTGGAGCAGCTTCCAGCCTTGCTGGGAGCACTTTCTCTCATGAACAAGTGTCAGTTACAAGTATAAGATCACCCTGTTGTTTTGACAGAGATGAGGTTTAAATAAACAAACCACTATTTTTACCAGGAGAGATTTTGGCTCCCTCTCCCAAAGGAAGAGGCCATTTTTTCCATTTGTGCCTGGCAGAAAACCCCAAACCCTCAAAGGCCAGTAGACACTGAACCAAACAAAAGCAGAAGAGCTGATTCCATCCAAAGTGAACATCCCCAGGTCCATGTTCTTGCAGGGACTTTGCACTCCTGAGGCCAAAAATTGAACACAGGTGAGTGTCCCCTTTGTTTTACTCCTCTGAGATGCTCCTGGCATGGAAAGACCCCATTTCCATGGCAGCAACTTGTGGAAATCAGCAGAGGGCTGGTGCTTTTGGCTGACAGCAGACTGCTCCATGAGTCCTGATTTCCTGAGTATCTTTTCGGCTCACAGAACCCCCAGTGGCACCGTGATAAGGAAGGAAAGACTCAACCCTGAACATGCCTGTCATTAAGCAGCAACTTGGCCCTCATGATAGGAAACGTGGAGCAAATTTCTGCTCTGAAACCATCAGAGAAGAGGATTTTCAGGTTGCAGAAAACTTTAGGATGCAGCTTTGCCTTTGTTCTCCTCACTAAAAAGTTTGTGGCAGCTCAGTACCAACAAATGCCAGAGTAGCACCGAGGATGTCTCTCCTTTCTGCCCTGGGACCTTTTGTTGCCATTTCCTTGGAGGAGCCTGGTGTCAGCGTTGGTGTTAAAGGGCTGGGATGCAGCTGAGGCCGAGGTTACACAAGCAAGGACAATTTCTGCAGTCCCAGGAACGTTTTCCCAATAACAAATCCTGCTCTAATGCAGAAGATCTGCCCTGCCTGGGAAACAATGCGAGGTTGAATGAGGACAGAGCAGAGAATGACAAGTCATAAAAGCCTGCTGCTCCCCAGTGCCAGCACAGCCCTTCCCTTCATGGGTGCTCTTGAGGAGCTCACTGGAGGCCTTTGGAGCATTTGGTAGACAGCTGTTCTGCTCAGAGAGAGTTTTCAAGTCAAAACCACAAAAATGAGCTGATGATGCCATTTGGAAGCCATGTCTGCAGAGCTCACCTCCTCTGACTACTCTGCTGGTTTTTAGGAACGGGGCTCAGCTTTTTGCCCTCTCCCTTCCCTGCTGCTTTCCCTTTTGTGCTTCTCCAAGGAGCCAAACCCTGCCAGAGCTGCAGATCCCAGGCTGGCTTGGGAGGGAGGTGGAAGCAGAGCAGCTCCAGCCATCCTTGCTGGTGCTGGTGCCTTTTGGGGCTACCTAAAAACAGAGTACAGACAAAATTAAGGCCTATCCACTTGTTTCCAGCTTCAGTGTTACTAAATGAAGAATTAAACTAAAATTATCTTTGCCTATAATTTGCAGTTTGTGCAGGTGTTTCTGCCTCCATGAATTGATGCCAAACCTCCCAAGCCTTGCCCCAAATTCTGGGTATGGTGTTAGCCATAGCATGTGCACCTCTAGACATCAAATTTTAGGCCTCTGAGTGTTTCTGACATGATTTCTCCTCCCAAAATGGATAATTTTTTGTGCCAGAATAAAAGGGAATAAGAAGCATTTATATTTATTGAAGGGCCTTGAGGTACATTTAGGACAGACGAAGCCCACTTAAAATGGATGAGGGGTCACGGGTTTTCACACTTTTATAAGTTTGGTTCATTTGCATTTTGGGGGTAAATTTTCCAATTCCAGCTTCAGCTAATGAAGTCATTGACCCCAGGTTTGCTGCCCCCAACTCACTTTTGTTTCCATCTCAGGCCTGAGGCAGTGAGGTGTCCTTGATTGCCAGGCCTGGAGAGGAATTGTTGTGTCTGCCCCAAATGGGGAAGCAGCAGCTCACACTGCACATGGAGTTCAGAATTCTATACTGAAGAATTGCAGGGTTACAAATAGATGAAAAAATAGAAAAGCTGAAATCCTGAGGCATCAGTGGAAGTGGTGGGACAGGGCAGGCAAATGAGTTATCCTGTTATCCTGGAGAATCTGCACCAGGAGCAGAGAGGAGCACGTGGAGTACCCGAATATTTTGTTTGACTGTCACTGCCAAGCACTGACACTTTTCCAGGAGAAGGGATTAGAGTCAGGGAAGGTTTTCCCAAGGTCACTTGTGGTTAATTGTGAACCTGTTTACTGTTAAGTGTTTACTGAGCTTCTCCAGATAGGGAAGGTAAATTTACCTGAACTACCACATGCAGAGATATTCATTAAACAAAATATCCAAGATATTCATTAAACTAAAAATCCAGGATATTAATTAAACCAGAGAGCCAGGATATTCATTCAACTAAAAATCCAGGATATTCATTAAACCAAAGATCCAGCCTAGTGGAAGGCATGGAAGGAAAGGGTGTTTTAATCAAAGGGAACAAATGAGAAAAGAATGCAACTATGAATCTCCTTGGGATCAATCCTCAAATTAAACTGATTTTAAAATTTTCATCAATGATGCTGAACTTCTTGAAAAGTCAGGGTTGAAACACAGATGCTGAGGGAGGGAAATACCAAAGGGGAAGAACCCAGCAGTCCCAAGGGACTGAGTAATGGCAGTGAGATGGAAATTTAATAGCACACAGTGTCAGAGCAGAAATGGCAACAGCAAGAATTTTTGCTATGTGATCAGAATATAACAAATAGAAAAAAAAGGGAAAAGAGGAAGATGTGATTATGAACAGAGGAAAAAGATTAATCCAGCTCAAGACTCCATCAGAGGAAATATTCCCAGACAGGAAATTATTACTGTTGTATTACTACAAGTTGCTCTTTCTGACTGAGACGGTGACTTTTTATTTTCAAGTATAATAATTAGTTTGATATTCTGCATAACTCTTTTTACTCACTGGAATGGAGCATCAAACATGAAGTTGGCACTAAAAGGTGGATGCATCAGTAGTTCTTTAACCACTGATTCCTGTGAAATCCTTCTTTGCCAAGTCTCAGAACTCACAACTGACTTCCAAAGAAGAAATTCTGTTATTTCCTTCCCTCCTGTTTTTCTTTTCCCCTGCTATTTCTTGCCTCCCTTACTCCAGTGATGTTTAGCATGTGCCTGCTGTGCAGAGCACACTCGTTTCTCTGCTCCCCACTTCCTTTTCACATCATTCTTAATGGGCCTTTAAGGACATCTCCGTGTTCCTGTGGTGTTATTTATGGCTCTGACATCACCCCTCAAGGTGAACAGCTCTCTGCAGCAGGGCTTTGACTCTTTTACAGCAAATCTGCCCGCTGCTTTCTATAAAAACAGGAAAACAGCTGCAGCTTTTATAGGTGAGAATGAAGGTTTTTCCCTCTTCTTAACGTCCACTTTATTACAGGGAAGTTCAAAATGAGTTTTGGGGGGAGAAACACAAAGGCTGAGTGTGGTCTGTCAGGGCCAAGTTTTATCTCTCAGCCTCCAGATGACATGAAACGAAACGCAGAAAACCATTCCAGACGTTTTTGTTATCACTCGGGGCTTGCATGGATGCAGGGTGGGCAGAATGTGGAAGAAAAAAGAGGCTTTGGCTCACAGGACCAGGTTCTTCTGCATGAAAGCTTCTTTTTAAATATTGTGTGTGCACAATGTCTTTGCAGTGTGAAAATAAATCTATAAAGAAATGCAGTAAAATTAAGAAATAAGCAAGCAGCTGCTGAGGTTGGAAGTCCAGGGAGACCTGATTCTAATTTGCCTAATGAGCTTTAAATCACATTCAACCTGGCCAAAATGTAGGGATTAATATTTCAAATACAGACCAACCAGGTTCTCATTCTGGAAGGTGTTCAAATGCCTTTGAGATTTCTGGACTGTGGGTGCAATGGGAGAGAAACGATGAGGAACTTTGGATTTTTGTTCTAAAATTCTGGGCAATTTGGGCATGAGTCCATAAATGACACACTTAGATCAAGTACAGGCAGCTGCTGAGAGGGTGAAACTGAGATTGAATGGCAAGAAAAACATCCAGATGTGGATATTTGGAGAGATGAACTGGAGTAGGAAGAATGAACAAAAACTTAATTAAAAATATCAACAAATCACAGACATTGGGAGTTCTTTCATTACAGGGGCACAGCAGGATCAGGAGGTTTATTAGATCTTCACCTGTCACTCCAAGAGCTCATTTGCTAAAGAGAATTTGCAAACACCCTGCAAAGAGTGGTTTCTAGAACCAGCAGCTAATTAGAAACAAAATTAAGTTTCATTACTCCAGGGTGGGTTTTTTTCCCCACCTCTTTTTTAATTGCAGTATTAAAAGAAGCTGTTTCTATTATTTACACTTTTAACTGGTCTGAACAAAGTGATATCATGCAGTACAAAACACACCTTTGCCTCCAGCCCTTTCTGCACTTAACCCAACAAAGCTCTTGGAACAGCTGGAAGATCTGAGTGTCTGGGTGGGTCAGATGGAAAATTCTGAGTGTTGTCTCCTCTAGGATATGTCTTTGTGTTGGCAAATAATGAAAATTCATTAAAACCTTTTGCTCATCCATGGGAGGCCTCCAGGTGCTGATCCATTCAGGGAGGTTTTTGTTCCAAATCTTTACATGGAGCAACAGGGAGTAAATCCAGTGTAAAACCAAAAATCATCTCTGTTCTGATGGAAAATATCCACTTGTTTCCAGCTTCAGTGTTCCTAAATGAAGAACTAAACCAAAATTATCTTTACCTATACATTGCAGTTTGTGCAGGTGTTTCTACCTCCATTAATTGATGCCAAACCTCCCAAGCCTTGCCCCAAATTTTGGGTATGGTGTTAGCCACAGCATGTGTACCTCTAGACATCAACTTTTAGGCCTCTGAGTGTTTCTGACATGATTTCTCCTCCCAAAATGGATAATTTGGTGTGCCCGAGCAGTGCTGAGCTGCTGCAGGCTCCAGCAGCAATGAGAGGCTTTATTTGACTGAAAGAGTGGTCAAACATTATTCCTGGAGCTCCCAGCTGCAGTTCCAGGCTGTTTCTCTACCACCTCAGGTCAAATATCCTATTCCCTTGTGGGTCTGTGCTTTTCAGCACAGAAAGTTTAAAATTCTCAGCATCCAGGGTTCCAACACCCAGCAGCTTCTCCCTGAGCATTCCCCACCAGCCAAGGCGGATGTGTGAGTGCACATCTCTTTAAATAAAGACAACTCATGCAAAATCTTCCTGGGGCACTGCTGCCCCTCCTGACCAGGGATCTTGCTGATGTGTGCAGCCTGATCCTGCCACCACAGCTTCCTCAGAACTTTAGAATTTGCTCTCTCCTTTTTTTTTTTTTTTTCCACTGTCAACTGGCCAAATATTTCAAACATTTTCCTCTAACAAATGTGTCCTTGTGGGGAAAAGTCCATTAGTAACAGAGTAGTTGCATCTTGTCAGGACCAGACTTTAATGGCTGTTTGAATTTTAACTACTATTTGCTAACTGGTTCTGTTCAAGCCAAATAAGACCATCATAAAAGCCATTAAATCCCAAGTAAGTGGCCCCAGTGTAGCTGCAGGGTACAACACTGAGTCTGATCTGAATTTATCCACTGCAAAGCAAAGCCTGTGACCCTCAAAGACTTTTGGGAGCTGGAAACTTTTCTGTTTTCCAGAAAGGATTGCCTAGAAGAATAAAAGTCCTCTTCTTTGCCCCAGAGAAGGCTGAGCAGGGCCTGCAGGTAACATGACACACTGTAATCCATTTTCCTATTTGCAGCATGAATGAAGACACTGTCAAATGTCTGGCACCGAATTCCTAAAATACATGGGACAATGCAGGGCAGTGTTTGGATGAGTGGAAAAGTTCCTTGTGCAGAGGGACAGAAAATACAAAGCTGAACGTGGTGAGCAGGGCAGGTGAGGCAGACTGAATCTGGCTTTTATTGATCCTTTTTGCCCAAATGCTGCTCCCTGAGCACCTTGTGGTACCATCCTGGAAATTGCTGCCCAGTGGAGCAGCAGGTATGGGCAGGGAAGGGAGGGAAGGGACAGGAATGGAGGTGGACACCCATAGCCAGTTGGAAAATTCACCTGCAAGAGCCCTCCCAAACATTTTCCATGGAGCAAAGGAGGCGGATATTGTTCTTCACCTCCTCAGAAATGAGAGCACAGACCCTCCCCAGCCACAGCCTGAGGCTGGGATAACAGGGGGAATGTGCTGTCCATCTCCTGAGCCAGGGGAAATAAAACCCAACCCCAGAGGGATTTATCCTCCACATTTTTGTTTCCTGCAAAGGCGTGGGGACAAAAATTAAATCTGTCAGCATTTGCACTCACTCAACAAAATCTAAACCTTTGAAGGTGGTAAGAAGTAATAAATCAAAATTGGTAAAAGTTAAAAAGAGAAAAATGCAAGGCATGACTCTTAACTGAAAGAAGTTTTATCTTTAAATAGGTGTGAGGTAACAAATGAAGTAACGCAGTCAGTGCAGGAAAGGAGAAAGGTAGAACAAAGGTTAGAACAACTTAGATTTCCTGGTTGTTTACTTGTGGCCCAATCAAAGTCTACTGAAGGAACGAGAAAGCCTCAGTGGGCTTTGGAATGGGCTGCTAAGACATTTGCACATCCTAAATGATCTCTGGATGTGACCAGTGCCTGGAGTGGAGAAGGGAGAATTCCAAAGGAGCTCCAGTGGGAGCAGAACAGAGAGCTCACCAAGCCATTTTCCATGCACAGCCCTTCGCTCCCAAAAACAGCAACAGAAACAAGGCCAGCCCCAAACAAAACCCAGCCCTCACAAGTGATCTTCAAAACAATGCTTGGCGAGGAAGGAGAGCTCTGCTCCACGTTCCAAGCACCACGGCTGGAGACACGAGTCCAAAAATGTTCCCTGAGAGGAGGGCCCAGGGGGAATGGCTTCCTTGGGGATGTTGGCAGGGGTGTTGCACAGGAATGCTTCACCTTTGGGTGCAGCGAGTGCTGCTGGGGGCTGGATTCACACCAGGAGCTCTCATCTGTCGGGGCAGCGTTGCTGTGACAGTGAAGGTGGCCCAGGAAAAGTGGCACTGAGATGAAAGGGTTTGATGGGTTGTGCTGAAAAAATCCTTTCCTTGGGCTTCACTAACAAAAAACCCCAAATCTTACCCCTAACACTCTGCTCAGTGTCTCAGTAAATCACAGAGCACACTTTGCTGAATCATGGAAGCAAGGAATGGTTTGGGCTGGAAGGGACCTTTAAAATCATCTCCTTCCACCCCAGCCATGGCAGGGACACCTTCCACCATCCCAGGCTGCTCCCAGCCCTGTCCAGCCTGGCCTTGGGCGCTGCCAGGGATCCAGGGGCAGCCACAGCTGCTCTGGGCCTGCTCACCCTCACAGCCAGGAATTCCTTTCCAAAATCCCATCTAACCCTGTTCTAAGTCAGTTTGAAGCCATTCCCTTTGTCCTGTCCCTCCATCCCTTGGAAATTTTCTCTCTCCACCTTTCCTGTGGCTCCTTCAGGCCCTGCAGGGCCACACTGAGGTCACCCCAAAGCTTCTCCTCTCCAGGCTGAGCAATCCCAATTCTCTCAGCCTTCCTCCATCCCTCTGATCATCCTGGTGCCTCCTCTGGAGTTTCTCCAAGAGCTCCATGTCCTTCCCGAGCTGGGTGCCCCTCACAGCACCCAGAGAGCCACGCAGAGCTCCCTTCTCTGGACCAGCCTGTCCAGAGTTCCTCTTTTTCACCAAACCCCAGCACTGAGAGGCCCCCACTCTGACTGGCACCACGATTTGAGCTGGCTGTGAGAGCCCAGTTCATCCCTGTGTTTGAGTTTCCTGTGCTTGGTGTCCCTCAGGCCCAGGAACACTCTCGGAGCAGCTAATCCCATCTGACCAGTGGTGGTTTCACAGAATGATCCTGCAGTGCCTCACTTACAAGGCTTATTTGTTTCTAAATATGTTCTTTCTTTAAAAAAAAAAATTATTTTATTAGAATCAGCTCAAGGGTTTGCCTGGTCTCAGTGCTGTTTAATGGGGATTAGTTTGAAGCGAAAATGTGTTTTCCATTTGCCTGAGAAAGACACAACAGGGAGCAGAGCCCTGGAGATTATTGAGAGCTTTGGGTGGTTCTGGGAGGCCAAAGGCCAAGCGACTGCAGCTTTCAGTGGAGTGCAATAATCCCCTGGAAAAGCACGGCCCGGGGTGTCTCGTTGTGCAATTATGGGATGGAAATTGCAGCACGTGGCTGACCTGGGATTATTGGCTGGGTGTCCCTGATGCAGGATCAGGAGCAGCCAGGGGATGCCCTGCACTCCCCGGTGCCCCTCACTCCCCACAACAGGAGCTCAGCTGGAGGAGCAAACCATGGATTTTGTGATTCCCTCACTCCTGACAAGGAGCCACTCATTTCACCCACCCCAGGCTATTTGAACAGTCCATTAGTGGCACACAGAATTCCTCTTTCCTCTCAGGGAGGTCACACTGCACAGTGTTTGCCTACTCAGTCCTGTCTGTGGTGTGTGGGAGATTGAAATCTTTGCATTAATTAAATGATTTGCCAACAGATGAACCCTCTGCCTCGTTTTATTTCTATTTATTCACTTCTCTGTGCTTGCTAAACCTTTTTCTTGCCTGCAGGGCTCTGCTCTCTGCTGTGGCTGAGGCACAGGAAGGATGCTGAGCAGCCCAGGGCTTCTGCCTGCAAACATTTCTAAAATCACACACACCAAAGACAAATGTGAATTTTTCTGGAGAGCCTTTCCACCTCAGCATCCTGAATGAAAGGGTTGGGATCTGCTGGGCCTGCAGCATCCCAGTGATCCTCACTCACCCCTTGGATGTTTGCAGTTGGAGACCTATCCTGCTTTATCCACAGAGTGAGGGATACAAAAAGATTATTCCTGTTGTTTCTTTCCTCCATCCCAGCTCTCTGCTGGCTGCATTTCTTGGGACAGGTTTGAATGCTGTTGGTGACCTTGTGAAAACACTTCTTCATTATGAAAAGCAGGTCAGAAATCCCCCTGGGCACAGTGAAATGCCTCACCTGCAATTCCTCAAATAGTTTCCATTGCTGTTAATCCCTTTAGGTGTACGAAGTCCCACACATGGCTGCTCACTAAATAGATATCATCTGGAGGGAGCTGGATACAACATTTTGGCACCAAACAGCCTGGATATAGAACACCTAGAAGAATTATTTGTAGGTTTATCAACATCCTGAGTGATTTCCTGGATTGAATCCTCTGGAGGAGCAAACCCAGCCTTGAGCAGGACATGGAACTTTCACAGAATTCACAGAATTCACAGAATCACAGAATCACAGAATTACTGGGTTGGAAGAGACCTCCAAGACCATCGAGTCCAGCCCAGCCCCAACACCTGAACCAAACCCTGGCACCCAGTGCCACATCCAGGCTTTGTTAAACACCCCCAGGGATGGTGACTGCACCACCTCCCCGGGCAGCCACTCCAGAACTTTATTTCCTTTTTATAAAACACTTTTTCCTGATATCCAACCTGTATTTCCCTTGGTGCAGCCTGAGGCTGTGTGCTCTGGTTCTGTCAGTGCCTAGAGAAAGAGCCCAACCCCACCTGGGCACAGGCACCTTTCAGGATCTGTGGAGAGTGATGAGGTCAACTTCCCCAAAGTTCACCACTGGTGACGGAGGGCAGGCTTTGGCTCAGCTCATTGTGGAGACAGATGCTGAATTTCCATCAAAAGCTGTATTTTTGGGAAGTTGAAGGGGTTTTGGCATCCGTGGTTTTGGCCTAGGTCAGCCTTTAATCCCCAAGAACATCCCTGGACAGGAGCCCTCAAAGCTCTGGGAAATGTGGACAGAATGGGATGTACAGGAGCTGCTGTGGGAAAGATCAGGTCGCATATATTTGAAAACCGTTTTCCCCACCCCCCTGTCAGTTTTTACAGCCCTGTAGGTGTGTTTTGTTTTGATAAGGAGAGCTGTTGGGTTGGGATTGTTGAGACAAGCGTTGAGTTCCCAAGAAAAAATAAAATCAGGGCTTTGCCAGTTTGTCAGCCATGACCTCCACTAAAGCAGCAGCTACTAGAAGTTAAATGTTACAAATATGCTCTTCAGACAATATGTTGTGCAGCTTTTAATTACTTCTATTAGAAGTGTAATTATTAAAGTGATGTTAAATTTAAAAACCATTTTCTTAATGAAATTCTTGCACATTCATTCAGTGACACCGGTTTGGGGTTTTGTATCCTCCTCTTAAAGGTCTGAAAAAGTCCCAATGTACCCTTGTTGTGGAACACGTGGGTATCATAAGCCTAGCCTGGGGATCAGCTGTGTCAGATATCCCTGAGAAATACGGATTTATGTGGTTTCACCTACTGGAGTTTTCTCCTGGGAAAGGTGTCTGAAGTCCTTGCACAGAGCCAGGAATTCCCTATGGAGGAAGGCACCAAAAGGAGGCTGTTGGAAGGAAAAAAAAAAAAAATCTTGTGAAGAGCTGGCAGCCTGGCCACAGGAAAGTTGCTGGTTTGTGCTTTTTACTTGTTTAATAAAAACAAACCCTTCAGATAACAGCTATTTTACAAGATCTCATTACAGGCCCAACTAAAAAAATCCAATTGTGGTGATGTGTTATGCAAACAGCATTTGTGAATACTTATAAAAAGGAATTTGGCTACTCAGTGTTGCCTCTTCACAGCAGGTAAATATAATTTGCATTTTTATATGTGGGTGAGCACCACAGTTGATTGACCACAGTGGTGTGAAACCTGGAGCTTCTTTTTCAGCTCTGTACAGGAAAGGAATTTACTAATTTATAACATTTTCCACCCAGTAGATATGCCAAAGAATTAGAAAAATTAAAATCAGTCAGGTGAAAGGGAAAGGAAACATCTCAATAACTGTTTTTGAAGGGGTGAGAGTATTTAGTATTTGGCAGGGAAAACTTTTTAAAGTATTTCTTAGGCTGCAGAGGGAACTGAGAGGGGTGAGAGGTCTCAGGATGTCTGAAATTTTAAGCAAAGCATCAGAACCTGCAGCCCAGAGCCCAGAGCAGAGCGAGGGGAGCTCCCCTGGGGGCTCAGAGCTGGTTCTGGGTCCCACAGGTGATTCATGAACAATTCCCTTATTTTGCAGCTGTCAGTGAAGGAGAAGAAAGAGTTTCCTGCGGAGTGGAATCTTCTTTGCAAGGTGAGGAATCCACTGGAGACTAATGCCAGTGTGACATTCCAGAGCTTCCCTCCTTATTGTGCTTGGCCCGGGGCTTCCTCCACCCAGCGCTGCCCCTGGGCCAGCCCAGGACACAACCAGCCTGCTCTGCCTAATAAAATTTATTGTGCTGCTTTTTAAAGTAACAATTCCTACCCTGGCACCTTGGAAGACAGGAAGGCGCACAGGCAGGAAAACACAGCCTACAGCTCTTTTATTTTTTAATTATTTTTAAAATTATTATTATTATTTATTATTATTACTTTATTATTAGGGCTACTGGAAGAGCTGCATAGAAAGGTCTGACAATGCAGCACAGTTTGGCATTCCAGTTTCACTACATTAATTGTTCTTTTTAAATTTATTTAATGAACAACTCTCACCCCAAAATAGACTGTTTCCATAAGAAAGCACAACGATTAAACTGGAAATAAAAAATCTTTAACTCTTAATATCTGTAGAGCCATGCCAATGGTTTTTGTTTGTTAGTTTGTCCCAATGACTTTCTAAAATTCTTTTTCCTGTCAGCTATGCTGTCTGAAACCCCAGAATCCCAGAAGGATGTTTGCAAGATCCCAGGAGCACTGGGACCTGCAGGACAGCGCTGCTGTGCACCAGAGGGATCTGATGGTCCTAGAGATGCTGGGATACAAAAGTTTTCCAAGCTTATTCCTTCCCTTAAAGCAACAAAAGCTGCCACATCTTTTTTTCTGATCTCCTTTTCTCTCACAGCCTTAAAAACCCAGGGAGGGAACTGGTGGGAATGGGGGAAAATAATTCGAAGGTGATGGCAAAGAAACTCCTTAGCATGAAAAAAAATGAGGAGTTGAGGATGAAATTCTATTTCACGGAGATCTGTGGGACAAGTGAAACTATAACAGCAAAAGTGTAGATGAAGGGTATAAAAAGTATAAATAAAGCTAGAAATATTCTCACATCCACAGAAATATTGCATTACTTTAGACGTGTAGTTTTTTTAGGCAGAGGGGCTGTTGTGTTATCTGTTCGGAGATTATCTTGGTGACATTTTGATGATTTTTGTGTCCCCTCCTGCTTTGGAGTGCTCCAGACTTGTCTTGGCCATGAGCAGGAGGCTGCTCTGTGGTAATAAAGCCCCTTCAGGATCATCGATATTTTAATTATTTTATTAATTGTATTTTATTTAAAATAAAATTTAAAATAAATTTTATTTCATTATATTTTATTTAATTGTTTTGTTGCCCAAGGCAGAGATGCAGCCTTGCATTCCATGTGGGACTGGAATAATGGTCGAGACATTCCTCCAGAACTCCAAATATTAATCAGACATTAATTTGGTTGGGGCTCTGCAAAGTTTAGATGGGCACAGATTGAGATGGAGAATGGTGAAAAAAATCTCCCTCTGTATGTCAGGAGGTCGAACTGAGTGACAAAAAGTGGTGGCTGCAGAAACAAATGCTCGAAGGGTTTCTTTAGAGTTTCTGTAAAGTTTGAATGCCCCTTGCCTGCGCTAAAGCAAAGCCATGATTGGTTTTCCACCAAAAAATTGGTGAATTTTAGTCGGATTCCCTCCTGCATTCTGGAGTTCTCAGGTTCCAGCTTACACAACAGCAAAGTCTCAATGCAGGGCAGTTTTTCATGCCTGAAATGGAAGTTAAATAAGGTTTGCCTGCAGTAGACAAAACAAGAAGATCCGTAGACTAACTGGAAACGTCGAGATTTGAAAATTACCTGATAGGAAAAGGGAGGGGAGTGGGATCAAAGACGTCCCAGGGAATGAAAAATTCCTTCACAGCGCTTCCTGTTCTCTCTGTTTTGTTAACCAAGGTAGGATTAGGTTTCAGCTGCCAAAAGAAATAACATTTGGAGATTTTTTTTGGTCTGGGGAAGTGGGATAGAAAGATTTAAGACAGCTTTTTCCGTACTGTTTGCTTTTTGTCAAGCAGTCAAGTCTAGTTATTGTTATTAATTTGTATTGCAGAACCACCGAAGTGGGGTTGGGTTTCCAGAGTACCTGGGGCTGTGAAAATGCCCAGGCAGGGACTGGTGCCACCTCACAGAACCCAGAGTGGCACCAGAGCAGGCAGAAAAGGGAATTTTGCCTTTTCTGTGTTCCTCTCTCCTGGGTCAGGGCAGTGCTGGGGAGCTGAGCTGGCAAGAAAAGAGTCAAATCTGCCTTTTCTTATCTAAATACAAACCCACCTTGGATTTAGACACATTTCATCTTGAACCAGCTTATTCCTGTTCTGTCCTTTAGATTTGGGTTTCCCTTCTCATTTCTGATCCAAGCTTCAGTCATGGTGCCTGTGCAGGGACTGCATGAACCATACCCAGAAATCCAAATGGTTTAAATTCATCTTCGGGTGCCTGCATTAATCCTCAATAAACAGCCTGAACATCATGTGAAAAGGGAAAAGCAGGAGCTGAAACCACTCTGATGCTGCAGAGCTCCTGGGTAGGGATGAAGGTTGTGCTCCATTTTCATCTTCTTCCAGGTATCTTTTTCTCCCTGTGGAGAGGAAGGACTCTGGGAAGTTGGGTATTTCCATCAGTCCTTTTACTAAACTCACCCAGTCCAGCTGTACCATTTACATTCCTCCTGCACCTCTGATTCTTTTCTCTCTGCTCTTGAGTAAAGCGAATTCTAGAAGAAAACTTGCTGAGGCAAATTCCACCAGCACAGAAAAGGACACGGGCTGTGACTTCAACAGAAAATGAAACTGCATTTCTTGTGTGGGCTGGAAGTCCTTACCTTAACCTCAAGCCAATCTAGAAACAAAACACTTCTTATAGGAAAAAAAAAATAAAATAGACTCTGCTGTAAATCTGAACATGTTTATTCTGAAGTTGTCTATCAGTGGCTAACTCCAAATCCAATCTCATGGGTAAATATTTGCAGAACCATTTGAATGATGAAGGGCCTTTATTACCTGGGAGAATTTCCTGCTTCTCGCCTTAGAAAGCCTCACCTGGATGTGCAGGGTGGCCCCAGCTGCCTGCCCCGTGTGTTCCAGCTGGGAAGAGGCTGCTGAGGACCAGGTTGGGTGTTCATTGATGCCTCAGGTTTTGGCTTTTCTATTTTCACACTCTGTGCTCCCTCAGTGTGTGGGTCTGGGCTCCACATGAGGGGATGCTGAGCTCTCTGCACAGAGCAGAGACAAAACAATTCCTGCTCCAGCTGGGCACCAAGGACAAATGATCCAAACCTCAGCCCAGGAGCACAAACACCGTGGGCTGGAGAGAGAAAAACAAGCAGGGTGGGACTGCCTGGGCTGAAGCTGGAATTGGATAATGAACTCCAAGGTGCCAATGGAGCAGAACTGATCCCAGGGAGAGCCCCCGGGAGCGCTCGTGCATTTTGGGGCCATTTTGGTTCATTTGGGTGCAGCCCTGGCTGGGCTTTGGTGCTGCCCAAGGTGGATCCATGGAGGAGATGCTTTGAATAAATCCCTGCTTTATTCTGGAGCTCTGTCCAGCCCCTGTTCCAGCTCAGCCTTCCCAAGGCACATTCCCTTCCTCAAGATGCCCCCGGCAGCCCCTCGGAGCTCGCTCCCAAGGACCTGAGTCAATGTTTAACCCGAGTCTTTGGAGTTCACAGCTCGTGCCTTTCTTTATTATTAACCCAGCCCCTGTTTTTGTGCACAGCTCCAGAGCTGCTGGCAGCGAGACACAGAGGAGCCTCCCGAGATCTCCCCGCTGGCAGCCTGAGCAAAGGTAAAGCTCCTCTGGTCTCCTTTCCATTTCTGCACGGGGCAAAGCAGCTGCACATTCCTGGGGCTGCTCTTCTCTTGGGGCAGAACAACCTGGCAGCAGCCAGCTTGGCTTAATTGTGCCTCTTTAAATTAAGTCACAGCATAAATCCAGCTGATTTCATCCTAATTTGGCCCATACAGAAGTGTCAGTATCCATAGTTAAAGTGTGCACTGTGAATTTATTTATTCCCTGGTACTCTCTTTTCTGTTTCTTCTTTCTCTGTGGCAAGAACATTTCTCTCCTTCTCAGGATTTTTCATAGAGGTGCACAGAGAGAAATGAAAGAGGAAATAATTTCTATGTCTGTTCCTTGTTTTTCCCACGTGGAATGTGTTTGGAGAATTGTTTCCCTGGGGTGATTGCTTGGTTGGATTCTGGTGAGGATTGTTTGAGCCTGATGGCCAATCCAACCCACCTGGGGCTGGGCTCTCAGAGAGGGTCACGAGTTGTGTTAGAGTCAGAGAAAGTAGTATGTAGTTTTAGTATCCTCCTTTTATATAGTATATTAATGTATTTTAGCATAGTTATAACAAAGAAATCATTCAGCCTTCCGAATTGAGTCAGACATCATCATTTCTTCCCATTGGGTTCGCCTGCATTTACAATATTTCTCCACACCAACAGCCTTGTCTCTGTAACTGTTTTTTTCATCTCCTAATATTTTTTATATTTTCATGTTTTATACTCAAAGCTGTGAAGGTTTGTCTTTTTCTCCCTGTGGAGATGCAGGACTGCACTAGGGAAAATCTACATTTCCATCAGTGCTTTCACTGAGGTCACCCAGTCCAGCTGTACCATTCACATTCCTCCAGCACCTTTGATTTTTTTCTCTCTGTTCTTGAGTAAAGTGAATTTCAACAGAAAACTTCTTGCTGAGGCAAATTCCCTCAGCACACACAGAAAAGGACAGGGACACTCATCTCACATTTGCTCTGGTTGCTGTGTCAATGTGGTGGGAATACTTGTTTTTAAATCATGAGTATTTGTTTTTAAATAATGAATATTTGTTTTTAAATAATATTTCATATGTGTGCTATGTGGTGGCTCAAAACTGCTCTGCAGAGGGAAGGATTCACTTGCCTAAATATGTTTTTTTGTATCTGTTGTGACATAAATTGACATGGAAAATAATAGAATTAAATAACAGGAGTAGACCAAGGAAGGAAATTGGAATGATTATTGAAAATTTAAACAGCTACTTGCAAAAAGTTCATCCAGAAAGTAGGTGATCATTGTGTTGTGTATTAGACAAATATTATGCATTTTTGAAAACTAGAATATTTTATAAAAAATAGAACTATAATATATTATCTATAATATAAACAATTATATATATATGTATATATATATGTATATATATATATATATATATACTAACAGAAACAGAGTTTGAAAAATCAGTAAAAAACCCAAATAATTCCTGTCTCCAGCTGCTCTAAATTCGATTTTGCTCTGTGAGTAAATCCTGTAGGACAGGTGTGACCCCCATGAAGGCAGAGAACATCTCAGCCCTGACTCGTCCTTTGGGGAGACCTTGGGGTATTCTCCTCTCTGTCTTGCCTGGTGAGGAAAACTCTGAATTTTTGAGTCCAGCCCCAGCTGTTTATTTAAGGGATTCTGGCTCCATTTTCAAAGGAGGATAATGTGGCCAATGGATATTTCCAAACCTTGCACCACATCCAGAGAGGTTCAGTCCCCCACTGCAGAATCCTGGAATGAATGGGGGTATTGGTGGTATAAATTAGTATTTATTGAATATTGTCATTACAGGCCCAAGCGACCCTGAAAATTTAAATCATAACACAGAAAAAATAAATGAAGAGTTGCCTGATTTGAGGAAATGGAAACCTTGGCTATGAATTAAGTAAGAAGCTTTGAACCCCTTTCCACAATGGCCAGATTCAGATGCTGCAATTTACCCAAAGATTAAGAGATAAACAAGGGAAAAAAAATAGAGCAAAACACAAACCTGGCTTCTAAAAGAATGGGGAAATTGGCAAAGTGATAAAGAACTTTGTGTCTGTTCAAAGGTGACCTGGGTCAGCAGAGATTGAATTTGCCATCGTTTTTTATCAGGAGTTTCATGATTGTTAAGAGCCCAGAGATTTCTCCATTTCCTGAGCGCTTTTTCCCCCCAATCTGGCAATTCTACAAAGCATAAATTGGACTTTAAAAGAATTTGCCTGGCTTGTTCTGGGTGCCAGGAAATGCAAATACAGATGATGGCATCTAAAGGGCAAGGAGAGCTTTGAAGGTGCAGATCTTGTCAGGGAGCCAGGGAGCCACTGGACCAGGGAGAACTGGAATCATCAGGAGAGGACTCCCTGCTGCTGGGGAGAGCACAACACCTCAGGGAGGGAACAGGGACAAATCCACTCATTATCCTTTGGATAATCCCCCAGGCCAGCCCAGCTGCCTCATCTCAGCTTCAGAGCTGAGGTGCTTAAGGAAAAAAAGTGAAAAAAGAGCTTCCCAGAGGGACCTTCTGGAGAAAAATGAGGGAAAGGAGAAGTGGCTTCATTTTATTTTGCTCATATTAAAAACAGACAAACTCCTTGTTCCTGAGGCAACTTCTGGCTCTGCTGGTGTGGGAGCAGGACCTGGAGCTGTGGAAGGGTTTTGGTTCATTGGCTGGTTGGGATTTAGTTGAATTTTGGGGATTTTCTGGGTCAGGTGTGGGAGCCAGCAGCAAAATTCCCAGTCCAGCAGGACCTGGAGCTGTGTTGTGGTTTGGGTTCGTTGGTTGTTTGGGGTTTAGTTGAATTTTTGGGATTTTTTGGGTCAGGTGTGGGAGCCAGCAGCAAAATTCCCAGTCCAGCAGGACCTGGAGATGGGGAGGAGTTTTGGTTCATTGGTTGGTTGGGGTTTAGTTGAGTTTTTGGGATTTTTTTGGGTTAGGTGAGAGAGCCAGCAGAGAAATTCCCAGTCCAGCAGGACCTGGAGATGGGGAGAGGTTTGGATTTGTTCTTTGGTTGGGATTTAGTTGGGTTTTTTGGATTGCTTTTTTGGGAAAGCCAGTCCCCAAACCATGCTGCTGATACTGAGTGATAGGATACATCAGATTTTCCTTTATTTTCCTTCACGGACACAGGAACTGAGAGCAGAAAAACCTCATTTTCCAGCACTACTGCCCCATCCAAGCTCGATGCCATTATCCTGACAATAAATAGCTTAGACTTTCTTGGGGGAAAAAGTGCAAAGTAGGAAATGGTTTATATTCCTCACTCCAGCTTATTTCCTGCATAATTCCACAGCACAAGACTCCTTTTTGTCCCAGCAATCATGTCTTAAAACTCACAGATAATAACAGAAACACATCCTGTGATATGATCAGGGTTTCTTTTTCAGCATCTAATGATGTTAAAATAAATGGAATTATGGTGCTTTTCCCTTTTTTTAAGTCAGTAAATTCCCAAAGAGGATTTATCCATTTCTACAATGTGCTTAAGGACTTAGAACTCACGATCAAATGCAGATTTATTATGGGCATGAGGGCTGGCATGTGGCAGCCTCTGCTCAGAGCTGCTCAGGGCCTTTTTGTTCTGCTCCAATGGGGTTTTTTCTTATCTTCATTATGATTCCTGAGGCCAGATGTGGCCTTTTGCAGGGTTATTTTTTTTAATTGTTCAGAAAAAGTGATAAATGCTTTACAACAAAGAGCAAGGAAAGGTGGGGTTGCAGAGCTGGGAAATATCACTCCACTGGGAAGGTTTTCCTTCTTTTTTTTGAGGCTATTCCCTCTGAGCTGGGTGGATGGTGGATGATGGATGAAATCTCAACTCCTCCGTGTCTCTGACTCTCCCCCTGTGCTGGCAGCGCTGCCAGAGCTGCACAGGAGCTCCAAAAACTCCCTGCAGGAATCCCAGAGCAAGGAACACTCCCTGCTTGATCCGAGGGTGCAGCACCCATGACACCTCGGGGGTGGTGGGAAGAAGGAGAATTAAAGTATTTAGGGAGGATTGAGCAGCCTGGGCTGTGTCTGTTTGCTTTTCTAGCTGTGGAACCAAGGACAGGCTGTCCCTGGCCCCAGGACCCCTGTCCCAGGTGTTTTCAGAGCACCTGGGCGAGCAGACAGTAGTTGTTGGAGTGTTCAGGAAGGGCACCTGAGGCTTTTACAACACTTCCTTTGACAGCCCAAATCAGATCCCATCACCAAACCAACAAAGCGTTAAATTAGTCTTATGTTTTGAAGCACAAAATAAATAAAATACAGACTATTGATACAGATAAGATTGTCTCACATCCTTTTGGAAGCCACTGTGATGCACAGAACACACGACACTGAAATATCATTTAGAGATCTTAACAATTAGGATTTTTAAAGTGCACCAAGATGGGATTGTAGCACATGAAATGTTGAGGTTTTGTGCTCATGGTGTGAGGGTGCTTTGTCTGGCAAGAACATTTCCCTTCTCCTGTTTCTCAGCCCTCCTTGATGGAGTTTTTTTTTTAATTCTTAATCCACTCTGAACAATTCTTTGCTTTGTTCAGCACAAAGACTTGAAAGTTTCCAAAAGCAAATGACAAATTACTAGAGGAAGAGAAATACAGTCCTTTAAGCAAAATTTTCCACCAGTGTTTGAAATTCCCTCTCTCTTGGGATAGACTTTAAGGTCTCTTCCAACCCAAACCATTTCATGATTTTATGAAACAGTCTCAGCCCAAAATTAATTATTAATGTTCAAGAGATATGTCTCAGACAAATTAATCCCAACCTTCATTAAACCAAATGATGGTTTTATTGAATTACCAGACCAGATCCGCAGATTAAGTGGCTTCTAAGTTTTCTTATGATGTAATTCTATAAACAGAAACATTTTTTTGAGAAGAGGAGAAAGCACAACCAATATTTTCCTGAAAATAATTTCCAGGTAATCTCTTCTGAAAAAAAAAAAAAAAAAAAAAAAGCGCACCTTTTCTACCTTTTCTCTGTATTCTTTTAGTGCTGTGAAAGGGCTTAGCGAGAGCATTCAGAGAAAGGATTTGCCACTCGGGGCCTTGGGCACATTTTCAAAACTCAGACACTTCCACCTTGTCTTTTGTTGCCGGCTCGAATTCCCCAAACCCTCTTAGGTTAATTTGTTTTCCAGCACAAACCCACATGAAACCTAAACCGCGAGAAGGGCATTTTATTTTTTCATTTGGCTCTGCACGGCGGAGGGTTGAGCTCCTCCCGCTGGGGCCGGGGGATGCCGGGGGTTTCCTCCCAGCGCCGCCGCAGCCGCTCCCGCTCGGGGCTCCGGAGCCGCCGTGGTGCTGAAGGGATAGCGCCGGAGCGCCCGCGCCCGTCCCGGGTCCATCCGCGACCATCCCGTATCCGTCCTTGCCCATCCGTGTCCATCCGAGTCCATCCTATATCCATCTGTGTCTGTCTGTGTCCATCCCGTATCTGGGCATGTCCATCTGTGTCCATCCGCAACCATCCCATATCCAGCCGTGTCCATCCATGTCCATCCTTTATCCATCTGTGTCCATCCTTGTCCATCCATGTCCGTCCTATATCCATCTGTGTCTGTCTGTGTCCATCCCATATCTGGGCATGTCCATCTGTGTCCATCCATGACCATCCCGTATCCGTCCTTGCCCATCTGTGTCCATCCTTGTCCATCCGAGTCCATCCTATATCCATCTGTGTCCGTCTGTGTCCATCCCATATCTGGGCATGTCCAGCCGTGTCCATCTGTGACCATCCCATATCCAGCTGTGTCCATTTGTGTCCATCCATGTCCATCTGTGTCCATCCCATATCCAGCCGTGTCCATCCATGTCCATCCCATATCCATCTGTGTCCATCCTTGTCCATCCGAGTCCATCCTATATCCATCTGTGTCCGTCTGTGTCCATCCCATATCTGGGCATGTCCAGCCGTGTCCATCTGTGACCATCCTGTATCCAGCCGTGTCCATCTGTGACCATCCATGTCCATCTTTTATCTGTGTCCGTCTGTGTCCATCCCATATCTAGACATGTCCATCCATGTCCATCCCATATCCATCTGTGTCCATCTGTGTCCATCCTTTATCCGTGTCCATCCTATGTCCATCTTTGTCTGTCTGTGTCCACCCCATATCCAACCATGTCCATCCATGTCCATCCATGTCCATCCGTGTTTGTTACATATCCATCTGTGTTTATCCCATATCCATCTGTGTTTATCCCATATCCATCTGTGTCCGTCTGTGTTTATCCCATATCCATTTGTGTCCATCCCGTGTCTGACCCACACCCATCCCATGTCCATCCCGTGTTCATTCTGTGTCCATCCCATGCCCATCTCGTGTCTGACCCACACCATCCTGTGTCCATCCCATGTCCATTCCATGACCATCCTGTATCCATTCTGTGTCCATCCCATGTCCATCCCGTGTCTGACCGACGCCCATCCCATGTACAACAAACATCTGACCCTGACCCCACCTCCTGCCCCTATTTCCCAGTCATTTTCCACAAAGGGAAGCAGCATCCAAGAGCTCCAATGCTGCTTTCTGTTCAAAAGTTGTTCAAAACAACATTCCTGCCCCAAAGCTGGTTTTAGGATAGAGCTACAGAAGCGTTGAGGGTGGAAAAGTCCTCTGAACTTTTTGAGTGCAGCCATTGACCCAACATGGCCAAATCCACTGCCCCCGGTCCCAAGTGCCACATCTACACGGCTTCTAAATCCCTCCAGGGATGGGGACTCCACCACTGCCCTGGGCAGCTGTGCCAGGGCTGGGCAGCTTTTCTGGGGAGAAATTCTTCCTGATATCCAACCTAAACCTCTGCTGGTGCAACTTGAGGCTGTTTCCTCTTGTCCTGTCACTTGTTACCTGGGGGCAGAGACAGACCCCACCTCTCTCCACGCTCCCGTCAGGAGTTGTGCAGAGCTACAAAGTCCCACCTGAGCCTCCTCTTCTCCAGGCTGAGCCCCCCGAGCTCCCTCAGCCTCTCCTGGTGCTCCAAACCCTTCTCTACCTCAGTTGTTCTTCTTTGGGGTCACTCCAGCACCCCGATGTCCATG
Organism: Taeniopygia guttata; assembly: GCF_048771995.1. Taxonomy (NCBI): domain Eukaryota; kingdom Metazoa; phylum Chordata; class Aves; order Passeriformes; family Estrildidae; genus Taeniopygia; species Taeniopygia guttata. The sequence continues at coordinate 360,377 of NC_133043.1, forward strand.
GACAATGTTCCATGGAGCTCCGTTTCTCCTCCTGTGTGAAAAGCACAGATTTTAAACACCAGGAGTTTTTAATGCCCCCATTCTCTTGTGCTGCTTTGCCAGCACAGGGCCACAAATTCCTCTCCGGCCTGAATTTCCTCAGCCTAATGAGGTGGGACACAGCTAGCCCTGCTGCCAAACTGCTGCAGGGGGTGTTGGCTGTTGTTGAACAGCTGCTCGAGAGGGAAATCCACTCCCGAGTTGTATTTGGGGTTGTAAAGTTTGCAACCGTGCCGGGGAAACAGCAGAGCCACGGAGCCCTTTGGACGATTGGGAATGTTCGGTGGCACAGAACAAGGACCATAAATGCCGGGGTCAGCTCTGGCTGGGCAGGGACGGGGCACGGGGCACCCTCAGGGCCAGGGCTGCTGCTGAGCCTTCATTAGCATTTTATTAATTAGCAGCTGCCCTCCAGCCGGGCAGCCGCCTGCATCCAGACTGCTCAAAAGTCACGTAACCGCCTGCAGAGGCTGGGCACAGGCAGAGGGAGGTTCTGGGAGAAAGCTGCGAAGAATACAGGACCTGGAGTTGTGGATGTCGGGGAAAATTTGGAGTTTTTCTTGCTCAAACACTTTTGAAAAAACCCCAATTTTCTGATTCTCAGTAACACCTGTAGGACCAAGGGGTCAGCTCTGAGGTAGGCAGGGGCTGGGTTATTTCTATTTATCAATATCCCAGCTGAACCCCCCTGCTGAGGCTGAATATTTATGATTTCCATGGCGACATATTTGTTGGTGAAAATTTAGAATTTTTCTTGCTCGCATACTTTTGAAAAAACCCAACTTTCAGTTCTTCAGTAACACCTGTAGTACCAAGGGGTCAGCTCTGAGGTAGGCAAGGGCTGGATTATTTCTATTTATTAAATATCACATCTGAATCCCCCTGCTGAGGGCTGAATATTTAGGATTTCCATGGTAACATATTTCTGAGCCCCTCTTCCAGCCAGACTGACGCTTGTCAGCTGATCCAGGTGTGCTGTAGGTGGCAGCTGAATTTATTCAAGCAATCACATTCTCCTTGCCAAGGCTAATGCCCATGAATATGGAGTTCGAGTTGACAGGGATTCCATCCCCATGAACATGGATAATGTTCCAGCCCTGGAGAGCAGCATTTAATTGATGAGTGGGATTATATTTACACAGCAATTATAACAAAGTCAAGGTTGGCTTTCTGGGAAAGGCTATTTATTTTATCCTTGCTGCCTGGTTGTCCAGGAAAGCTTAAAAAAAATAAAAATAAAGAGAGCAAATGCACTCAGCTCTTTTCATAGCCTGCAAATAGCCCATGAAGGCAGCTCAGGAGCCACGCTGGGGCTGCCTTGGCTACCTCCATTAATTTACTCCATTCTAACAGGGAGTCTGATTGTTTACCCACTGAGGAATTAATAGTCAGTCCCTGCTATCCTCAGATGGCTGCTCAGGGCCAATGTAAAATGGATAAGGGCTCATTGTAAATCCCACAGGAGTCAATGGGCATCTCCGTCCCCGCTCCCTGCAGAGCTGGAATTAGCCAGCCCCGCTGCTGTGCCCTGAAATATGGATTTTTTGTCCTCAAGGCACCTCTGCAAGGTAAGGTAAAGGCACAGACTCAGGTCAGGGATGGAAAGCTGGGGCTGGAGAGGTGACCTGAGAATCACCCAGAAGTCCTGGCCCTTGCTGTCCCTGCAGTCTGGATTTCTTTCCATGGGTACTGGGATGTGGAGGGAGGGAAGGAGCTGCCTGGGCTTTGTCCAGCTGGGAGCTGGGTGCAGGGAAGCAGCTGGAGCTGGAAACTGGGAGGTCATTTCACACCTTGTGTAGTCAGAGAGACCAACAGCTGCATTCAGGTGCCTTTTTATGGCGCCTAGCTGGAATTTAGGAGTGGAATTAAAAGGTTTTGGGAACAGGAGGCTGGTGAGGAGCTCACAGCATCCCTGACCTCTGGCAAGGCAAGCAGAAATGTGCAGGAGATGCTCAGTGAGCATCGGAACCCCGGCCTGGTTCAGGGGTTCCGTGGGTGGAAAAGTCTCTCCTCCAACCCGTGCTTCCAAAGAAAGGCTCAGCAGTCTCTGTTGTTCGGTCTCAAGGCAGTTTATTGCAAGTTATCTAAAAGATTTTCTCCTTGGGCTGCTGTGGTTTGCTCACAGCTCAGGCAGAGGCACACACACACCCTGACATCCTCTCTGACTCCCGACTGCTTCTTCTCTCCCTGCCCAGGGCTGCTGCTGTCTTTTATATGGTACGTTACCTGTTACATGGGTACAGTTTTTCCCCAATGCCCATTACCTATATTAAATGGTGCTTTTCTATCTTTTATATGGGACATTACGTGTTACATGGGTACAGTTTTTCCCCAATGCCTATTACCTATATTTAAATGGTGCTTTTCTACTCTAAAGCAATCTGGGAGTGCCAACATCACCAAGAACATGGAGGGAAGGAAGGAGAAAGAGGGAGGACAGGGCAGGCCCAGATCACTCCATCTTAAAACCTCTGACCCCCATGTACAAAACCAAAACCCCCCTGTACAGCACTCAAAAATTCTTCCCTCTACTTTGTGACTACTTCTACTCTAATATCTAAACTTTTGTGACTTCTTGTTCTTCCTGCAAGGTTGGTAATTCATTCCATGGCTCAAACCCAAAATCACAGCTGTTTCCAGCTGCCTGCCAGGGTCTCAAATGCTTCTGACCTGGGCCTGGAACCTCCAAAAATGTCTGAGGGACATTTTGAGTTCTGACAAGTGAGCACCTGCAGACCTTGGGGGGAGAAGAGCTGGGGTCAGCAGCCAGAGCCCAATGCCACACTCATCCTTCTTCATGGACAGACACCTGTAATCCTGACATTCCCAAATCTCAGAAACATCTATCCTTCTCTTCCAGTCTGAATTCAGTGGGGTTTAGGTCCATCTTAGTTACTGCAGAGGGGGAATATCTCTACAAAGATATCCTGTGCCACAGACAGGGAAAACAGCCTGGGTGTCTTGAGCTTTTTACCGCAAAAAGAGCTTTTTTTTTCCCTCTTAGCCCAAGCTAAGTCCTGACATGGAAATTTTCTCCTCGGTTGATATTAGAATTAACTTGTTGACAGCATTAGCAGAGCACATAATAGATAGCCGAACTGCTCTGATATTTATCTTTAGGTCAACAGCCCTTGAGACTCCAGAGGCAAATTGGAAAAAAGCAAAGGTTCTTTATTAGTAGAACTTAATTTAACAGTATTCAAACTTCATTAAGGAGTAAAAAAAAAAAGACCCTCCTTAATGCAGTCTTGCTTTATAAAGTATGGAATAAGAATATTAGATTAGTTTGATCCTGGTTCCTATTAGGCACCACAGTAGATGAGAATGCACAAATTCCCTCCCTGAGTTAAGACTCTGGGATGTCAAATCAAAGCCCAGGTGCTCCACAACCCATTTCCTTTCCTCGGTGTTTTATGTTTCCTAGCCCTGTAATTCTCCCCAGGAAACCAGCAGAAATCTTAATTTCTTCCCCCTCTCCCTGCCCCAGGTAACAGCTCTGGTGATTTAAACAATCAAGCACATGTTCTTACACTGTCTGCACCTCCTGCTCGCCAGAAACAGGGATGTGGTGAGGAAAACCATGGAGGAAAGGAAAGGAAAGGAAATGACATTCACCTTTTCCATCTGATAAATAAGGGCTCTATTCAGCTGCAGTAATCCACATCCTTCCCTGGAGATCCACTTAATGTAACACCTAAGGACTCAAGTAATTTCAAATCATTTCTACGCTGGCCAGCTGATTTCTGGGTGAATTATTCAGTCTCTGTGCACATGGAAAAGGACTGGGTCTCTCCTGTCATTCCCAACACCCTGAACAACCTCTCAGAAGTGCCAGAGGCTCTGTGACACCCCCAGGGCTTTTCTGTGCCCCCAAACAGGGACTTCTGAGCTGATTTTCCTGGGACCGGCACTCTATGAGCACTGAAGGTCCCCTGAGCTGCTCTTCTCTGCAAGGAGCTCCTCCCTGCCCCGTCAAGTACTCAGCACCTGCAGTTTTTATGGGATTAAAAGAGAGTTTGAGCTTGGAATGGGTGGAAATTTGGAGCAACAGCCTGAGCCAAGACACAAAAAGGGTTCTGCACGTGTTTGCTGGGGTCTGAGGTGATGGATTGGGATCAGTGGCCACTGCAGGGTGGGTTGAGGGATGCAGACTCTCAGAGGATGAAATCTGGGGAAGAATTGTGGTTTTTCCCCTTCTCCCTTTGCAATACACGGATGGCTCCAGTGCCTGCCAGCTGGAGCAGCCCGAGGAGCCTGCAGAGACCAGGGATGTCTGCAGGCACTGAGGGAAAGGTTTTCAGGGCAGGACAGGGAATGAGGGAACAGATCCACTTGGAAACATGGGATTTATCTTAGTGTCAGGAAAACTAATCCATAAACACCAGGGGTTTCTGTCTAAAAAGGAGACAGAGGAGTCCTGTAACTTTATTTGATAAAGGGAGAGGCCATGGGGCATTCCCCTGGGGTCTCTCAAAAATTTACAGGATGCAGCCTCCTGTTTATCCCAATTTCCTGGCCAAATTTCCCCCTCTCTTTCCCCATTGGCTGAGGTACTTGAGAGGTACAGACTTCCCAAAACACCTAGCACCCCCTTCTAATGTGTGCCCCACCCCAATTTCCTTTTTCCTTGTGTCTCTGTTCTTGTTCTCTACATCCAGAGATGTAGCACAGTCTTGAGTGAGTAACAGTCTCTGTCAATTAGTGGAATTCCCATGGATTTTTTAAATTATTATTTTTCATATTTTTTTAATTAAAAAAAATATTTTTTTATTTCTTCTTTCACCTCTCAGCATCTGGCCTTATCTACCATCACAGCATGTTTGTAAAGATATTTCTCATTCCTTTCAATCCCTCCTCCTCTTATGTTCTCAATAATTGTCTTACAAATCTTAGTTCGTCAAATTCACTTTATTTTTCCTTTAAACTTTTTGTATTTTTTGTTCCTTTTTAAACTTCTTGTTCCTGGCTCCTTTTTGGTTTTGCAATTATTCACAGTGACATCATTTTCTGTCCTTTTGTAGCCATTTCTGGGTCTGTAGGTGTGGCTTCCACCTGCATCCCTTTGATCACATATTGAATGAGTTGCACTTAAGCAAGGGATCATGCATGGTAAAAAGATGAGAGTTTCTACAGCACATAAGAGGAAAAAAACCTCATTTAACCCATAACCCACCAAGTAACCACAAAAACCAGTCCCATTCTCATTTTTCCATGTTCAGACTGGAACATGAGCTAAATTTTTTATTCCCTGAGTTGAGGTTGTGGGCTCTGTAATGCAGTGATTATTTCCTTGCTGTTTTCTGTATGGTTTTGTGTATTGTATTTATTGGTTATTACTTCATCAACTACTCTGTGTGCAGGAAGAAGTTTTGTAGTTGTGGTTTTAAGTGTAGCCGCGTTATATAATCTTAGATTGACAGAGTCTCAGAGAAAGAGATTGAAAAGAGTCCTTGGGCCTTATTTGGAAATTGTTTATATGTAGATAGATAGATAGATAGATAGATAGATAGATAGATATAATCTTAAATTGACAGAGTCTCAGAGAAAGGGATTGAAAATGGTCCTTGGGCCATATATATATAATCTTAGGTACACAGAGTTTCACAGAAAGGAATTGAAAAGGGTCCTTGAGTCTGTATTTGGAAATTGTTTGTGTACTTAGTGTAAAAGATTTTTTAGTTAGTATTTTGGGACAGTCATGGGATGTTCTTTAATCATTGAGTCTAGGAGATCCAAGGTGTCTTTTTGTGATCTGGATATTACTTTTCTTGTAACTTTTTATACTTTTCTTATATTTGATTAACTCTGAAGTGTATTTGACTTTTGTGGTTGTTTTCTGTTCTTCAGTTCCTCTGTTCTGTGATTGATTTGTAGTCACCAGTTTTGGCTTTACTGTTTTACTAGTCTCTAGGGATTTTCGAGTTCTTTTTTTTCCTTGTCTTTTTTTACTCTCTGTGGATTTTTCTAACTTTCAGCTGCTTTGTTTGTCTCTGTTTCTTCAGGGAGGTCTCGACTCTGATAGGTGTCTTCCTCACACAGGAAGATTTGTTTCACCACTTTTCCACTCTCATCTATTTGCAAACAGCAACTTGAGTAATTTAATTTTTCACACATTAGTATTGATCCACAGCCCACTGAAACCATGGGAATCTTGTCACTGGCAGCATGGCATTTGGGATGAAGTTCCTACATTTTGGGACATGCTCCCTCCTCCTTGATTTTTTTTTTTTCCTTTAGGGAGTGTAACTACCAGAACATAACAACCCAAAGTTGGGTACAATTTTGCAACTTTTCTGAAGCTGTAACGAGCTGTGCTCCCAGGGTTCATTATGAGGCTGTCTTAAAACTTGCTGGTGAAACAGGAAAAACAAGAAATCCGACCTCACTGCAGTGCTTAGTTGAAGTGCATTTATTGACTGCTTAAAGCTCTCACAGCAACTGTGTTTGCTGAGAACTGAGGGCCCTTGGATTAAATTCACACTCAGCAGACACAGCCTTGACAAAAACCTGTCACACTCCAGGCTGGCTGGCAGCTGCAGCTGGAGATGGGAGATTTCCCTCTCCTTGTGATGCTGTTCAGCTTCTCTCCCTCTCCAGGAGTCCCATGAGGGATGAAAATGCCAGAGGTAAATCAGGAGCATCATGCTGGGCATGTTTTTGGTGATTTCTTGGTGCCAGGGCAAGTAACCTGGATCAATAAAGAGAATAAACCCCTTTGCTAAAAGATCTTTAAGATTTTCAAGCTGAAAATCTTTTGAAGAGTCTGGATCTCGCTGAGGAGGGAGAACTGAGAAAAACATGAATCAGTGCCCAAAGGAGCAGCAGTTGGATCTCTGCTGGGAAATTTACCTTTGATACAGCAGTGCTGACACTGGTGTGTGCTTAATGCTGCTAAATTTTTATCCCCATCCATCTGCACTGGAAATTCAGGCTGGAATTCCGGCCTGGAAAGGCAGAAGGCTGCAGTCTGTGACCGTGCTGTAACCTGAAGAGCAGTTCCTCGCCTCCCTCAGCAGGCAGTGCTGCCTCCAGACACCACCCAGCAGCACTGAACTTTGCCCAGTTTTGGCTGGATTCGAGGAACTGGTTCCACTGGCAGGAAGGATTTCTGAGCTTTTGGTGTTATCTCTCTGGCCATCTTAAGTGGGGAGCTGAGCACAAGGGAGAGCAGTTGCATGAGGAAATAGGCAGGGTGTGAATGCAGGAGGGGGGGAAATCAGTCCTGGAAGGGATGGAGTGGATGGAGTGGATGGATGTGGCTCTCCCCTGGTGCAGGAGATGAAGCTGGGCTTGCAAGAAGTGCAAGGAGACATTTTTGGATATGATGTCACTTTGACTCCGTGTGAGTGATGCCTCAGGTTCAGCTTTTCTATTTCTCAGACTCTGTGCTGCTTCAGTGTGTGGGTCTGGGCTCCACATGAGGGGATGCTGAGCTCTCTGCACAGAGCAGAGACAAAACAATTCCTGCTCCAGCTGGGCACCAAGGACAAATGATCCAAACCTCAGCCCAGGAGCACAAACACCGTGGGCTGGAGAGAGAAAAACAAGCAGGATGGGACTGCCTGGGCTGAAGCTGGAATGGGACAATGAACTCCAAGGTGCCAATGGAGCAGAACTGATCCCAGGGAGAGCCCCCGGGAGCGCTCGTGCATTTTGGGACCATTTTGGTTCATTTGGGTGCAGCCCTGGCTGGGCTCTGGTGCTGCCCAAGGTGGATCCATGGAGGAGATGCTTTGAATAAATCCCTGCTTTATTCTGGAGCTCTGTCCAGCCTCTGTTCCAGCTCAGCCTTCTCAAGGCATCACGACTCCCACTGGTTTCACCTCTAATCTAGCTCGCTATAATGTTAAATTAAACTAGCTGGGGATTTTTTCCAAAAGTTATGGAAGCCTTTTGGCTTTGCAGAGCTGCGACACCAGCACCGCTGAGGCAGGTAAAGGGAGCCTCAGAATCCTCATTGTTCCAATCCAGGTGCAAATCTGACCCAGAGGAGATGGGGTTCCATTCAAGGAGTCTGTGATGCAAATTTATGCAGATGACAGTCATTAGCCCGTTTGTTTTTCTGCTGGCTGGGAAAGGAAGAGGCAGCAAAGAACGTGCCTGGAAACTGCAGATTTGTGCCCAAACTGCCAACTTTAAAAAGCATTAGAGGCTGAAAGAGGCTGACTGTCAGTTCTTTTGGAGTCTGCAGGGGAGTGGCAGCGAGGAAATTGTTTCACCACCGGCCACCAACCCCTTGGCTGCTCTGTCCTGGCATTTATTAGCAGATACTCCATGGGTTGCCATGGGCTGCCACGAGCAAAGCTCCGTAGGCAGAGGACACAGGCACCAGCAGCCCTGAATTAATTTGACACAGCCCTAATTAAGAATTGATTGATAAACCCAGGGTAAAATCAGTGTCTGCATCTTGGTTCCAAAAACATTGTAGTAGAGCATTCCCAGGGATGAGGTTTGTCCACCTGAGCCAGAACACCTGGACAGGTCTGTGGAAGTGGGGGCTTTTCACACTGACCCCGTTTTTGTGGTCACTGTGACCTGTTAAAAACCTCGCCAGCTCCCTGGCATCCTCTCACCTCTCAGGGGACAGGGACAGAAGCTGAGCTGGTCTCTGTGCAAGCAGTTCAGAGCATGGAGTAAAGCAGGAATTTAAAATAACCTGCTCTGAGGGCAGGCACGGGGCTCTGAGGGAAGAATCAGGTCTTCAGACACCTCTTGGTGACATTTATTCCACAGACTGGAGCTGGATGCAAGGATAAAATCCAAAGCCCAAAGATCTCTGTGCTGCCTGCAAAAAGCCCTTTCCACCTTTTCAACAGCCCTCTTGCCAAGGCTGCCCTGAGGGGCTGGAATCGCCTCTGGATCGGTTCTCAGGGAAATGGGAAAGGGCTGGGGTCACTCGGTGCCTGCTGTAAATCCTTCGGTTGCTTCACACTTCTTGCAAAGCAGACCTTGAGCCTTTTGGAGAAAAACACTTGGAAAACTGCTGGGCTCCCCAAAGCAGCATTTTTCTCACCAGTTCGAATGTGCTGAAAGGACGGGATTTTCTGTGAACTTTTCCCAAACAGTCTTGCCTTCTTTTTTTCTTTTTCTTTTTTTTTTTTTTTCTTCTTCTCTTTGAGAGGGGGAGGAGTTGTGTCTAAAAAAACAAACCCAACCTGTCGTTCTCAGCTCTGCCAACCTGTCAGTCCAGCCATGCAAGAAGAGACAGAGAGAGACAGAGCAAAAGAAAGGAGGGAGTGAAGCAGAGATTCTTTCAAACCTCAGCAGGACATTAAGGTAAAGTCCATTTCTCACTTCCTTAATTACTCTTTTCCCTGTGTTTGTACAGAAATTCTGGTGCCTTAGAGAGCTTTAACCTGACTAAACAGCCCGGGTGGGAATAACCTGCTTAGCGTTCAGCTGGAGGGGTGTTTGGAGTGTAACCTGGCAGCTCGGTAGTTGTTTGGAAACACGGTTTGAGTGGCTGGAATTCGTGTTAATTTGAATATTAAAGAGAGGCAGAGCTTGTTCGAGCCCATGTTTAGGGAGGGTGCTAAGCTGTGTAATTGCAGGGCTGAGCCAGGCTCTAATTACCGCAGATCGGCTGAGAACCTGTCAGAGAATGTGGGAAATGGATTTGTAGGAAATTCTTACAGCCTGACAGAAGGCTCACACAGTGTGCATCTCTGTGCAAACTTTGAGATAAGAAAAGCTGTCTTAGAAATGCCATGGAATAGGATAAACATTGGAGAGAGAGAAATGGAGCTAGAAACAAGTTTCAAAGGATGGCCTTGCAAATAAGACTGCATACTTTGGAGAAATAGAACTGTGAAAATGCATTGGAGTAGGACCCACCAGGGGTAATTTTAGATGATTTGCTTTAAAGCATTTACAGCATGGTGTGGCTAAAGCTGACAGGCCAAGAAACACTTATAGTGTATTGTAATTAATAAATAATTGGCTTCTGATTGTGATGCTGTGAATTATAACATCTGTATTGTCTCACCCTTCTCATGAGACTGAAAATGGAATAAAAGTTTCGAAAACACCTCTCTATTATCATCTCTGGGTCCGTAAAAGACATAATCCAACAAGAGAGGAGGGAAATCCTCCCAGAGCTGCAGGGCTCTGTCACCTTCTCCTGGAGCACCTGGCCTGGCCCCAGGTGGGCTTGGGCTGTGGGACCACCCAGGCCGTGGGGCTGAGCCATTTTGGCAGCTCCTCTGCTCCTTTCTGTCCTCTCTGTCCCCTCCTGGAGGAGCTCAGCACCCTCAGAGTTTCCTGAGCCAGGAGGGCAGAGCAGCACGGGCACTCTCAGCTCACCCTGGGGAAACTGAGGCTTGCAGAGTGTGAGAAAGGCTGGGTGAATGAGTCAGAGGGATCACTCTGCCCAGGGAGCCTGCTCAGGGTTTGTTGGGGCGATTGGGTGAGTGTGGGCTGAGGAACAAACAGGAATATTCACAATTTGTTGGATCTGAGCGTCTGTGCATGAGCACCTGTGTGACCCCTACCTGTGCAAGGGGTGTGTCTGTGCAAGGAGCCTGCTGAGACATTTTTTCCCCCTCCTACACCATGAAAATCCACCAAAAAAGGTGAGAAAGCAAGAATCCTGCTCATCCCCCTTAGAAACCCCTCTATTTCTAGATTTCTAAACCCTGAGCCAACATTTTAAGCTGTCCTGAAAACCCTGTGACACCTTTCTGAGCAGGCTGAGGATCTGGGAATGTCACACCAGAGGCAGAGTGGGGGCAGGATTTCCTCTCCTTGCTTCTCTTTGGGGTTTTCACTCCTGCAGCAAGGTGCAGGTTACCTGTCTAGAGCAGCTCACCTGGCAGACACAGCCAGCTGGAAAGTGCCAGAGAGACGATGCAGCTGTCCCTGGAAAGCTTGGAATGCCTCTGCCAGGGCTTTGCCAGGGCTTCTGCATCCTCCTGCCTGTCAAACTTCCTCAAATCCTTGTGCCTGTGCTGTGATCAAAGCTCTTTTCCAGACAGTGGCCACCACAAGTCTGGAAATCAGAGGAGATCCAGGCTGGGAGGGCTGAAGTCCAGAGGGATTCAGGCTGGGAAGGCAAAATCCAGAGGGGATCGAGGCTAGGAGGGCTGCTCTGTCTGGATAAAAACCTTTGCAAAGTCTTGGTGTTACATAATTTTCCTTTCTCCTGGGAGCCCTGACTCATTCTCTGGGGATGGTGATACAGAGTGTGATTGTAAACATTTAATTATCAGAAAAACCTTCTTTTAGAGTGTTTTCTGTTGTGTATTGTTGTGAGCTTTCTCGCCAGAGCTGGAATGGAAAGGGAAGTGCTTTTTCAAGTGAACATAGTGGGTGAAGAGGAAGTGAATATTTAAGTTCTGGTGGGGATAAACTTTTTTAGTCCTGGTTACAGTAACAGAAATTAGTCACTGAAAGAAGGAAAGGATGAAAATACACTTTCCTGATTTACAAAGAGTTCACTAATGAACCTCGCACCTCTCCTCTCCCTCTCCCTCTCCCTCTCCCTCTCCCTCTCCCTCTCCCTCTCCCTCTCCCTCTCCCTCTCCCTCTCCCTCTCCCTCTCCCTCTCCCTCTCCCTCTCCCTCTCCATGCCAAACTCCAGGATGTTTTTCTGGAACCAGAGCAGACATCCTGCTGCTCTTTCCTCATTCCAGCTCTGGAAAAGGTGTGAATGCAGTGAGATAAGGAGATGGGCGCTGCTAAACCAGCCAAGCCCCGCAGAGCTGGGGCAGTTGGTTATTACTGACAAAACCCGGATTATTACAGCACTTGATGGGTGGTTTGGCAGCTTAGCAAACCTCAGCTGATCAATCAGAGTTAACCAGCTGCAAACTCGCTAATTTCAGGTAATACCCAGGCAATCCATATTTTAGATGGGCTCCATTAGTGCAGCAACAGCTCTGCTAGAAGTGTCGGAAGTGCCAGCCAAGTCCTCGCCAGGATCTGTGCCTGTCACTGCAGGGACTGATGGATGGGTCTTTAGTTCGGGGAGCTTCTCCTAAAGAACAAAAACTTCAGCCAAAGATGAGTTCCCAGACAAAAAGGGCGAAATCTGAGCCGTCCCTCTGCCAGCAGAGGTTCTGAACAGCTCCTGGAAAGGTCAGGTGAAAAACACTCTACACTGAAGGAGGTTCTGCCTTTCACCAGCGCTGCTCCCTCACCTCAGTTTGAAAATTAAGATACTGACACAGTTAAAGGATTTCAGTACTCGATAAAGATTTTTTATGGTGCAACAACTTATTATGGAATACACAGAAAAGCACATATATGGTAGATTGCATATATAATTTTGTAGACCTTGCAAATTACCATGTTTAACAAAGATGCTCTAATGAGAGGCTTGAATGAATAGCGTGACATCTTTTTATCTTAAAGTATTTTCTCTTAGATGGGTTTAATTTGAGTTCATAGGATATGTTTTGGAGGGGGCTTTGGTTTTTTAAGAGCCTTTCCCCAGGATGCTGATCCCTCACCTCGGTGCTCCTTGGCATGCCTGAAATTCTGGAGGCTGATGCTCTGCTCCTTTTTTTTGTTATTAGTCACCTCTCTTGCCCAATATTCTCACCCCGAGCTTTTGGTGAGAAGTTTGGTAACAGAACACCCCTTTCCAGTAATTCATTGTGCAATTAAAACCGCTACATGATAAACACAAACGAGCCCAACACGCAAATACCACCTCCCATTTCTGCCTGCTTTTAAACCAGGGCAAGGGCTTGATTGGATTCTTCATCTTTTCATCTTCAGATGTAAAAGAGAACTTGTCTGTCCTGTCTGGCAGGAGGCAAAGCTGGAACTCAAGAAGTGGCCGTGTTGCATTTCACAAGGAGCTGCTCATTTTTTGTGTATTCCCGTCATGATTCCATCATTGGTTCCTCTTTTTAAAGCAGATAAATTCATGTTCTGAGGGTGCATCCAGGGGAGGATAATCTTCAACTTCCCAACTGCTCTTTGTGTTGACATGGTGGGGTGGAGAATTGAGAGAGTGGAGAGGGTTTCAGCCCTTAATATCCTGTGGAAAGGTTCGTCAGAAGAACCACTGAATTTTGGGGCTGAAAAAAAGAGGTAATTTTGGTGAACAACCATTTTTTCAGACAAGTTTTCTTCAAGGGAAAACCAAGACAGGCTCACAGAGCAGTGTGAAAGGACTCACCTGGAAAAAAGAGTAAATTTTTACTGAAAAACAGATGGAAAATTTCCATGTTTAATGAAGGCGTCTCCATTCCTGAGACAACTTCACGAAACACCTCCATCCCATTCCTTTTAAAATATTCTCTCCCAAACTGGTTTCAAATTGGCACCAAATTTTGTGCCCCAAATTTTGTGCCCTCAGTTTTGGAGTGGCAGAAGCTGCATCACCTGGCCCTGCTGACTCCTGACTTCACAGCCCCGATTTTGGATGGCCAAGTGGCCCCTTTTGCTCTCCAGGAAATGCTGCTCCCCAGCATTTCATCCTGGCAGAAAGAGCAATTTCCTACCTGGCTTTGTCCCACTCAAACACAGATTAGAACAAATCTGAACCACGGAGAAGATATTCACTTAATAAAAGCAGAGGCCATAAAACACAGGCCACTTTCCACCAGAAATCTCAACGGGGAAATTCAAACATTTCTATTTCCACTCACAAACCTTCACCAGCTCTTTGATTATTCATGAAAATCCTTTCAGTTTTCTACAACTGAGTGAGGACTCTTTCCAGGAGCGGCCTGGGGTGAGATTTCCAGTGCACTCTTGCTCTGGATAGATTTAGAATATTAACATTTTCATGGTATTTTGTCACCACAACCGGTTATTCCACAAAGAAATGAGGCAATTGGTGCCTCAAGCAAAAAAAAAAAAAAAAAAACAACCAAAAAAAACCCCAAAAAAACCAAAAAACCCACCAAAACCCGAGTAACCCTCAAACAGCCCCTGCGAATTTCTGTTATTCAGGCCTCAGAAAAAGGTTTGATTTGGACTTTTTCTTTGGGAATAAGTACAGAAAGGCTTGGTTTGGACTTTTTCAGTGGGAATAAGTAATTAGTGCTTTGCTTTATCTCCAGTCTGTTCAAATGGAGTTCAGTGATTGGTGAGGCAGTTTTGGATGGAGGTGCAGTTGCCCTGGCAACAATCGGGAGTGAAAATCAGAACCTTTTGAGCAGCCAGTGGAATGTGGTTCCACTTGGATGACAATAGGTCACAGCGTTTCAATGGGCAGAATGCAATCCAGCACAATAGGATTTATTGCCACTGTGACATCAGATTGACACTATTCCTGCAAATTCTTCAGCTTGTGACAGACCTCGCTGAGATCTGCTCCGTGGAAAAACTCGGGAAAAGCCCTTAATAATTTTGTTTTCCAAACCAGCCAGAGCCTGTTCGTCCCGGGGGTTGGGAGGAATGGAGTGAAACTCAAGCTCCCTGCACAGGACCCTGTGAGAGGCTGTCCTGGACACCAGGGATGGTTCTGAGAACCAAAATTGGTTCAAATCTGACCCAAATCTGCTGGAGAACTTCGGCACTTGCTGCATTTCACATCACCAAAACAATTCCCAGTGATTTCCAGGATGGTAATTCAGGCTTTTAAACCTGATTGCATCTTCTGACAGACAAGACCTTGCAGGAGCAAGAGCTGAAGCAGCACGGGAAGAAAAGGTTCCCTGTTCAGTGCGGAGGGGCGATATTTCATCCCTCCTGCCTGGACATTTTTCCAGCTCTTGCAATAAGGATCCTTTTATTCTGGAAGATCCCAGAGTTGTCTAAATGGATACAATGCCCATGACTGGGACAGAAGAATGTGCTGCCTGCAGCTTTAAGGAAATGCAGATTAGGGTGCCAAAACCCAGCAGATTTTAAATAATTCAATTTTCAATTATAAAATTGAAATTATTTTAAAATTTCAATTTTAAATAATTCAGTCTTCTAATATAAACACACAGAAAGGTTGGGATCCCTTGGGATGTCCCTACAGACCTGTGTCACACAGAAATCCAGAGCCACCTGTTTTGGTGGCATCAGAAATGGCCTTTAGAATAGGAATATTCCTGGATATGGGGCACAGGAATATTGGAATATTCCTGGATATGAGGCACAGGAATATTAGAATATTCCTGGATAAGGGAGAGAGGAATATTGAATATTCATAGATAAGAGACACAGGAATATTGAATATTCCTGTAAAAGGGGCACAGGAATATTGGAATATCCCTGGATAAGAGCCATGGGAATTTTGGAATATCCCTGGATAAGAGGCACAGGAATATTGGAATATTCCTGGATATGGAGCACAGGAATGTTGGAATATTCCTGAATAAAGGGCACAGGAATATTGCAATATTCCTGGATAAGGGTCACAGGAATGTTGGAATACTCATTGTAAGTAGGTGGCCCTTGAACCTTTTACCAATTTTCCTTTTGAATCAATGGAGGTAGTTCCCATTCATGTTTTAATTCAAAAAGCAGATTCTTTTTCCTCAGTCACGGCTGGTACCCTGCACATCCTTTCATTGTTGATAGGAGGCTTTTACCACAATAAAGCCCCAAGCTGGTGAGCTCTTCCTCTCCTTGGAATCAGTCCTGGAGAACAATTGAGCCAGACAATGACACAACCTGTTTCTTGTCCTCCCCAGTGGGAAATGGGCTCGGAGCTTTGCGTCCATAAACAGCCAAGGGTGTGGAAGTGACCTCAAAGCCGGGTTTTACACAGCAGAACAAAGAGATCTCTGAGTCTGATTGGAAAAACACCCCGAGAGCAAATCCATGGTATAAGATCATAATTATCAACACACACGCGTCACGGCGTGGCTGGAGCCCCTGGCAGCTCCTGCAGACACTGTGGGAACCCAGGGCTTCCCTGTGGCTGCCCTGGCAGGTCTGGGACCCTGGCAGGGGTCAGGAACCCCCCTGGACAGAGCCCCCAGAGACACTGTCTGTGATCTCTGTCCATGGAAAAGAGTTTTCAATCTTACAGGATGAATTACAAGCTCTGAGTGTTTGATATCAGTAATCATTAAGTGTCGCACGGGTGCAAAAGTAAAATTTTAGGATTCTAGATGAGGGGTTCAAAGGGGACACGATGGAGGAAATTGGGTGTGCCTTGTCCTTTTTCTCCTTCTTCATGCCCTCCATGTTTCACTGTGGTGTTGGCATTTTTCTGTTGGTTCAGGCTGGGGACACACTGTCCAACGTAGGTGACAGATATTGGCACGTTATTGTAAATCCAGCACAGGTAGTTTGTGGTATTTAATGTTTGTACCATCCCACTGAGGGCAGAGCCCCACACGCTGCCCTGCAGGACAGAGCTGCGGCAGGGCAGCAGAACATGTTAGAGATAAACAGAATAAACAACCTTGAAACAGCACAGACCAATTATGGCTTCTGCTTTGGCAGTGGGGCTGACAGACAGAGACTTTCTACAACCTCGGGATCATCAATACCTCAGATTCTGACAAGACACCAGGAGCAGAGTCCTGGGTGACAGCAGGACGGCAGCAGGGACATCGCTCCATCCCTCAGCTCTGCCATGGGCTGGAGCCTCTGATCCCTCAGGATTTGGGCTTTTATATTTTTTATATATTTGTAATCCTGCAGTTCCTCAGTGTGTAACTCTAAACTCCATGTGCAGTGTGAGCTGCTGCTGTCCCATTTTGGGCAGACACAACAATTCCTCTCCAGGCCTGGCAGTCAAGGACACCTCACTGCCTCAGGCCTGAGATGGAAACAAAAGTGAGTTGGGGGCAGCAAACCTGGGGTCAATGACTTCATTAGCTGAAGATGTAATTGGAAGATTAACCCCCAAAATGCAAATGAACCAAACTTATAAAAGTGTGAAAACCCCTGACCCCTCATCCATTTTGTGTGGGCTTTGTCTGCCCTAAGTGTACATGAAGGCCCTTCAATAAACAAAACCACTTTTAATTCTCTTAGTTTTTCCTGACCTCTGATTTTAGGTAGTCCCAAAAAAGCATCAGCCCATCCTCAGGGATGTTTGGGGACATTATTGCTCTCAGATCTCAGGTCTTAGATTTGTTCCAGCACTCCTGGCATGGTTCCAGCACCTCTGTGGTCACTTTTTCATTCTCCTTAATCCAAATTTTCTTTCCTTCCCATGATCAGCCTTGAGGCTGCTCCCAGATTATGACACCCGAGTGATGTTTTGCTTTTCTTTCTTTTGGTTTTTTTTTTTTTTTAATTTTTAGAGATTGGGAAGTTTGGTTTTGTTGGTTTTTTTGGTTGTTGTTGTCCTTTCTTTTGTTTTTTTCTTTTCCTATGGGAAACACCACTTTTTGTTCTTCAAAGACTCCACTTCCTGAAGTTCCTCTCATCCGTGATGGAGCTTAGCACCACATGGAATGTTCCAGAAGAGGAATGCCACCAGCCTGAGCTCGTGATTCGGGGCTGGGCAGGCCTTGGGAGTGATTTGGGGTTTCGTCAATCACCTTCAGATTTGTGTTTGAATTTGGAAGGACTCTGGCTCTGAGCAGGAGCAAGTGATGCTGTAATTCCCTTTTATTCAGTGAAAACAGGAGTAAAAACGACCCATGAAAAATACAGGATAGAAAACAGGATAAATCTCCCACTGAGGCCGTGTACGTCACTCTTGAATTTAATTTCATTTTGATGGCTGATCATTTATCCAACTCCCAGCTAATCTGCAGTGAATCAGGGGACAGTGGCAGTAAATTTCAAACCAGAGGGTGAAATTCTCTTTAGCCACGCTCTTGTCTCTGGTGACAGCACCCCTGTAGTGGCATTGAGGAATAAATGAGAGAGACATTTATTTCACAGGCCCGCAGCACCTGTGAGGCCAAACAGAAAAGTTGTCTCTCCAAACAATCTTTGGGAATTGCTTTGGCAATAAAAGCAACCCTAGTGCAGTTTAGATATCATTTTTGTGTGTGTGTGGAGTGTTGACATTTGCAATGTAGCAGGTTTTTATTTGATGTATTTTTGTTAACATGGGCTCTGATAAGATCTGCTCGCTCCTTCACACTGTTTGCCTGGAGAAGTAAAACAGGAAAAACACAAAAACACGGCTGGCTGAGCAGCCTGGTGGCAAACAGCTCGGAATGGGCTGGATTCCCATCCTGCAGCTCCTTAGGGCTGGGGGAAATCCTTCCACACAAAGGGTAGCCTCAGAGCTCCCCAAAATCAGCCTCTGTGCAAGTCACAGGGAGGAAAAATCCTATGTAAAACATCCCCTACATTTAATTTTTTTTATTGAAGGCAACTTCTAGGCATATACATTGTTCACATCTACAGACCTGAATAAAGGGCACAGGAATTTTGGAATATCCCTGGCTAAGGGGCACAGAAGTATTGGAATATTCCTGGATAAGGGGCACAGGAATATTGGAATATCCCTGAATAAGGGGCACAGGAAGGTTGGAATATTCATGGATAAGGGGCACAGGAATATTGGAATATTCCTGGAAGGAATGCTGGAACATTCCTGGATAAGTGGCACAGGAATGCTGGAACATTCCTGGATAAGTGGCACAGGAATGCTGGAACATTCCTGGATAAATGGCACAGGAATGCTGGAATATTCATGGATAAGGGCTGGATTCCCATCCAGGAGCTCCTTAGGGCTGGGGGAAATCCTTCCACAGGAGGGGCAACCTCAGAGCTCCTGTTCCAGGCCCTGAGGGGCACAAATCAGCCTCTGTACAAGTCACAGGGAGGAAAAATCCTACGTGAAACAACCCCTACATTTAATTTTGTTATTAAATGCAACTTCTAGGCATATACATTGTTCACATTGACAGACCTGAATAAAGGGCACAGGAATTTTGGAATATCCCTGGCTAAGGGGCACAGAATATTGGAATATTCCTGGATAAGGGGCACAGGAATTTTAGAATAACCCTGAATAAGGGGCACAGGAAGGTTGGAATATTCTTGGAAGGAATGCTGGAATATCCCTGGATAAGGGGCACAGGAATATTGCCATATTCATGGATAAGGGGCACAGAGATGTTGGAATATCCCTGGGTAAGGGGCCCAGGAATGTTGGAATATCATTGAATAAAGGGCTCAGGGATATCCTGGGATAAGGGATGTAGGAATATTGGAATATCCAGGATAAGGGGCACAGAAATATTGGAATATCCCGGGATAAATTGCACAGGAATATTGGAATATCCTGGGATAAAGGACACAGGAATATTGGAATATCCTGGGATAAAGGACACAGGAATATTGGAATATCCCGGGATAAGGGGCCCAAGGATGCTGGAATACCCCTGGATGGGGACCCAGCTGGGAATGCTGTGGCTCCAGGCTGTGCTGTCCCTGTCCCTTCCTTTCTGCCCAGCTGGCAGCAAACAGGAAGGAGAGGAGCTCACAGCCTGACGTCAGGGAAGCTGTCCCTGGAGGAACCCTTTGGAATATCAGCTCCAGCCGCCCCCAGATCCCCAGAATATTGATAAATGACTGGTTGTGTTTGGGAAGGGACAGAACAGCCGGAAGGGAGCCGGGGCTGTTGGCTCTGTGAAATGAGTGCTCAGCACTCTCTGATCTCCCTCTCTCATTGTTCCTGACCTGCCACCGCTGATTACATTAATTCATTAATTACATCACGGCCATTCAGAGCTGCAACAAACTGCTCTCCTGCTCCTGGCCAGCCAGGGCTGGGGGAAAAGATGAGGAATTTTCAGGGGCCCTGAAGGCTGAGGAAATCCCTACCGTGCAGGGTGGGGTGGAACCTGCAGAAGGATGGCAATGAAGCTTCCCTGGGCATCAGGACAGACACCCCTGAGCCAGGAGAGGAGGAAATGCTAATTAGCACTGGCACTGGTACTTGATTGCCTCACAGCTAATTTGCATTAAAGCCCAGGGGCCTGCTGAGTTAAGGAATAGGTTGGTTAGCGATTTCCAAAGGGAGAAGCGGGATATAAAATATATTTTTCCAGCCATTCCATCTCTGTGTGGCTGCCCCTGATCACTGGAGCATCCTGCCCATGGTAGGGCTGGAAGAAAATGATCTTTAAGGTCCTTTCCAGCCCAAAGCATTCCAGGATGTCCAGCCCTAGGAGGTGTCCCGGCTGTAGCAGCTTTGGGAATTGAAACTGTAGGAGCTTGAGCACCAATGGAGATCCTGGTGTCCAGCTGAATGTCAAAATGCGAGTGGCTCTCAGCTGACGGGAACAGAATCGGGAATTTCCAGGGAACAGAACCTGCATGAGGAATTTCCAGGGAACAGAACCAGGATAAGGAATTTCCAGGGAACAGAACCTGCATGAGGAATTTCCAGGGAACAGAACCAGGATAAGGAATTTCCAGGGAACAGAACCTGCACGAGGAATTTCCAGGCAGGAGGAGGGGATGACAGTGGCCCTGGAGGGATCCAGCTGCCCCATTCCAGTGTGGGATTATACGGCTTCTCTCACATTTATTAACCAATAGCAAAAATATAAAACATGCAACTCTACAAAACAAAATGACAATACATTTTATTTTGCAAATACAAAAATTTAATAGAATATATTACATGAACCTAATAAATAAATACAAAAATTTAATAAAATATATTACATAAACCTATCTAATCATTCAAAATCCATTCATAAAAATATATGACAATTTAAAAATATAACTAAAATAAAAAATAATAATAAAACATAATTAAATAATTTACTCAATAAATTAAACTTTACACCATAATAAAAAAATTTAAAATAAACTTATATATATTAATTAGCATCATAATTATACTAAGACCTTACCTACTCCAATACATGCAAAAAGTAATTAACAAAACCATAAAAAAAATTCTTTAAAAATTAAAAGTTAAAAAATAATTAAAAATTAAAATTTAAAAATTAAAAAAACCTAAAAATTAAAATCCCAAATACAAAAACTCTCAAAACAGCCGAACTCAGGGTCTCCCCTGAGGCTTGGCTCTGCTGCTCCTGCTCGCTCTGTTTCCCTGCTGGGCCATCCCAGTTCAGCCCAGTTCAGGTTGGGGAGGCTGAGCTGGGGTTGCTGTGCCCAGCCCTGCTGGCTCAGTGCCCCCGTGCAGGAGCTGCTGGCAGAGATCCCCAGAGGGAAGAGTTTTAGGTTTCCCCCCCGCCAAAGTGTCTGGGACAAGGAATGGCAGCGAGGCCCCAGCTCAATGGCTTCGAGCTGCACTTTCCATTCCTCCTGGCATTTCGGTGTTTCCACTGCTGGCTCCTGGCTGGAGCCATGCAGTGCAAATAAATTCAAATTGACATTCGCAGCTTTCTACGGATTTTGGGAATTGCTCTGAGTGGGAAGCAGGGAGCTGCTTCCCCTTGAACCTGTGGCTCCAAAATGAGAACCAACCTCCACCAAGGAACAGCTTCCAGTCTGTCTTTTCTGACTTTAAGGGGCCAAATTTCTTCACTTTTATTTTTGGATTTTATTGGTTTTGTTGTAAGCAGATCTGGTTTCACTTAGATGAATTAAATGTCAATATATCTGTTGCTGTGGGTTGTTCCAGTGGGGATCTCAGCACCATTGCGTGACTCAAAAATCTCTGCAGAGCTCTGCTGCTCTTTGGTGTCTATGTCTGGTCTTTAAAATGCTCAATAAACACTTTGATATTCACTTTAGGTCTCTGTCTGAATGGAGGCATTGAATAAGGAGTCTAAGCAATAAATAATATTTTGCTCTGGGTTTGGTTTATTAGAATCAGAATGCTTTGGGATGAAAGGGACCTTAAAGATCATCCAGTCTTTCCCTTCCTTTCCCTCTGCTACAGCCCGCTCCCCTGGTCAATCCCAATTTAGGGGATTTTCTATTGCCTTCCCTCTTGTAGAGCTTCCCTTCAGTGGCTGTGGGGATCTGAGCTGACAAACATTGAATATGTTGGCTAGGATATTTTGGAATAGCCCTGAATAAGGGACACAGGAATGTTGGAATATCCCTGGATAAAGGCACAGGAATGTTGGAATATTCCCAGGTAATAAATTGGCTTAAACTGACCAAGAGCAGGGCTAGATGGGATATTGGGAAGGAATTCCTGGCTGTGGGGTGGGCAGGCCTAGCACGGGTGCCCAGGGAAGCTGGGGCTGACCCTGAATCCCTGGAATGTCCAAGGCCAGGTTGGACTTGGAGCCACCTGGGACAGTGGAAGGAGAGATCAGAAGCAGAAAGATCCGCTGTGGGTACCAGGAGAAATCTCTTTGCCCCAAAAAGAGAGAGAGGAAGGAAGGAAAGAAAGAAGGAAGAGCCTTCATGCTGTCCTACAACAGATTTATTTAGGTTTTGTGGGTGGTGGATTTTTTTTTAAGGAACAAGTCTTGGAGCCAATCCCAAAGCAGCCCTGAAGGTTCTGACTTGTCACATTTCTGGTCTCGGAGCTGAAACCCTTCCAGGGTTACACAACAATGACTAAAACTGGAAACCTTTCAGACGGTTTCCAAAATGAAGCAGAAAACGGAGGTGATTGCTAAAGCACCACTGGAGAGAGAGAGAGACACCACTTCTGAGTGTGGGGCAGAGTGATTATTACCAACTTAAAAGAGACCCAATTTAACTTGGAGGTTTGGGGCTGTTTTCTTTTTGATTTGATCTCAGAACAGAATTCTCCTGGAAGCCAGATCTTCACAATGTTTTGCTTAATGTTTTACAAACAGGCTGTTGAGTGAAGTTGTCACCGAACAAAAATTCACCCCTATTGTTTACACAATGGGAAAAGGGAGTCATAAAAGGGGTGTAGCAGCAATTTGTTAGGTATTAGGTTACGGTGCAAGAGGGATTATCCTCACAAAACACTGAGCCCTGAACTCCAAATATCGGGATTAAATTGACAATTACATCCAGTGAAATTCTTTGAAGGGTTCAGCTGGATGCTCGAGGCTTTGAAGTGACTGTTCTGAGCGAGCTGACAATCAGGAGCTGGAGTTGTTCTGGCACAGCTGCTCTGCCCAAGAGGAACTACATGAAAATAGAAATGTGATAAAATCTGCTCCTGCCTGTGTTTGCTTTGTGGCAGCTCTTCAATGGGTAAAAGTAGGTGCTGGGTTTGTTCCTGCTTCTGCCACTGCACTCCTTTTTGACCTTTGAAATACAGGAATTTCCTTCCATATCGGATTGGGGTGAAAGTTTTAAAGAATCCCAGTTTGGGGGTTCAGTGTGGAGGCCCTGAATGCAGCTCTCTGGAGCACTTCTGTATCTCCCTGATGAGCATTTCAGGATCCAGCACAGTAAAAGCCTGGCCTTGGCTTAGATAATTAAAAATTATTCTGGTTTTGGAACTCTGATACATTTATTCTTTAGAACAACTCTCTGCCATTAACCCTAAATAATACCCTAAATCTTTTGAGATTTCTGTGTTTCTCCCTTCCTACCACCCTGCCTGGCTTGGCTGCTTTATTTTTATCTCCAACAAACTTTCATTTAAAAGGAGGAAATACATTTATAAGAACAGAGAGAAAAAAAAACAACAAACTTCAGCTGTACTGCAATGCAAGGGGAGGCTCATGATGTGCACAAACATGCCCAGAAATCCAGGAAAAAACCCACAGAAAGTAAAAGCAAGACAGAAAAGGGGGAGGGTTTATGTGTCAGTGCTAGAGGAAGGTGAAAACGCTTCCTGGCAACATCTGAGAGTCATTTGCAGCAACAGATCCCTGAGCTTTAGTGAGTAGAGAGAATGTTTCTAAATCCTCCCCCATCCCCTTTGTTAATCTTTACCAGGTAACAGGACCTCTCCTGGAATTGTGGGGCTTTCTTAGGGATGTGTCAAGTATTTCCAGTTTGGAAAATCAGGTTTTTGAAATGACTGTGAGGCTGAAGGTCATCAGTCTGGTTGGGACTCCGTGGTCCTCGGTAATAATTTGGTAATGATCAGATTCTCCTGAGTGTTCTGCAGAACTCAGAGTGCCCCAGCACAGGGAGGGAGAAACTGCTGGGTTCCCAAACTCCCGTGCTTGTCTGGAACTGGGAAGTCAGGTGTCTGCTCTATGGTGTCCCCAGGAACCAGGGACAGATCCTAAAACTGATTTACATAACCCAGGAATACCGAAGGGTGGGTCTGGACCTGAATGTTCCGAGCAACAGCAGTGCCAGAGACTTATTAATTATGATGCATGATTATTAATTATTATTGTTATCATTATTCCACTCGAGAGACTTGAAGAGGTGGCCTTGAAAAGTGCAGGTTTGGATTATGTTTAAGCATACCCAAAATACTGGGCAACATTTTTTGATGCTTTCGAGGGGCTGAGGAGGTTCTTTCCAGAGATTTTAGGTCACCTTGGGCAGTCTACACAGTTTAATTGGGGTTTTAGGTGACCTGGGGCAGTGTCCATTGTGTAATTTGGGGTTTTAGGTCACTTGGGCAGCCCCCACTGTACAGTCTGGGGTTTTGGGTCACCTGGGGCCGTGTCCACTATGTAATTTGGGGTTTTGGGTGACCTGGGGCAATGTCCATTGTGGGGCACTTGGGCGGTCCCCACTGTGTAATTTGGGGTTTTAACTCACCTGAGGCAGTCCCTGCTGTGCAATTTGGGGTTTTAGCTCACCTGTGCAGTCCCCACTGTGTAATTTGGGGGTTTAGCTCACCTGAGGCAGTCCCTGCTGTGCAATTTGGGGTTTTAGCTCACCTGGGGCAGTCCCCACTGTGCAATGCCAAAAGCCTCTGAGAAATCCAAGTTTTAACAAAACCAAGAAATCTTAGCTCAGGTCCTGGGAGCAATCCTTGTCTGGTAGCCCTGCTCTGCAGTGGTTCTTTTTTGCCCCATCCAGCTCCAGGGTTGGATTTTTGGTTTTGGTTTAGGGAGATCTGCATCACATCCCTTTTCTTATTGCGGACTTACTTTGGAGTGTTTTGGGAAATCCCAACCTGTTCCATGGCTTCCTGTACCAGCCAAAACTCATCCCACACATCCACGGGAGTATTTCTATAAATACAGCTGTACTTAGGAGAAACCCTGTGTAGAGTCAGAGTTCCCAAACCAAGTCACCTCCACGTCAAAGTTGTCTCCTGGTTGTGGCAGATGACCAGAAAATCAGAGTGGCCTTTACCACATTGCTGTGCGTTTCACCATCCAAGGTTCTCCCCACCAAAATCCAAAGGTGGTGCCAGCAAAACATGATTTTGGAAATGTGAAGGATTTTCTGATGGTGACAGCAGAGAGTGAGATCCACTCAGGAGCATTTGATTCACAAAGTTGAGTCCCTTTTGGAGTCCTGGGATGTTTGGGAGGATTTTCAAGGAACTCTGGTCTGAAGCAGTCAATAAGAAAAGCAGTAGAATCATGGAATATTGAGCTGGGAGGGATGAAGGATCATCCAGTCCTGCTCCTGGCCCTGACACCCAAAATCCCACCCTGGGCACCCCTGGCAGCGCTGTCCAAAGGCTCGTGGAGCTCTGGCAGCCTCGGGGCCGTGCCCATTCCTTGGGGAACCTGGGCAGTGCCAGCACCTGTGGGAACCCAGGGCTTCCCTCTGGCTGCCCTGGCAGATCTGGGACCCTGGCAGGGGTCAGGAACCCCCCTGGACAGAGCCCCCAGAGACACTGGCTGTGATCTCTGTCCATGGAAAAGAGTTTTCAATCTTACAGGATGAATTACCAGCTCTGAGTGTTTGATAAGAGTAATAATTAAGTGTGGCACGGGTGCAAAAGTAAAATTTTAGGATTCTAGATGAGGGGTCCAAAGGGGACACGATGGAGGAAATTGGGTGTGTCTTGTCCTTTTTCTCCTTCTTCATGCCCTCCATGTTTCACTGTGGTGTTGGCATTTTTCTGTTGGTTCAGGCTGGGGACACACTGTCCAACGTAGGTGACAGATATTGGCACGTTATTGTAAATCCAGCACAGGTAGTTTCTGGTATTTAATGTTTGTACCATCCCACTGAGGGCAGAGCCCCACACGCTGCCCTGCAGGACAGAGCTGCGGCAGGGCAGCAGAACATGTTAGAGATAAACAGAATAAACAACCTTGAAACCAGCACAGACCAATTATGGCTTCTGCTTTGGCAGCGGGGCTGACAGACAGAGACTTTCTACAATCTCGGGATCCTCAATACCTGATTCTGACAAGCACCCTCTGGGGGAAGAACCTTTTAAAATCCAACCTACCCCTGCCCTGGCACAGCTCCAGCATTCCCTGGTTCCTGTCCCTGTCAGAGAAGAGGGTCAGGGATGCCCCTCAACACAAAGCCCTACAAATGTTTTTATTCAACATCATATTGGCTCCTGATTGCAGTTCACTTCATTTTCACACCTCACATTATGAGGTCCTCAAAAAAAAAAAAAAAAAGAAAACCAAAAAAAAAAACACCGAAAAACCAACCCTCAACAGTTTCCAGTTTTTGTTTGTTGTTAAATACAGCTTTGAAAATGTTGGGTCAAGCGTCTTCAATAGACCAGGCTGCACTGTTTGTTTAAAACTCTGAGTAAAGCAAGTCATATGAATGTTTCCAAAGACCCTATTCCAAGAAGTATTTTTGGAAACATTAATGTTGTGTTTTTTAATGAAGGCCACATTCTGAGGCTACGACACCATATGTCACATTCATTTCTGGACTGGAAAAAAAAAAAAAAAAGGGGGGAAAAAAAGAGAAAAAAAAATAAATGGAAACTATGTTTGGCTTTTAAGTGTTTTTGGATGAATGTCTCTGCATGCTTGTCATTGTTCCTTGGATGAGGGAGAGTTCTTGGGCTGTTAATCCACTCCATCCAATATATTTTACACTCTGTGGGCCTGACTCTCCTCTGCCTGGAAGTGTGTGCAATCATTCCTGCTCAGGCAAAGGGAGTGAAGACCTGAGGAAAAGAATTCCCCTAGGAAAGTCAGCATTTCTGAAATTTGCTTTTCTTAAATTCATCTTCCATGGATTTCTTGGCTCCAATGAAAACCTACATCTGAACTCTGAAACCAGCTTAAAGATGGGAAAAGAGCTTGTCATGTTTCCATCAAAAACTTGCAGTTTGTGGAAGAATAATGACAGGTTTCCCACAAAAATATTAGTTTGCTTTTTTTCCCTTTAGGGATATCAGTTAGAAGCATGAAATTAGCAAAAAATTTGAATTTTTCTGCTACGTCCCCATCACTTCTGACTGGTTTGTGTGTTAGTGGTTGGAATGTCATGAAATGAGCTGGAGACCTGCAGGAAAAGGATTTGCCTTTTTAAATGACGTTGTTTTTATTGGATTCCAGGTGATGAGGTCTCAATTCCTAATGTAATTCTTATTCTTGGTCACTAAATATGGCCCAGGAGTGGCACTGCTCAGTTCTTCTCTGCTCTGGCAGAGGAATCTCCTAATCCACATCACTTCCTAAATTTGTGTCACCCACAACTTCCATTAACACCCTCCCTGTTTGTTTCAAACTCATTAATCAAGATTTAAATATTTTTGGCAGCCAGATATTTTTTTGTTTGCTTTAGGGGAGGATTTCAGAAGCTTTCCAGGACTCCAGAGGGGTTTCTTTTTTCCATTTGAAATGTAAATAATTTTTTCCAAATCGAACAAACATGTCTCCATAGCACCAGCTCAGTCAAGTTCACTCCACAAGAGCAGGTTTTTCTGGGCAATATTGGAACATAAATAATGATGGATGATCGTGTGTTTGATCCATTTTTTGGTTAAAACACACCAGCACTGAATTTCCCTGCCCATGTGACTGAAGTTTTACCTCTAAATAAGGGACTTTTCCAATTTTTTTTCCCTAATGGAGGAAAACAAGGAAAATTGCAAAAAGCAATTAATTACCTCTGATATTTGACCAAATTTAAGTGGTTTGTGACTTCTCAGGGGAGCTCATCCTGCTTTTAATGTTTCTTCATGGGATCATTAAAGGAGTTCCTCACAACAGGGTCACCACAAAGGTTTTGATTTCTCTTTTCATCTACGGACAAAATTTCAGGGTTGATAAGGACATTTCTAATTGATTGAGTTTGTGGCCTGTCTCTGAGCAAAGTTGTGTAGTGGATGTCACAGCCTGTACCCGTCCAAAAATTATCCATGATGGCCACAGAGTAAATGGGATCAGATTTGGAAATCCAAATAAAAACAGATTTTCTCCTTTATTTCAGAGATTTCCAATGAACAAGGAAAACAACTCCTGGCACCTTCTGTAAGCTGAAGCAGAGATGAGGAAGGTGAATGACCAAAGTGGCTGCTACAGGCCTGTAAATATCCAGGGAAACAAAGTCAGTTACCGCAGCACCTGTCGGGAGAGCCCGGAAAAGGAGGTGAAAAGGCTGCAGAAGAGATTTCTCCACAAGGATGGCAGCTGCAACGTCTACTTCAAGCACATCTTCGGGGAGTGGGAGAGCTACGTGGTGGACATTTTCACCACGCTGGTGGACATCAAGTGGCGCCACATGTTTGTGATTTTCTCCCTGTCCTACGTGCTCTCGTGGCTGTTCTTCGGCCTGGTGTTCTGGCTGATTGCCGTCCAGCACGGGGACCTGTTCAACGATGAGGAGGTCACGCCCTGTGTGGCAAACGTGCACAGCTTCACGGGAGCCTTCCTGTTCTCCCTGGAGACCCAGACCACCATCGGGTACGGGTACCGCTGCGTGACCGAGGAGTGCTCGCTCGCCATCCTCATGGTGATCCTGCAGTCGGTGCTCAGCTGCATCATCGACACCTTCATCATCGGGGCGGCCTTGGCCAAGATGGCCACGGCCCGCAAGAGGGCCCAGACCATCCGCTTCAGCTACTACGCCGTGGTCGGGCTGAGGGACGACAAATTCTGCCTGATGTGGCGCATCGGGGACTTCCGGCCCAACCACATGGTGGAGGGCTCGGTGCGCGCGCAGCTGCTGCGCTACAGGGAGGACAAGGAGGGCAGGATGACCATGGAGTACCGCGACCTGAAGCTGCTCAACGACCAGATCATCCTGGTCACGCCGGTCACCGTCGTCCACGAGATCGACAGCGACAGCCCCTTGTACGGCCTGGACCGCAAAGCTCTGGCCAAGGACAACTTTGAGATCTTGGTGACGTTCGTCTACACGGGGGACTCCACGGGCACCTCCCACCAGTCGCGCAGCTCCTACGTCCCCAGAGAGATCCTGTGGGGCCACAGGTTCAACGATGTGCTGCACGTCAAGAAGAAGTACTACAAGGTGGACTGCTTGCAATTTGAGGAGACCACGGAGGTGTACGCCCCTCACTGCAGCGCCATGCAGCTGGAGCAGAAGGAGCAGGAGTGGAACCGTGCTGAGAAGACGCGGGAAAAGCAAGGGGAGAAGTCAGCCCTGGAAATCAAGTACAGCCAAAAGCCCCTCAGCGCTGTCGCCCTCGTCACCAGTTGTGAGGATCCTGAAGAGCCAGTGACAACTCCCAGCCAGCCTCCTGAAGAGGATTCCTACAGGAAAGCAGCTGTGACCTTAAGCAGGCTCTCCATAGAGTCCCAAATCTGACTTTTCCTGCCCTTAAAACTCTTCCCAACAAATTGTCCCCTCGTAGCTCCTCGATTGCAAACAATGAATTTGTGTGCAGCAATATTTATATCCCAGACCTCTCTGACAGCGTGCCCACACTGTCACACACTGTCACACTCTGTCACACGCTGTCACACGTTGTCACGCACTGTCACTCGCTGTCACACCCTGCTGGGCTGCCAGGGGCAGCTCTGCACTGGCTGCTGTGGGCACAAGGGAGCAGCTTCCACTTGGGATGCCCAGAGAGCTCCTTGAGCAAACCCTGTGTGAACTTTCCTCCCCTGCAGGGACCGGGGTTGGCCATGCCCAGAGACACAGAATGACCTCAGCAGGACACACAAACGATGCCCTGGGCCCTCTGGGTAGGAGTTTCAAAGCTGCCTCGTTGGTTTGGAAGGGTTTGGAGGGATTCCCAATCCCTCCAGGAGGCTCTGATGCTCCATTATCCCAACAAATAATTCCTCGGGTGCAGCCTCATCCCAGAGCTCCTCTGAGGAATCTACGGGGCTGTTTTTTGTAAGACAAGGGAATCAATGACCCCAGTGCTCCTGGGTGGCTTTGGACACGTGCTCACACTCTGCCCAGTCCTATGGGATCCACAGTGGGATCCTGGAGAGCTTTCATTCCCTAATCATGAGCTGACCATGGTTAGGAGCTTTCATTCCTAATCATGAGTTAATCATGAGCCGTTCCCTGAGGTGCTGCTCCCGCAGATGGAAGGAAGCAGGAGGTAAAAAAAAAAATCAGAACAAGACCTCCAGTTTTAAATCAGCAAAATCAGGTTGAGCCTTGAGGGGAAGATCATGTCTGGAGTGAGCTGTGCAATATTTTATATCAATTCCTCTTTCATTTCATTTTGCTTTTCTTTTTAACGTGTTGCACTTCCTTGCAAAGACAAAGATCAACCTGCAGAACAAACAGGGTGATTTTGTCAAAATGAAAAATGCTTGTCTCAGGTGGCTGAGTAAAAATGATCCTTCATGGAGAAATCCAACAACTCCTCTGTCGGCTCAAACTGGGGAAAAAAAGGAAAAGGTTCTGAAGGTGCCAGTGACGTGGAAGTTCCTGCTCTGCACACCTCTGTAATTACGTGAGCAATGCTTCATCATGCTTTTGCCCCTGATGATTTCAGTTCATTTGCATTGTGTTTAATTATCCTGCAAATGTAAAATAATCATATTGAAGTTTGTGGGGTTGATCTCACCTGCCCTTAGCAGCAGAGAAATTCAGGGTTTGCTGCTCTCTGTGGTTACTGCAGCTCTTCTGTCTGCATAGCAGAGTTCACTCCACCTTCCTCAGGTTTTTGGGGAGCTGAGGGCAGCAGGATGAGCTTTTCCTGGAAAAGTTCATCCCTATCCATTTATTGCTGAAGGAGATGAAAGGACTGCTGTGGAAATGCTGGCTAACTTTAGGCTGCTAAAATTAGGTCTGACGAGTCATTCACATCATTCTGACTAATTAATTGGGTTTTTATGAGCTCATCATGTTTAATGAAGAAAAAATAGCCTGCTAAGTGTTTTGGTTTTTTTTTTCCCCTGCAATTTACTCCATGTAGTAGGATTGTTGGATTATTTTTAATGTATTTCGCTTTTGCTAGCATTTGTCTCTGGATAAACATGATCCCTTCAGGTAAAACTGATGCCTGAGGGGTGTTAGTTATTCCAAAACTCATTAATTAGCCTATTTTATGTGCTGATTCATCAGCAGCAACCACTTATAAGTGCAGTAAAAACCATCTTCTTGTATCCTGGATTGAAACACTGGCAGACGTGGGGGAAATAGTCTAGAAAAAAAAAATGGAAAGGAATGTAGGAAAATGTGGAAGGGTCTCAGTACTTCTGTGGTGTTGGAAAAAACACCATTGGGATTGAATAAAATAGAGTATCACCTTCCAGACATGGGAATTAACCCTTCCACTCCCCTCAGATCCTGCCTGGGATGCTTTTATTTAATGCTGGGCACCCCGATTTGGGAAAGATGAGGAGCAATTGGGATGTGTAGGAAAGCTGTCAATGGGAAGGAGGGAAATGGCTCACGGTGTTTCTGTCCTAAAAAGGGTTGGGAGGCAGAGAGTTCTCAAGAGCTGAGAGACAGAGGACTCTCAAACACAGAAACTGCTTTTGGAGAGGGTGAAATCTGGGGCTGGGAGAGGATGGGACAGGAAAAGGTGGGATTAAACTGGGGGAAAAGGGAGGGAAAATAATTAGGAAACACTTAACGAGGGTGAGTGAGACAGAGGTGAGGGTTTGTAACCCCTGTGGTGGCTCTGGGAAACCTGGTGGAGGAGGAAGCAGAGTCAGGGGTGAGACAGAAAGGCCAGCCTGGCACTTCCCAAGCCTTCTGCTCTGTGATCCCAGGATTTCCACCCACAGGGGATGTCCCACGCTGACACAGCTGCACTGCTGGCTCTGCAAGAGCCCAGCCACAGTGCAAAGGGCTCAGAGAGGTGAGATGTTCCTGAGAGAAGTGACCAAAACCCCCTCGTTCCTTCCCAAGGTGCCCATTCCTGGTGCTGTGAAGCTGGGGAGCTCAGCTGCCTTTCCCTCCCCCAGTTCCCTTCCCTTCCCTGTGAGTTTCTGGAAAAAATTCTTCCTTTGGAATGGCTTTGCTGGAAGTGAAAGCACCAGGAGTCAGATTTAGGGGTTTGTCCTGTGGGTTTTGGCACTGAGAGATACAAATAATAAATACAAATACATGAGAATGGCTGCTAAGGTGTGCCTGGGTCAGCTGATGAGGGTCAGGAAGAAACTTCTCTCCCGGGCATGTTAATTCACAAAAAGCCTCTTTATAATTTCTTCTACTTTTATCCCAGCCCGTGCTAGAGACAGGATTCCAAGGAACCACTGCTCTCAACCAGCCTGGCTTTTTTTCCTGTGTGTTACTTTAATTTCCTTTATCCCAGTACAAACACTATGTATAATAATGATGAATAGCAAAGCATGCAGTTCTTCTTCTTTTTTTTTTTTTTTAATGAATAAAGACATCAAAATAAAGAACATTCCCCTGCCACACACCTTGTGAGAGTATATTGAGCTTTTCTTCTCTTCAGCTACAAGTTTTAAGCTTCCATATCCAGTTTCTCTAGGCAACCTGTGCCAGGACCTCACTGCCTTCACAGGGAATAATTTCTTCCTAATTCCTCATCCATCCCAGCCTTCTGGCAGTGGAAGCCATTCCCTGTGTCCTGTCCCTCCATCCCTTGTCCCCAGTCCCTCTCCAGCTCTCCTGGAGCCCCTTTAGGCCCTGGAAGGGGCTCTGAGCTCTCCCTGGAGCTTCTCCTCTCCAGGTTTATATTTAGGTGGGCCCTGTGTTCTGGTAGAGCCAGTTCTTAATCCTTCCTGCCTAGGAGAGGTTCCTGCAGGAGACTGGACAATGGAAAAATAGGATAAATAAATAGAATAAATGAGAGAGAGGGAAGCTCTTCCTCCCAGATCTGCTCTCTCTCACTGAGGATTTCCCAGGGATTGTTTTCCATCCCCATTGTAGGGCTGAGCAAGAAAGAAGCAAACAAGACCTCCAGAAACCCAACCAAAGTAACAGCACGTGCATTCCCAGCAGGAACACAGACCTGAGCCTCCAGTCATTCCCAATTCATTGGAGGAAAGTTCCCACCAGCCCAAAGGGAAGAACCTGGATATGTTTTGGACAGTTCTGTGGTGAAACAACAGGGCCTTCCTGCTCTTGCAGAGCCTTGAACATCTCCTTGGGGCTTCCAAAAGCCGATTCCTGAAGCTGAGGTTCAGCAGCTCCTTCCCAGCCACCACTAAGAGGCAGGAACTGGAATTTCTGTGTGAAAGTTGCTCACCCCATCCCCAAATTTTCCACAAAATTTACCAGCTGAAGCAAAATTCTAACAAACCACCCTGCACTGGCCTCCTGACTCATGATTAAAGCTTCACCCTGATTATTTTCCCTTGGAAAGCAGCACCGTTGGTCCAGGTCAAGATGAATTTATGTCAAAGGGGTATAATAAGAGATTATTATATAATTTATTTTTCCAGCCTTGCTCACCACCATTCATTAGGGGAGCTGGCATCTCCTTCCCCGTTATCATGTGTCATTTAGTGCATAGTTGTTGTGAAGTTGGGTTTCAGATGTGGGACAGGATTTTATCCCCTTGTTTATCCCTTGTTTCTCACACGCTGCGCAGGAGGTCTGAGCTGACTTCAGGAAATGGCAGGTACCTTTCAGGCCATCAGAAATGTTGTGTAGGAGGGGAGAAAAAAATTGCTTGTAAGCTTTTTTTGTCTCTTAAATCTTTGCTGGTTGGAGCTGGGAACCTGCAAACAGAAGGAGTTGGTGGCTGTGGTGGGCAGGAGAGGCCCAAAGCAGGGAAGAGGAAGAAGCATCAGAGCCACTTCCAGGCAGACAAGGGGAAGAGTGACAGAACCAGGCTGAAACAAGAAGTTGAAAGTTTTCATCTGGGCTGAAAACTGTGGATCAGTGTTTTTGATGCCTCAAGTTTAGCTTTTCTATTTCTCAGACTCTGTGCTGCTTCAGTGTGTGGGTCTGGGCTCCACATGAGGGGATGCTGAGCTCTCTGCACAGAGCAGAGACAAAACAATTCCTGCTCCAGCTGGGCACCAAGGACAAATGATCCAAACCTCAGCCCAGGAGCACAAACACCGTGGGCTGGAGAGAGAAAAACAAGCAGGGTGGGACTGCCTGGGCTGAAGCTGGAATGGGACAATGAACTCCAAGGTGCCAATGGAGCAGAACTGATCCCAGGGAGAGCCCCCGGGAGCGCTCGTGCATTTTGGGACCATTTTGGTTCATTTGGGTGCAGCCCTGGCTGGGCTCTGGTGCTGCCCAAGGTGGATCCATGGAGGAGATGCTTTGAATAAATCCCTGCTTTATTCTGGAGCTCTGTCCAGCCTCTGTTCCAGCTCAGCCTTCTCAGGGCATCATTTTCACAGGGTTTCAAAATCCCAGCACAGGAGCTGCTCCCAGGATCTCCAGGTTTTTGTGAGGTCAGTCCTGGTGGCTGAGGAGCTGCTGGGGATGAACCCTGGCCAAAGGCAGTGTGAGGCTGGGTAGTTCTGCTCTGGGCTCGTGCTGCTCCCTGGGAAGCCAGGAGGGTTTGGGACCTGATGTCGACATCTCTCAATGTTTTCTTCAGGCCAAGCAATGCAAAGTAACCTTGGGCTGTCAAAAGTGCACCAGAATTTCCCACCCAGGTGTGTCATGGAATCATGAAATGGGTTGGGATGGAAGGGAGCTCAAAGCTCATCCAGTGCCACCCCTGCCATGGGTAGGGACACCTTCCACAGACCAGCCTGCTCCAGCCTGGCCTTGGACACTTCCAGGGCTGGGGCAGCTGCAGCTCGTGGGGGAGTTTCTCCCAGATATCTCATCTAAATCTCCCCTCTTTCACTTTTAAACCTTTACCCCTTTTCCTATCGCTGTCTTCCCATGGTACAAGCAACTCTCCCTATTTCTTGGCATTCCCTTTTAGAGTCTGGAACAATCCCAATATCAAATACCATCCCATTCTGAGTCCCAATCCTAATCGCAGTCCTAATCCCAATCCCAGTCCCTATCCCTGTCTCATTCTGGATCCCAATCTCTAGCCCAATCCTGATCTCAATCCCCATCCCTATCCCGATCCTGATCAATCTGATCCCAATTAATTTGATCCTGGTCCCCATCCCAATCAATCCAGTCCTGATCCCGACCCTGATCCCTGTGCTGATGCCAATCTCAATCCCGATCCCGGTGCTGATCCTGATCCCAATCCTGATCCTGATCCTGGGTGCTGATCTCAAATCCAATCTCGATCCCGACCCCAGTGCTGATCGTGATCCCAGTGCCGATTCCGAACTCTGTCCTGATCCAAGTCCGGATCCCAACTTGTATCCTTGTGCTGATCCTGGTCCTGATCAATCCGATCCCGATCCTGATCCCGGTCCCGATCCCAATCCCAATTCCAATTCCAATTCCAATTCCAATTCCAATTCCAATTCCAATCCTGATCCTGATCCCGATGCTGATCCTGATCCCAGTCCTGGTCCCAATCCTGATCCCTATCCTTGTGCTGATCCCGATCCCGATCCCAGTGCCGATCCTGGTCTCAGTCCTGATGCTGATCCTGATCCCGATTCTCATCCCGGTCCCAGTCCCGGTCCTGATCCAGATCCTGATCCTGATCCTGATCCCGATCCCAGTGCTGATCCTAGTCCCTATTCTGATCCCAATCCTGATGCTGATCTTGATCTCGATCTCGATCCTGATCCCGATCCTGATCCTGGTCCCGATCCCGATCCCAGTCCTGATCCAGATCATGATCCCAGTGCCGATCCCAATCCCGATCCCGATCCTGATCCCAATCAATCTGATCCCGATCCCGGTCCCAATCCGATCAATCCGATCCAGATCCCGATCCCGATCCCGATCCCGATCCCGATCCCGATCCCGATCCTGATCCCGATCCCGGTCCCAGTCCTGATCCCGATTCCGATCCCGATCCCGATCCCGATCCCGATCCCCATCCCGATCCCCATCCCGATCCCCATCCCGATCTCTATCCCGATCCGATCAATCCGATCCCGATCCCGATCCCGATCCCGATCCCGATCCCGATCCCGATCCCGATCCCGATCCCGATCCCGATCCGATCAATCCGATCCCGATCCCGATCCCGATCCCGATCCCGATCCCCATCCCGATCCCGATCCCGATCCCGATCCCGATCCCGATCCGGTCCCGGTCCCGGTCCTGGTCTCTCGGCCGCCACCTGGCGGCAGCGCCCGGAGCTGCGGCGGGCGCCGAGCGGTGCCGGAGCATCCGCGGCGGCGGCGGCGATGATGAGCGCCCCGCACAGCCCCGTTCAGCCCCGTTCAGCCCCGCACAGCCCCGTTCGGCCCCGTTCAGCCCCGCACAGCCCCGTTCAGCCCCGCACAGCCCCGTTCGGCCCCGTTCAGCCCCGCACAGCCCCGTTCAGCCCCGCACAGCCCCGTTCGGCCCCGTTCAGCCCCGCACAGCCCCGTTCGGCCCCGCACAGCCCCGTTCAGCCCCGTTCAGCCCCGCACAGCCCCGTTCGGCCCCGTTCGGCCCCGTTCGGCCCCGCTCAGCCCCGCTCGGCCCCGCACAGCCCCGCACAGCCCCGTTCGGCCCCGCTCGGCCCCGCTCAGCCCCGCTCAGCCCCGCTCGGCCCCGCACAGCCCCGCACAGCCCCGTTCGGCCCCGTTCGGCCCCGCACAGCCCCGTTCAGCCCCGCTCAGCCCCGCTCGGCCCCGCTCAGCCCCGCACAGCCCCGTTCGGCCCCGTTCGGCCCCGTTCGGCCCCGCACAGCCCCGTTCAGCCCCTCACAGCCCCGTTCGGCCCCGCTCGGCCCCGCTCGGCCCCGCACAGCCCCGCTCGGCCCCGCTCAGCCCCGTTCGGCCCCGCACAGCCCCGCTCGGCCCCGCACAGCCCCGCACAGCCCCGCTCGGCCCCGCTCGGCCCCGCTCAGCCCCGCTCAGCCCCGCTCGGCCCCGCTCGGCCCCGCTCGGCCCCGCACAGCCCCGCTCGGCCCCGCTCAGCCCCGCCGCCTCCCGCGGCTCCGGCCGCCCCTCGGGGCCGTTCTGCACCACCCGGGACCCGTCCCGAAGTGTCCCCCAGAAACAGCGGGGTTAGCACCTGACAACCTGCTGCCAGTGAATTCCCAGTGAATCCCCAGTGAATTCCCAGTGAATTCCCAGTGAATCCCCAGTGAATCCCCAGTGAATTCCCAGTGAATTCCCAGTGTTTCCTGACCACCCCCAGGGAACCTGGGCACAGCTCTGAGACTCAGCACCGCCAGGCAGCGCAGAACACATTTTGGTTTAGAGTTGATGGGGTGTTTGCTGGTTTGTTTTGCATCGTTCCCCTTTATATATAGCAGCAGAGCCGGGAGGATCGTGGCCCAGTTTGCCAGCTTAGGTAAATATAGCCGGGTAAACCTGGCTGCACTCCACCAGGAACCTTTCAAATAGGGCAATGAGCTATTTGTGGCCAAAGGGACAGACCTGGGGACATATCAGTGACCAAGAGCCAGGGAACGCGTGTGCGTGTAGAAAGGCACCGCTAACATTCATTATCGTGTAAAACTCCCCACTGAAAAGCTCCAGAATAGAAATGCCTTAATAATTATCTCATCTCCAGTGCCATGTCCACTTCTGGATGCACATTTTCCGTCGAGCGGCTCCGTGCGTTCTCTCACGCATGGGAGCAGCTCCAATGAAACATCTGCTGAGCCCTCCATATCATCCTCCTCCTCCTCCTTCACATCCTCTCTCCGGGCTCTAGGAAGCTCCACAAGTGTCAGGCAGCTGCTCTGCTGCGACTACTGGGCAGTGCTTTCGTTCCTCGTGCTTCCCCATCTTTGATCACAGGGTGTCTCCCCGCCTCGCCTGGCAGGGGAGGGACTATTTTTGGGCTGTCACGATCCCGGCTTGGCCCAGGTGCCAAAAGGAGCTGGTGGCCTCTGTGTGACCGTGGTGCAGAGCAGCAGCAGGGAGGAGGCTGCCCCAGAACCTTCCCAGCCACAGAATCACAGAATCACAGAATCACAGAATTCACAGAATCACAGAATCACAGATTTCACAGAACTCACAGATTTCACAGAACTCACAGATTTCACAGAACTCACAGAATTCACAGAATCACAAAATCACAGAATCACAGATTTCACAGAATTCACAGATTTCACAGAATTCACAGAATCACAGAATCACAGATTTCACAGAATCACAGAATCAGAACCACAGAATTCGCAGAATCACAGAATCACAGAATTCACAGAGTCATGTAATTCACAGAATCACAGAATCACAGTTTTCACAGAACTCACAGATTTCACAGAACTCACAGAATTCACAGAATCACAGAATTCACAGAATCCCCAGGTTGGAAGAGACCTCCAAGATCATCGAGCCCAGCCCAGCCCCAACACCTGAACCAAACCCTGGCACCCAGTGCCACATCCAGGCTTTGTTAAACACCCCCAGGGATGGTGACTGCACCACCTCCCCGGGCAGCCACTCCAGAACTTTATCTCCTTTTTATAAAACACTTTTTCC
Organism: Taeniopygia guttata; assembly: GCF_048771995.1. NCBI lineage: Eukaryota > Metazoa > Chordata > Aves > Passeriformes > Estrildidae > Taeniopygia > Taeniopygia guttata. The sequence goes on from NC_133043.1 coordinate 398,773, forward strand.
TGATATCCAACCTGCATTTCCCTTGGTGCAGCCTGAGGCTGTGTGCTCTGGTTCTGTCAGTGCCTGGAGAAAGAGCCCAACCCCACCTGACCACAGCCACCCTTCAGGAGCTGTACAGAGTGACAAGGTCACCCCTGAGCCTCCTTTTCTCCAGGCTGAGCACCTCCAGTCCCTCTGCTCTGCGCTGGGGTTCAGTGGAGTGGCTGTGCTGGGTGCCTCCAGCAGGAATTTTGGCTGGTAAATGCCTCCTTGGGGTAGCCATGCTCCGAGTGGGGCAGGAAAAATAGGAATTATGCATCCACGCTTTCAGATCTCCAAGTGGACATCAGAAAGAGCCCAGGGAGTGTCTCCAAGGGGAAGCCTTCCCTGCCCTTACTCATGGGAAGTAAATGCGACCTCACCAATTCCATGGGAGGCTTTCCAGAGTGACCTGTGGTAAGAGGTAAAGTGGGAAGTGAAATTTGGGAAGTGATTCCTGTAATTACTCACAGCACTGATTAAACTTCTCTCCAGTGGTCCTTTTTCCCACAGGAAGCCACTCAGTTAGAAGGTGTTTTTTGTCTTTCCTCCCATTTTATACTTCTTTTTGGAGAAGTCCCAGGTAGAGCAGTCAGATGTGGTTCTCTACAATCCCACACAACACCCTCCAGTAAACCCTGCTAGCACAGAAGTCGCAAACCCACAGAATTCCTTTTGTACGGACCAAAAATGTGGGAGAATGGTTTGGAAAAGCTCTGGTGATTGCAATCCTCAGTATTTGGGGTGAGCAGCTCCAGCAGGGAGGCGTCACGTGTGAATACATTTGGGATTGGGACTGAAACAGCTCCCATCCCTTTCCTCACACTGACAGAAGGGGCTGTGTGGGAACCCAGGGCTTCCCTGTGGCTGCCCTGGCAGGTCTGGGACCCTGGCAGGGGTCAGGAACCCCCCTGGACAGAGCCCCCAGAGACACTGGCTGTGATCTCTGTCCATGGAAAAGAGTTTTCAATCTTACAGGATGGATTACAAGCTCTGAGTGTTTGATATAAGCAATAATTAAGTGTGGCACGGGTGCAAAAGTAAAATTTTAGGATTCTAGATGAGGGGTCCAAAGGGGACAAGACGGAGGAAATTGGATGTGCCTTGTCCTTTTTCTCCTTCTTCATGCCCTCCATGTTTCACTGTGGTGTTGGCATTTTTCTTTTGGTTCAGGGTGGGGACACACTGTCCAACGTAGGTGACAGATATTGGCACGTTATTGTAAATCCAGCACAGGTAGTTTGTGGTATTTAATGTTTGTACCATCCCACTGAGGGCAGAGCCCCACACGCTGCCCTGCAGGACAGAGCTGCGGCAGGGCAGCAGAACATGTTAGAGATAAACAGAATAAACAACCTTGGAACCAGCACAGACCAATTATGGCTTCTGCTTTGGCAGCGGGGCTGACAGACAGAGACTTTCTACAATCTCGGGATCATCAATACCTCAGATTCTGACAGGGCTGGTCCCTGCCAGCTCCAGCTCCAGGCTCACCCCTCTGAAAAGCTGCACTTCCCCAGCTGTGTGTTTGGCCGGGGTAATTAGCATGCTGCTAATTTTACCTGAGGTGATGAAAGCCCTGGAACAGCCTCTCCACATCAGGGAGGATCCACGCCCTGCCCCAGCCTCCTGGGCCTCGTTTGAGCAGAGAAGTCATGGATTTGACTCAGGGATTTGCTCCCTGGGGAGGTTTCTCCTTCCCAGAGTTATCTGGAGCACAGCTGAGGGCAGAGCAGAGTGAGCTCAGCCACGTTTTGTGCTGGGAACCAAAAGCATCGAGGGCTGAGGTGTTGCCTCACAGTAAATTACCTGCTGCAGATGAAATTCCTCACCCCGATCTGCTTCTTCTCTTTGCTCCCCTGAGGGAGGAGCCACTTCCAGACACCAAGCAGCACAAAGATGCTTGGAAGCCTTTCCTTCCTTTTCTGGGCCTTCCAGAAAAGACTCCAAGTCAATCGCCATTTCAGATGAAGATTCAGAACAGACACTTCTTCAGCTTGAAAAAATTACAGCGGGGAGAGGTCAGAGGGGAAGCAATCTGCCAGGGCTTGAGGAGTGGGAATAATGGAATAATGCAAAGCAAAGAGCTCTGTGCAGCCTGCAGGGTAAAACCCACCCTGTGCACCCCTCCTGCCTGCCCTGGCATCAGCAGCACAGGTGGGGATGGAGAAAGCTGAGCTGGCAGGGAACTCCGACTTCTGGAAAGCTGGAGGATGGATTTGTGGCTTGGTTGTGGGGTTTTTTGTGTTTTGTTTTGGGTTTTTTGGGGGGTTTTTGGGGTTGTTTGGGGTGGCTTTTTGTTTGTTTTTGTTTGGTTTGGGTTTTTTTTGTTTTGGTTTGGTTTATTTTAACAAAAAGAGCCAGAATTGATTGACATTGCTGGGACTTGAGCTCTGGAGTCACCCCACTATGCGAGAGGAACAAAGCCAGCCCGTTGTTCCCTGCTCTGGTCTGTTCTGCACTGGGTTTTTATGTCACCCTTGGTGGCAGAGAGCACAAGCACCTTCCAGTACTGTCACAGGTGGCGTGGCGAGCCCCTGCTCATTCTCTTTCTCTTTGTCTGCCCTTCTGATTGTCCCTCCATGTGATCCCTGCCCTTTGTCAAGCCAAGACAGTCCCAGGCTGGCGCTGGGTGTCCCCTCTGCCTGCCACAGGTGCCCTCAGGAGGCATTTGGGCCTGGAATGAAAAGGAAATGAAATTAAAATGCAATGTCTATCAAAGCACAGCTCTGAACAGAGGTTTGTGCTCTGAGGAGGGGTGGGAACTTCTGGAATCAGCCTTGGCTTCTTGGGAGGCACAGACCTGCAGTGGGAACCTGGGGACCTGCCCAAAATTGTGGGGGCCAGCCCAGAGGGCAGGCAGGGGAGGGATCCGGGGGGGATCCAGAGAGGGATCTAGGGAGGGGATCAGGGAAGGGATTCAGGGAGGGACCCAGAGAAATGATCAAAATAATGGATCAGGGAAGGGATCCAGAGAAATTATTGAGAGAAGGGATCAGGGAGGGGATCCAGAGAGGGATCCAGGGAGGAATCCAGGGAATGGATTCAGGGAAGGGATCCAGAGAAATTATTGAGAGAAGGGATCAGGGAAGGGATCCTGGGAGGGGATCCAGGGAGGAATCCAGAAAAATTATCAAGGGTAGGGATCCAGAGAGAGGATCCAGAGAGGGATGCAGGGAATGGATTCAGAGAAGGGATTCAGGGAGGGATCCAGAGAAGGGATCCAGAGAAATTACTGAGAGAAGGGATCAGGGAAGGGATCCAGGGAGGGGATTCAGGGAAGGAATTCAGGGAATGGATTCAGGGAGGGGATCCAGGGAGGGATCCAGGGAATGGACCTAGGGGAGGGATCCAGGGAATGGGCCTAGGGGAGGGATCCAGGGAGGGGATCCAGAGAAATTATCAAGAGAAGGGATCCAGGGAGGGGATCCAGAGAAAAGACTCAGGGAAGGGATCCAAGAAAGGATCCAGAGAAGGGATTAAGGTAAAGGACTCAGGGAAAGGATCCAGAGAGGGGATCCAGGGAGGGGAATCAGGAAAGGGAACCAGAAAAGGGATCCAGGGAAGGTATCCAGAGAAGGGATTCAGGGAAAGGACTCAGGGAAGGGAACCAGGGAAAGGATCCAGAGAAGGGATCTAGGGAGAGGACCCAGGGAAAGGATCCAGAGAAGGCATCCAGGGAAGGACTCAGGGAAAGGACCCAGGAAGGGAACCAGGGAAGGGACCCAGGATGCTCCTGCAGCTCCCATCCCAGCTGTGGGGAGCACTCCCAGCCCTGTGGAAGCACAGGAGCCCTGGGACCTGCGCTGCCACCCCAGCAGCATGATGTCACCGGGTCTCGCTGCCACCAGCTCTGACACTGATCAGCTTTCCACGCTGATTGCTCAACAGCTGATGGGAAAAAGCACAACCTTTCCCCCTCCAGCCCCTGTCACAAGGTTGTTTAATAGGGTTTGGGCATCAGCTCAAATAAAACCAGGGGATCAAAGCCAACTCCTGAAGAATTAGGGAGATTACAAAGAAACTCATGGCTCACGCTGAGGTGCAGCATTTCCCAGTATGAAAAACCAGGAGAGAGCCTCCTCCTGCCACCATCCTTCCCCTCCTGGGGCCCAGATCAGCCTGGGCCAGAGCACAGGACATTCAGTTTGGCCCAAATTCCAGCTCAGGACGCCCTGGGTGGGTGGGAAATCCTTCCCCTGTGCGGAAGTGAAGGGCAGAGCTGGGCCTGGAGGCACAAAATGCCATCAGAAAAGCAAATAAGCAGCATGAGATGGTGATAGCAGGGGAAAGGAAGCTGTGGCCTTTACTTGCTGAGGATAATTTCCCCTCTGACGACAGATTTTTCAAGAGGCAGAGGTGTTTTAACGGGTGGGCCTTGGAGGGCTGGTCCAACTAATCAGCCCAAAACAATCTCAGGAAGTTTAAGCAACACTTTTGAGCTTGGTTTGGTTGTACTCATCTGTTCACTTTTACTTTGGAGGGACATTTTGAGAGGTGCCAGCTGATTTAATTTGTGCTCCTCTTTCCCAGCCCTGCAGGAGTTCTGGGAAGGGCTGAGCTCCACGTGCTCCAGGGACCAGCTCTGGCTCTCCTGGCCAGGATCTCCTCGGCTTCCTGAGCAGGGAAGGGGGGAAAAGATGCTGTGAAGGCTCTGGAAGGGCTTGAGGCTCCCAAAAAGCTGGGACTGCTGCCCACCAGCTCCAGCATCTCCAGGACCATCCCTGGTGCACCCGGTGGAGAAATCCAGTCATTGCTGATGGGCAGAATGCAGCACAAAGACACCCAAACCCACCCAGAGCCCACTCAGGGAGACTCCTGCAGTGCCACGGGGATGGAAGTTCCCACTGGAGGTAAAACCTCAGTGCTGGCTCCTCAGCAAACTCCAGCCTGTTTTCTGCTGTGGTTTTCCTTCCACAATGGCCAGTGATCTAACTCTCTGTTTTTAGCACAGTTTATTTGCTTTCCAGGAGAGAAAATAAACTCTGATATTGTCATTTATGTTGTGGCCACAGACTCCAGGCGAATTCCAAGGTTCTGGTACAAAGTGACAGAAAACACTGAGGACATTTGATCTCAGCTAATCTACTGGAATAAAAAGTGTGAGAAAGAGAGGAGAACAGTGATTTATGTGGTGTTAGCAGAAATCAGATTCTTTCAGGTTTATAAATGCAGTGTTCACTGGAGTGGATGCCCTGATAGGGAATAAATTGCAGTGGTGATAAATGCTCAGCAGCAGAAATGCATCAGGGAAACCACACAGGGTGCTGAGTGTCCCCTCTGCCTGCCACAGGTGCCCTCAGGAGGCATTTGGCCCCCAAAATGAGCTGGCATTAAAATGCAATATCTATCAAAGCACAGCTCTGAACAGAGGTTTGTGCTCTGAGGGGTGGGAACTTCTGGAATCAGCCTTTGCTTCTTGGGAGGCACAGACCTGCAGTGGGATCCTGGGGACCTGCCCAAAATTGTGGGGGCCAGCCCAGAGGGCAGGCAGGGGAGGGGAGCAGGGAAGGGAAAACCCAGGTGGGGTTTGCCAGAGGCTCCCCGGGGCACTGCTGGGAGCAGATTCCATCCCGTGCCCACCTCTCCCACAGCATCTCCCGCAGGAGCCACCAAACCCCATATGGGGAGGCGAAGCTGCCCAGTTCCGTGGTGTCAGAATCTGAGGTATTGATGATTCTGAGATTGTAGAAAGTCTCTGTCTGTCAGCCCCACTGCCAAAGCAGAAGCCATAATTGGTCTGTGCTGGTTTCAAGGTTGTTTATTCTGTTTATCTCTAACATGTTCTGCTGCCCTGCCGCAGCTCTGTCCTGCAGGGCAGCGTGTGGGGCTCTGCCCTCAGTGGGATGTTACAAACATTAAATACCACAAACTACCTGTGCTGGATTTACAATAACGTGCCAATATCTGTCACCTACGTTGGACAGTGTGTCCCCAGCCTGAACCAACAGAAAAATGCCAACACCACAGTGAAACATGGAGGGCATGAAGAAGGAGAAAAAGGACAAGGCACACCCAATTTCCTCCATCTTGTCCCCTTTGGACCCCTCATCTAGAATCCTAAAATTTTACTTTTGCACCCGTGCCACACTTAATTATTACTTATATCAAACACTCAGAGCTGGTAATTCACCCTGTAAGATTCAAAACTCTTTTCCATGGACAGAGATCACAGCCAGTGTCTCTGGGGGCTCTGTCCAGGGGGGTTCCTGACCCCTGCCAGGGTCCCAGACCTGCCAGGGCAGCCACAGGGAAACCCTGGGTTCCCACACGTGGTGCCCGAGGTGTGGGTGCAAACAGGTCAGGAGGAGAGGGGCAGAAAAGGCAGGTGATCTGCAATCTTTTTGCTCAGGACAGACAGAAATCTCCCAGCTCTTTCTGGTGCCACCGAGTTTTTGTCCCTTCTTGCCACTCCCTTTCCCATTGGAAGCTTTCCATGGCTCTGCCCGTGGTGGCACTCTCAGGGCTCTGCTTTATCCCTGCCTGCTGCAAGCAGAAAAACTCAGCCCAGCCCCTGTCCCTGAGCCTCCTGGGCTCTGCAGGGGAACTTTGGAAGTTGTCTGAGCACCACCAGAGAGCAGGTGACTTGACCTGGCTGAACAATCCCAATTCTCTTCGTCTTTTCTCCTAAAATTGGGCTGAACAATCCCAATTATCTTTTACTTTTCTGCTGAAAGAGAAGAATTGGGGTTGGAAAAGATGAAAGAGTTGGGGTTGCTCAGCCTGGAGAAATGAAGCTTCATGGTGACCTCGTTGTCACCTTGCAGGGCCTGAAGGAGCTGACAGGAAAGATGGAGAAGATTTGGGAGAAGGGATGGAGTGACAGGACAAGGAGAATGGAATGAAACTGATAGAGGGCAGGGATAAATGGGATACTGGGAGACAATCCTTCCCTGTGAGGTTGGGGAGGGGCTGGGATGGAATTCCCAGAGCAGCTGTGACTGCCCCTGGATCCCTGGAATGTCCAAGGCCAGGCTGGAAGGGCTTGGAGCAGCCTGGGACAGTGGAAGGTGTCCCTGCCAAGGCAGGGGTGGAATGGGATGAGTTTAAGGTCCCTTTCAACCCAAATTTTGTGATTTTATGGCTCTGATCTGACTGCCCACAGCAGGGAACCACTACAACCCAAGGGTTGTCCTTGAGAGCCTCCTGCTCACGGGCAAGATCCACAACCAGAGGTTTGAAAACCAGAAGAAGCTTTAAACTCAGTTTAAACAAAAACCCAGAGGTTTTAAACTTGGTTTAAAAAGATCTCCTCACCCTGCTGCCTTCATCCCAATTTTGGAAAACCTGGCATTGAACAAGTGGAGCTGAGAGGGAGAGAATGGAAGTGCAGTGCCACACTTGTGAGTGTGTGAGCTGCTGGCTCTTAACCCTTTTCCTTCCAGGAATTGTCCACATCCCCATGGCAGCTCCAGCAGCATGTTCTCACCCCTCTGGGCAGTTTTGTTAGCCATTAACTCCCTTTCCATGGAGATACCTGAAGAATGGGAGCTGTGGGAGAGCAGCGGGTGACTGGGAGATTAATAGGAAAGTCTTAGCTTTAGGAACATGGCATTGCTTGGTCACTTTGATCACTGACACTAATTCCTCCTCATTAATTTCAAAATTCCTCCTCATTAATTTCAAAATTCCCCCTCATTAAACTGAAAATTCCTCCACATTAATCTGAAAATTCCTCCTTGTTAATCTGAAAATTCCTCCTCATTAATATGAAAATCCCTCCTTGTTAATCTGAAAATTCCTCCTCATTAATTTGAAAATTCCTCCTTGTTAATCTGAAGATTTCTCCTTGTTAATCTGAAAACTCCTTCTCGTTAATCTGAAAATTCCTTCTCATTAATCTAAAATTTCCTCCTTGTTAATCTGAAAATTTCTCCTCATTAATCTGAAAATTCCTCCTCATTAATCTGAAAACTCCTTCTCATTAATCTGAAAATTCCTTCCCGTTAATCTGAAAATTCCTCCTTGTTAACCTGAAAATTCTTCCTCATTAACCTGAGAATTCCTCGTTAATCTGAAAATTCCTCTTTGTTAACCTGAAAATTCCTTCTCATTAATCTGAACATTCCTCCTCATTAATTTGAAAATTCCTCCTTGTTAATTTGAAAATTCCTCCTTGTTAATTTGAAAATTCCTCTTTGATAATTTGAAAATTCCTCCTCGTTAATTTGAAAATTCCTCTCTGTTACTTTGAACATTCCTCCTTCTTCTTGAAGGCCTTTGCCCCTGCACTGAGAGCTCAGCGCTCCCTTTTTGCCAACACCACTTTTTATTGGGTCTGAAAGTTCAGCTGGGAGCTAAAGATGCTTTAAATGAGGAGCCTTAATTTGGTGAGAAGCGAGCCACGTGGAATGCAGCGTTGGAAAGGAGTTTTCCTTGGCAGGATTTGTGGGTTGCTGTTGGATTGGGAGTTCGATACAGCTCCTGCTAGAAGTGGATTTCTGTTTGGAATTCAGTAATTCAGGATTTCTTCACCTTGCTCCCCACATCCCCCTCCTGCAGCAGCAAGGACTGAAAATATATTTCATTTTTTTCCAAAATACAGCAACTGGCTGGTGATTTGCCTTTAGGATGAGCCTAACTAAGGCAACCTGAAATGTTAAATGAAGATTTTGGACACAAAATATACAGTTAAGAAAACAAATGTGCTTGGGGGGGGTGGTGTGAGTTCAGCTCTTCTCAGGTACATAAAGCCAAAATTCAATTTCCTCTGCCCAGCTTCATCCCTCCCATGGACAAACCCATTTTTAGTGAGCAGAACTGCACATCTGTAGATGCCATTTGCTTGCAAATCTGTTTATTTGCTCTCTCAAGTCTTATCAAACGTGCAAGCTTCTCTCTGTGGAATTTTCACTGGATTTGCCCATTCCTTCTAACCCAAGGTGGGTTCATTTTCCCTTGGAGATCCCAGCATTAGACCTATAAAGATGCAATTAATGCCTAAACCCCAGGAGGTTACTGGGAATGGGGAAACCACCTTTTTCCTGAGGAATTTTTTCCAGTTGACTTCATGGTTAGGGAAGAAAGGCAAACTCATGCCAGTTTACATGCATGGAAATGGTGAGACCCAAAAAAATAAAAGCCCAGTGTGTTATTTATGGCATTTCTTCTCCTCTTGTGGAAAGCTTTGATTCCCCCAGCCCGTGTTTTCTTTGCAAGTACAATACAATTAAGCCATTTTCAGCTGGCAATAAAATCCTTGAGAACCAAAGCAGATTTGGCCACTTGAAGAGATGAGGACTAATGCAATCTGATAATTAGGTCTTTCAGCGCCAAGACAGAAAAAACAATTTAATAACATCTCCCGTGGAGCGAGACAGGGGCTGAAGCCTCTGCTCCAAGGTCTGGGCCTGCAACACGACTCCCAAATTTCCTTCCAGGGGGAATCTGTAAGCTGAAGGGCAGGGCTGGGTGTGCTGGCAACCGAGGGGAGAAAAAGGGGAGAAAAACTCTAGAATGTTCTTTCTTTCTAGAGCACTTCCTTTCCCTCAGTACCTTTTTTCTGCAGATAAAGGGTCTTGCCTTGAAAATCTCTCAGCCCATGACCATTTCACGTGGCTTTTCTAATATTTCAGGGGGAGATTTCTGAGGCAAGGCTAGGTCAGGCTGGAAAACCACTCATGGAGAGAAGGAAAAGGAACCCCTCGCTCAGCGATGAGGGTTAAGTTTTCAGCTGTCTCACACTCTTTGTCCTGGCTTGTTACAACAGGAAAGGGATTTTTAGAAACTTTTCTTGTAACTTCAGCTTCCCTGTTTGGAAGTTTGGAAGGCAGGCAGCTCCGTTATGGTTTTCATTATCTGTGCAATAGGTTTAGAATCGATATTTCATTCAGAGAAGAGCTCTCTGGGCAGAGCTGCCCCGACCCTGAGAAGCTGTGGAACAGTGGTGATGGATCTGCTCCCCCCTGCCTCGTGTGAAATGCTGAATGGCTGAGTAAGCCTTACTCATCTAGGCAGATAAATCTGTAGTGGGGCAGTATTTTTTATCAGCCACTTCTCATGAGTAAAGGCTGAGTAAGAGGCTCCGAAGCCGTGCTGCAATCTGGAAAATCTCGGAGATTTCACACAGGGAATTGCTGCACCCACCCCCCAGCAGAGCATCTCTTAGCAGGAGTGGATCACAGCTCTTTATTTCACTGACACATAGATGGGCAAATGTTGGAACTCTAGTTCCAGCTCCTAGTGTTCCAACAGGCAAATACTTCAAATTATTGCTGTTTTAGCAGTTCATGGGAAGTACACAAAGAGAAACATGAGGGATATTTTTTTCTCTGATACAGGTACATGAACTGTGCCCGTGTCGTTCAGATCCTGTGGATTTAATTATCTCCCTCTCGCTAAATGGATTAACTAATTGCAGTCATCCCCCTTATTGATTTCGTTTTCCAGACTCGTCACTCATCAATTTTGGACTTCTCTTCCCCTTGCAAACGAACAGAACCACCCAAGAACAACTCACAAGCAGCGTGATTGCCCAACTTGCCAGCTTGCCCAACGAACAGCAGCGCTTGTCCCGCTTCCCCCTCCCCACCGCGTCAGCTCTGCGCCTCCTGCGCTCACAAATGTGGCTCTTGTGAACCAGCTGCCCTCGGCCCTGGTGTTTATTGCTGCAACAATGCGGCACTTCCTCACCGGGGATGCGGGAGCCCGGCAAACACCGGCGGCAGCGGCTGGGATGGAGCGGCAGCAGCGGCCGGGCTGCTCCCGGAGCCTCTGCGCCAGGACAAAGCGTTTGGGCAAAGATTTCCACCGAGCGCTCAAAGACACCTCATGGCAGACTTGGAAACTCAGCAAACAAATGAGGAGGAGGAGGAGGAGGAGAGTTTAAGCAACGAGGAGCGACTGCAGGCGCTGGCATTGCTGTGGAAAGTCAGGAATCATTTTTACAGCCTGCTCTGGACATTGTAAGAAGCTCTCTGGAGGCCGACCCGCTTGCAGCAGTCCATCCCTCAGCAGCTCCAGGCTGACCTGCTGCTGATGGCCTCTGCCTTTCCCGGGAGCATCCCCCGCGCTCAGTTTTGGGGTGTTCAGGGGCTGCTGCAGCAGTGCTGGGTGCAATTCAAGGTGTTTGTGGCAATTCCTAAAGCTTGGGGTGCTCTGCCCCCCTGCATTCAGCAGTCACCTTGTTTTTCCAGCTCACCACGGGCTGCCCCGTGGATTTCAGCTGTTGTCCCTCCCCAGGGCAGGGACAGTGTCCTGCTGCGGACACCTGCCCTGGAACCCAACACCCCTGCACTGTCCAGCAGAGCCGGGGCTTGGCAAATTTCAGGCTGTGCTTACAAGGCTGTTTTTGTTCCTGCAAGGCTCTCGGCCAGGCATTTCATCCTTATTTTCTTTGTCTTAGGCCACGTCCATTGTAGGGAGGACAAGCTGTTAAAAATCATTTGGATTTCTGCATATTTCAACCCTGGCCAGCCGAGCTGCCACAGGTGACTCAGGGAACAAAGCCGTGGATCCCACACACTGCAGCCAGACTCGTCCTTCCCTTGCTTCCAGCCTTGCTCCAAAAGCTCTTAGTCCGGGGATCAAAGCTCTTGTTTTGGAAGGGATGTTTCATTTAGTTAAAGAGAAGGATTTTCCTGGTAGGAGCGGTGTTGTGCTGTGTTCGCCTGGCTTCTCGTGCCTGCTAGGGTCGGGAGTTTGGGATGGGACACCCTGCACCTCAGCATTTCCCTTCAATAAAATAAAGAGACAAAAGGAAGGAAACTTTTCTGTCTCTGGTACTTTTTCTCACTACCCGGGGCCTGAGACATCAGCCCAAAACACGGGAACGGGAGCGAGCGGGCAGCGGGACCATCCCAAAGTGCCGGTGAAGTCCCGCAAGAGCCTTTATCTCTGCCGAGGGAGGGTGCGGGATGCCGCCGGCAGGTGCCGGGTGCCCGGGAGCGCAACCGGAGCGTCCCGGAGCCGAGGAACGAAACCGCAGCGGCGCTGCCTCCCCGCAGCGCGGCCGTGCCCGTTCTGCACCGCCGCTTCCCCGGGAGTCTCCGTACCGGGAACCGCGGAGCTGGCGCCTTCTCCTGGCCCCTCCTGCACCGGGGAACCCGCCGCCCTCTCCCGGGACCTCTACACCGGACATCGGGGGTCCCGGGGACCGGGCGTCTTCTCCTGGAGGCCTTTCGCACCGGGATCCAGGGACCCGGCGCCTTCTCCGGGACCCGCTGCACCGAGTCTGGGAGAACCCGGGGACCCTCCGCAGTGGGGGCCCGGTGCCTTCTCCTGGCACCCTCTGCACCGGGTACCGGGGATCCTCGGCACCGCGGACCCGGGGACCTGGTGCCTACTCCCGGACCCTCCGCAGAGAGACCCGGGAATCCTCCACACCGGGAATCCCGGGACCCTCCGCACCGGGAACACGGGGACCTCGGGACCTGGTGCCTTCTCCTAGGGACCCTCTGCACCAGGAACACGGGGACCCCGGGACCCTCTGCACCGGGAACCCGGGGACTTCGGGACCCGGAACCTTCTCCTGGGACCCTCCGCACCGGGAACACGAAGAGCGTCCGCAGCGGGCACCGGGGGACCCATTGCCTTCTCCCGGGCCCCTCCTGTCAGCGGGAGCCGCGGCTCCGTGCGCCGTTCCGGAGCATCCCCGCTCCGCTCCCGGAGCATCCCCGCTCCGCTCCCGGAGCATCCCCGCTCCGCTCCGCTCCGGGCCCGCCGCTCCCGGGCCCCGCGAGGCCCCGCCCCCCGGGCCCCGCCCCGTGCTGTGATTGGCCGCGGGCGCGCGGGGGGCGTGGCCGGCGGGGCCGTATTAAAGGTGCCATGGCCGCCCGCAAAAAGGGGCCGCGGGCGGGCGGGAGCGCAGTGCGAGCCCAGCGGGCACCGGGCACGGCCTCGCCACGGATCCTACCCCTTCTCCGCACCGGCACCTCCCTCGCGGCCGCCGCAGGTAAGGCTCGCCTCCTTCCCCCCGTCTCTCCCCGCCTCCGCGAGCGGCCGAGGCGATGCGCGGCGCGCGCGCTGTCGCGATACCCCCGCGATAAAAGCGTCCGCTGCCTGCGGCTTGGAGAAGAGGGGAACTCCTGCGTTTCTCACGGAGCTATTCTCAGCGCCTAAAATAATTCGATAGGTATGGCTGGAGCGCCCGAGCATCTGCTTCCAGCATCTGTTTGTGCTCATAACTTTCCATGCACCAGCTGCTCCCCCCTTCTTTCCTCCCCCCTCGGGATATTTTATCCTGGGGAAGGGCTGCAAGTTCGCATGACAACTCCGCGTTGCACAAAGCGCACCGCTCCATCCCTTCGCCTCTTGTTTCCCGCACGGAGAAGCGGCGACTCTGGGCACTCGGATGCGTGGGTTTGAGCGGCCGGGATGGTTCGGAGGGCTGTGAAATGAACCTGTGGCTTCATTCATCGGTATGGTGCACACGGGAGGGCTTCTTTCGTTTTCATCGTCCTGCCAAAAAATGGGAAGCAGGGGGGAAAAAAATCAAAAAACAAACAACCAAAAAAGCATCTGGGAAGGCAGCGAAGAGCTGTATTGTTTCAGCTTAGCTCATGCCAGTGAAAGGAAAAAATACCGATAAGCAAAGGCAGATGGATTTGGGGGGTCAGTGACGGGGCGGGGGCCGCTGGGGACCCGCAGGTGCCGCTGGCCCGGCTTGAGCCGGAGCCGCTCTGTCCCCGCAGCTCTGTCCCCACCCCGCAGGCTGCCCGCACTTGTCTCCGTGGCTCAGCCTTACCTTTCCACTTGTTTGCTTTTCCATCCTCGCAGCCGGTGCGCCGCGTACACCCCCTGGTGATGGCTGCTCCGCTCCGAGTTGTTTTGTCACCAGCAGGACAGCAGATGCGAGCGCCACTTGTCCTTCCCTTTCTCCTATTTCTTCGCACCCATTTCCCTGCATCATGTGCTCTTTTTTAATTTTTTCTCCCCCCCCCCGCTACCCGTCCCTGAAGGTCAGCTCTTTCCCCCGAAGGCAGCTCCGCGTAACTCGAGTCGCGCCCGGAGCAGCGGAGGAGCCCCGGGGAATGACTTTTAAGGAGAAAGGTTACAGAGGTGGCCGTGCCCGGCAGCGAGGGGGCAGGAATGTGGGCACAGGCTCGGCCGCGGCCAGGAGCTGCTTCGTTCTGCTTTCCGAGGGCAGCAGGGCTCGGCTGCGCTGGTGCTGGTGCTCTCTTGGCAACATGTGCCCGGCTGGCTCCGCAGGGCTCGGTGGCGTCAGCCGGAGAAAGCCGCTCCAAGCGCTGCCTGCTGCTCCTCTCTGCTCCTCTCTACCCTCCCCTGCGCTCCGGAGTTATTCCTCACTCTTTAATCTTTGCCCAATTCCCCTCCTGCTGTGCCTTGCGACGTGAGCGTCCTTCCCCAGGGAAGGTCCGCAGGGGGATGCTCAGGGGAAGGTGAAGGTTTGGGCTCCCCGTCGTGGCATTTCCCCAAATGCTGGCTCAGAAATGCTGCAGATGCAGCACAGCCCCGTTTTCCTCCCTCCTCCGAGCATCCCCTCTCAGCAGAGCCAGCCAGGCTCTCCCATCCCATCTCACCCCTTCCCAGTAATCCCGTGTCCCTGCTGCTGCTGGTAATTCTGAGCTGTGTTGCTTATCTTCCCTTCCAGGAGGAAAGGTCACCTGGACTAATAATAATAATGATAATGATGATAACACAGCTGGTGATGATTGAATTTACAGCTCTGTGTCTGGCTGCACTGCACTAGGCCCACTTTGGCAAATACTGGAAATCCTGGGCTGGGTTGGTGCTGCTGGGTTGGCTCCCTCTTCCCAGTGAGGATTGCAGGGCTGCTCCCACACCAGCCTGGAATTGTTGGTGCCACCAGCAGCTGATGCTGGGGTGGAATGAGGAGCAGCAGCATTGTTCAGCCTTGAGCAGCAGGTGGATTGGCACAAGAAGAAGCAGCATTCGGTTTTCCTTTCGGTTTTCCTGCTGCTTTGCTCCTGGGTCTTTTGGGGAAGTTTTGGTGGAAGTGCTAGTGAGGGTCAGGGTGAGCATGGAGCAGGTGCTGGGGCAGCCAGGATCCATGGGGCATTTCACAGGACCTGTATTTCCATGAGCAGGAGCGGGATCAGCTCCTCTGGCTGATCCCTGTGCGTGGTGCTGCTCCTGCTCCCATCCCCTGCCCCAGCACTGGCAGGAAGAGAGGCAGCTGGTGCTGGAAAAGCAGGCAGACAGCTCTGCTGCCCTGGACTGAGCCAGAGCTTTGTGCTCTGAGCTTCCAGCAGGCTCCAGAGCTGCTCCCAGGCTCACCCCCAGCTTTTGGGGTCCTTGGAATAAAAGGGGTGCAGCTGCTCAGCCAGCGAGGAGGGATCCGGGCAAGGGATGGGAGGGGAGAGGTGCTCAGTCCTGCAGGGGAGGAATGCGACAAATTTGGGTCCCAAACTTCTAGATGCAGCCACAGGATGCTGGCATTAAGCTTTCAGGGATTTTTGGGATTCAAACAAGTGTCCTCAGGTCGAGATTTTGTGGGAGAAGCTGCGTATTCAGACACTTAAAATGTTACAGCTTATCTTTCCCTCCACCGAAAGTTTTCGTCTAAAATCCAGGAAAGAGCCGGAAAAAAAACAAACTCCAGAAGAAACTGTTTCCTAGGCTGTGTGTTTCCATCAGCTTGGAACAAAACAGGCTTTGACTGTGGCAGTCGAACATGATTGTGATTATAGGATGTGGTTTATGAAAGTGATCGATTCGCAGAGCAGTGCAATGGCTTTTCAAGAAGTTTTTTTTATGTGGGATGTATTAACAGTAATTTCACTTCCCCGCCGTGTTCAGGTTTCTAATAAAAGTAGGGGTTTGGCCAAAACAAATAATTTAAGTGAGCGTTAAAAGAATTATTTTGTATTTTTGAGCACGATATCCTGGCAGGAATGAGAAACCCTGGGAACAAAAAGGTGTAAGGGAGGAAAAAGTGGATCCTTACACAGTGGAGGCAAGACAGTTGTAAAAGTAAGAAGAAGTGCCCAAAGCAGGAGGGCAGCTCCACCAGAAGTGTTCAGTGCTGAGAGCTGCACTCAAAGGGGCATTACAGAACCTGCCAGAGATGCCAAAATGTCTTGTCTGAGCTGAAGTCACAGATGAGTAATCTTGGCAAGGAGGCATCGAGACACATTCTTGCACAACAAACAGGAGAAAAGGGGAAAAGAGGAGGTGAAATAAACCCTGAGGAGATCCTGGAGGGAAAAGCAGCCTGCACACACAGCTGCTGCTGCTGCTGCTTGTCACCTGCTCTTTTCCTAACAAGTGTTTGCTGAGCTCAAGCCTTTGTAATGTGGCTGAAGGATGGGCTTGAGGAGTTGCTTGAAATTGCTCAAGTGTTTGGAGCACCTCAGCAAGGCTTTAGGAGCTGCCATTGTTGGGAAAGGAGATAGCATCTTATCTCCAGCTGTTGTGGGATTCCAGTCAGAGAAGAGCAGAGGTCCTGCCGGGCAGGGGTTGTGCTCTACAGTGGCTGCAGTTTTGTTGGCTTTTGGACAAACTCAGATGAGTTTTGATAACAGTAATTTAGGAAGAGCGCTGTGATTTAATCTCCTGCTACTGTAAATGGTTTTGGAGCCTCCCGTGCCGTGCCAAAGGGACAGCAGACATTCCTCTCCACCCGGGTTTAGCTTTATTCCCTCCGTGGGCCATGTGTGGCTGGAGAAGTTGCTTTAATGCATCTCTTCTCCTCTGCAGTATTTCAATTCCATTTCCTGATATGCAGTACATGACTTAATGGATGACGCACTTGTTAAAAGCTAGACCTGGGTCTAAGCCAGACCTCCCTGAAACAAGTTTTTGGTGGCTTCTCCCCGGAGGAAGGAGATTTTGGAGCCTTTCTGCTGAGTCTTGATTGGTGACATTTCAGACTCGCAGGACCCTCAGGTCTATGACCTGCTGGAGATGGAAGCGGCTGCCTCAGGCTCACGAGGGGAAGGTGCTGGAACTCGCTCCTAAAGGTGTTAGGAAGGCACTCAGCTGATTCTGCTACATTTTACTGGTGGCTTTAGCTGGAGCAGAGGAGAGGTTTGAAAGGTTTAATTGTTTTGTACAACTTAGGCAAAACTTGAGCGTGAAAACTACAGAGATCTCGATGAGTTTATGGAGTTAGAGAGAAGCTACTGCAGCCCTTGCTCTTGAAATTTGCTGAGAATGCACAACTCCTTTTAGCTTAATTAAAACAATTGCATGTGCTTTAATTTCATGGAATTACCACTGTCTGCACTTCCCAAGTTTATTCCCTGTCTCCACTTTCCCTTTTGCTCACTCCCTGCTTTGTCATGGGTCAGACAGTCCACGAGACACATCATAAGTCACTACAAACCACTTCAGCATTTGTGTTTGAACAGAAGGATGTTAAAGGGAGTTGTTTGCTTCAAAATAAGCAGAAATCACAGTTATAAATAGCAGAGAGATCCTTTGCGTGCCCAACTTTAATGGGAATATTGCTCAGACTGGTGTGACACGACCCCTTCAGTGCTTTCCTTCGGGAAGGGCAATTCCTTCCTTGCAGTAACCACGTGTGACCCCTGTCCATGCACAGCTGTGAATGCTGAGCATTGCTGAAAATGTCATTAAGAAAGAGGAAACTTCCTGCAGGCCCGCAGGTGTCATTTTCCTTGATCCCTCATGCTTTTCCTCCAGGATCTAAAGTGCCATTTCTCTTTCTCTTGCAGACCATGCCCTCTCTATGACGGTGGCTTGCTGAGCTCACCCTGCATGCCAGAAGACTGTCCTTGGTTGATCCGAGGGCTTCTGGGGACTCCGGCCTCCGCCCGGCTTTTCCACGTGTGTGTGTTCCTGTAGAACTTTCAAAACTGTTTCTCCAAAGGGTTTTGCAGAAACTCAGACTGTTTTCTAAAGCAGAAGCACCTCAGTCCCCGGCAGTAGTGATGGGCAGCGTGCGAACCAACCGCTACAGCATCGTGTCTTCGGAGGAGGACGGCATGAAGCTGTCCACCATGGCCGTGGCCAATGGCTTCGGCAACGGCAAGGGCAAGGTCCACACCCGGCAGCAGTGCCGGAGCCGCTTCGTCAAGAAGGACGGGCACTGCAACGTCCAGTTCATCAACGTGGGCGAGAAGGGGCAGCGCTACCTGGCCGATATCTTCACCACGTGCGTGGACATCCGCTGGAGGTGGATGCTGGTGATCTTCTGCCTGACTTTCATCCTCTCCTGGCTTTTTTTTGGCTGTGTGTTTTGGTTGATTGCGCTGTTGCACGGGGATCTGGAGAACCAAGAGAACAGCAAGCCTTGCGTGTCTCAGGTGAGCAGCTTCACCGCAGCCTTCCTGTTCTCCATCGAGACCCAGACCACGATCGGCTACGGCTTCAGGTGCGTCACTGACGAGTGTCCCATCGCCGTGTTCATGGTGGTTTTCCAGTCCATCGTGGGCTGCATCATCGATGCCTTCATCATTGGTGCTGTCATGGCAAAGATGGCTAAGCCAAAAAAGAGGAACGAAACTCTGGTCTTCAGCCACAATGCCGTGGTGGCCATGAGGGACGGGAAGCTGTGCCTGATGTGGCGCGTGGGGAACCTGAGGAAAAGCCACTTGGTGGAGGCGCACGTGCGGGCGCAGCTCCTGAAATCCAGGATCACGTCGGAAGGGGAGTACATCCCCCTGGATCAAATCGACATCAACGTGGGCTTTGACAGCGGCATCGACCGCATCTTCCTGGTCTCCCCCATTACAATAGTGCACGAGATAGACGAGGACAGTCCCCTGTACGACCTGAGCAAACAGGACATGGACAATGCTGACTTCGAGATCGTGGTCATCTTGGAGGGCATGGTGGAGGCCACCGCCATGACCACCCAGTGCCGTAGCTCATATCTGGCCAACGAGATCCTCTGGGGCCACCGCTACGAGCCCGTGCTCTTCGAAGAGAAGAACTACTACAAAGTGGACTACTCGAGGTTCCACAAAACCTACGAAGTGCCCAACACACCCATCTGCAGTGCCAGGGACTTAGCGGAGAAGAAATACATCCTCTCCAACGCCAACTCCTTCTGCTACGAGAACGAGGTGGCCCTCAGCAGCAAGGAGGAGGACGAGATCGACACGGGGGTGCCGGAGAGCATGAGCACGGACACCCACCCGGACATGGAGCACCACAACCAGGCAGGGGTGCCCCTGGAGCCGCGGCCGCTGCGGCGGGAGTCGGAGATATGACTGGCGGGCTCTGCCTCTCCCGCCTGGCTGGAAGGCAAAATCCCCACCGTGTCCATCGGGCAAGGGCTCGCTGACCTGAGAAGTTGGCCCAGAAGAGTTTGCAGACAACGGTACTGTGGAAGCGTGGTGTGAAGGCAGCAGACCCGAGGAACCCAGGCTGGTTTTAGGGCTGTCCTCAGAGGAGGGACGACAGGAAATGAACTCTAAACACAAAGCACTAAACATGTCTAAGTATGAACAGAAGGCACATATGTTGTAGAATAAATTATGTATATATTTTTTTACAAAACTTGAACTTGCAGGCAAGCTTTGGTTGGGTTATTGTTATTTTTTGTTTTCAACTTTTTCCAGAATGCTTCTCTCTAGGGAACAAGAATGTTTTTAATGGCATAACAAAGGCAAGAATCTGCCTTATTATTATTATTATAATTATTTTTTAAAAGCTGCTGCTAACTACATGAACACAAATGGTTATTTTTGTTGCAGTGTAGTTTTTATTTTCTCTTGTGTAATTTAAAAAGAAAAAAAAATCAGTGTTGTACTTTTTGGGTTGAAAAGCTCATGATCAGTTCAGAGACGCCAATGTTGCCAGGAAGTTTAAACTCCTTTTGAGGCCAGTAGTTGATAGCTAGAATCAATTTCTCTCTTTCCAATTACATAAGGGGCATTATGTAATATCAGGCCAATCAGTAGCCTCCAGCAAAATTATGATTTTTTTGGGGGGGAGAATTTAATTCTCTGTCTAAAGGAAAAATGAGACAAAAGATATATATACATAGGAAAAAGTACTAAGTTCAAACTACCTAAGTGGATACCAAAGAAAATGCACAGTTTTGCACAGTGGAGTTTATTAAAAAAAAAAAGAAAAAAAAAGGAAAAAAAAAAAAAAGAACAGGCTGCTTTAAACAACAACAACAACAAAAATATCAAACCTCAGACACTTTTTTGGTTTTGACTTTTTTCTTCGTTTTTTTTTTTTTTTTCTTTTCTTTTTAAGACCTTTATTTTGCACCTTATTCTAAAGGCTTAAGGCTCGGATCTAAAGCGAGCTGGGCCTCCTCCTTTTCACCCCTGTTCTTGTGTAGGGGGAATAAAATCCCTCTTTCCTAGGAGAAAAAGCTCAGTTGGGGGAAGCAATCCAGCATCATCTGCGTGTCCTGCCTGGCCTGCCCCAGCTCCGAGCAGAGGAGCTTTCCCTGAAGCTGTGCCATGGACACGCCGTGGAGCTGCTGGCTGATGCCAGAGGCTGCTGGAGCTTGGCCACGGATGAGCCAAGCAGCAGAGAAGTCCCCAGGAAGAGTTTTTTGAGGAGGAAAGAGCAGCACAGCACTCGGGAGTGACGGAGGGATGCTTTGTGCAAAATGCTTCTCTTCAGCAGGGCAGGGGTGTGAGGGAGGTGGATTTCCATCTCGTGGAGAGAGGGATTCTTTGGGGAGGATGAGGCTGCAAAGGGAACTCCATCTCCTGCCTCCCTCCCTCCCCAGCAAGCCCAGCTCAGCAGGTGACACTTGCCCATCACTCATCACCAAGCAGATTTTGTCACCTTCAGCAAGGCCCTGGTGGTATTTTGGCTCGCTCACCCAGAAGGCTTTAAATTCTCTGTGCCTCTAAGCTCAAGGAGACAGCAAAGCTGTGCTTGGCCCCTGCTCGTGGGGGTGGTGGGGATGGCAATCCCAGATGACTCTTGCAGTATTGGATCACTGTATGCCATTAAAAAACAGCTTGTTCTAGGTCTGGTGTCTTCTGCACGTGGATATCTGTGGAGGCCTCTGGCCCCTGCCAGCCCTGCCTGGAAGAAATGCCTGCAATGAACTGGTTTCTGATAAGATGCTATCTACAGCATGGGGTGGGTTGGGAACTGGGGGAATTCCGTGTTGTAAACACAGATTTGGCTCCTGGAGAGGGCAGAGGATGAAGTGCAAGTACTGAGGCTGTTACTGGGGTGGGAGGATGGAAAAGGAAGGGAAGGGTGGGCATTTAAAAGTGGTCTGGTTGCAGCTTCTTGGTCAACAGTGGTGGAGACAGCGGGGTGCTGCTAGTGCTGCTAAGGGTGATATTCCTGCAAGAGGAGAAAAACTAAACCAAAGAGCATCCAGTGACACAGAGAGGGCACGAAAACACAACAGGGAAAGGGAGGCTGAGCAGGAGAGTGGGGACCTGGTCTCAGATCAGCATCCCCCAGGTGCACAGCGCTCCCACTAAATGATACTTGAGATATTTGAGAGAGGGATGAGAGATGGGGAGGGATGGAAAATGCAGGATTTGTCTCATTTCTTTGACACAACAGTAATCCAGAGAGTTAAAAACAAAAAAATCCCCTCCCCTTTAACATTTCTGGTGCAGAGGTTTTGGGTTTGTTTGTTTTCTTTTTTCTTTCTTGTTTGTTTTGTTTTGTTTTTCAAGTCGGTTTTTCAGAAATATTTTTAAAAATTGTACATTTTATAAAGTTTATCAAGTATTTTCATATTTAAAGCCAAATGTAAATAGAAGTCTGTAAAGGAGGACAAGGAGAAGACAACGAAAAGGCCACAAAAAAAAAGTATCAATTCAGCTCAGCAGTCTCGGCTCGCTAGGACTAGATGCTACAGGTTAGCATGATTTTTAGCAAATTACTTGCAAGCCTTATAGGATTCCTAATGCTCTGGACTTCTCTTTATTTATTTTTTAAGCATGGACTTTTCATTTGAGAACACGTTCTAGTTACTGGCGTTTTTGCAGAGCTCCCAGAGCCGTGTTGAGGGGGGTGTGTCGGTGTAATCCATTGCTAATCTCTGCTTGTTCCTTCTTTCCCAACCCTTTGTCTTTGCCCAGGGAATCCCACATTTCAGCCCTGGCTCTGGGAAGCTGCTGGGAAGAGCCCTGCAAGTGGTCTCTTTCCCCTTTTCACCATCAATTTTGGCTTTCTTAGCAGCAAATTGGAGTAACATTTTTAAAATTGTTATTTTGAAGGACTAGGCAGTGACTGACATCTTTCCTTCAGTTCCCATTGATTGTGGGCCAAGCTTAGGCTGACTTAAAACCTTAAAGCGTAAACCTTAAACTCTAAACCTTAAACTGTAAACCTCAAAGTTTAAACTGACGGAGCTCTACCCGCAGCCTCCCCCAGGCCTGGGTTCAGCCTCTTTATCCGGGATAAATTGGCTCACCCGGCTCGCACGGAAGCTTTTATCCTGTCTTTTGCTTAGGGGCTGGGGGGGAATATGTTATTTCTGCCCTTCCCTGAAAATACTTGAATGAGACACATTGTCTGACCCATAATTCTGTGTACACTGACAGGAGCAGAGGCGGGTGGGGATGCTCCCCTCCCTCCGTCTCTTCCTCTCTTCCGTGCGAGTCCTCCTGGGTTAAGTGGCCGGGGTAGGAATCCTCACTCATTAGCCAGCTTTAATTAATTTAATTTCATGACTCTCCCAGCCGTGAAAACACTTCTGTGTTAGTAGAAGCCCTCGGAAAAAGACAAAGGGTTCAGATATTTAATTTGTTCTCTGAGGTTTTCTTTTTCGTGATGGATTACAAGGTAAAACTGAGAAGTACTGTAATGTCTTTAATTCTGGCTGCTCACCACACTGTGGAGTAGAAGGTGCTGCACAGTTACCACCCCACAGCCCATCAGAAGCTGATTTTGTGAGGACTTTTTTTGGCCTGCAGCTCTTGTAAGACGAACAATCTCGGCATCTGACAGTTGTCCATGACTATTTTCCTGTTTGCAGCCTTTTTGTATCGAAGTCTTCCTAATGTACTGCACAAATTGTGGATTGTACAGATTTTTATATATTATGTCTTATTTTATTATTTCTAAATAAATAATTAAAAAATGAAAGAAAAAAAAAAACTTGAGGATGAGCTTGGTGTGTGCGGCCCATGTGTAAAGGAGGAGGGAGATGGGTCTGGAGGGGGATATTGAGCTGTGTTTATGGTTGTCTGAGCACAGGCATTGTCTGGAGAGCTTGAGGAACAGACAGCTTGTTCTCTGCCTCGACAAAAGGCAGGAAAGGTGATCCTATCGTTATTTCCCAGGGGAGAACACAAACGAGACTTGGACTGGAGGAAAATCTGCCCCAGGACCTTTCTCGAGGTCACACCTGCGACTGCAGAACCCCAGGTCATTCCTTGCTCAGAATGAAAATGGAAGAAAAGCTCCAGAGCAGGGAAGGGGGGAGGGATGAAAGCACCCAGAGCATCAGCAAGGGATTAAAAAATTAAGCAGGAAAGTCATCTTGAAATCCCCGTGTTTCGTGTCTGCCAGGAACATCTCCTTATTGAAACAGTTCCACACGGGCTGGGTGGAACCTGCATCCCTCATTTCCCTGAGCCCGCTGCCACCAGCACAGGGAAGTGCAGAGGAGCCACAAAGAGCTGTGAAATCCTGATTTCTGTGGTCTCCAGGGCAGATATTGAGGTTGCACTGATGCCTTGAGAAGGCTGAGCTGGAACAGAGGCTGGACAGAGCTCCAGAATAAAGCAGGGATTTATTCAAAGCATCTCCTCCATGGATCCACCTTGGGCAGCACCAGAGCCCAGCCAGGGCTGCACCCAAATGACCCAAAATGGTCCCAAAATGCACGAGCGCTCCCGGGGGCTCTCCCTGGGATCAGTTCTGCTCCATTGGCACCTTGGAGTTCATTGTCCCATTCCAGCTTCAGCCCAGGCAGTCCCACCCTGCTTGTTTTTCTCTCTCCAGCCCACGGTGTTTGTGCTCCTGGGCTGAGGTTTGGATCATTTGTCCTTGGTGCCCAGCTGGAGCAGGAATTGTTTTGTCTCTGCTCTGTGCAGAGAGCTCAGCATCCCCTCATGTGGAGCCCAGACCCACACACTGAAGCAGCACAGAGTGTGAAACATAGAAAATCTGAACCTGAGGCATCAGCACAGCCATGACTCAGCTGCCAAGTGCTGATGCAGCGGGGATCAAACGCTGCTGCCTCGGCTGAGGGAACATTTCAGGGCAGCTCTGCCCCCTCTGCTGCTTTCCCAACCCTTTTATCAGCCTGCAATGCCATTTAACCACGCCTCGGCTGGAGCCCTGACCCCGCTCAGCAGGACTCTATTTATACATTCAAATTTACTTTTCGAATCGAATGGTCTCTCGGAAAGCTTATCATCATAATGATAGGGCTGGATTTAGAGGCACAGATTAGCTGCCACCGCCTGCATCTGCCTCTTCTCCCCGCTGCTGAAAGGCATCCCCGGGCACAGCTGCTCTGAAGGGACTGGATTCCCTGCAGGGACAGCCTGGGGACCACTCCCAGCCCTTCCCTAAATCGTGAGCACCCTCTCCTGTCAGTGCCTCTCCTCCTCTGCTCGCCTGGCTGGAGTCAGCACCAATTAAACAGAATTTTGGTGGCCAGCAAGGCAATAAGTGAAGTTTTCTTCCTCCCTGCACCCAGCGGAGCTGGAGGATGCTCTGCAGGCTCCAGATGTGCTGCCCCGAGGCAGGCACAGGGAATAAAACCCCACAGAAAGCGTGGGGGAGTTGCAGGGATGCTGCTGGGTGCTCCTGCAACTGATTATGCCCTTTTCTGACCCAGAAATGGGGCAACTAAGAGGCATTAAAAAAAAAATTTATTCCATTTTAAGTCTCATGTGAAGGGTGAGACAACACAGATGTTACAATCCACGCAATTTGAGCATTTCTTCAGGGACTGGACAGCTATAAAAGGACTAAGCTGTCCATTTAACATTCAATTTTTACAAATTTGGATATCTCAGGATTCTTTTTAACACCAGGCTTTTGCCAAAAGAGCTCTGTGACATTACCAATTTTCACAGCCCAAACATCAACATAAACCTCAAGATTTGTAGTTTTTGGAGGCTGAACAGGGAACATCTGGCATGAGCTGGAGTTTCACTGCTCGTGGAATTGCTGGGGTGAGTTTGTGTGGGATATGGTTCACGTTCCTCACTGGAACCCACTGAATTCCTACACCTATAAAATCACCCTGCAAAATCTCTGCGTGAAGGAACCAGTGCCTCTTCTGCCAGCTTTGTCAAACAGGGCAGAAAGGGGAAAGCAAGGAAAATTACAGAAAAGTCAGGAATAAAATTATAGAAATGTCAAGACTAAAATTATAGAAAAGTCAACGAAAAAACTATGGAAAACTCAAGAATTAAACTATAGTAAATCAAGATTAAAATTATAGAAAAGTCAAGGAAAAAACTATAGAAAAGTCAAGTGCAAAATTATAGAAAAGTCAAGAATAAAACCATAGAAAAGTCAAGACTAAAATTATAGAAAAGTAAAGAATAAAACTGTAGAAAATAATATAGAAATAATTTTTTAAAAATTAATTGATTATAAAAAAATTATTTACAGGTCTTGAAAATATGTATTTTTTTCTCCTTCCAAACTTTTCACTAAAATACAGATAATAATCCAACACTGATGTTTTCAGCTTGTTCGAATATGCAAATCCAGCGTGTCACATGCAAGCAAATGCAGCTTGGAGTTTTGGGTGGGCAGGACAAACACACCTGTTCCAGCAATTTGTGCATTTTAAAAGTGTATAAATAAAAATATTTAAAAATACAAATGCTGCTCTTGCCTTTCCCTTCTCAACTGGCTTGGATTTCCACCCACAATAGATTTTATTAAAAAAATTTCCATTGAGGCTTGTACAAACAACATATTCATTAAATTGTGACGTCCCTGCTGAATCCTCTGCTTGGGAAGCTGTGTCAGGGTGGGTTGGTGTTGTATCCCCTCCTCCTTCCACCTCCCAGCTGCAACAGAATTCAGGATAACTCAGGAACCGAGGTCTAAACTAAGTTTTAGGTCTCATATTGTCGGAATCTGAGGTATTGATGATCCCGAGATTGTAGAAAGTCTCTGTCTGTCAGCCCTGCTGCCAAAGCAGAAGCCATAATTCATCTGTGCTGGTTTCAAGGTTGTTTATTCTGTTTATCTCTAACATGTTCTGCTGCCCTGCCGCAGCTCTGTCCTGCAGGGACAAATCAGGTAAAATCCTGCAGGGACAAATCAGGTAAATCCTGCTCCCTCCTGCTGCTGGAGATGTGTTGGCTGCTTGGGAAGCAAGAGGGAACTTGTAAGCTCTTTCCAGGACTTTTTATTTTGCTCATTTTTTTGTCAAGATATCCTGTAAAAATTTTGTTACAAATATCCTGCTGTGTGCCAAAGTTCATTTTATATGCAAATCAGCTCATTAATTAGGCATGGAAGGTGTCTCCTGGCGCTCCTGAGCCTTGGGCTCACTGGAAACTCCAACATAAAATAAAAACCAGAGAACTTTGAGGTCACCACCTCAGAAATCTCCTGATTCTTGAGATTTGAGGAAAACCTGGCTGCTGCTGCCGCTGCCCAGGACTCACAAACTCCATGATCCTGCTTCCACTGAGCTCATTAGCAGAGTTTAATTGCTGGGGAATAGGAAAGGATGGATTTTTGTAGCTGAGCAGCACGGGATCTTTATGGCAGGGCTGCATCTCACCCTGGGGCACAGAGGTTACCCAGAGAAATAAGTCTGGGTTATTTCTCTGCTCTTTTTTGAAGCCTCTTTTTTCTATATTCTACTCTTTTCTGAAGCCTTTTAATGCTCTGGAGCGGGGCAGTGGCTGTTGCACCCGGGAGGGATGAAAGTCACCTCTGAGAAATTTCTGTGGGATCCTTCCCATGCACTCACAGAATTCAAGACAGCCCCAAAAACCTGTTTTTTCCCCCTCTTTTTCCTACGTTGATACTTGCACTGCCTTCACTTCTGCTGGAAAGGTGGAAGCAGATCAAAAGTTGTTCTTTTTCTCTGTTTACACCTAAAGCAAGAGAGCTTTGGTTGCTGCAGATGATTCAGGATTCCCCTGGGATGGAAACAGAGGGAATTCCATCCTGCCTTCTGCAGGAAGGTCTGGCAAGAGATGCCTGAGCTCTGATAAAAACCCCTCAGCTGATTGAAAAAAGAGAGAAGGAAAGCTTCAAAGGAAGAATAAAGTGAACAGAAGCATGGAGCAGCTCAAATTCACACTCTGCATTTCAAAGTTATAATTGGAAGGATGCCTGTCTGCAGGATTTGGAGGACTGCAGTGGCACAGCTGGGGAAAGGAAGCAAATAATTCCATGGGAGAGGGCAGAATGTCCCAACTTTTGCCTTGCAGAGGCTGTGCTGGTGCAGATTTGGGCTCCTGGGGCTCCTGGGGTCCTTGGGCTCCCTTTTCCCTCTATTTTTGGCCCATCCCAGCTCTGATCCCAGGCGGGAATTTGGGTCTGGGAGTGGCAGGGGGACACAGAGGATGTGGATCCCCCCCATGGATCCACATCCATGGATCCTCTTCTCCACATTCTGGGCATGGTCACTCCTGTCAGCAAGAAACCAAATGATTAAAAGCAATTAGGAAAGCCCTGATTTATCCTAATTAGAGCCAATCCTGGAGCTCTATTAGAACATTTATCTCCAATTTTCCAAGGCTTTCTCCCAGCGCTCTCTGGAGCTCATTTGTGCCCTCCTCACCCCTCTCTCCCCGCAGTGCCAGCAGGCTGTGATCTCAGGACCCTGCTGGCTTTGGTATTTACCTTCAGAGCTGGAACATTTCCCCTCAGCTGGAGCGTGCTGGCATTTATTGATGGCTCATTAAGTGCTGGGGTGAAATCCTGCTGCAGTCCCTGCCCTGGGTGTTTAACAGGTCAGGGCTGCCAGGATTGCAGGGCCTGTGATGCTTTAAGATTTTAGTTTTTATATTTTCATCTATTTGTAACCCTGCAATTCTTCAGTGTGTAACCCTAAACTCCATGTGCAGTATGAGCTGCTGCTGTCCCATTTGGGGCAGACACAACAATTCCTCTCCAGGCCTGGCAGTCAAGGACACCTCACTGCTTCAGGCCTGAGATGGAAACAAAAGTGAGTTGGGGGCAGCAAACCTGGGGTCAATGACTTCATTAGCTGAAGATGTAATTGGAAGATTGACCCCCAAAATGCAAATGAACCAAACTTATAAAAGTGTGAAAACCCCTAACCCCTCATCCATTTTACGTGGGCTTTGTCTGCCCTAAATGTACCTGAAGGCCCCTTCAATTAATAAAAATGCTTTTTATTATCTTAATTCTGTCTGGCCTCTGTTTTTAGGTAGCCCCAAAAGGCATCCCCTGTCCCATGGCATTGTGTCTGACAGATTTTCTGTTGAATTAACTCCAGGTATGCACTGACCAAACATCTTCAGAAGCTGTGGACAAAAAGACTGTGTGAGATGCACGAATCCATGCAGATCAGAAGGAGATCTGCCAGCCCAGCTTCGCCAGGAGTCCCTGGAGCCCAGCGTGTTGTGACAGCTCTGCCTGAGGCAGAGGCGCAGTTTGGTGAGGATAATGAGAGTTTTCCATCCCCAGGCCCTTCCAGGGATCCATCCTCCTGCTCTGAGCTGTGCCCTCAGCAGGCAGAAACTCAACCACTGAGAGGAGCAGGGAGAGGGAATGGGAGCAGCACTGGCATGTCCTGTCCCTCCTTTTTGTCCTCTGTAGGAATCGTGCCGTGCCACCCCACTGATGGCTTGGAGGGACACCTGGAGCAGAGGCTGGACAGAGCTAGAGAATAAAGTGAGGTTTTATTGAAGGCCTTCAATAGCTGCACCTTGGGCAGTGCAAAGCCTTGCAGAGGTGACAATTTGAGAATTTGAGAGGCTTTGAGAATTTTCTATTCTCTACACCCCAGATGAATGATGGACCCCCTGATGGTCACGAGCTTTTTGGGCAGATATAAGTTCGGTAATTTTATGTATCAGAGGTTGATTATCCAATTACAGCTTCAGGCAATGAAGTCACATTCCCTCATTTGCTTCCCCCACAGATTCATTTTTGTTTATACTTTTTGGGGTCTGAAGCAGAATGTCCTTGGGTGTCAGATCTGGAAGGATTGTTCTGTCTGCCCAAAATGTGAGGAGAGCTTGCTGACACTGCATGGAGCTTGGAGTCATGCCCTAATGCAGTACAGGATTTTAAAAAATGCAAAAGCTAAAGCTAAAAAAAAAGTTTTAGCTAAAAAAGTTTTAGCTAAAAAAGTTTTAGCTTTTAGGTAAAACTTAAGCTTAAAACCATCAGTGACAATGTCACCGCTCCAGAAAGAATTAAACACTCCTGTTGTGTTTTCTCACTTGGATTTTTTGCTGCACATTAAAACCATTTGCATGTGTTTGAGGTGTAATTAATTAGGTAGTGCCTGGAAGCCTCACATGCTCCAAGCCTGGCAGGTTTCCCTCCATGGGCATTTTCATGGCACGGGACTGGTTTGGATGGTGGTGGGTGCTCAGCAGGAGCCTGCCCAGCATTTTTACAGGGGATTTTATCTTCTCTAAAGGCTCGTGGAGTTTTGCTGACACCCAGCTCATCATCCAAGGGATTGCCTGTGACCTGAGCATTTGGGATCCTGCTGCTCTGCCCCCGGCACAGGAAGGACATGGAGAGAGTCCAGAGCAGGCACAGAGGTGATCAGAGGGATGGAGATCCTCTCCTGTGAGGGATTGCTCAGCCTGGAGAAGGCTCCTGGGTGATTTTATTGCAGCATTCCAGGGCCTAAAGGGGCTCCAGGAGAGCTGGAGAGGGACTGGGGACTAGAGATGGAGGGACAGGACACAGGGAATGCTCCCACTGCCAGAGGGCAGGGATGGATGGGATACTGGGAAGGAATTCCTGGCTGGGAGGGTGAGCAGGCCCTGGCACAGGTACCCAGAGCAGCTGTGGCTGCCCCTGGATCCCTGGCAGTGTCCAAGGCCAGGCTGGACAGGGCTGGGAGCAGCCTGGGACAGTGGAAGTGGCCCTGCCATGGCAGGGGGTGAAACAAGACCACCTTTCATGTCCCTCCCAACCCAAACCATGCAGTGGTTATCTCCAGCAGCGCTGTGAGAGCCCACGAGTTACCCAGAAAGGAGCCCTGCACTGTGTGATCTGTGCCAAAAACCACCCACATTCCACCCCAGCCCCTGCCTGCCCCCAGCACGAGACACACTCAGTTCCAACGGGGGAGATTCTGTCTCTGATAGGAGATGACCACATTCCTTCCTTGAAATTTGTCTCCTCCATGTATCAAAAAACATGAACAAATAGCCATAATCTGCCCTGGGGAGCAGAGCAGGCTGCTTTTCTTTTTCTTGGCTGGCTCAGTTCGTGCTGGAGTTGTGGGACTTTTCATCTGTGCACTCGGAGGAGCGGAGTAAAAGTAGGATGATAAATTGTGGAAAAAGAACTCACTGGCTTTCCTCAGAACCTCTGGCCTGCAGCTCCTCCTCTCGCTGTACTCCTTCCAGCACCCCAGAATTCCCTGCCTCCATGCGTGTTATGGCACCTTTGGGATGTGTTAGTCATGAGAATGAAGCTACTGGTGCTTTGCAGGAATATTTTAACTCTGGCTCTCGCAGGAGAGCTCTGACACAGCCCTGCTGGCGGCACTGCCGGGGAGCGCTCGCTCGCTGATGCCTCCTGAGATTCCAGCCTGCTCCAAAAAAATAAAAAAAAAGGGGAAACGGCCAATTTTTATTTCCTCAGGTATGCTGGAGGTCCTTCTGCTGTTCTTTGGTGGTGGTGGTGGTGAGGGCTTTGGGGTGTGGGGTAGAGGTGGGATAGAGGCAGGAGTGGTGGCTCAGAGGGGAGCTTTGTCCTTGCTCCTCTGAGCAGCATCACCAGAGCCTGGGGGGAATTTGCTTCTCTCTCCCTATCTCGAGCCCATGAGTGCTGTTTCCTGCCCTGGGAAAATCCACATTTATCCTTCCAGCCTGGGGAGCCTCCTTGGCACTGGATGCTCCATGGGATTCCTGTCCCCGGGCCGAGCAAAGGCAGCTGCAGGAGCTTGGAGCAAACTCTCCTCTAATGGTGCCCTGTGTGCCCAGAGCCACCTGGGCTTGGGCTCAGCCTAAATTCGCTTTCTTTGGGCTCATTTGGATCTCAGAACTCGTCTGTAATTGCAGATAATTCACTTCTCCTCGCAGGGCAGCTGATAAGTGGGGGCTTCCCTGACTTTATGGACATTTGCCCCTGGGGGCAGGATCCTGTCAGGCTCTTTTCATCTCAAACAGGCCAATCTGGAGCCATTTCAGCAAATATTCCAAAAACTGAGGGCAAACCCAACCCTCTGACTGTCTGCTTTTGCATAAAAATGTAGAATTCCTGGTTTATCCCAGCAGGAAACTTTCCCTGGTTATTTTAGGCCCAGCTCAGTAACAAGCAATGACTGGTCCAAAATTATCTGATATTATTATAAAATATTTTCCACCTGGCTTTTTATCAAGCAGTTTATCAGCAGAAGGTGAGGAAGACATAAAACCTCAAAGGATTTAAATTAAAATATTCAGGTATTATAGATATATTCAGACCTTTCATACTAAGAGTAATTTGTTAATGTTTGCCACATAACCACATGCATATTATAGATATGATGGAAAAAAGGAGACAAAAATGGTGTGAAGCAAAACTTTTCCAGCCTGTCCACATTAAATAGTCTCACACTGAAGAGGCTGTGACACAGAGAGCAAGCTTTTAAATATTTCTCTCCTTCAGACAGAGATCTGGGGGACAAAAATACATTAAAACAGCAAAATGCAGTGGTTAGAAAAGGTTTTGTTGAATGAAATGTCGTTTTTTGGTTTTGCCCTTAGGGAACAATAAGAAAATTTCTCTTTCTGAGCCTAGCTCCTTCTGAAACGAGCTCCAGGAGTGGTCACAACCTGCCATAAAAATGCCATGTGCAAGAGAATATATTTAATATCGGGCAAGCAGAATGGAACGATATGATCTGTTTGGGGTTTGAAGGTAAATGTTTAGACTTTTTTTTCCTTTGAATCTCTCTGGGATAGATTCTGGTTGGCTCAGTGGGAAATGAAATCACGGAGGATTTATGCCATTAATGACAGGCTATGATGTCAAAGACATTTGGCCCGTGGCCATAACCTTTTGTGTGGCTCTGGTTGACTCTTATAAATAAACAGCCCAGCTCAGCTGCTGCCTGCAGAGGAGTGCCCAGCACTTGGGAGCCCTGAAAAGCAGCACTTAAAAAAAAAAAAAATTGAGGTAAAAGATCGAGGGGAAGGAGCTTTCTCCCCTCAGCATCTCTGGGCTCTGCAGCAGGGCCTGGGTAATTTTTAAAGCAGCAGCACCGAAACTGATCTGACTTTCTGAAACTCTGCTGGCTCCTGTTGATTTGTAATGAATCAAAAACCCAGACA
Organism: Taeniopygia guttata; assembly: GCF_048771995.1. NCBI lineage: Eukaryota > Metazoa > Chordata > Aves > Passeriformes > Estrildidae > Taeniopygia > Taeniopygia guttata. The sequence goes on from NC_133043.1 coordinate 431,037, forward strand.
CGTGGTCAATAGTGTCCACCAGCATGGGGTTTGCTCCTTCTGTCCTGTTTGTGGTATAGAAAAGCAGAATTTGCTGGGTTTTAGAGTCACTCCAGAGGCACCTGAGCTTAGCATAGGTGGGAGTGGTGCCAGGGCAGTGCCCAGGCAGGAGAGGTGCAAATCCCACTGCAGAGGGACAGGGAATTCCTGACACCCGTGCTCCAAACCTGTCCCCTGAGGCACCCACAGCCGTAATTCCCATCACACCTGGGCACACCATGCCCAGGACTTGCCTGCAGCCATCTCAGCTCCCTGCTGTTATTGCTGGGGTCATTTTCCTCTTCCCACAGAGCTGTTTTCCTTTGGGGTTTTGCCCCTGGGGGTTGTGTTGCTGATGGTTCTCCAGGTGCCAGTCCTTCAGCCGGGTCACTGATAGATTGCCACCCGTTTGAATGCCACCCTGGAAGGATGCAGGGCCTTTGGTGACCACAATTAGCAGCATCCTGGTGGTCAGGGGGTCTGTGAAGGTCTGAGCTGAGCTCTGTGCCCTGCAGGGTTTTGGTTCCTAAAGCCCTGGTGGTTGCAGCAGATCCCAGCTGTGCTGTGGGATCCAGCTCCAGCCCAGCCCTGGGGTTTGGAGGAGCACCTGGCAGGACTGTGCAGCTCCCAGGGCCAGAGGGGCGGCCTGAAAGTGCCTCAGGGCTGCTGGGACAGCTCTGCACAAAGCCAGGCAGCCAGAGGGGCAAGAACAGCCTGAAGGGTTGTGCCAGAGCTGAGCCACAGCCACTGCCTCCAGGACTTCAAACATTTTCCCTTCTCCCCTTTCTTCCACTGAACAAAGCAAAGAAAAACATCAGGAAGGCAGAAAATGCTTTTTTTTGGGTCTGTGCATCCTCAGGAGTAGCCAAAATTCAATCCCTCTGTCACCTGCGGGCTGCAAACCTCCCCAGGGATACCCACAGAGCCATGGAATGGTTTGGGATGGAAGGGACCTTAAAGCTCATCCAGTAAAATGCATCCCCCTGATGTAGGATCTGGTTTTTTTTTCTTTGGGGTGGAACTTACCATTCAAGTGCACCCCCCTGATTTAGGATCTTACCATTCAAGTGCACCCCCCTGATTTAGGATCTTACCATTCAAGTGCACCCCCCTGATTTAGGATCTGTTTTTTTCCCTTTGGATTGAAAGGGACCTTAATGCTCATCCAATAACGTGCATCCCCCTGATTTAGGATCTGTTTTTTCCCTTTGGGATGGAAGGACCTTAAAGCTCATTCATTCAAGTGCATCCCCCTGATTTAGGATCTGTTTTTTCCCCTTTTCCTTCTCTCCTGGTACCTCTTTTCCATCCCTTTCTTGTCTCTGACCACACTCAGCTGGACTCTGAGTCTTTAATGTCATGGAGTGACTTTGGCACAACTCCAGGCTCTGTCTGGGGCTCAGAGGGCTCCAAACCAAGAGCCTGGACCAGGAATGGGTCAGGTCCCTTTGTCCTGGCCAGGAGCACACTGCCCTGCCAGGTGTCCTATTAACATTCTGCTCTTAATTAGCTGACACCCCTAATTAGCACCAATGTGCAAAACGTAGCAGAATATTGAGCAGAAAACATCTCGATTTGGGCAGGCTTATACCCTGTGAATATTATTTCCCTTTAATTTCATATCCCTTCATCAGAAACATCTTCTCCCCCAGGAGTGGAGCCTCCTGGGCAGGGTTGCAGGGCAGAATAAGAAAAGAACTATAACCCATGCTGTAAACCATTTATTAATATTAAATAAGCCCCTGCCTTCTTTCAACACAAATAAAATATTACTGCTCTCCAAGATGAAATATGCTGAAATGGAGCAAAGATTTCTATTTTTCCAAAACAAACAGTCTTCAAGTGAGGTCTTTTTGCAATTATTTTAGAGATCTTTTTGTGGATTGGATGGGGGCCTAAAAATAATGTAGATTTGAAGCTCTGACAGTACCAATAATTACAGTGCTGTAACTCAGCTCAAGCACCCCACTTTCCTCTGGCTATCAGGGCTCCCTTTTTCTCCTTGATGTTTGGAGCATTTTAATGTATTCTGTTTGAACATTTAAACCTCAATCACCAGCTCCTCTGGAAAAAACCACTCTTGTATTTTTAGGACTGGAAAAGGACAGAGGGAACTTGTTTCTCCCTATTAAAGCTGTAATAAGTGTCTCTACTAATCAAGGGGGGAGGGACGGGAAGAAAGGGAATAATGTGTCAGTTTTAGTGATCCAATTGCGTCACAAAACAAGAATGTGAAGAGTGAAACACAACCACCAAACTGTGGAGCTGCTCTGACATCTGACAGCCCTGGAGGTGCCAGAGCTGCTCTGTGCTGGGGCAGGTGGATGCAAGGTCCCAGCTCAGCCCAGCCACCACCTCCAGCCTGGCAGAGCCACTCCTGGTCCCTTTCTGCACCTGAACCAGCCCTCAGCAGGATCCATGACCGACCCTGATGCTCTCTGCAGCAGAACTTCCAGAGAAGCTGTGGCTGCCCCATCCCTGGAATGTCCAAGGCTGTCGAAATCTGAGGTATTGATGATTCTGAGATTGTAGAAAGTCTCTGTCTGTCAGCCCCACTGCCAAAGCAGAAGCCATAATTGGTCTGTGCTGTTTCAAGGTTGTTTATTCTGTTTATCTCTAACATGTTCTGCTGCCCTGCCGCAGCTCTGTCCTGCAGGGCAGCGTGTGGGGCTCTGCCCTCAGTGGGATGGTACAAACATTAAATACCAGAAACTACCTGTGCTGGATTTACAATAACGTGCCAATATCTGTCACCTACATTGGACAGTGTGTCCCCAGCATAAACCAACAGAAAAATGCCAACACCACAGTGAAACATGGAGGGCATGAAGAAGGAGAAAAAGGACAAGGCACACCCAATTTCCTCCATCGTGTCCCCTTTGGACCCCTCATCTAGAATCCTAAAATTTTACCTTTGCACCCGTGCCACACTTAATTATTACTGATATCAAACACTCAGAGCTGGTAATTCATCCTGTAAGATTGAAAACTCTTTTCCATGGCCAGAGATCACAGACAGTGTCTCTCAGGGCTCTGTCCAGGGGGGTTCCTGACCCCTGCCAGGGTCCCAGACCTGCCAGGGCAGCCAGAGGGAAGCCCTGGACTCCCACATCAGGCCAGGTTTGGAGCACCCTGAGATAGTGGAAGGTGTCCCAGGGGTGGGATTGGATGGGCTTTAAGGTCCTTTCCAGCCCAAACTGCTCCATGATTCTGTGGTTTCAATGTGTGATCTTATGTCCCATCCCTCCCTGCCAGTGGGAGATGGAATTTCATGTGCCAGGGAAGCAGAAGGGAGGAGCCAGGACTGCTTGCTGCACCTTTGGTCGCACTTCAGCGTTGCTCCAGAAGAAATTAAGATGTAATCTTGGTAGTTTGATTAATTTGGGATTAATTTTTGGGGATGTTTTGAGGCTCATTTAATGAGAGGCTTATCCTGAGACAGGAGGGACGAGGCATTGGTGAATGCAAGGGAACGTTGGATTATTTCCACTGCTCTGTGCCACAGATTGGAAGGGGAAAATAAATACCCTGGTAGCTGAGATAATCCTGGTGGAACAATCCTGTAATATCTGCTGAAAGCTGCGTGCATGACTGGACTGGGGACTTCCAAATGGGAACATTTCCAGTGTCTCGCCTCTGATTTAAATTCCCTTAATTCTACCCTTGAAGTTCCTAGTCCTTTACACTTAAAAAGGCAGAAATGCTTATTATTTGTGCTTGGGAGAGGAGAAAAGATGTTTGAATCTCAAAATGTGCTTTTTTTTCCTTTTTATTTTTTTCAGAAAAATGTAATTGCACACAAACCCCTCTAAACAATTCTCCTCGGCTGCCTGAAGAGTCCCTTGGCTGAATTGTAAATCATTATAAAGCGCACCAAAAAAAAAAAAATAGCAAGATCAGGGCATAAATGAGGTTTGGAGCTGTCTAGTCTGGGGTTCTGTGAGGTAATTAAATGAAGGAGACTTTCTGATCTATAGGAGGGTCAATGTGGCAGGGCAGTGCTTTGAACCATGGGCTCATTAAGGCACAATTGCCTTCTTTGCTGCCCGGATTGTTTATAACAGAGGCTTATTTTGGAGCAGTCAATAACTGGAGAGCATAAATCACAGGGCAGAAGGAGTTATTCCCACTTCATGGGCCAGAACCTCGGCTGGTATAAATCCCTGCTGCCCCAGTGAAGTCACCTCAGTGCTTTATTTACACAATCCCAAAGTCTGCTCATGCTGCTCCCATTGGATTGGGATTGTTTTCATTCTGTGGGCACTGATTTTCATGGATGAGATGAAGGTGAGGCTCATTGGGGTAGGTAAAAATTAGTTTTGTCAAGTCTGAATGGTTCTCTCCCTGCCCCCTTCATTTTATTACAAAAGGAGTTACCCTGTGAATTCTTGCTCAGAACCATTTGCCTGAATCCCTCTGTGGTCACTTGGAACATTCCCCTTTCCTAAATATTTCTGTTGGGCTTTGGATGATTTAATTGTGGTGGTTCTAGATTTTAATCAAATTCAGAAAGGACATCCAGGGGCTCAGCACTGGCAGGGCAGGGATGGCAGTGCACCCCATGTCCATCAATCTTCAGAGGGATGTGCCCAGCAATTTTGGGAATGTCTAAGTCTGGATTTCCATGTGATTTCAGCGCCAGGGCACCAGCTCTGCTCCTTGGGGACCTTCCTATTCCCCTGTGTAGGGTTGGGTTCAGCCAGATCACCATCAGATGGATCTCCAAAATCTCCTTCAAAGCTGGAGCTAAATCTCTGTAAATGTTCTCTGAATCTCCAAAAACTTCCTCAAAAGCTGAAGGTCAGCTCCAGAGCTGAAGATTTTTGTTCATCACCTGAGTGATGGGTTGGTGATGGATGTGCCCAGCAATTTTGGGAATGTCGAAGTCTGGTTTTCCATGTGATTGCAGCACCAAGGTTCTGACTCTGCTCCTTGGGGACCTTTCTGTTCCCCTTCCAGATCACAGACAGATGGATTCCCAAAAACCTCCTTCAAAGCTGCAAATAAATCTCCATAAATCTCCTTGAAAACTGAAGAGGAATCTCCAAAAACCTCCTCCAAAGCTGAAGATCACCACCTGAGTGATGGGCTGGTGTTGAATGTGCCTGGAAAACCTTCTCCCACAGCCAAGGTGAGCCCAAAATCTGCTTTAAAGCCCTGCTTTAAACCCCTGCACCACCACTGTCAAACATCCCCTGCCCCAAGCACTGAGCCAGCCCAGCTTTGCTCCCCTCAGTCCCACCCCATCCTTTAACCAAACCTCATTACCAGCAGCTAATTAAACAAAAGCTCTTTGCAGCGTTGTTCCCATGCTGACTGGGAGCAGAGCTGGCAGTGTGAAGTCATTTTTGTGCCCTGTGTCATCACGCTGATGTCAGGGCTGCTGTCAGCACTGTCAGGGTGGTGTTTATGAAGCTGGAGGTCGATATTAAATACTGGATTTAGGATCCATTGGCACAGCTGCAGCTCGGACTGCCTTTGACCTTCTTTGGCTGACAGGGAGCCAGAGGGGTTTTTCCATGGCATTAAGTTAAAGGAGTTTCCACTGCCCAGCTTTCTCCTCTCCCTCCACTGTATCACAGTCCCAACTCTCACTGGGAATGATAAAAAAAGATTTCTCAGAGGAAATAATAAAAATTTATTGAAGAAATCTCCAGAGAACAAAACATCAAACCAGCAAAGAGACAGAACACGAGGAAACAGCCAAGGAATAATGTGAAAAATTGATGAGCAGAGCTGCAGATACTGGAAAACAATAAACAAGCAGAATCTACCTAACCAGGGATGATTGTAATGTTATTTCTCTGGGTTGAAAACACTGAGTTTTACATCCATCCGGGATTTTGGCACTCACACAATGGTGTGTCCAGGCATTTCAGCTCTCTGCTGTTCTCTTTGAGACACACAAAAATTATGTCCACTGGTTTTTCCATGAAAAATTACCGTCGTTTTATTCCAAGCTGTTTCACAAATCAAAGCTGTCACTGCAGCGAGGGTGAAACATTCGCCGGCTCTCATCGCTGTCCTCCTCCCCCTGCTCTCAGGGGAGGGAAGAACATATGTGTTTGAGAACAAATAATCATCACTGCCTGTATTAAATACCATTCTCTGGCAGAATAAACCTGTACCTGTGAGGCAAAGCAGAGGGGAGAGGATCTGCAGGAGCAGGGACCTGCCTATCAGACAAATATTTGTATCCCAAGCCCAGGAGGTTTCTCCTCCTTCCCCTCTGCTTCTCCTCCAGCCCTCTGTCCCTCTTCCAAACTCAGCTCTCGGGCTGGGCAGGGCAGATTTTATCCCCACTGTGTGTAAGATGGCACCTAAACTTCATCTCAAGTGATGCTCCTGGCTGCTGCCACATGATAAAACCTCCAGAAATGCTGATTTGGTTCTCTGAGCAAATTGAAGCCTGGGAATTTCCCTGCTGATGATTTACAAACACACACCCCCACCTCATCCCTATAAATTTGGCTGTCTTCACCATCTGTAAATCCACCACCTTCACCAATCTATCCTTTTCCCACCACCTCCCTCCAACTCTCCCAAGCAGTTTGGAAGCCTCAGGCCTCCAGCATTTCTTCCTGAACCCACAATGGCACTTTTCTCTGAATGTCCTCTTAACCTCGAGATCTTCCTTATGCTCCTAATCTTCCCCAAACCATCATTTCTTATCCAAAGCTGCTTAAGCACTTTGGGGAGGAACGTTCATTTCCAGGCAATACGTGCCCAACCTTGGCCCAGGGCTGCTTTGCAAGTGGAGCTGCCCATAATCCGGAATAAAATTAAACTTTAATCACCGTGTTCTGAGGGGAAGATTTGTCACTGCCCAGCAAACAGGGATCTTAATGAAGACGTTGGTCCTTGCAGGGCACAAATCCATTCCCATCCTCTGGTTTAAAGGGATGTGCAGCTGTGTGCAGGAATGGGGGATTTTCCCCCTCTGAAGCAGCATGGTGCTGTCAAGAGAGGTTGATATATTGATATATAAGCACTGGAAACCCTTAAAAATGGATGTATAAGTACATATATCTGTCTGAATTCCATTAAATCAGCAGGACATGGAGGGTTCACCTCAGTGCCAGGAGCTGCTGCAGGGCAGCCTCATCCCTGCTTGTACAAATCGACCTGCAGATGAATTAAATCTCCTTTTCCTGCTGTGACACCGTGACAGGGTTAGAAATCAACCCAGGTCTCCTGAGCCACCGCCCCTGAGCACGAACCACAAGGATTCTTTCACCCTCTCCATTTCTCAACTGCTGGTAATTACACTTAGAAAAGCTCTGGGAGCCAAAACAAACAAGGGAGACGTTTCCAGTGAGCTTTCAGTTTGTCGTGAGTCCTTCCAAGAGGGTTTTGTGCACGAGGCGGTGCAGAAAGCTCTCAAGTTGCTGAGCCCTCTCCTCGTGCCTCCGTGCCGAGCGCGTTTGCGTCCGAGCTGACATCGCCCTCCTTGGACGGGACGTTTCCTCCCTCTCACATGATGGGAAAAACAAATTCCACGCTGACCCAGGACCCAGCCAGCGTGATCTGGATTGGTTTCAAAGGACAACGAATTTGGTCACTCAGGACCTGCCTCAGAACTGACTGGAAGCAATTTTATTATTTTTTTTTTTATTATTTCCCGTCGTACAACGAAGCGTGACCTCATGGGCAGAGCACTCTTGGGTAATGTACAGTCCCTGTCCACAGATTTACTATTAATTATATTTAATTTTAAATACAAGCAGAAAAAAAAAAAAAGGCATTATTGGATTTTTCAATGCTACGTGATTTTTTCACGGATGTGAAAAATCCAGGACCTCCTTGCTCTGCACTGAGTGACTGGAATGTGCTTATCACAGTGAATCTGTTGGAGAAAATCATCTGTATTGCCTTTTTTTCCCTTGAAGCCCGTTCATCCATGACCTCACAGAGCTTCCCAAGAGTTGGCTGAAGTCTGGGCACCTGTAATTAGTGATAAAATCTCACCTGGCACTGCATTTCACCATCGGCACAAGTTGTCCGGGAGATATCGTTCAAGGGAAACCTGTGGGAATGTTTCAACCCTGTCATTGACTTTTCTTCCCAAGCTTTGTCATGAATTCCCCCTGCCCCAGGCGGGCTGGATTAGTGGGGACAGCTGAGCTAAGCTCTGCCACAAATGCCTGTGTCCATCTGGGTGTCCCTGTCCCACCACTGCTGACTCTCCCAGGGTCTGTAAAACCATGGAGATGTCAAAGTGACACACGGTGATGTTTTCCAATGAACATTAAAAATTAAGGAAGCTCCAGCCCATGGGAGCACGGCACAGTGGGAGACACCCATTTGCCTTTCCATTCCCTCTCTTCAAACCTCACAGATTTCTTGGAATAAAGGATCTAATCTAGGAATAAAATATTCCCTCTCACTCTCCAAACTGGAACTCTGCAGGGTGAAAGTCACTGCAGAATTCCTTTGAAGAGACATCAACTTCCAAGCAAGTGATTTTTTATGACTTTGGGCCAACAGCACAGGTAAAAGTGCAGGAGTTTCTGCTTGGCTTTGAGACCAGTGAATTCATTCAGATAATTGGGATTTAAACCTAGAATTCCCTCTGGAAAAGAGCAGTGGCTTTGGGACACCCCTAAGGGAAAATCTGACTGCAGGGTTTGGTGCTCAGTGTCCAGTGGGTGTCAACCCCAGCTCACCAGGGAGCTGTAACTGCAGATCACGTGAAGTGGCAGAAAGTCCATATGGAACTGGCTTAGGGATGAATTCACACTTCTGGGACAGAACCTAGACAGGCTGACACCCAGTATCTGTGCAGCCATGTAAGCCCAGCCTACAGATGGTGTTTTATCTTGGAAATTCCCACCTGGAGAAGTGTGGAGGTGACTGAGACCCCAGGGTGTACAAACCTGAGCACACCCTGACCCACCCAGCCCCTTTGGGGAGCAGGTAGAGCTGGATCTCAGCCCAAGCCTGGGGACACACACGTCAAAACTCCAGGCTCCCTCTGCTGAAGTCAGCTGGCAAACTGATGCTTAGTGCTGGCCAAACCTGGTTTTAGCTGCCTCTCTGGATGGATGAGGTAGAGCTGCTATAAAATGAACACTGATCCACTCAAATTTATGTTTTGAAGCTAAATTGAGCAGATGATTTTATGATCTGACTACAGCCCAGTCCAACCCACATGAAGAGAAGGCTGGAGCACCAATCAAACATCTCTTGGCCAACATGGCACTGCTATCAGGGGAGATTTCCAGCAACCTCTGCCACGAGTTGCAAGATGTTTCTGAGAAGCAAAGGGAGTTTGAAATGACATGACATTTAATTTCTTAAGGCAGTAATTGCCTATTTCCTTACCAAAATTAGAAACAGCAAAGGCTTTGTAAAGCCCTCCCTCCAGCAACATCTATTGTGATTCAGATTCTTTTCTTTAGGGCTGAGGAGGCATCGATCCCTTTTCCAAGAGAAGCCTGGGATGGGCTGATACCCGCTGAGCTGAGCTCAAATTCAGTGCCAGGGGGGCAGTGCCAGCTCGGAGCTGGTGCAGGAGCCCGGTGAACGAGCCTGCAAGGGAATGACTGAAGCAGCTACAAGGGATAAGTTTCACCTCCTCACTTCCCAAGGAGAAAACAACTTTGCTCGCCATTTGAGTCCTCCTGGAAGCTTCTCTGCTTCAAAACTAACAGATGGGAATGGGTTTTCTTGTGGGGTTTGTTGTGTTTCCACACTCAAGCTGAAGGTGAGAAATAGCTGGTTCAAATATGAGTATTTGTGGGGATATAGAGAGAGAATTGTGGAATTGTTTAGGTGGGGAGGGACTTTAAAGGTTATCCAGTTGCACAGGGACACCTTCCACCATCCCAGGTGGCTCCAAGCCCCATCCAACCTGGCCTTGGACACTTGGGATGGGGCCTCCATTTGTGGGATGGACATGACTTGTGGCTAAAGTTTTAATTAGCACAATTATCCTTTGACGAATGAGTGTTACTGAGCTGAACTTCAATTGCGTCTCCCTTCAACCCCTTTTAGCCACATGCCTCAGCTACAAATATTTGCAAAACACCTCAGAAACTCCTAGAAATGGTTGTACCCCAGTTAATGAGAAATTCCAGAGTCCTGCATCAAATCATGCTTGGAATGCAAACTAAAACTGCCGGGCAGGGCAAACGAGGGATCTTCGTTCTCACACGTGGTTCACGGAGTGCTCTGGGCTCCAGGGATCCTGCTCTACCTTCCGAGGCATCAGAAGGACATGAAATTATCTTGCCCCAAGCAAGGATTGTGGAACCTTCCAGTGCCTGCAGCACAAACCTGCATAAACACCAGGAGACAAAATTAACTGGGATAAAGACAGGAGCTGCAGACCCCACTGACAGCAGTGGACACAGGAATAAATCTTCTGTCTTCCTCTGAATGGGATCACCAGAGCAGTTCTTGGAGGAAAGTGTTTCTACTACTGAAAATACCACAACAGAGTTAATTCCAGGGTATTTCTGGTGGGTGGTGGCTGAAACCAGTGGCAGCTTTAAGATGAGGTGAAAATTAAAGTATCACACTGAGTGTGACAATATGGTTACATCCTTTTATCCTGCTGTTAGACCACCAGTATCCCACCCTTTAAACAAATTTCCTTCAAACACTATTTTTCCTTTTAACATTTTTTTTTTTTCTCTCACACTTCTGTACCCTTCTGATCTCATTTCTTCAGGTCATTTTAAAGTTTATATCTTTCTCTTTTTGCCTTTTGTGGCCACTCCAAATTGGGAAAATTGTGATTAGGGCTGAATATACAAGAAGGAAGATTATCCCTGTGGTCTCACAGCTTTGCTAAGGACACTGTGCACATGAAGAATTCCTGTAATTCTGGGATCTGGCATCACTCCAGGAGGTGAATCCCCTTTGGTGGCTGTCAGATATTGCTGCACATTGCATTCAAAAGCTGTTTCAAGCAGAATACAGGGGAAAATGAGCAAATACCTCCTCGTGGAGCACCTGGAATTCTGAGTGTCCCATCTCCCCTCTCCAGCAGACACCTGTCTTTTCAAACCAAGACACCCTGGTGGATGCCAGAGCAAAGGGAGAATCACCCAGCAATTGTGCTGTGAGCAGGGAGCAGTGTTTGGGATAAAGGTTTCCCGGGATGAGATCATCAGGGCTCTTTGGGGAACGCCTCGTCGTGCCCACAGGAGTTCTGTGGCAAGAAAAAAAGAAATCAGCATTCTTCAAGGAAAAGTGCTAAAAGATTTTTACCAACTGACTGCTGACAAACCAGTGGAACATCTGAGTATTTGTCTCTTGGTTTTGCAGCTCTATCAAGACCAGCAAAACCACAGCAAGGGTTGGACTTGCTTTGCCCCGCTGCCTTTTGAGCCATTTGGTGTTTTCTGAATTCCTCCCTCTCTCATTTGTCATTTCTGCTGTGACTTCCCAGCAGGCAGCAGACACAAGGTACACGCTGAGTGATCATCCTGTTGGGTTTTCCACATCTGACACTCAAAAATAAAAATACATGGAGGGGAAAGAACCGTTTGCTGTGAGTGATAACGGCTCTGCCCGTGGTTCCACCAGGACATCGCTGACGTGGGGACGCTGGGGACACAGGGGAACAGGAGGTGTGGTGGCCATGGAAGCAAAAGGATGGGATGTGGAAAACCAGTGGCAGGGCAGGAGCAGGGCACAAGGCTCTGTGAATCAGCCTGGGGCTGCCAGGCTGTCCTGGCAAACCCGGGATTGGTTTAAAGTTCCCCTCAACTGATTTATGGGCTGGATGCAGAGCTATAAATCCTGCACTCATTCTGCCTTGGGACTCTCAGGGAAATCCAGCTGAGCTTTGTCCTGCTTTTCCACATAAATACAAAAGCCTCAACCCAAATTCTGCCAAATCAGGGGGAATGTGCCAAAGCAGAGTATTTTTAACTGTCTTCCCCTGTTTTGTGGCTTTTGGGGTGGGCATAAGCAATAAATAAAGGAATACAGACAGTGTTCTGTGAACTCTGGGCATGACCTTTTCCATGAGGTGAAGTTATTGTGTGAGGCTTTCCTGTCTGAATGGGAAGGGACAGCACAATAAATGATCCCTCAGCAGATACTCAATCACGAGGGTAGGGACTAATTTCAAGGTCCAGCCAAACTGAAATTGCTGCCGAGCCCCAGCTGGGTGTGAGGCATCCCTTGGATTGGGAGGGCAGCAGCAGCCCAGAACAAGGCAGTCACTAGAAAAGGCTAAAAAACCTCATTTATTTAACACCAGGGGATAAGCAACCTCTAGATAGAAAGACACTGAGTGATTTACTGCCCTTAAAATCTTTTTTGTCTTAAAAGTATCTTTTTTTTTCCTCCTAAATAAAAGTCTCTCATAAATAAACACAGCTTGGATAAGGCCCTTTACTGTACAGCAGCGTCAGAAAGCAGAGCACCACGGGCAGGGAAAAAAGCTCAGGCTTGCTGAGGTGATGGGGATAAACGTCTGCAAATGGGCAAACAGGGTGATTTCTCCCCAAAACTCGGGATGCAGAGCCTGGATGATGCTGGAGAAGCCTGGGTAGTGCTGGGGTTGGTGGCAGCTGGAACATCTGCACCGTGCGGTGTTTGGGTGGAGAGGGAGGGAAGGAGGATGGCAATCAGCTCTTCCTGGGAGGGGAAGAGCAAGAAAAGCAGTGTTTGTCAATGGGAAAAAAATGAAGAGCAGTGTTTGTCAATGGGAAAAACGAAAAGAAAAGCCCAATTCCAGCTGTCAGATAAGCGAAGGGAGCGCTAACGCTGGTGTCTCACCCTTCCTGCCCTGCCCTGCCCTCTGCAAACGGAACATCGCCTCTGCTGCCCGCCCTGCCCCGCTCTTATCGCTGCCATCACAGCCAGCACCGAGCAGTTCCTGTTGTTAAATCACCAAAACGGGGATAGTGACAACGACAGCAGCGCTCTCCATCCTGGGCACGATGGCGCCCATCCTTCCCAAGGAGCGGGGAGCGTGTCCAGTGAGGTTTGGAAGGGTTTGGTGGTGGGGAAAAGGGACCAGGCGTTGGATTTATGGGGTTTTTTGACTTCAAAATGTTAAAAACTCTCAAACTGAGAGGTGTTTTGAAAACTTTTATTCTATTTTCAGTCTTATGTGAAAAGTGAGACAATACAGATGTTATAATTCACACTATCACAATCAGAAGCTGACTATTTTTGAGTTGCAATACATCATAAGGGTTTCTTGGCTTATTCATTTTTGCTACATTATGTTGTAAATGCTTTAAAGCCAATCTAAAATTACCCCTGGTGGGTCCTACTCCAATGCATTTTCACAGTTCTATTTCCCCAAAGTATCCAGTCTTATTTGCGAGGCCATCCTTTGAAACTTGTTTCTAGCTCCATTTCTCTCTCACCAATGTCTGCCTAATTCTATGTATTTCTAAGTCAGCATTTCTTATCTCAAGGTTTGCATAGAGATGCACACTGTGTGAGCCTTCTGTCAGGCCTTGAGAATTCTCTACAAATCCATTTCTCTCATTTCCCCCCTCTCTTGAACGGAAAAAAATCTTTGATGGTCCTGTTCATCGTTTGTTGTGCACAGTGAATACACAAGGTACTGTGACTAACAGGGAATCTTCTCCCCCAGTGGGGTTTAGAGTCCACATCCTTCCCCTTTCCACTGCAGGATAAATTCCTGCTGAACCAGGCAGAAAGCAGCACCTCCTGCCCTGCAGGGTATTTGTGTGCAAACAGATCTGGCTGTCCCTTTTCACTGGAAATAAATACTGAGATAATGTCACACTCACCCTGCAGTCCAGGCAGGTCTGTAAAGTTATCATCGGGCTCGTTCATTCCAAGGAATTTTTCTCTATTCCCAATTCAGGGAAGTTTAAGGTGACAGGTGAACTTTCACTTAGCTTGGTCCCTTTGCTCCACTGACAGCTTGTGGAGCCCAGGCTTTGAGCCTGGAATATCCTCTGGAGATGCATTTTATCACCTTGCTCCGAGGTGATAAAAAGGTCTCCTCACTCCTGCGGGAATTTCTCTCTGCTATTAAATGGGTCCATCTAATTTCTTGCTGTAATTTTATAATCAGTTGCTTCCAGGTGCTGGTTCCAGCTGCAGCCATCAGAACAGAGCAAAGCATTCCAGGACCAGCCTCTCCTCCCACTTCTGTCCCACTCTGCTCCCCTGTCTGTGCATTATCCTGCACTTGGCTTATTTTGTGATTTATTTTTTTAACACAGAATGCACTGGATAAATAAAAGTTGAAACAAAGTGACTGTGTATTAATGCTCCTGGTTCTGAATTGCCCTTTGTGTCAGGAATATCAGAAGTTGATGGGACAAGCTCTATAAATCCTCCTTCATGTCTGAGGAACATCAAAAGTGAGGGAACAAACCCAGCAAAACCCTGATGGATTCTGCACCAGTCACTGTGCTGGGCACGGGATTCTCTTACAACAAAACCCTCAATCTTCAACTTAGAAATAAAACAAATGTAAAGAAAAGGCCCCAAGTGTGGCTGGAAGAGGAGTGCTTTAAAGTTTTAAAGCCAGGGAGTTTTGTCCTTCTTCTCTCTGCTCCAGACACACACCAGAGCAGGACAGGCTGCCAACATTAATATTATTGTTGGAAAGAGATTGATCCTGGAAAGTGAGTACATGAAAGAGGAAGAGAAACAAGGGATTGTTAGCTAAGGTCACTTTGAGGTCTGGCACACATGACCTGAAAAAGCCCAAAAACTTTGGATGCAATCCCCCCAAAGGAGGAATTGATGGTGATTACGCAGTTCCAAGAGCGCCCGGGGTAACGGAACAGTCGGAAATGGGATAAAAGAAGGGTTGGGTACCCACAAACAAGACTCTCTGCGTGTTGGGAAGGCTTTGACAGCAGCCAGAAGCACTTTTAGGTGAGCCCACAGCAACCAGCAGCCTGCCAAGGGTATGACCAGCCTGGAGAGTCTGGGAGTGCTGCGAGTGGCCGGGCCCCTGCGGCCGGGCACCGACTCCGCTCTCCCACCACTTCCTTCCCTCGCCGCCAACGGAACAGCAAAACAGAAAAAAACAAATAAAAACGGGGTGTCTGCCTAGGCCAAATCCACATGCACTTCCCCAAAGGCCTTTATTAGAAAGGCTGGAGCACGTAGGGCTGAGGCTATCGGGGAATCAAGGACATTCCCTCCACTTTCCATTACGACACTGGGATTGAATGGAGGCTGGGACACCAGGAGCGGTGGCTTGCTCCAGCCCTGCCCATTTTCCCCTGGGACTGGGGAACTTGCTGTGCTCTCTTATTGTTTTAGAGTGCTCTAATAAACCAGTTATCAGGTCCAGGATGGAAGTTTTCCTTAGCTAAGCTTAGCTGAGCCAAAAAACTGAGGGGTTTAAACATTGCTCTGTGTTCCCTCCGCTTTGGGGATGTTATACACAGCTCTGGATAGGGAATGTGGAAATTCAGCCTGCTAAAATATCCACTCGATCAGCAACAGGTACTTCTGCTAATAAGTGCAGAGTCCGTGCCTGGAAAAAGCACAAAATGGGAATAAATTCACAGACTCCTGCAGGGCTGAGTTCTACACAGTGGGCAAGAAACCACTCTCCATTGAAATATTTTCCTGCACTTTCTCCCTTTGTACAAGGTCCCGAGGCTAATTAACACCTGGCAACACCTCGAGAAAGATGAAACCTCACTCATCACGCTGCTCTTGACATGCAGTTAAAGGATCAGGGACACAAGAGGCTTTTTTGGTGTCTCATATCCCACAGACACAGAGTGCCTGTAAATTGAGAATGGGCTCAGCTTTAATCAGCTTGCTTGGCTCCCAGGCAGGCTTAATGAGGCAAGCCCAGCCTATCTGGGCCGGGATCAGACTGCTCCCAACTGCTCCTCTCTGGCTTTGCTGGAGCCTCCTTGGATTTGGAGCAGTGTGGGAAATAAACCACAATTAAAATTCACATGAGGACATGAAGAAAGGGAGGAAGAGATGAAACACTAATTAAGCTTTATTAGTATTTTATTTTCTGTGAGTAAAAATAGCTTTAACAATGCTATGACTGTAAATATGAATTTGCTTGAAAGGTAATCACCAGTGCTTTCACTGAGGGGATGGGTGGTGGTCTCTGCTTTGCCTCCACTTATTTATTTACACAACATTCCTGTTTCTTCCTCCAGAATCCCAGCTGCTGATGGCCCTCACAGGGACAGATCCAAAAGGACACCAAGCTGCACAGAGAGGGCCAGCAGAGTTTTGGATGAGTGCTCTGCTGGTGGCTTTGGTGCCACTGCCACGCTGACCAACCCCACCAGGTGTCCACTGTTAGCTGAGGAATTCAGGTGGACAAATTTTGGCTGCACATTCCTGGGAGAAGCAGGACCAATTGGAGCTGGCAAAAGCAGCCTTTAGATAAACACTGAAACATTTGCAGTGGAAATGGAAGAGCCTCTCTTTTAATTAGCTCCTGGTGTGTGTTTGACAGCAAAGAAGTTGTCAGGCTGCTGTAGCAGACCTTGTGTTTCAGGTTGAGGGGAATCACCTCCAACCTGAAAGAAAAATATCCACAGCAGTGCAGGATGCTTCAAATTCCCTGGAAGAAAGTTCCTCTTTATCTTCTCTGGCATTAATTCATGGAGCATTTCCTAATCCCAGACAACCTGGAGCACTGGGAAATGCAGGGTTTCGAGACAGGGAATGGGTAAATGCTCAAAGAGAGAAAGAAAAGACGCTTTTCCCATTTCCCCCCTCAAACTTTATTTGTTAAACCAAGCTTACAACAATCTGAATTTTATTTACTCCCCAAATATAAGTAGAAAGACACCCAGCCACACAAACCAGCTGATATCATTGACATTTTTTGGGGTTCATCTGCCATGAAGATCTCCTGTGACTGCTTTCCCAATTCCTGTTAACACAACCTCCTAATGCTGATTATTTTCACACTTGTGCAGACAGCAGCTCCCAGAACCAATAATCACAAACCCACCCCTCAACACACTCAGTGCTGGACTTCCCAGCCTGGCACTGCTTTTCAAACCCTAAACAATCAGCTGAGCTCATTTGCACATTTTACCAACCTAATTAGCCCTGGCTATGATGAAGATCATGAAGATTTTTGTTCTGGCTAATAATAGTTGTACTTTATCTTGCTTTGCCTTTTAACTAAGCATGTCCTAATTGTGTATTTACATTTGCTGGCATGTGCAAAACATTTTAAGTAGCTGGGCAAAGCAGCTAATTAGGATTGTACATTCTGTGCTTGCGTGGCTTGGTGGAGGCAGCTTATCAAACATTGTGCACATTATTCATTAATTCAGAAATAGGAATTGTTCACGAGGGCCCTGGATTAGTGAAACTTGTGTCCAACAGACAGGATCCCTTGTCCAATCTTCTTTATCAAATCCTACAGAGTTTTGCTGATTAATGATTTGCAACCACATCTGGGATGTATTTCTGCAGAAGGTTTTGTTTTCTGCTTGCTCAGCTCCCATTCCCAAGCAGAATCAGGAATTCTCCCCTCAGACTCGATGTGTTGTTTTTCCTTTGTTCTTCCTCTCTCTCCCTTGGAAGACGGAATTGTGACGTCAACAAATGCGTAGCAAAATAATCAATAAAAAAATGTTCTGTATAGAAATGGCTGGGTTTCTTCTTCAAGCACATTAAGTGAGATTTCTGCATAGAACACAGGCAAAAAACGTGGATTTAAATGCAAATACTGGCCAGGAGCAGCCTCAGATTGCAGGTTTCTCCCTGGAGGCCTCAGCAGATCGTTCTCAGTTAGGCAGGAGTGTGCTGGGGATAAGAGGAGCTTTATTTCCTCGCCATGAGGATGAGGAGGATGCACTAAAACCCACAGCCTGTTCTCTGCCAGCTGCTGGCTTTGGCACCAGGGAGGCTCCACAGGAGAAGGGTCAGGTTTGGATCAGGGACATTCTGAGGTGTTTTGAAGATTTTCTGGAAGCAGAGATGCTGGGAGATGGGGTTGCTGCTGCACAGACAAATATTTTAGGAAGAAATTACTGAAATATTAATTATTAATACTAAATTATTATACGAATATAATATTAATCATTAATACTAAATTCCCCACCTGTTGGGGTGGGGAGGCCCTGGAACAGATTCCCAGAGCAGCTGTGGCTGCCCCTGGATCCCTGGCAGTGTCCAAGGCCAGGCTGGACTTTGGGGCTTGGAGCCACCTGGGACAGCTGAAGATGTCCCTGCCCATGGTCTCTTCAGCAATTTTATAATTCTGTGTTATTCTTTTATGTCCTTTTCTTTTTAATTTTCTCTTTTCCCTTCCCACGATCTCTATTAAATTAGTGAAACTTGTGTCCAGCAGAGAGGACTCCTTATCAAATCTTTTTTAATCAAATCATACAGAATTCCAGAGGTTCCATCCTGACTACAGCCTTTATTTCATTAAATTCACCTTGTCCCCCTGATGAACACCAACCCTCAGAGCATAACAAGAAGCAAAAACCAGGCCCTGGGCTGCTGCAGGCCTGGCAACTCCACTACTAATAAAATCTAGCAGGCCCATTAATAAAAATGCAATTAGCTCCTCTAATTAACCTGCCGAGGAACCTTCTGTCTTTTCCTGGAAAACATGGAGACAGGTGTTCACTAGACAGGCAGTGATGAACTCTGTTTTCAGTGCCATATCTGACTTTGTTTTTCCTTTCAGGTGGATCCAAAATTAACCAATCTACAAGAAATCGAGACGTGCTGCTCCTCGGTAATTTGCAAGAAATTACTGATATAATTAGAGAGGACATAAATACATCTTTATATCTAGAAATAAGCGTAATTGTTTTCAAATTTGTCTCCCAGTGCACACAATGGGGCCTGAACTACCCACCACAGTGGCATGAAGGAAATAAATAAAATTGCCTCAAAGCCTCAAATCCTTTTTTTTTTTTTTAATTTAATACATTTTTGCCAGCTGAGGCTGAAGCTGGTGACACAAACATTAGAAAGGAACCTGTGAAATGGCACCTTCGAGGCCCAGATTTTGCCAGATAAGTGTTTTTGATAAGCCCCAAACCTCTGGGGCAGTGAAATGTGTTTATTGAGGATCCCACTTTTAGTGCTGCCGTGTTTTAAACTTATTGCAGGGCCTTGCAGGAGAAGCAATTACCTCTCCAATGTCTTCATCTGTAGGTGCTGATCAATGGCCAGAGTGTAAAAAAAGCTCTCCTGGCCAGCCCAGGTGGATGCAGAATGGTTTGTGGGAGGCCCCACTATCAGAGCAGCTCTAATCAACTTTTCCTGTCTTAATTGATCAGGCACAGCCATGCCCGAGTTCAGAGCAGCCTTTCCTAGAAGGGATTCCTGTAAATCAAATAAAGCAGAAATAAAAGCTGGGTTTCACCAAACAACCCTGGCAGGTGATGGGAGGTTCAGCTGAGAGAGGTCAGGAGTCAGGCCTCATTTAAAATCAAGATTAAATCTGAGATAAGGCTCAAGTTCAGAGGTTGAACAGGTTTTTTTTTTCCTTGTTTTTATGAGATTTTTTACTGAAAGTGTCGTTAAGAGCAAAACTAGACATGTTTTCTGCAAAATAAACCAGCCATTAACTGCAAGAAAGCAAAGCCAATAAATAAATGTGGTGTGTCTCCAAGCAAGGGTTTTTTCAGTGCTTCCAACCCAAAGAGAAATAAAGCTTGAGGAAATATATTTTCCCCTCAGCAAAAATTATCTCCAAACAACCTGGCAGCTTCTGGGAGCTATAAAATTCAATTACCATCTTTTGCTTTGTGTGTCGCACTTCAATTAAACAGAAAGCAGAGGGATTCTAGGAGTGTATTTAATATGAGATAATGTGCTGGATTTCAGGACTTTGGTTGGGATTCCATCTCAGGATGGTCTGTGACTTGTTTATGTCTTTGGGAATGGGAGGGGTGGGATTTATCCAGTGCATTTATCAATTGAAAAATTGATTAGAGATGCACTTGAGGACAAAAAGTAAAAACATGGAACAGTTTTTTCCTGCAAACTGCTCAGTCCATGCCTGGCACTGGAAGTCTTTTAGCAACGGGGTGAATTTAATCTTTGAGAATTTATCTTTTTATTTAGAATTTATTTTTGAATTTAATCTTTGGAAAGGGCTCTGAAACATTCACAGGACCACAAAATACTCCATGAGGAGCAAGGTTTTTGTGATGGAGAAGGGCTTGTTGGGAAAACCTTGTAGAGGTGCTACAGGAGAGCATTTTTAAAAATCCCGGCCCTGGAAAATCTGCCCCAGGAGAGGTGAGCCAGGAGCTTTTCCTCACAAGGGACAGGGAACGAGGCCCTGGTGGTTGTGGAACTCAGGGGAGTCCAGAGCTCTGTGTCTTCACCTGGACTTTGCTGAAGGTTTTAAGGAATTGCTCCCACTTCTCAAATTTGATTTCCTCTTCACCTGGACTTTGCTGATATATTAAAGGAATCATTCCCACTTCTCAAATTTGATTTTCTCTTCACCTGGACTTTGCTGATGTATTAAAGGAATCATTCCCACTTCTCAAATTTGATTTCCCGCCTTTCAGCCAGGACTGACCCAACCTCACAGAACCACTAAGGGTGGCAAACACCTCCAGGTTCATCAAATCCAAGCTGTGCCCCATCCCCACCGTGCCCAGCTGCCCTTCCCTGGCTCTCAGGAGGATTTGTGGAAATCACAGGATCTCTAATAAAAAAAAAAAGCTGTTAAAATTCCAGCTTTTCCAGGCAAAGGAGGATCTGCTCCTTCACCATCTGTGCAGCTGCTGGCAGGGTCAGATCCCCAACAACACCAAAGGAATTTCCCCGACCCCAAAAACACCCCAGGCAATGCCTTTATGAAGGACAGAGCTTCACAGTCCACCCCACTGATGGATGACAGAGGCATGAAAAGATTAATTTAGGTACCTTCCCTAAGTATCTTGAGCTTAGGTTTCCCCAGGCTGCCAAAATTTGACTGGAAATCTCATGGGGGTTAAAATGTTCACTCCTTCTGCCAGTTCAGCACTTCCAGTTTGAGCTGAGAATGGAAATTTAGTGTTGAAAAGGGAAAAAAATGATGGGATATGCCAGGAACTTCAAGGAGGTTTGGGTTTGAAAGTAATAAAGGATCCTGATTGGATGTATTTTTACATATATACATACATACATACATACATATATATATATATATATATATATATATATATATATATACACATATATGTGTATAGATGTATATGCATATGTATATGCATATATTTTTATTTATAATATTTATTATGTGATTTTATTTAGATTTTATTTATAATTCTATATGTTTATATTTATATTTTATAGGTATTTATATTTATATTTATATTTATATTTATACTTATATTTATATTTATATTTATATTTATATTTATATTTATATTTATATTTATATTTATATTTATATTTATTCTCTCATTCAAGCAGTTTCTTGGTTACAAACCAAACAGAAGCAGAAAGCAAAAAAAGGACCCCGAACCTTTAATGTGCCTTATGGTCAGGAGTAGCTGGAAAGAAAAAAAAACTTTCCTTCCCATGTTTCAGCTGCAAGTTTTTTTATTTATTAGAGATTATTTAAACCCTAAAAGTTTGAAAAGATGAGAATAGAAAACAATAGTGGCTGCATGTGTCGACTTTTCAGAAGAGACCAAAAAAACCAAAAAAGCTGAACTAAAAGAATGAAAAAATGCTTTGAGTATAAAGCAAAAGCCACCATAAATCATTGGACGTGCTAAATAAATCAGAGCGATGCTGATAAAGCTGCTTTGGCTGCTTCCAAACCCTTTTTGTAAGGTTTTTAAACTGCTGGTTACATCCCCTCTGTGATATGTGGTTGTGTAACTCATCAGGTGGGCCAAAAAAGGATCAATAAATAAATCTTTAAGAAACAGAAAAATGGGATTTGGCTCAAGGGATGAAGGAACCTGTGCAAGAAATTTCCACATTAAAAAACCATTGCTCTTTCTGGAGCGCAGGGTGAAGAAAGAGCTTGAAATGAAACAGACAATTCCATAATTTTCGGGGGGAAATACTTGTTATAAAACAGACAAGTTCACCAAAACATTAATCCTGAGATGAATTTAGAACAAAAGCCGCTCCTACCCAGCTCTGCTCTCAGCTGTGAGGTGGAGTGGGATGGGTTCAGGGGATTTTTGGGAGAGGTTTGGGCTCTCTCTTTCAGCACTGTGATCGTGGCTGTTGTGATCCACAGCTGGTTTTGGGTGGAATTCTTCTCCAGAAGCTCCAAAATTCTCCCTCTGAGCATGGAACCGGTTTTAAAAAAGAGGCAGGATGTCATTGTCCCCAAAGTTTTTGTGATGTCATTGGAAAATCAGGGAGCAGAGAGGATTTTCCTAAAATCAGTTCTCAAGAGAAACTTCCCAAAAGGGCAGCAGGGTCCTGGTGTTGGACCAGCCTGGTCTGGGATGGAGTCTGCCCAAAACTGGGAGCCAGCCAGAGCAACCTTTAGAGAGCAAAAATACTCACCCTGGGCTAGGTTTATTTATCTTTTTAGTCCTATTACCCCACTAGAATGGAAAGATTTCCCTCAAATACCAAAATATTCCTCAAAAAGAAGAAAATAAATAACAAAGCTGGAACATGACCACAAAAACACAAAACCCTGAATTTGTGTGCAGGTATAACCTGGCAGAATTTGGGTTGGTTTGTTGGTTGATCAGAGTCACTACCTGGCAAAAAGGTAATTTTTTTCCACGTTTCCCCACTCCCATCCCATTGATGCCTACAGCATGGTTATTTTCCCTATGGATTAAATTACTGGGGGAAAAAAGAACATGAAAGGCAGTGCTGGATAACTGGATTTTCCTGTGCCTGAAAGATTGTGCAGGTGAGGTCATCACACCAGCCCAGCACACCTTTTGGGTTTGGATCTTGGAAAAATGCCAAGCTTGGAACTGGGAGAGGGGAGAGAAGCAATCTCCAGTTCTTTTGGATTTTGTTCTTCCTCACCTCGTGTTTTGATGTCACTGGTGATCAATGTGAAGTTGGGTCCTGTAAGATCAGTATCAGACCAAACCCCAGGCCATGGATGCAGTCTGGGGATTCTCCGGGGTGGGAATCACAGAATTCCAGAATCACTGGGGTTGGAAAAGCCCTCCAAGGCCATCAGGTCCAAGCTGTGCCCAGTGCCCACCTTGTCCCCAGCCCAGAGCACTGAGTGCCACCTCCAGGCCTTGAGCACCTCCAGCCATGAGGACTCCAAACCTCCCCAAGCCCAAAGCCGTTCACAGACCTTCCTGAAATTTTATGTTTTTTGAGGTTTTGTTGAAAATTCAACCTTCAAAACACAAAATAATGAACATCCCTGGAAAAAATATCCGGCACATGTTGCATGTTTTGTCCCTGTTTCCCTCTGTGAGAGACCCCCATGACCAACAATCCTCATTTTATATCATTGGCTCTCTAATTTTGTGACCTCAGTTGTGCCAAATTGGAATTCTAAATACATCTTGAGGGCTGCAAAAAATCCCAGAGCATGAGACAGCCCTTGAGGGAAAAACATTCCCACTGTTGTTGGAGTTAGGGCAAAGTTACTGGGAAAGAGTTATGGGATGGGTCAGAGACAGAAAATGATGGCTGAAGGTGTCAAATCCATCTTCTGGTGCTAAATCCATCTTCCTGGTGCTCTATCCCCCTTCCTGTGCCTGTTTCTGGCTAATTTATACCTCTTTGGTCATAAAAACTGCCTTGGTTGCACAACTCTGGAAAAAAGTTTGTGGATGAGCAGCCAGATCTTTCTTTCTGTGCTTTATCTCCTTCTGTGCTAGAGGCTGGGAGTCTTAGTAATTAAAAATAGATCAAAACCTGATCGAAATGTTCCTAAAATTTGGATCTGGGTCATTCAAAAGGGAAAACAGGTAAAAGGTCTGGCTGCAACTCTGAACTTCCTCTGGTTTGGGTTTGTTTGGGTTCTGGGTTTGGTCCATCTCAATAAACAGAGCTGACAAGCAGAACTTGCTTAATTCATCATCATCTGAAAGTGGAATAAAGAAAAGAGATCTACTTCTGTTTGTTCAGAGGGTGCAGGTCTGAGATGAAGGAGAATAAAATACCTACAAGGGTGACTTTAAAAACAACAGGAGGTTCATCATCTGCCTTTCATCCAGCCCCAAAAGTGACCTAGACTGGGGAGAACACAAAGCTGTGTCAGAGTTTCTATGAGCTCATGACGCTTTGTGCAATCTGAATTACGTGTGAAATTGTTTCCCAGTGACCTAGGGAAGGCTCAGCATCCAGCAGCTCCCTGGAGACTCTTTCAAAGCGTCTCATTAGGATAATTTCCCCTACACTGGGCAGGACAGGGCTTCCAAAAGCAGCTCAGAGGCCCAAGGGTGAGCAGCCAGACCCTGATGCTGAGCTCAGGGCTGGATTTTGTGCTTTATTGCCCATCCTGGAGATGCTGGCAGTGCTGGAGTCACCAAACTCTGCTCTCTGTGGCTGCAAACTCCCCTGGAGCTGTCCCAGGCCGTGCAGGATCAGCTGGAATGGCTGGGAAGGGTTTGCAGGAATCACAAGGCAGGAAGTTCAGGCTTGCAAAGTTGCTCTCCAAAATTCAGGCAGCTGGAGCAGAGGGGCCCTTCCAAGCTGTAAGGACAGGGAAGCTCAGAGACAGCCTTTCCACTGAAAAACTGGGGACACAGGCATGCTCCATGGCCAGGACATCTTTTCCTGGTTCACCCCATAATTTTCTTGCAATAATTGGGCATTACCAAGAGTTTATGCCTGCAATCCTATCACATTAATCCTTTAATTTGTACAATATTTGTAGTGCAAGGAAGAATCAAGTTTGTGCATCATTCCCAATGGCAAAGATCCAGGTTTTTGTAGGATTTCAACAACTTTGTGAATGGTTTCCCCCCAGCATCTTTTATCTTCATACACCCCTTTCCTTGGTGCCCCCTCAGCTGGCTCTCAGCAAAGATTTTGCTCAGCCACACTGAGCCTCACACTTCTCCCTCTCTGGGAATATTTGTCTTTTACTCCTTGCAGGGAGGAACTGCAGCCTGAGAGGAATGATACAAACACACGTGGATCCCTTGGGGTGGCACTGACTGCCTTGGTGACACCATCTGAATTACATTTCTCCTTACATCAGACTCCTGGCACCACAAAAAGACTGTCTGCAAGAAAAAAAAAAAAATCTGGTTTATACCTGATTTTTTATTGATATTAATACCTAAGATGACCTTTTATTATGTACAGGAGATGGCAACAGGTTCTCTTGAAACCTAAAAATAACTGAAGGTCTAACAAACTCTGACTTTGGATAAGGCCGGATCTTCCTGATCCCATTTTTATGAAGATGAAGGTTCCTACTTCTCCTTCTTTGATGTATGGAAATGGGGTTTTTACCTCAGAGAGACCCTAAATCCTAGTACAGAAATCATTGTTTTAGTCTGACTGGTGTTAGTCTAACTCACACTGCTCTGGTTGTCATGCGGTAAAAACCCATCCCTGTGTTCCTGTCCCTCTTGGAATTGTGTCTGGCACTGGATGAACTTTTTGGTAAAAGCAAGAAAATGTTCTGTTTAATCCTGAATCCTGGCTGTGAAATCCTTTGAGAATATTCCTTCTGTGGAGTTCTTCTGTTCAAAGGCTGAATATTCCCTGGGCAGGCAGAGTGAGGGATGAGATGGGAATTGCTCCTCAGGGATGGGGACAGATGGGGATCCTGTCACTCCTTTTTCTCCCTCCTGCTGGGATAATTCTCCCTGTTTTCACCTGGAATGAGCCACTTCTGGCTGGGTTTTCAGGGGTGACTCCTTGCCCTGAGAAACCAGGCCTCAAAGGGATGAACAGCAATGAAGATTTTGCATTTCTATCCTGAATTGCAGCTCCTGGGGCAGATGCCTTGAGAAGGCTGAGCTGGAACAGAGGCTGGACAGAGCTCCAGAATAAAGCAGGGATTTATTCAAAGGATCTCCTCCATGGATCCACCTTGGGCAGCACCAGAGCCCAGCCAGGGCTGCACCCAAATGAACCAAAATGGCCCCAAAATGCACGAGCGCTCCCGGGGGCTCTCCCTGGGATCAGTTCTGCTCCATTGGCACCTTGGAGTTCATTGTCCCATTCCAGCTTTAGCCCAGGCAGTCCCACCCTGCTTGTTTTTCTCTCTCCAGCCCACGCTGTTTGTGCTCCTGGGCTGAGGTTTGGATCATTTGTCCTTGGTGCCCAGCTGGAGAAGGAATCAGGGCATCAAGGGCAGGGGAAGAATTGGCATTATTGAAATGCCAACTGACACTAGAGCCCAAAAATTCCTCCAAAAACCAAACTCAAAGCAAGAAGTGATCCCTTTTGATCTGACAGTCTGATAAAAGCAGGAATTCTGCCAAGCCCCTGATTTTCCCTCCTTGTCAGGGCCAGCCCTGCCCAGCTGCACAGCTGAGCTGTCCCAAACATGATGCCTCTGGTTTCAGCTTTTCTATTTTCACACTCTGTGCTGCCTCAGTGTGTGGGTCTGGGCTCCACATGAGGGGATGCTGAGCTCTCTGCACAGAGCAGAGACAAAACAATTCCTGCTCCAGCTGGGCACCAAGGACAAATGATCCAAACCTCAGCCCAGGAGCACAAACACCGTGGGCTGGAGAGAGAAAAACAAGCAGGGTGGGACTGCCTGGGCTGAAGCTGGAATGGGACAATGAACTCCAAGGTGCCAATGGAGCAGAACTGATCCCAGGGAGAGCCCCCGGGAGCGCTCGTGCATTTTGGGGCCATTTTGGTTCATTTGGGTGCAGCCCTAGCTGGGCTCTGGTGCTGCCCAAGGTGGATCCATGGAGGAGATGCTTTGAATAAATCCCTGCTTTATTCTGGAGCTCTGTCCAGCCTCTGTTCCAGCTCAGCCTTCTCAGGGCATCAAACCAAGCTCACAAAACTTCTTCTTCCTGCTCCTGGTTCGTGGAGGGAATCTCTGCTGTCCCCCCAATGCAGGAATGTCCACGGTGGTGGCGTGCACGGCTCTTCCCGCTACTCCAGGGCAGCACAAATGATAAATCCTCTCACTTTCAGAGCACCGAGCAGCAAAAGCTTTGGGATTTGGGCAGGGAAAGCTTTTCTATTAGCTCAGGCAGTAAATGCAGAAAGGAGAATGGATTTGCTCTGCCAGAGGACAGGAGAGGTGACCTGTGTTAGCTTTTCCCTCTCTGCTCTCATGGCCATCTGGTATGTGGAGAATTTTCCTTTATTTTCTCCCTCCAGCCCTCCCAGACAAGCTCCAGGAGGAGAGGAATAAATGGAATTAGTTGTCTGTAGGGCTCTATTTTGTGGTGTTGTTTGACTTTAAGTGCTTTCATTGCAGGAACACAACCCTTGGCCATGTTTTCCAGAATAGAAAACCTTTTGAAATTTTTTGAGGCTCTGGGTGCGGGTTTTTTGTGCATTTGGGATGTGCAAGTGTCAGGGGAGCCCAAGTGGAAGTTCCTCCTGCATTGGGAGATGCTGGAATTGTTTCAGAGCACAGGGTTTGCTCTGATATCCATAAAATACATTTCAAAATACAGAGAAAACCTTGACTTTGAAGTCAACTTCCAGTTCTTGGAGAAGAGATTTTTCTTTGGATACAGGATCACATGGGAGCCACACGCAGATTTTTCTCCCACCTTTTCCAAACCAATTTATTGGCTATTCTTGACTCCAGAGTTTAAACCATGACTCAAGCCTTGGGTTCTTTCGTTCAGGTGAATCCATGAGGATGGTGGGGCGCTGGAATTCCAGACTCCCAGAGCAGCTGTGGCTGCCCGAACCCTGGAAGTGCCCAAGGCCAGGTTGGAGCACCCTGGGATAGTGGAAGAAGTCCCTGCCATGGATTTAAGGACAGGTTTTAAGGTCCCTTCCAACCCAAACCATTCCATGATATTCAGATCATTTTTGTGCCTTTTTTCCCCCTCAGTGCCCTGTGGTTCCAGAGCTGTACCTGATTTAGAAACCCAGCAGCAACACCAAGGTGAAAGATTTCCCTGAAATCCAAATTTCCCTCTGGATTTCCTTTGAAATTTAAGAATTTAGGTGAAAGCAGGAAGGGCAAAAAAAAAAAAAAAAAAGGACTATTTAGATGACCTGAAAAGCATCGCTGCCAGTTTGTAATGTGAACCTGAAGCTGTAAAATGATGACAAGTATGTGAAATTGGGAGATGCTGGCTGACATTTCAGAGTACAAACATCCCCAGCTTCATCCAGATTGCAAAATATCGATGATTTCAAATGGAAAAATCCAATGGGCCAAACACTGGTTCCACTTTTCTATTTTAGGAGCACCTAAAATGTGGTTTTTGTTGTTTTCTAAGAGGATCTGAGCTGATCCTGGAAGTGAAATGGCTCAGGTTTAATGTGGAGTATGAGAAGAAACAAAACAATAAAACCCAATATTATTCATACACACTGTCAGCTTTAAGGTGAAAAAAAATAAAATCAAGGCTCTCATTGGGTTGAAATTGTCTTTTTAAATTAAAAATGTGCTTCCAAATGCTCTTCATCTTAATACTTTGATACTTTCCTGGCACTTTGGATTATTAATTACTCTGCAGTAATTTAAAATTTATACTTTTCCCTCCTTGTTTCTGTTTCACCTCTGGTTCTTGAGACAATTCCAGAACACTGAGGCTGGGTTTAACACCACCAAGTGCAAAAATGACATTTCATTATCTCTAAACCCAACTTTTCTGGACTTCCTTAAGTACTAACTTCCATATTATTTTCCAAACAAACCAGGATGCTCTCTTTTCTCCTTTCCTTCACATCCACATGGATATTAGAATTTCTCTGTATTTTTTTAATGAGTCTTCTCTTTCTAAACCACCTCAGGCAGGGGGCCAATCTCTAGCTCAGGTACAGTAACCCAATGAGTGCCTAATTTTCAATTGCACGCTCCCAAATTAAAGTGAAGCTGCTGCCCACAGTTCACCTGATCTGCTCACTGAGGCATCATTAAGGAAAATCAATTAATTTTTCCACTCTCCCAAATGCTGCTGGAGTTGAATGGGAGGAGAAGGAAGAGAAAAGAGGAGATAAAAAGAAGGACTTTTGTGTTGGAAAGATGAAACCGAAGGTATTGAGTGGCCAGGTGAATGCAGGGCACTTAAAGGAGGGAAGAAAAGAGATACAAGAAGTTTATATTTCATTTTAGGGATGAAAATGAGAGCTGCTCATCCATGAAATAAACCTTCCTTGCTCCTTTTTCCATGTCCTTCTGAGCTGTGATCCGGGGTGGAGATTATTTAAAAGTGAAAGGGAAATGTTCTGGTAAAACCTAGAGGGAAGCCCTGAAAAACTTGGCACAACAATTCCTGAAAATTCCTTGATTTTCATATAATTCCTTACGTTTTCGCTCTGAGATCACACTTTGGAATATGGATTTTGCAAGATTTATTCATTATTGGTTTTAACTGTGAGCCAGACACGGAAAAAAAACAAAAGTAAGGTTTAATTGAAGCTCACGGGGAAAAGAAGCCCTGAAGAAAAGCCATGTTTTAGTTTGGCTCCTATGAAATGAAAGGGACCTGAGTGAATTCTTGCTTTTCATGGAAATTAAAAAAATAAAAAATCATTCTTAAGGATAAACATATACATTTGGGGCTGTGAATCTATTTCTAGAAGTGCTGTAGTTGATACTCATGACAAAAAAATCCTTTTATTTGGTTAAGAAGATTAAATGCTCAACTGAAACACAATTTTTGTAAATTTTTTCTTCAAAATGGGCAGGTTCTGTTGCTATTCTGAAATGAATTGTCAAAACCCGAGCTGCTCAGAGGGAATGAAACCTACTCAAAATCCAAACTGAAACTTTAATGAGCTAAATGTTTATTATAATGATATTTTTCTTATGGAAATGTTAGCGAGAAGCAAAAAAAACCCCAAATCATTTTCAGGAGAAAATGCCTTAATACATGCAACTTTTCTAAGAAATGTTGCACTAGAATTTGAATTAAGTGCTATCATGAAATTTAGACAGAATTAACAAACATCTAGATGGAGCACAGTTATTCAGTAAACTTTCAAGCATCAATTAATTCATTCATTCATTCACAGAATTTTCAGACCTTAAATTTCCCTGGAGGAGGAGCTGCCCTGATGGAGCCCCAGGGAAGGAAGGAAATGCTGGAAAACCTGCAAAACTCACCTGTTTTATACAATATTTAATTTATTTTTTTTAATCATCTCCAGAAAATGACAAAATAAAATTCCTGACTAAAAGAAGGATCAAACCTAGATGGGGAAAATTCCAAAGAAATGAACATCTCCTGTTTGGAGCAGGGATTCCAGCAGCTCCAAACACTCAATGAGATCATTATCAACCCCACCAATCCCGTAAAACACCTGAGTGATCACATCTCTGAGTAATTAACTAAGTAATCAATCAATTAATTATAAGGGAAAGTTACTCCTGTAAGGCAAATCAGTTTGGGAGCTCTGGTTTCAGGAATAAAGTATTTATCCCGAGATCTGCAGGAACAGAGCCCCCATTGTCTGCAGGAGATTCTCTTCTCCTTAATTAACTTTGCTGAGCGTGGGCAGCACCCAAAGGAGCAAAGCCCTGCTCCCAGTTGGAGCCTGGCACTGGGAACACTGGGGAACACTGGAGAACACCAGTCCTGCTTCTGGTTTTCAGCAGGAGCAGGATAATCCCACAAAAAGCAAATTTTCCTTCTCTTTTTTTTTTTTTTTTTTTTTTTTTTTTTTAGTTTTTTTTTATAACAATTATTAAAAGGGATTTTATTTCCCCCACCCCACTAGAATTTTTGTGTAGCCCCATTTCTGCTCTCACAAAGAGCAGGATGTGAGTAAAGCATCACCACCTCCAGAAATTCCAGGAATATTTTGGGGCAAGACCCACAAATGGGTGCAGAAAATGTGGAAAATTCCCATTTTGTACCTTAAGAACTTCAAGGGTTTTGTGATTTGGGGAGTCAGCAGAGACCACGAGGTTCTCCCACATCCTGAATCTCCCTGGGTCCTCAGGACAGCCTGGGGAGTTTTACCCAAAAAGAGGAATGGGAACATGGTGGAACTTGGGAATAGGAATATAGTGGAATTTGGGAATAGGAACATGGTGGAATTTGGGAATGGTGGAATTTGGGAGTGGGAACATGGTGGAACTTGGGAATAGGAACATGGTGGAACTTGGGAATGGTGGAACCTGGGAATAGGAACGTGGTGGAATCTGGGAATGGGAACGTGGTGGAATCTGGGAGTGGGAACATGGTGGGACTTGGGAATGGGAATGTGGTGGAATTTGGGAATAGGAACATGGTGGAACTTGGGAATGGTGGAACCTGGGAATGGGAAAGTGGTGGAACTTGGGAACACGGTGGAACTTGGGAATGGTGGAATTTGGGAGTGGGAACGTGGTGGAAGTTGGGAATCGGAACGTGGTGGAACATGGGAATCACAACGTGATGGAATTTGAGAATGGGAGTGTGGTGGAACTTGGGGATGAAAACATGGTGGAACTTGAGAATTGATTTCTATTGGACAAATCAAGAGTGGAATCTGCAGAAAATCCTCATTTCTTCAACATTCTTGCATCACTGGAGGATCCTACCTTGAGGTGTCTTCCCAAATCCTGTGATTCTCACAGGGCACAGCCTTCCCCTCTGGAGTCCTGCACACCTCATTCCATGTGTCCCTAGAATAAATGCAGGGAATTCACTATTTTGAAATGCAAACACTTGGATTTAATGGGACTGTCAACTCCCACATAAACAGAGAAAGGAAAAAAGGAAAATGAACGGAATTTCTGGGTTATAAATCCATGTCTGTGAGGGCTGAGGCCCTACATGTGACCTCCCTTTGAGGACATCCATGAAGGTTTTATTAAATATTAGATATTAAGAGTTGGACGTTGTGTCCAAGGTGGTTCCAGCCTCTTTTTGGAGTGAATTAGGAGAGAAAGGGATGTTTCATTCAGGATGGGAGGATAAATCACCCTCTGAAGGGGCTTTTTAGCTCTCAAGTGGCCAAAGAAACTCCCTGGACCATCTAAACCCAGGCTCCAGCTGGGAAGGTGAAGGCTGAGGAGCATTACCCTGAATTCCAGGCTCAGGTTTTCCTTGGGAGAATATTCACCAGGATATGGATTGCATCAACATTTTGCATTCCCTACTTCAGCAAAAATTCCTTCAGAGCCTTAGGGATGACACAACTCCTCAGTGCCACCAGGAAGGTGCTTTCTGCAGTAAGGAATAATTTCAAATTGAAATACCTGCAATAATTTCAAATTGCAATACCTGCAATCCTTTCAAATTCAAATATCTACAATAATATGAAATTACAAAATCTGCAACAATTTTGAATTACAATATCTGCAAAAATTTCAAATCAAAATATCTGCAAATTACAAATTCAAATATCTGCAATAATTTCAAATTGAGGGCTCAGCAGATCCCAGGGAACAATGAGGGTCTAATTTCCTTTCTGGGAAGATCATACAGAGAAAAAGATTTGATAAATATCATTATTTTTTTTTCCTGTGATGGAAGAGAAACCTTAATTCCTCAAATATGCCAAGATGATGTTTGCAGTGAGCAGTGCTCTAAGTTTCCTAGGAAACGTGAATATTACCTTCCTCAGGAATGAGAAATTCAGAGGAGCAATTCGTTCTGTCCTTTTATCTAATGAAATCCAAAACCAGAGGAAGGAGGAAAACTGAAGCAGAGGAGAAGTGGAATTTGGTGCAGGGAAAAGTGGGAGCTGCTCTGGTGGAAAATCTAGACGGAAATGTGAAAACGGTGTGGGATGGATCAGGGTTTTTCTTTAAAGACCTTCCTTTTCCAGGGAGAGGGTGGAATGGCTCTGTTCCTAAACTGAGTGACTGAAGGTGCAAAAACCTCTTGAAAAATCAACTTTTCCACCCAAAAAGTTCCTAATCAGGACATGGAAAGCCCAGGAAGGAACAGAAGGAAATTCAACATGCCGTGGAAGGGATGAAGCAGGAAATTCCCTCTTCCTGCACCTCCTTGGAACTGGTTGGGATTTGTGCACCTGTGACTTCTCCACAAAGAGTTTGGATTTCTCAGAGCTGACTCAGGCCCTGTTTCCAGATTTTCCTGGATGTTCCCCTGATTTTACAAATCCATGGGGTGCCTGCCCTTGTCAGGGTGTGTTTGACCCCGTGTTTGAATGGTGCCTTTTCACACTTCCAGCAGGAAAGTCCATCCTTCCAGCCCTGATCCGTGACAAATTTGCTCTTCTGACAGCCGTGGAGGAGAGCTGTGAAAATTCCTTTACATGGACACGAGCAGAAGCACAGAAAAAAACAGATGTCAGTGGTTTAATTGGCTCAGCCATTTGTTCTCTGCTGAGTCAGACAAAAAGCTCAGAAATCCGTGGTGGTGCAGCTCTCCTTATCTGTGGAGTTGGAATCTGTGGGATTGAAGGAGCGTGGCTTTAATCCACTCTGCTGGGAATGACCTCATGGCTGGGAGGTTGCACCAGGATGCAGAAATTCTTCATTGGGGGGATTTCATCTGGACATTGGGGGATTAAATCTGATGGATTCCAAGGACTGGCCTCAGATTTTGCTTTGTTTGTAGGGACAGGACAGAACACAGAACACGGCACCCACAGCTCCTGATTTATCCTTCACTGAACCTAATCTTGGTGCAGGGAATGGATTTTTTCACTTTTTTTTTTTTTGTTACACCAATCTTTCACAGATTGCAAAGTTTGCCATTCGGATCTATTTCTCTCAGCTGATCAGTTATGATGAAGCAGCAAAGCTTTGCTCTGATAATCTTTCCCTAACAGCCAAATTTCTGAAATTCCTTCCTTCTTTAGCTTTCCTGAGAGGGGTGAGGGATGATGTAGCTCAAATGATACTCTGGTGACATAACAAAGAACAGTAAAGGTCAGAGCAGATTAATTTGCTCCAGGATCAGATGGAGAATATTAAACCTCTTAACTTTAATCCTTTGATAACCAGTTCTATAATGTAATCATCAGTGTACATCCAATAACACACGTTAATTACTTTGCAATTCAATTTTTCATTTTTAATCACAAAACATATTTTAAAGGATGCCCCAGCCGCCTCCAGCAGCCCCCACCAGTTCAAACAACTCGTTTCAAATGAAAAAAAAGAAAAATTACTTTTATGAGGTGGCTGGGAAAAAGTCAGCCTGGAAAATATCCTTGTGAAGGAAGCATCTGTCACAAGTCAAAAGGTTCTTGCTGCTCCCTGGGGAGAGCCAGCCCGGGCACACACAGCAGGGAAATGCTCAGTGCTGAAATTTGGTGGGCAAAATGTGGATTCTGCAGTTTGGGGAGGGGGTTCCAGAGCTGGGGCTGAGCAATTAATCTCCCTCAGCCCTGAAACCCTGGGAAATCCAAGTGTGGAGAGGAAGAGGAGGGGTTTTTGCACAGAGGATTTAATATTCATGGGGAGGGGCAGTTTTTGTGTGAGATTCACAGGAGCTTTTTCACACAAAACCAAGGGGCCAAATAATTGCTATCTGAAATCTCAATCCCAAACCTCGTCCCAGCTCCCACTGTCCTCCTGCCCCAGCAAAACCTCCTCTCCCCAGCCTTGGAGAGGCAGAACTTTGTGCCAGCTGTGCTGAAGTTCATCAAACATATCAAAGCTCATCTGTGACCCACACATTTCTGTCACCGCTCCGGAAATCATCAACCACCCTCTGACAATGAGAATTTGTGGGTGTGCTGCACAGGCTGAGCATGCTCACAGCTTCCAGAGAGGGGGAAAAATACTCCAGGGCTGAAAAATTAGGGAAAAATACATCCATGGATTGATCAGGACTATCCTCTGAGCTAAAATGTGGTTATGCTGAAACACTGAAGTGCTGAAATGGTTTGAAGTCTGTTCACTCCCTGCACGAGTAAATGGGAATTTCCTTCCAGGTGTAATTTTAAGGATTTTGTGTAACAATTGGTGAAGTAGCAGACAAAGGGGTCAGTCCCTCCCTCCTCCTTCCCAAAGAGCAGAGCTCAAGCTGGGCTTGGGCCAATTGGTAGCAGAAAGGGTAAATTCTGTTTTTCTTAAAGTGCTTGCAAAGTCTTGGGAAAAAACCCAATCCCATGGGCACTCTTTATACACGGCTTCACTCCCAAATGCTCTGCAAAATCTGGATGTACCCAGTCATGACAAGTTCTTTTTGATACTTCCAGTGCCATCATTTCACTGGATCATTTCAGATCTCCAAACTCACTCCTTGCTTTCAACGCCCTTCCCCAACTGGAGATGGAAGAATGAGTGCAACAACTCCTGGATTGAGGTGTGATGTCCCTCTAGAAAAGAACAAACCCTGAAATTCCTTCAGATGAGTGTTTGGAGACAGCCCAGCAGCAGTGTTGGGCATCTCTGGATGGGTGCTGTATTTGGGGAGAGGTAATTTGGGGAACCAGGGCTCAGCTCCTTGCACCCCCAGCCTCTCTCAGGTGAGCTGTCTGAAGTGTATTTCTACCTGGCAGAACCGAGTCAGGGTGAAAACGAACCTGGGAGGTCTCCCCAAACCAACTTGTAGCTTGTAGTTAAATTTTCAGGCCCTTCTCCCTTCAACAAATGCCCCAAAAAAATTCCTCCACCAGCACCAAAATCTCTTGGACAAAGCCCTGAAGAAGCAGCATGTACACTTTCAACTGACAGCTGATTTCAGCTCGTTATTGTCCTCAGAAAAGAAGAAAAGAGAAAGGAAAGCTGACCAGGGTCAATTCCTGCTCTGGGTATGCTGTAATGCAATAGGATTTATAAATCTTTAATTGCAGTTGCTCTGCTATAAATGCTTCATGAAAACACCATGTCCAAGTGGCTGTTGGAGCGTGTTGGTGGCCAGGCAGGTTACAAGGCTGTAAATAACCTCCTTGGGCAGGAATCACAAAGGATCCGCGTCTATTCCACCTGCATCTGCTCCCAAAACGGGGTGCCAGGGCTGCAGGGGGTGTGATGAGCGAGTGTGACGAGTGTTTGATGTGAGTGTGATGTGAGTGTGATGAGTGTGCAGGAATTACAGGAATTGCACTGCCAGGCTCCCAGCAGCTCCCTGGGAAATCGCAGCCCGTGTGGGAAGGCGATTGCATCACTCCCAGTCACTTTAATTAAACCTTTAAAGGTTGCTTTAGTCAAAGGAAGGCTCAGGGCTCACAGCTCACTGCCCTGCAGGGCACCCGGGGCTGCTGACCCCGCTGGTGGCTGGGGCAGAGCTGGGCTGGGGGGGGCAGGACTGGTGAGGGGAGGTGGGGGTCCCTTATCTGCACCCCCGGCCCCGTGGGGGTCCCTTATCAGCACCCCCAGCTCCATAAGGATCCCTTATCAGCCCACCAGCCCCGTGGGAGACCCTCATGAGAATTCCCAGTCTGACAATGGGCTCTCACGAACATCCCCAGCCCCATGGGAGACCCTTATCTGCACCCCCAGCCCCATGGGAGACCCTTATCTGCACCCCCAGCCCCGTGGGGGTCCCTTATCAGCCCCACCAGCCCTGTGGGAGACCCTCAAGAGAATTCTCAGTCCGACAATGGGCTCTCATGAACATCCCCAGCCCCGTGGGAGACCCTTGTCAGCACCCCTAGCCCTGTTGGGGATTCTCATCAAGATCCCCAACCTCACTGTGGACATTTATCAGCATCCCAAGACTTGCTGGGGTCTCTCAGCAGCATCCCCAGCCCCGTGGGAGACTCTCATGAGCATCCCCTACCCCATGGAGGACTCTTGTCACCACCCCCAGTCCCGTTGGGGTCTCCCATCAGCATTCCCAGCCCCATGGGAGACTCTCAAAAGCATCCCCAACCTCACTGGGGTCTCTCATGAGCATCCCCAGCCCCACAGAGGTCTCCCACCACCATCCTCAGCCCCATGAGGGTCTCCCATCACCATCCCAAGCCCCCCAAGGATCTCCCACCACCACTCCCAGCCCCAGGAGAGTCTCCCACCACCATCCTCAGCCCCATGAGGGTCTCCCATCAGCATCCCCAGCCCCACAGGGGTCTCCCACCACCACCCCCAGCCCCATGAGGGTCTCCCATCAGCATCCCCACCCCCTGGTCCCTCAGTGTCCAGCACTGCTGAGCTGCCCCGGGTCTCTGCAGCCTCCTCTGTGCAGGACAGGGATCTGGAGTCTCCCTTTACAGCAAAGGCTTTTTTGTTTGATTTGTTCCCTCTCTTGTCCCCTCTCTTGTTCTGCTTCCCCACAGCTGGGAGAAGGGAGAAGGGAGAAAGGAGAAGGGAGAAGGGAGAAGGGAGAAGGGAGAAGGGAGAAGGGAGAAGGGAGAAGGGAGAAGGGAGAAAGGAGGTGAGGGGAGGTGACCCCTGGGTGTGGGGTCCCTCCAGCCCAGCACTGACTCCTGGATGCAGAACAATTAAAAACAAACTTCACATAACAATTTTTTTTTTTTCCTGTGGAAGGAGGGAAGGGAGAGCAGGAGGAGACAGGCTCAGGGCTGCTCTCATTCATGTGGCTTCCTGGAGCTTTTACTCTGCGCCATTTACCCTGCATAAATCAATTGCCAGAATATCAGTGCCCTGCTCCCTTGTTTACTCTGGAAGATTATGTCCCATTAGCAGATTTGTCTTGTAATTGAACTGAAGTGTAAAATGCCAATGTCCTGACAGCCCCAATGGCCGGGATTAACTGCTGCAGACATTTCTGTCCTCTTTTGAGTCATTTTGATTGAGCATAATTAATCCAAGTGAGCTGATAGGATGCTGGATGCTCCCAGCCCCGGCGCTGTGCAGAGGGAAGCACGGCCGGACACAAATATCATAACAAGATCAAGAGGTAGTGACAGGCAGCAGCTTCTGCTTTTCCAGGGCTTATTTCTCCTTCCTCTGACTAATTCTCAGTGGCAAAGCACAAACTCCACTGAGTGCCCCATTTCAGGTGGATGTGCTGGTGTCAATTTGTTTTCAGAGTGCCCTGAAAGCATGTGTGGAACTTTGATCCTCTGCCCAAGAGCTGCTTTGGGCTTTGGGGCCAGGCTCTGCTTGTCCCCAGAACTGTGTGGGCTGAGGGTGATCAATGCTGACCCCCACACAAGCAGGTTTGAGTCACAGGTATTTTATCTGAGGTTTTTACCCTCCAAGGCTCTGTTGGGGTCACAGAACATCAGCGAATGGGCAGGAAAATGCTTCCAAAAAAACAAGCAGGACACGTTTACACATTGCATTAATCCAGCAGCAAAAGGGGATTTTTTTTTAATTTTTTTTTTTTTTTTTTGTCCCAGAAACTGTTGAATTCTTAATTTCTATTCAGAATTTCTGTCCCACACTGGATTCTCGAGTCTGCAAGAGACTGAAGAGCTCTCTAAGAGGGGAGACAGGGGAAGTTCAGGTGATTGGCACTCACAGTCTGAAAGACAAAGGAGCAGAGCTCAAGAGGAATTGCCATTTTCAGGACAGGACAAACCCGGGTTCCTGCTCCTGCCCAGCCTGGCCTTTGCCATGGCTGTTTACTCACTATTTTCACAAAGCCTCCCACCACATCTGCTCCAAGGCTCGGGGCCAGGGCAGAGATTGAGGGCTGCAGGGTTTGTTATTGCTGGGGTAATGGAAAAGGAGACACTGGGCTGGCAGGTGCTGAGACATGGGGTAAAAACACCAGAAATATGTGGCATTACACTTGGCCTGAGCTATTTTGATGTCTTCATTGTTTTCTTTTGCTGTTTTTAACCCTTTTCTATAAAGAAAGAGGTTTTAGGATGCAAGGACAAGAAGATGCTTTGCAGCTCTTCGGGGCTTGGCCTCTGAGTTCAGTTCACAGAGTCTGCATTGTTCTTGTTTACCAGAAATATTTGAGCTCCTTGTTCCCAGACCAAAATTAAGTTAAAATCTTGTAAAAAACGGTATTATTTTGGTTAGTTCCTCTCCTAGATCCTGGAATTAGAGAAGCAGAAACAATATAAAAAAAGGGGGGGCGGGGGGAAATCAGATGAGCTGTGTTGCCACGTGCCTTTATTTTCAGTTCCTCTGGAGAGAGCGCCATTTACTGTCTCACGTGTGACAACAACACCCCCAGCTTGACTCAGCTCCTGCACACCACACACCTGGAGCCAGGAACCCAGAGGCAAAATGAATTTATCCCTGAGGAGAGGGAGGATTTGCCCAGGTTGGGTTTGTGGGAGCAGCGCTGCCTCCCCGGGCTGCAAGGTCAGCCAGCGCAGCCCCGGGGGCTCATATTCTGCTTTATTACATAACTCCCATCTCCGGAATTAAAGCTTAATCCCAAACTGGGGCTGGCAGCTCAGATCAGCAAGGACTGGCCTCCCACTCTCCGTGTCACAGCCCCCCTGTTTTCCAAGGGGACAGCAACACGAGCAGGAGCACCAGGGGGATTTTTAATCAGGGAAATGAAGCAGCTGTCCAGAAATCAAGAGGGTTTTTTGCCAGGGCTTTGATGAAACAGCAGAGTTTTGTGTGGCACTGGGTGCCAAACACGCTGCTGATAGAAGCAATAAATCCCCATCCAAACCCTAAAAATAATATTGGGCTTGTTTTAAATTAAGGTTACGGAGTATGGCTTTCATTAGCCCCTGCATGGATCCTGAATAGCAATTATTACATATTTGTTCAGGTTTAAGTATTTTTATAGGATTTTTTCTTTCTTCAGATCCTGTTAGAATATTTTTCCTATGGGATGGGGATCATCTTTGTGAGAGGAAGAATGGTCTTGTGGTTAAGCCTGGCCTGAGATTTTGAAGGTCTGGGCTCGACTGCTGGCTCTGCCACAGACACCCTGGGTGAGCTGGGGCAAGGCACGGAACAACCACTTTTATTTGGCTTAAAATAAATGTTCAAGGCCCATTGAAGCATCTGAAAGATGTGACTGCTGAGGGCTCAGCATCCAACAAACAGAAGGAGAACTAAAGCAGAGGAAGGAGGAGAAGAAAGCTGGCTGCCCCTCTAAGAGCTGTCCCTCGTGGTGCCTTCGGAGCATGCTGAGAGCTTCTGGAGCTCCAGCCCTCCACGTCTCCATTCTTCATCTGTGGAGCAGAAGCTCCTCTCACTCAGTGACTCTGGAAAAGCTGCAAGCAGGGTGTGAGACTGGGATGGAGTTTAAATAGTTTTTTTTTAATTTTATGCCAAAACCTGATGAATGTCATCTCTGCAGATGGGTCAGGCACCTGCTGGAAGCCACCCATGGAAGGGGATCTGGGGAAGATTCCTCCTGGTGATGCCTCAGGTTTTAGATTTTATATTTTTCAGACTCTGTGCTGCTTCAGTGTGTGGGTCTGGGCTCCACATGAGGGGATGCTGAGCTCTCTGCACAGAGCAGAGACAAAACAATTCCTGCTCCAGCTGGGCACCAAGGACAAATGATCCAAACCTCAGCCCAGGAGCACAAACACCGTGGGCTGGAGAGAGAAAAACAAGCAGGGTGGGACTGCCTGGGCTGAAGCTGGAATGGGACAATGAACTCCAAGGTGCCAATGGAGCAGAACTGATCCCAGGGAGAGCCCCCGGGAGCGCTCGTGCATTTTGGGGCCATTTTGGTTCATTTGGGTGCAGCCCTGGCTGGGCTCTGGTGCTGCCCAAGGTGGATCCATGGAGGAGATGCTTTGAATAAATCCCTGCTTTTTTCTGGAGCTCTGTCCAGCCCCTGTTCCAGCTCAGCCTTCTCAGGGCATCACTGGCACCAGCACATCCCTGGGGCTGAGCTTGCAGGGCTGGCCTGAGCTCAGGGAGCTCTGTCCTTGCTTCTTGATCCCTCCAGCAGCCCAGTTTCCATTTAAAATTGAATTTTCGTTTGCCATGTTGGCTCATTCTTTGGCTTGAATCAAAGGATGCCTCAGCACCTGGCTGGGCTGGGGCAGGGTTTGCATTTTTCCTGAGGTTTTTCCTGCCCCACTCTGGTGCCAAACCCCCACAGAGCCTCACCCTCATCAATTCCCACATTTATTTACAACTCTAAACCAACAATTTTGGCTGAGACATCCCCCCAGTGCTTCAGCATCCCTCGGCAGTTTGGTGAAATGTGACAGAAGGGACTTAGGGATGCTGGTGAAACTCAGACAGAAATTATTTGTTTGGTTATTTAGGACAACAGAGAATCGATAAGATCAGCCCCTATGGAACTTTTATACAGGAATTGCTGATTTAAAATGTTTTTCCTGTCACATCTTTCCATCCCCTCCAAAACAATGAATTTGTAGTCACATGAGGGAACGTGACCTTGATTCTCTGTTTTCATTGATTAAATTAAAAAAAAAAAACCAAAAAAAGAGTGTTTTGACAACTCTTTCTGCACCTGCAGGTACACACCGAGAATGAAACAAATCTGGAATTTAACAAATGTCAACTGCTTAACTCAGGGGTGAGGGAGGGACAGGGATGGGACCCTGCTCCATGAATAAAATGTACGGGGAGAATTCCAGGGAAGTATTGCTGACGTGTTCTGGTGGCAGGTGACCACAAAATTGTTCAATTAAATGGGGCCAGCAGGGATTACAATGGCAGATGAGATCAGTAATAAGGTGGGCAGTGCATTCCTTCAGGCTGCAGAGACTGGGGCAGAATGAAATGCTCTTTTTGAAGCTGTCATGGCACTTTGGAAGGCTCCTCTGGAGTTAGGGAAGGAATTCTGAATAGAGGAAGGTTCTGGCTTTGTAAATTCACAGCTCATGGTGTGAATTCCTCAGGTAAAAGCACAGTTTTGGTTGGAAGGGAGCAAAAAGCAGAGGGGGCTTCAAAGCCAGCCCATGATACTCAGGGCCTCAGCTGGTTGAATTTTGAATATCGTTATCAACAAGGGTTTCACATCCTCATGGTGAATTTTCCCCTGGCTCTAACTGGAATTTCCCTTGCTCCAGCCTGCTTCTCCTTTAGAACAGAAGGTCCAGCTCTGTTTCTCTGCCACCCCTTGAAGCAGCTGATGAGGCAATTAAAGCCCAGCAATTAAAACACAAACTCCTCCTGGGCAGCCAAATTTTCCTCTGCTAAACTCTCCTGGTGCTCCCCTTCATTGATTGTGGATAAACAGCTCTACATTTATTTAAAATAATAAATTTTATTTAAATTATCAATTCAAATTAACCAATTAAAATGAATTTTAAATAATACATTTATTTAAAGTAATATTTAATATAAGTCAATATTGGCAGTGGCTCTGACAGGCACCTGACCCAGAAATTCCTGGGGGCAGTGGATGGATCACAAGGAGCACCTGGATCTGTCCAGCACTCCTGGGATGGGATCCCTCTGGAAAAGGGCTCTGGGTGGGTGAGCCTTGGTCTGACAGAACAGGGAACAATTTAGGGGATGAACCCAACCTAAAAAATTCAAAACCTCCAAGACTCCAACATCAACCTTCTCTAAATTCCACATATTCCAGCCAGGTGAGAGAAATCCAACTTCTCCTGCTGCTCACTGCAATATTCCCAATTCCAGCAGCTCTGGTGGCACTGGGGCAGCCAGGCAGGGAAAGTTTGCAGTGGAAAGTTTTGAGTTATTTTATTTTTTTTTTCCAGGGAGCAGCACGTGCCCCGGAATGTGAGGAATGTCCCTGTGTGGATTTCCACCCGTTCCTGCTGCCCAGTCTGGCTCTGGAGCGTGGCCAGGGTGGAACAGATTTGGAATAAATTTCCTGAGTCCCTCAGGGGGTTGGGTGAGGTCCCCTCCAAGAATAAATAGATAAAACCAGAGCCTTGGGCCTCATGTCCAGCCAGAGCAGGGCTGGAAGGGGATGGACAGAACCTCTCCATCCAGGTGGATCTTCACTGCCTGGAGCCAAGAAATGGAAATTCCTCCTGATTGTGGAAGGGGTTACAACTGACATCGGTCAGATGGAAATTGTTTGGGTGGGTTCCCCCAAAGAAAATAAAAATCTCACTAAAAATCCAGAGACAACCAGAAAATACTCACTATTTCTGTACTTAGCATCCACGCTGAGATGGGACTTCTTTTTTCCTTGATGAAAGTCAAACTCCCATTTTTAAGAGCGTTATACATGTGCTGGAGAATTCATTCAGGACACTGAGAACAATGCAAGACCTGGGGAACATTTTAAAACTTCCCACCAGCCCTGCCACCAATTTATTTTGCAAATAAAGCAGATTTGCTACATTTCCTGATGGTTTCATCATTTCTGAACCTCTTGCTTGATAAAATTTTAGACATTTTGGAGGCTCTCATCTGAAGAAATGCTTTCTCCAAAATTGGAGCTGAAGGAACAGGAGGAAAACTGGAATCTCCCAGAGCACTCAGCACCCTCCAGGGCTGCAGCTTTAACTGGGATTTTAGAGGGCACAGGGGGGATTTTAGGTAGCACTCAGTGCCCCGTTAATCATCTGCCCCAGGCAACCTTGCAAGACCAGTGGCAGATCAAAGAGATTCCAAAATGAGGAAAACAGTGTGAAAGCATTGCCATGATTGTGGGTGAGAGGAGAGTTGTCTCTCAAACATGGAATTAGTGAGGCTCTGGGCTGGGAGTGCTCTGCCTAGCCCTCCCTGCTCCAGAGCTGCCCCAAAACCTGTCAGAGAAACTGGGAAAAAAGCTCTGGATGCCTGCCTGG
Organism: Taeniopygia guttata; assembly: GCF_048771995.1. NCBI lineage: Eukaryota > Metazoa > Chordata > Aves > Passeriformes > Estrildidae > Taeniopygia > Taeniopygia guttata. The sequence goes on from NC_133043.1 coordinate 474,438, forward strand.
CCATGGCCAAAATGCTGCTTGACTTCTTTAGTCTTGCTGAGTTGAGGGAAGATAAATTTATTTCAAATATTAACTAATGCAAGAAATAATAGTGGAGTAATCATGAAATAATAGTGGAATAATCATCAAATAATAGTGGAATAATCATCAAATAATAGTGGACTAATAATCAAGCTCCTGGCTGCCAGTGGTTCCCTGCTCAGGAGTTAAAATTCCTTTTCATCCCTGGCTCTTGGCCTTTGGAGAAGAAAAATGGCAAGCCAGAGGGGACACAAGTGCAACACCATCACTGGGCACTGCAGAGCCCACCAGCAGAATACTGCAAAGTAATTATTGATAGGAAAGAATTAATTCATTCACTGTATGAGGTCAGTGGTACAGCCCTGCTGGTGGAGAGGAGGAAATGAATGCGCAGACACCTCACCACACCCTTCACCATGATGGAGAAAGGCAGAAATTAAAGCCAGAAATGAATTCCCCACCTCCCTGTCCTTGCTTTGTCACATCTTTTGCAGCTGCACCAGCCCAGAGAATCGCTGGGTGAAGGGCTCTGGGATCTCTGTACCCATTACACTCTTTAGGCACCCTAAAATCAGCCAGAATTTCCTAACAGAGCCCAATTTGAGCTCTAAAAGCCGCACGAACCCAAACGCCAACAGAAAACTTTTTTTTTTTTTTTAATCCCTTCATATTTGGATCCTCCTTCCTTGTGAGGACACTTGTTTTTGGAAGGTTCAGTTCCCAAATATCCAGAAAAGCTCTGCCTGCATCTAGGATTCCATCCTCTGCTCTACTCTCTTCCTGCATGGTTCTGTTGGAATTGTCTCCAGCACTTTCAGCATTTGCTGACAGAGAAGAGGGGTTTGATCCCAGACACAAAAGCATTTCAGGCTCCCCAGGAGCTCCATTGACTCACAGCCCGTGAGTTCCCACAGAGAAAACACAAAGCAGCAGCAAATTTGTGGATCCCAAAAGAAGAGCCAGCCCCTAGACTGGAATATTGAGACTAAATGGTCTCAGCACTGCTCTGCTGGCTGGGTTCTAGCAGGAGCTGAAGCTTTATCCTTCCTGCATCTGAAGAGGAATTAATTACTTTGGCTATTTTAAGAAAACAAATATAAAAAGTCTCTGGTGAGTTCTGGAAAAAATTGAAGGAAAAGCTGCTGGAAGTTGGACTCTTTGGGATGTGCAATGCAGAGGGCAGAGACACCGAGTTTTATTTTCTGACTTGTTGTGACATCTTCTCTCAGGCTGGACCCAGTGTTCACTCTGCCTTTGTTATGTCCATAAACTTGAAAATAGGTAATTTTAGTGGGTTGTTTTAATAAAACATTGGGAGTGTCACCATTGGGCATCACAGAATTAACTGAGGATTTCAGCTCTGCCTGATTGATAATAAAAAAGTTTCAAAATCATGGGGATTTAGGGTTAAAAGGAAAATAAAGCTTATTAGGCCCTGAAAAAAATAAATACCCTAGGTACATGAAGAACTTGTACCTTGCTAGAACTGCATCTGTGTAGTTGTACATGATCAATGATATAATTGTTAGATGTGATGATTGTTTAGTAATTAAATATAATTACTGTTTAATCGTAAGAATAATCATGGGAAACTGTGGTCAGGGGCCTAAAAAAGATCACGAGAAACTCATGCTTGAATAAAGTCAATGTATACAATAGAGCAATGTAAGTTTAATAATTAATATGTAAGTTATATAACGATAGAATATAAAATACTTTCAGCTCGAAAGCCATGTTGGAGTCAGATTTGGGTCTGTACCCCTGATTCCCAGAGCTCTCAATAAAAGCTCCTGCAGATAATCATATCCGTGATTATGTGAGTTCCTGAACATTGACATGACGGGATTATATCAAAAGTGGGGGGAAAAGACAAGAACAGAGATGATGCCAACATAGGCGTTGATAAATATCAGCCAAAATGTGGTGCTTGTGAGGCTTTAACAGGGTTGGGAAGGAAAATGGAACAGCAAAACCCTGTTTTATACCAATTATCTGCCCGAGCAAAGACTTTGTGCAGATTCACACATGTAACACCTGGATACGTAACAGGCACCTCCAGGTTCCTGGTGGCATTCCTGGGCTCTTCCAGGGGACAGCCACTGGTCATTTCTGCCCATTCTTGTGTTTCAGGCTGTGCCTGGTGGTTCTGTGCCAGCACATTCCTGCAGCAGGAGCCTTCCCTGGCTCTGGTGTGAGCCGTGCATTCATTCTCTTCCACGTCAGTGGGGCACTTCAGAGAGCCCCGAGTGCCAGGCGGAGAAACCGGGATTAGAGGTGCCCTCAGAACAAAGCATACCACACGTGCCACAGGAAATCTCCAGGGGCCAAGGAGGGCAGGGAGACAGAGGGACAGGGCACGGGAAGGGTGCTGGGGAGTTCATCCCGGGGATTTGAGGAGCATGGCACAGGAATGGCTTGGAGCTGGTTCTGTGGCCCAGCTGGGGCTCTGCGCCCTGTGCTGGGCTCCCAGCATGGGAGGGCTCTGGAGATGTTGGAACAAGTCCAGAGGAGGCACCAGGATGACCAGAGGTGGGGAAAGGCTGGCAGAGCTGGGATTGTTCACCTGAAGCTTTGGGGTGACCTCAGTGTGGCCTTGCAGGGCCTGAAGGAGCCACAGGAAAGGTGGAGAGAGAGAATTTCCAAGGGATGGAGAGACAGGACACAGAGAATGGCTTCAAACTGACTTAGAACAGGGTTAGATGGGATTTTGGGGAGGAATCCTTCCCTGTAAGGGTGGGGAGGGCTGGGATGGGATTCCCAGAGCAGCTGTGGCTGCCCCTGGATCCCTGGCAGTGCCCAAGGCCAGGCTGGATGGTGGAAGGTGTCCCTGCCATGGCACTGGGGGGCTTTAGGATCCTTTCCAACCCAAACCATTCCATCATCCTGCCGTAAACCACCTCACAGCCTGAGTCAGTCATATCTGCCCAACCCCCAGGCTCTGTGCTCCCAGTGCTCCCAGTGCTCCCAGCAGAAGGGACTTCCCAGCTCCTCCTGCCCAGGATACTGGCACTTGTCTGATATCCAGCCGGACTGCATCCAGCATTGCTTCTGTGCCCTTTGATCTTCTCCTGACTCTTCCTCCAGCTGAAGCAGTCACCTCTCATCTCTTCAGGGCCATCCCTTCGAGGATAAAGAGGTGGAGTGTGGATTTTTGGGCTTTTGGTCATTTTTTTGTTAAGGTGTAAGGTGGTATGTTTGGTTTGGATTCAGATGTTTGTTAGTTTTTATTTATATTAGAGTCTCACAAATCATGACTTCTATAGCACTTCTCTCTAATAAGTTAAAAATGGAGTTGTATATTTTTCTCTATAAGTTTTTTTAAGGATAAACAGTCTAATTAAGAAATGACACAAATTATTTTTACTTTTATTTTAATAATTAACTACTTGTGACCTGCAATGTGGATTTTTTAATCTAATTACACAATATTACTTAAACTTACGAAGAAGAAGGTTTAGTTTCTGCTGTAAAACTTTACCTTGTCTTACATATATTACTATATTTAAAACTTTAAACACTAAGTTTTCTACTATGAAATATTACACACTTCTTTAAATTGCACACTCATAATCTTAGTTCTATCATTTAATTTTGAAAGTTTTCTCTACAGTTTCAGATCAAGTGTAGTGTTTTCTTGGGGGGTGGTGGTCAGTGCTTGTTAGTATAAAAAGCCTAAAATTCTCAATTTCTAGGGTTCCAGCAGTGGAAATCTTTAATTCCATCCCATGAAAGCAATCCAAGTGTTGACAAAATGTCTCTGCTGCAGTTGGAATTTCTCATGTTGTGTATGGATGACAGGGACAATTCCAACCCTCCCAATCCCCCCTCTTCCAAGAGGTGGCTGCTCCTGTCTCCAAAGACAGCCTGGGAAGGATCTGAGCTCTTCATGGGTAACTCACACGGGTAAAACAGAATCACACCAACACCACGCTGGATCTGTGTGCTCTGCTCCCACCTCCACCCAGGAATTTCCACCCAGCACCCGTTCCTTGGCTGCTGCCCCACACACAAAGCAGCTCGAGAGAGGTGGGAAAGTCAAACTGATTGATGCTGATCCGCTGCCCTCCTGAAAAGGATCCAATTATCCCACAAAAACATAGAATTTCAGCCCCAGCCTCCCACCAAAGGCAGACAGCTCCGAGTGTGGAGCTGAATCCATCAAACACAACCGCCAGTCACATCTGACAGGAAGGAAAATGTGTCAAGCACATTCTTCTCTCTCTCTCAAGATTTTTCATAGAGGTGCACAGAGAGAAGAAAGAGAAAACAATTTCTATTTCTGCTCCTTGTTTTTCCCATGTGGAATGTGTTTGGAGAATTGTTTACCTGGGGTGATTGCTTGGTTGGATTCTGGTGAGGATTGTTTGAGCTGATGGCCAATCCAACCCACCTGGGGCTGGACTCTTGAGAACAGGGTCATGAGTTGTGAGGAGTTAGATTTGGTAGTTAGAAAAAGTAGGTTTGTAGTTTTAGTATCGCCTTTAAATAGTATATTAATGCATTTTAGTATAGTTATAATAAAGAAATCATTCAACCTTCTGACTTGGAGTCAGACATCCTCATTTCTTCCCATCGGGTTCACCTGCATTTCCAGTAGGAAAACACCTTCTCTGATGGAAATGGGAATTTTGGGAGGCAGGAGGGAATGAGGCGTGCTGGGTGTACCAAGAGTGCTGAGCAGGGTCTGCTGAGAGCCAGGGCATATTAATGATGTGCTAATCACGAGCAGTGGAATTTTATTGCTTCCTTAAGAGGGGACAGATTTCAACACAGTCATCTCCAAACCCCTAGAAGTGCCTGTCAGAGTGGGAGCTGTATTTCAATTTTCCTTTCTGAAAATAATCCTGAAAATCTCCACTCCGTCTGGTTTGCACTCCCTCACCTTAGTCACAGGCACATCTGACAGTGCGATATCAGTAATAAATTACTGATACTACTCAGAGATCCAGCTCTAAAGGTAGCAAATAACCAAGGTTTTGCTTCCCTTTTGCCATTCTTTTGATGATGTGCAAAAACGGCCTAAAAGTTCTTAAATAATCTCCATAATTTTGTTAATTTTTACCTTTTAAATACCAGAAGTCTGTTTTCTTTCTGCTTTTGTTGATGCACATCTCTAGAAATGCCCAAACTTCATTTTCTGAGCTGATTAACTGACAATTAACCCAAATTAGTTCATTCATCTCTAAGGACTAATATAGCCACCCACAAGCATTTGTTTCAGGCCACCACCGTTTGTTTAACACAGAGCAAAAATCAAATCTGGCCCTGCTTGGGGCCAGTTTTTCAAGGAAAAATGTTTTTTGTGGAAAGAGTGATTAAGTTCTGGAATGGCTGCCCAGGGAGGTGGTGCAGTCACCATCCCTGGGGGTGTTTAACAAAGCCTGGATGTGGCACTGGGTGCCAGGGTTTGGTTGAGTTGGGGCTGGGCTGGACTCGATGATCTTGAAGGTCTCTTCCAACCCGGTGATTCTGTGAATTCTGTGATCCTGTGAATTCTCTGATTAAGAGGCAGCAGCTCCTCACTGCAGAAGATGCAGTGCTTAGGGCTGGCTGGAAGAATTTTGGGAGTCATTATTTCCTCACGGAACCCAAAATTGTTTCATCTTGGCCACGTCCAGCTTTTGGTAAATCAAAGGCTGGAATCCAATGGAACCATGCCTGGATTCAGGAGGGGCTTCTGAGGAGCTGAGGGCTTCCAGCACTTCCAGCACCGCTGCTGCCAAGCTCAGCCTGATTTGAAAGCCTGAGGAACATGGGTGGTGCTGGAGAACCAGAGGAGAAAACACAGCAAAGGCATAGAAAGAATTCTGAGCAATCCTGACACAGTTTGGGCCCATCTCAAATATCAGCTTCCCCTCCAATGATCTCTGTGATGCTTCATTTGTTCTCCAGCCATCCATTGTCTCCTGGAGGCTCCTCCTGCCAAACCAGCGCCCAGCAGCTCCTCGGACACGGCCACAGGGTGGATGGGGCTGGGTCCAAGCTCAGGAGGTGCCACAGACCCCGATGAGGTCCCAGGGGAGCTCAGTGGTCCTGGAGATGGCCACAGGACTGCACAGTTTTGGGCTTACAAGTTCTGGGAGGCTTTGCAGCACCAAGTTCTTCTGCCTCTTCCACAAACAGAGTTTTTAGGCTTTTTTTCTTCCCTTGTAAAGAACCACCAGCATTTCCACCTCTGGAAAATCCCATTTTAAGCACCGGGAATTGGTCAGTATTTGCCACTGCCCATAAAACTCCTGGTGACAGATCAGAGTCATGGCTGTGAGCTGCAGCAGCTCCACACTCTCCATCAGCTTCTGGCAGGAGCTCACCTGCCAGCCCCTGAAATGCCTCCACAAGTCCCAGCACATTCCTTGGAAAGATCAATCCCCTCCAGCTCTGCAGGAGACAAAAGGTGGACTTGACAAATGCACTTTACTCCTGAAAAAGGAGCAGCCTCACAGGATTTGCTGCTGAGAAAGAAATAACCAAACACATCCTGGGGAGGCAACCTGAGGGGTCCTGCTCTGTGTGGAACTGCTTGGATGTGAAACAAAGGAAAAAGGGATGTTCAGGATCACCTTCACTCCTTTCCTCCATCATTTGCTGTTTCTAGAGACACAGTGGAGGCTGGTACAGCCCAAAATTTGGGGATGTTGGAGGAAGGACTGTCATGGAAAGCTCTGGGTGAGGTTTCTTTGTTTGTTCTGGGATCACCACCTGGAGCCCTCCAGAACATTCCATGGGGGGACAGCAGTGATGGCATCGCTGGGCTCCCCTCCACTTGTAGGGACCTGCAGATTTACCCCAAAAGGCCTCTTCAACTCACCTTCCCCACCAGCAAGAATGACTTAAGTATTTAATTCTTCCTCAATTTGGTGTGAGACCGGGCGAACATCTGCCCACTTTTCCCATTATAACTGGTGGTAGGAGGGAAGGAATTCAATTCTCTATGTGACCATTTATTGTGATAATTCCTGGGCAAAAGTCCTGGATTTTGTGAGTTTCAACACAACATTTATTATTCAGCATTAGGTGGCCCTAATTTTTTAAATATTTTCATTCTCCAGGTGATTTCATTCCCTCTTTCCTCCTCCTCTTGTCATTGCAATTTTTTGATCGTTCAGTGAAGATAATTCTCTTGCCCTAAAAGCGACAGAACAGAATGAAACAGCAAGGAAAAAAAATGTAAAACTTTCCAGGCCATGCTGCGTGGATTTAGGGAGAAGGTCAGGCTGGCAAAGCTCCTTCTGTCAGGAGCAAGCACTGAGATAAACTCTGTTCCTGGAAGTTGCTCAGGCTATGATGAAGGGGATGGTTTTTGGGTGAGGGAACAACTAGAAAATAGCTCATCTGCCAGCCCTTCATCCCTCTGCCCTCAGCTGTATACACAACTTTATTGCTTTGCATTCTTCTCCCCACTGAGATTTATATTTCTTCATGAGAGCCTGGCCTTGTAAAAATTTTTCAGGCTATAGGTGTGGAATACATTTATTTTGGGCTGGTTTGACAAGAGGAAAATCAGCTTAAAGTCTTTGCAAAGCTATGTTGGACTATCTGACCTGTGCATTCCTCCCTTCTGGAATGAAGGAGAAATTGCCAGAGTGTGGACATGAAAGGCTGTCAGTTAATGTGGGAAGGGGGATTTGGAAGAGATAGAGAAGGCAAAAAGGAGAATTTGGCAAAATTCCTTATGTAAGAGGAGAAAATTGAGAAGTACACACGCATTCAGCATAGCAAACCCCATGTGCCATTCACAAATTTCATTTTGAAGAGAAAAAACCCATCTTGTGGAAGTGCAGAGAACAAGGCACAAGACAACCTTTAGACAGCTGACAGCATTTTTGTTCTCCAAACTCCTCAGCAAAAATAACTTCAATATTTGATTCTTCCTCAACATGGTGTGAGACTCAACGTGCAAAAATCTGCCCACTTCTCCCAGCACACCTGATGGCAGGAGGGAAGGAATTCCAGGAGAGGAATTCCTTGCTAGCAGAGTCCCCTGGAAGGAGGAATGGAGCTACAGCAGGAAAATGCTGGTCAGCAGCAGGAAAATGTGGAATTCTGGCTGTGGAGAACAGCCAGGTCAGAGTCCACAAAGAAATGCTTGGTTTGGGAGAGGTCTTGATAAATTAAAGTGAAGTGAGGGGTCATCCCTGCTGGAAAAGGGAACGGGGCTCTGGCCTGTGACAGGGATTCATTTATGCTGCTCTTTGGGCTGCTGGCAGAAATCAAACTCCTGCTCCTCCCCTCATAAGGAAAAAGACAAAATCTGACAGATTCCACAAAAGACTCTTTTCCCCCTCAACCAATAAATTTGTCCATTGTCACAAAACCTCTTCCTATCTTATTTTTTCTCTCCATAAAGATGAGTGATCAGTTTTTCTTTGACACCAGCACTCTCTCTAGAGCTGGATCTATAATTCATGAGCATGAAAACAGCGGCATCAGAAAGAAAACCTGTCATAAATTCAGCTATTTAAGCTTTTAAATGAGCAGTGATGGCAGCGTGGGGATGCAGAACATTTATTGCAATGCTAAATATAGGGGTAAAGCTAAAAGCTTTCCATCAATACTTGGTAAGAACAAAATCCTGAAAGCACTTGGAGCTGGGATTTTTGTCTTCTGGAAATTTGATTCATGGTTTCTTTCATTGGTTTTGGATTTGTGTGATTTTTGGGGTGATTCTTTGCCTTTTGAGTTTAAGATTGTCACTTGCTGGAGGGATTGAATTTGAAATTCTGACTTTTCCCATCCCCTCTTTTCCCCCAGCAGCATCACTAAAGACAGCTCCAAACCGAGGGGGAGGGAAGGGGCTGAGGCTGTTTCATGGAAGGTCCCACATTGTCCCAGCAAGTTGTTTGTGAGGAAGTTTCTCCAAAAAGTGCTGTGGTGGAGACAGAAGCAGTGCAAACATTGTCGAAATGCAAGAAGGGACAGCTCTCTCCTACAAATTCCATGCCTGTTGCCATCTAAATTCACTTTTTATCCATTTACAGGTGGCCCATTCTCTCCTTCCTAATCCCATTTGTCCAATTTCTGTCACCACTGCAAAAGTGAATGATGTCTGATGACTTTATAGGAACCTCTCAGATTTGTTCCAACTTTATCAGGAACAAAATGTACCCCACTGCCTTCCACAGGGCTTGCAGAAGATCAGGATTTCACGGCGATAATCCGGAAAAGATTGGGAAAGGTGAAACACGAAAGGAAAACAAGGCTGCAGCTTGAGCTCGTGTGAATCCCTTGGAGCCCTGCTGTCACCCAGTTCTTTTAAAAGTTTTAAAGTTCTTTTAAAAGTTTTCTATACCTTCTAAAGTTTACATATTTCTACTTGATTTTCTCACACTATTCATGTAAATAATGATTGTTTTACATTCTTCTGAATGCAGGAAGTTGTACAAAATGTACATTCTTCTGAAAAGAGAAAATTAATAGACTGTTAGTTTAACCACTGTGGTTGGACAAGTAGCAATTTCACCCTTCAATCCACTATCACTTTTAAAACATTATATATTACAAAGCAAAAAATAAAACTTCTCCTTTTACTTCCTTCTGCTCTTTCAATCTTAGCGTACGTGCGTGAGTTGTTTAGTGTCGTAGTACAACACCCTGCTGGGGTTTGCAGCTGGGAGCTGGGGAGGTGCTGTGGGAGCTGGAGAACACGGGAGTTCTCCTGGGATAATTCAAACACAATTCCCGCTGGCTCCGGCCAGCCCCGACGTCACTTCCGCGGCACCGAACGCGCCGGGCTGGCGGTAAAAATAGAAACCTCATAAATCTGCCCATTCCCTTAATTAGGGAACCCTGATGACAGGATTAAGATTGAATGCTTTCATTTCACATTGGTTAATGAAGGGCTTTCCAGCACTTTTTTTCTGTTCCTCTCTGCTGAGTCGTGCCATTGCTGATTGCTTCAGGTACAGCCAGGCTGGAAAAAATTCCTCTTCCAAAGGTTAAAATTGATTATGTAGACATTTGATTATCTCCTGTTATGTTTGGAGACTACAAACGCTTTGCAGACAGATGAGGCCATGCAGCTCTGCTCAGTGTTTTTAATTAATAGAGTCAACATTTAATCAAAATCAAAGAACACTTCACAATGAATTTTCTCTCTTGAAATCTTATGAACCGGGAAAAAACCAACCTGCTCAAACAAACCCTGAAAGAACAAAGTCACCCATAAAATCTGTCCTGTATTGCCAGTGAATCTCCCAAGGAAAAGATGAATTTGGGGAGAGACCAAAAAATTTACACCCCATGCTGCCAACTCCTCTCAAACTTAAAGAATCTTCATTGTCCATTCCCACTGCTCTGGTGTCCAAGGATTTGCAAAATCTTGCAACTTGATTCCCTGATATACAGGAGATAAATTTACACCAAGACCATCCTCTCTAAGATTATCCAAAGGGATCACCAAGAACGTGCCTAAATTCCCTTCATCTTCCTCAGCCGAGCGTTTCCCTGCAACCCGAGCAGGATTTATCACTTTTGTGTTGAGAACTCTCAAAAACTGCTTTGAAAACAGATGCAGCAGGAGGGGAGGACCCGGGCTCTGCTCCAGCTGATGGAGGAAAACACCGAGGTGCTTGTAGGAAATAACAACAGGCCAAGCAAGGCCAGGGAAAAGGAGGAAAAATCGTTTTTCCTGCTCCCAAGCAAACGCCTGCGGTGGCCAGCTCAGGAACATCTGGTCTCCCAGTGTGTTTTCTCACATCATGCCAATACCTGACTGGAATAAACAACTTTATCTAGATCCTCGTTCCTTGCCATCAGAGGCTGATAAGAAAACTCTGCTATCAGCGTGAGATTTGAGCAGAGGGAAGAAAGATTTATGCCTGCTCCGGAGCCGCCTCCGCCCTGCCCGATTGTTTCGTGCTCTGGAGAGCCGTGCAGCTAAATCCTGTGGATTCTGGTTTTCCAGGAGGCTGTGGATCACGGCATCAGTGCTGCCCTGGCCACCCACCAGGCAGGCAGCTCACAGCTCCCATTTTTTTTTCCCTGGGAATGGAAGTACTTCCCTTCTGCAATTTACTGGAATATTTGGTGTTTCCACAGCTCCTCTTCCCTCCCTGGGCTCTGCCTGCCTGGGAAACATGAATTTATTAACTATAAACCCATGAGGCACTGCAGAGGTGGGAATAATTTATATTCTGATGGGCCAACATTGCTGTTCTGCTGGCATTTTGGGATGTTTCCAGCACCATTTGTCCCCATCCAAGTGCTGGGACTCAGCTGGATCCCAGCACGAGCTCCGCGCTCAGCCTGGGGCTCGCTCCCTCCCGGATCCCTCCTCAGCTCTGTTTTGGGCAGCTTAAGTGGAACAATTAAAATGGTTTCTGATGCTGGTATGAGGTAGAAAAGGAGATAGAAGGGGATCAATTAGGATTGGGAGGCCAGGTTTAAAACATCTCCCTGGAGCAGTGGAGGACTCTCCGTAGGTGAAGCCACCACGACACCGGTGGGATTAGAGCTCAGCTAATCCCACTCTATTCTTGTCCTGCAACATTTATGTCACCTCCAGCCACAGACACCAGCAAACTTCACATTTTAGCTGAGAACTCTTCCCACCCTGACTTGGATGGGGGAAATTTTCTATTTTCAACACTTGAAAGAGCATTTGAGCTGTCAAAAGTCTCTTGTCACATCTTTGGCTTCCTAAAAATTCTTTCCTGTAGGTGTGCAGGTTCTCTGTGAGAGTTTGGGAGCTGGGTTCAATTTTTCCTTCCAGTGGGCTCATAATTCAGCTCCCAGCATCTCCCACAACCACTCCTAAAAAATTCCCACTTAATAGCATTGCCTCATTATTATTCCCACCTTGCATCCAATGTAAGCTTGACTGAAATGATTTTAAAATTTGAGAAAGCTTCAGGATGCCTTTTTTATCACTGAAACAGCATGAAAGGAGGCTTTATTTTTTATATAAATTTACTTTTTATGTATTTTTTGCATTTTTTTGGTGCTGAGGAGCTGTATGTTTGGGCACACCCCATTAATAGGAGCACTTTTGGGGGTTTTCATATTTGCAGGCATGCTCAGATTTTGGTGTGGGGCATTTTTTGTGCCCAGTAAAAGTGGCCATTTCTTGATGTGCAGGCTTGGAGGCAAGTTCAGTCAGATAAATGAGATTCCCAGCGGTAAAACCACCTCTTCCATACAAACCCAGTTGGATGTGGGGGTTCCAGCTCTAACCAAAGCTGCGTTGAGCAGTTTACGAGTTCAAGTGAAGTGCAGTGGGGAGCCCTGAGCGAGCTCAGCGTGGCTGATGGGCTCTGCACACAGAAGGACAAGAACTGGAATTGAAAAGCTTTTCCTGTTGCAAATTTGATCTTTTTTCTCTTCCCTGACAGTAGATGGGAGGTGTCTTGCATGATGCCTGGCAAAGAATAATCTCATCAGCCTTTCCCGCTTTTCAATGTCTCCACAAAAAGGGATCCCATGCATTTGTGGGGGATTTAATGCCATGCCAAGTTACAAAAGAATCACACAACTCTTTGATTTAATCACCCTCATCACTCCGGCCCAGAGCAGCAGAGACCCTCTGAACAGCAGCACCTCCCTCCAGCTCTGCCTTTTCTCTGGAGCGTGTCTGAACAGGAGATTCATTCTCTGATAGCTCCATTTCACCTGATAACAGCAAGAAAATAACTCCTCTGAGGGGCTGTGCTGTCCAAGAGCTTTGACAGCTCTCTGTCTCTTTAGGCTCTTGCCCTCTATCCAATTCTGTGATGTCTGAGCACCTCCTGACCTTTGAGAAGTTAAAGAATCATTCTTCCCTCTGCTTTTCTTGAAATGTTAATTAAAACACCCTCCCAGTGCCTGTCAAGGAATCCCCTGCTCAGCCAGGGCCAGTAGATACAGGTTGGCAGCATTCCTCAAAAATGCCTTCCCAAGGAGCTGCCTGGAGCTTTCCACTTCCAGGGACTTGTCTCAATATGAACCTGGGCTTTGAGGAAGAAAAATCTTCCCAAATTCCCCGCAGGAATGGAGATTTTTATGGAGAGGCTGAGAACCACGAGCTGCCAGCTGTGGGATCTTCTTCCCCTTGGCACCGGAGGAATTCTCAGGAGTTAAATCCCAGCCCCATGGCGGGAATAATTCGGGGAGCTCTGCCATAGAAACCCAGGCACAAATCCTGCCAGGACTCGAACAATGGCTCCTTGGGAAGGCCAGTCTTCCCCAGGATTATGGATGACTTCCCAGCCCCAGTCCAAGGCACTGTCAGAGCTCTGCATTTCTGCTTCCCCCCTTTGTTTCCAAGCTCTTTTCTGGGAACTGCCACCCCCTGCTCCATACCCTTCTGCAGGTGCCTCCACCAGTCCCAGAAGCCCCTACGGGAGCTGATCCCACCATCCAAAGGGCTTACAGAGAACACTGCCCTTGGATTTCTTTAGGAAAAATGTTAAATTTCACCCTTCTTCCCTGTGGACAGTGAATAAGAATGATTTTATAATAGGAATATATAATTACATATAATATATATATATAAAATATATCAATTTATAATAAGAATAATTGTAGGTTCAAAGGCTGCAAATCCAAGTTTTTCTTCTCTCCAACCTGCCATCCCTTCACTCCCTGCTGATTTTGACTGTGTTAAGTCATTTTTCTCATCAATTTCAGCTCTTTGGGAATGTCTGCAGCCACTGCACACTGGGATTGTGGCTCTGCATCCCCATCCCAGAGCACTGCTAGTGGCACACGTGGGGAGTGGGATGTTCCCAAAGTGCAGGACACTTCATTCACATCAGAACTGGGAAAACCTTCTAGAATGGAAATTCAAATAATTTTTTTCTTCAAAATGCTTTAATTTACAAAATATTTCCTATTATTATTTCTTTCCTATTATTATTATTATTATTATTATTATTATTATTATTATTATTATTATTATTATTATTACTATTTCATAATATTATAATTAGGAAATATTTACTCTTTCCTATTCCTAATATTTAAGAATAATACTTCCTATTACTAATATTTAGGAATAATCATTTCTAATATTTAGTGGTCATATCTACAGATCACAATGGATATTTGCAATAATTCTTTTTTTTCCTATCAATTTCTGTTCTGCAGGTGAAGGAACCTCTTTGTTCTCACCTGTTGTGATAGTTTCACTGGAAATAAGGGATGAATAGTAAAGAACCTGAATCCTCTGTCTATTCAGTCAAACAAATTAAATTTAAAAAATTCTGACAGAGACCCGATCTCATTCTTTTTTCCCTTCACAGATGAGTCAGGAATCAAGAATGAATTATATCCCAGCACTGATCTGGATGGAAGAGACAGGAAAAACCACCGGGGAAGCACAGAATGAATTCCAAATAATGCATCAAGCCCATGAACTGATCGTGCAGGTGCAGAAAATCGGGATTATTTCCACATGCTGCAGTTCCACAGGTGAGCAGGGGCACAGAGGTGTAAGAGGCCGTCTGAAGACCCTCACTCATTTGCCTGCCGATTGCCACCAGAAGGAAAAACCCCCTCACTGCAGTTCCGGCTTGGAGAAGGGAACAGTGCAGGTGCAGCCGCTGCACCGTTACGTTCTGTTCCGAACGAGGCCCGGCAAGAACTTGGCAAGGAGTTGGTGACGACCCGGCATGGATCCAGCACAGGGCGGCTGCTGCAGTGCCTACTTCACTCTCCACCTTCAACCTGAATGAACTGTTGGGGTGACCCTGGTGGTCTCTCACTGCAGACCCCTCATCAGCTTCGTTACCACCGTGACAGACAGAGATTGAGAACCCTCTCCCCAAGGACTGAGACTGAGACCCCGACCACAGGGAGTGGGGCTGGGGGGAGAGAATGACATGATCTGTTCTTCTCCAGTAACTTCAGTGGACTTATTCTTCATTGTGTTTGTCCTGCCTGGATGATTTTCTGTAGATTCAGCTGTTCCCTCCACAGCAATTTCAACAGACTCTCATTGCTCTGCATGTTCCCCCCTTTTTCCTCTGTGGACTATAACTGGACCCCTGGGTTGGGCAGGACTTTGGAGACTCTCCCCAGCACAACAAGACAGATCCCCATGGCCAGACCAGTGAGGATCTGGCCTGTGTTGGCAGCTATTCCCATCCCCCTCTTCTCTCTCTCTCTCCTTATTTCTTTTGTGGCCCCACTATCACATTCATTGTTCTGGCCCCTAATAAAGGTGCATTTGCTGTGATTAAACTGATAGTCCCCTGCTGTTTGTCTTTTGCACTTTGGGATTGGCTAAGGAACCATCACGACACCCGCTACCAGCGGATCGTGACGAGACGGACCTTCCCCTCCTCCACCCCAGAGCCGCCTCCGCAGGGACTGCAGCTGGAATGGGGTGAAAAGGGGCAAGGAAAGGCAGCCCGAGGCGCAGCGCAGCCCAAGCAGGGCTGGGTGCAGCCACACAGGCTCTGAGTATCCTGTGAGTATCCTGTGAGTATCCTGCGCGTATCCTGTGAGTATCCTGTGAGTAGCGGGACGAGTCAAGGCACTGCAGTGAGTGCATGAGGAGCTCTTAAAGCCCAGCTGCTCCTGACATCACCATGCAGGGAGGAATGCTCTTTCCCTGTGCAGGGGTAGGAGCAGTGTGCCACTGCAAGAGCTGCCAAGGGGAAAACACGGAGATTTTAGGGGTTTCTTTTGGGTTTTTTTGGTTGGTTGGTTGGTTTCGTTTGGTTTTGTTGTCATTACTTTTGCAAAACATTCATGTTCCCTTTTTATTTACCCACAGCAGTGTGGTCTCCTTCCGCTGCAGAGGGGTGTAATTCCCTCTAAAGCTGCAGCCAGGAAAGAAAATTATTTTCTTTTTTTAATTTTCAGAGGGGGCTAGCCAAGAAAAGTGGGAAATCACAGCCTCACTCAGCGGCTGATGGGCAGAGCATCACTGGTGTGATTTTTACTCACGGAATTCTTTCTGCTCATGGATGGGTTTGCCCTGGGATTGCTTTTTGTTGTGTCCCTGCTCTGAAAACAAATAGATTACTGCAGGAAGCTCTCAGCTGGTTGGGAGTGGTGGGGAAAACACAAACTGGGTGAGGCTGCAGGTTCAGACCCACAAAAAATTGAGAGCTGGGCTTGCTTTGGTCGCATCCAGTGTCCCAGGGCAGGCAGGGAGCTTCCCAAGGGTCCTGAGCACTACCCAGGAGTGACAGGACATGGGAATGGCTTCACAGTGATGGACAGCAGGCTTGGGTGGGATTTTGGGAAGGAATTGTTCCCTGTGAGGGTGTGGGAGAGAAGCCCAGAGCAGCTGTGGCTGCCCCTGGATCCCTGAAATGTCCAAGGCCAGGCTGGACAGGGCTTGGATGGGAACTGGATGGGATTTAAACTCCTTCCAACACAAACCTTGTGGTTCTGTGATTCCTGAGGCATAAAACGTGTGTTCATCCTCCCCTAATTTTAGGCATTTGCATTGGAATTGTCCCCACTTGAGTCTCCTCCCAGTCTCCTTTTAAAGATGAGGAGAAACTCAATTTTTCCCTCAGGAACAGGCAATGAATGCCACCCAAATTATCATCAGAATAAACTCCAGGGCAGCTGACAGGGACCTTTCCACTGATCCCAACAGGAACCTGTATTCTCCCATTTCACCCCAAATCCCAGGATATGTGGACAAGCATTTCCATACAAAACTGTCACCTTTGCAATCTCTTGACTGATGGACACAGGGCCACAGCTCTGCTCCAGTTCCAGCAAAGTATCTGAGCTTTCCAAAACGTGCCAGGAAAATGTTTGGAGCCTCTCCCTGCTCTGGGGAAAGGCTTTGAGGAGCAGCTGGATCGCTGCACCCTCCGAATGTCAGAGCAGTGCTGGTGGCAGGTATCTCCAAACTGTGGGTTCTGAGGAAGGAGCAATTCAGAGAGCTGAGAAATAAAGTGATAAAGGCAGGGAGCAGGAGCCTGGCTTTCCTTTTGCTTTGAGGGCAGAGACTGAGTCATGTGCAAAGTGTGCCTGTGAACCATGCCCACAATCCTGACCTTTCAATTGCAGCCCAAACCCCAGGATGGGCTCCAGGATCACCTTAGTGCCCCTCATGATTTATGAGGCCACATGTCAGGGAGTAGTAAAAGGGATTTACAGCAGATTGTAGGTCAGAAGGGTTAGGGCACGCTGGAAATATTGAAAACAGGAGTAAATTTAGCATAAATGAATGTGCTGGATATTGAGTGAGCGCCAGAGCATGTATGGGATTGCAGCCATTGTTTTCTGTGGGTCTGAGCCAAGGACAATGCACAGGAATCCCAGATCTGTGCATTTATGAGTAATTAATTAAAAAAATTAGTAATCGTAAAGGAGAAAGAACCTGGATGTCATTGCTCTGCTGAAAATTATAATTAATCCCAGCCTAGGTCTAAAGGGAAAGAGAAATCTCTCAACAGGTAAATGTATTCAGAGACTTCCTGGAGAGCTTTTCACCTTCTGTTTTCTGCTCAGAAAAATCCAAATCTCTCTCTCTCTTCTACATACTCAGGCTACACTTTGCATTCAAAGTTCATCCTGCAAAATCAGCAATTTATTTAATTCCCTGCAAAGCCCAACTGCCCAGCACAGGCAGGGGCCAGCCCTGAAATGTTTCTGTAATAAGGAGATTGCTCAGTTATGAGATTCTGATAAGGAACCACAGGCATTTGTCTTGCTCTCTTTGTCACCTGGCTGCCCTCCCTGGCCACTTTGGATGAAACAGTCAAGAAAAGAAACAAAAACACAGCCAAAAAGATAAAGCAAAACCTTCACTAATGTGACATCTTGTGTATTTTCTGAATTCCTGGCTGTCAGCAAGAGAAGAAGAAAAGCCTGGGAGGGCCTGAAAGCTCAGAGCCTCAAATACCTGCAGGCGGAGGAGAGAACGAGCCCTGGTGTCTCACAAAAACTTTCTGCTTCTTTCCCTCTCTGTTCTGCTGCAAAATCTTTGGATTTCAGGTTTTTAGAGTGAAACGTTTCTTTTTTTTTTCCCCTAAGGAAGGGCCTCATGTCACCTTTTCTCCTTTTCCTCCCACCTCATCTCTCAGTGAGGAGAGTCTGGAGCTGTTGCCGGGAGCTTTTCTCTCCACTGTGTCCATCCTTCTCCTGCTCTCCTTGTTTTTCATTTCCACCTTCCTGTCCTTCACTGCTGTGCCCTTCCTCTCCCTCTTTCCTGGTTTTCTTGGATGATTCCCATCCCTCCTGTCCTCCTGAGAGGCAGCACTTTAACACTGCTGCTGCTGCTTGTTCACACCCCACAAAAACACAGGGCAATCAGGGAAATGTGACTTTGGGTGGCATTGAAGAGCATTTTGACAACACTCGGTGCAGGAAAATAAAACTTTGGGTGGCATTTAAGAGCATTTAATCAACACTTGTGCTCTGAAGTCTCTCAAGTTCAGTGCCCTGTGAGGCTTTTCCCCCAGGCACGGAAAAGTGATTAAATTCTTTAGAGTGATATAAAATAGCAGAAAATCCTGAGCTGGAAGGCCTCCCAAGGATTTCTGAGTCCTGCCCTGCACAGAACACCCCCCACAACAATCCCACCCCGTGCCTGGGAGCACCTTTATTATTGTATTATTTTACTATTATTATTATTTTGATGCTACAAATTGGATTAAGCTCTTCAGGTCAAAGCAGCTCAGGTGAAGGGGAAGAGTTTCTCCCTTTGGCCACGCTATTTTCCATGATGGAAACAGAAATCCATGATGGATTTTAGGTTAATTTTCCTGCAAATATTCACTCCCCTCTTGCAAAAAAGTTAAGGGGAGCGTGCTTACGTTAGAGGAGGAGAGATTTGAACTGGGAAGAAAGTGCTAGCAGCAGGATGCCAGCCAAGTATGGAAATATCAGCCCCCAGCTCTGGCACAAAGTGCCAGTCCCCTCCCCAGCTGTCAGCTGGAGGTGGCAGTGGGTGGGAGGTGGTGCTGCTTCCCCAGCACAGACAATGCAAACTGCTCTTTTCTTCCCCTCCTCTCTGCTTTTACAACAGGCCTCCTCAAAGAGTGCCTTTGCATCCTTTAAATAGCCCAGCCCGGCAGAAGTTCTGCTCAGCCAGGGCAGCACAGGAAATCTCAGCTTTTTTTGGGGGTAGGTTTCCAGTTTGGCTCTGTCAGCACCCCCCTGGTGCTGCTGATAAGGAGGAGATAAGAGGTGGAATGGTGCTGGGCTGTGTGTGGGGAGGGGGAATGGCTTTGAGCTGGTTTAGGTGAGATTTTAGGAAGGAGTTTGTGCCATGAGGGTGGTGAACACTGGCACGGGTCACCCAGAGAAGCTGTGGGTGTCCCATCCCTGGGAATATTCCAGTTTAGGCTGGACGTGGCTGTGATCTTGTTATGGACAGGCTAACAAAGAAAACTTTAAAGTTAAAAAAAAAAAAAAAAAAAGGGAGGCCAGTTAATTAAAAACAAGTAAGCCTGTTTATTACAGACAGAACAACCTAGGGGTGTTTCCAAGGATACCTGCTCAGAGGAAAGACCTGGGTGTCAGACACCCCAGGCCTTTTAAATTCTCTCTCTTCTTCCCTTATTGGGGTGCCCAGGATCCGTGCTGTGGCTGTGTCCCACGATGCTGTCTGTACTTCTGGAAGCTTCTCTACCTCCCCTCCACAAAGATTGGCATCTCCTCGCCGGTTCCGCTCCCCTTTTATGCATGCACAGCAGTATTGAGTGCTAATACAACTAATCACCTTCCTTTGCACCCACAACAGCCAACCCTGCACCACACACTGTTAGCTGCATTTCCAATTGCAACTTGTTACTGGTACCAACAAAATCCCTCCTTGTACATACAGTGTTAGCAACACATCCAATCCCTATTTGTTACTTGTACTAACAGCATTTAACCTTGTATATACATTGCAAACTACATTCCCCAAAAGTTTAATTTTTTTTGGGTTTTTTTTTTTTTTTTGGTTGGATTTTTTTTTTTGTTGTCTTGTTCATAACAATCTGACCCAGCTGAAGGTGTCCCTGCTCACAGCACGGGGGTGGATTCAATGGTGTTTAAAGGTCTCTAACAACCCAAACCATTCCCTGATTGATCCCTCCTGCCTTTAGTGCCCATCCCAGCAATGTCCAACTGGGGCCAACAGCTCCAGTTGTACAGAAAAAGATGAAAAGCACCTGAGGAAGGATGAACCTGTTATAAATGAAAATTTGTCCTGCCAAATTAATATGAAAAAATAAAATATTTATTTTGCAATCAAATTCTATCAGCCAGCCACAAGGAAAGAACAGAGCCGAGCCCGGGGTCAGCCCTGGGTGTGCAGCAAGGAGTCAGCCTCAGCAGAGGTTTCCTCCATGCTCACACACCTCCATCCTGGCACAAGCGGTTTTTATAGGGAAAATTCCACCTGAGGCCAAGATTTCAGCAGTCAGTCTTTTCTTCTATTCAGAGTCCATAGGTTAATGGGATTTTTCTCTTTTGGTGATGAGGAAGAACAATTCAGTGTCCGGAGTTGGTGAATCCCTTGATGAAATTTACGGGAACGCTGCATACACATGGATCTGCCTGAGGATTTCCATGAGATCCATCCCAGGTCCATGATATCCATCCCAGATCCATGAGATCCATCCCAGGTCCATGATATCCATCTGGGATCGTTCATGCCGTGATCAGTGCCTGGGGTCCCCCCGTATCTCTCCAGCCATGGCCCATCTCCCATCTCCTGGCCAAGCCACATCCTTTTACCTGTAAATCGGGTTCTAATGTACACCAGGTTTTGCCTGTGACGGTGGAGGGAAGTCCTAATACAAACATGTATACTCCAACAAATATTCAATATCACATATATCATCCTAGAAACAGCGAATTATATCTACTACACATAACAAACCCACCCCGGGCAGACCCTGCTGGCTGCTCCAAGGAGCTGTGGGGTGTGCCAGTGCCTGGTGTCCCCTCCTAGGGCACCTGGGAGAGGCCAGGCCGGTGCTGGGGGCAGCAGGAGTTTCCAGGCAGGTGTTGGACACAATAAACCAGGGCTGCCTCCATGGAGAAGCTTCCAGGTGCTGCCTGAAAGGACTTTGAGTCCTTTTCCAGGAAACTGCAGAGCCCATTATTTACAAAGGGCTTTTATGGACTTCATGGAGCCTGGCAGGGCCAGGGGGAGCAGGAGGCTGCTGGTCCCTGCTCCAGCCCTGCCTGTTTTCCCGGGATGTCCTTTGGAAAGGCACAGGAAGAGCTGGAGAGACCTTCCTGGAGCTTTGCAGCTGTGAAAAGCAGTAAACACCAGAAGTGAGCCCAGCAGCAGCACAGTAAACACAGGAAGCTGACTCAAAATGGAAACAACAACAACAACCCCTCCCCCAAAAAGGCCAAAATATGGATTTATTACTATTATTATTATTATTATTATTATTATTATTATTATTGTCATCCTCATCATCATTATCATTATATTTTTATTTTGACATTTTTACTTTTTTAATAAATTTTAATTCTAATTTTAATTTTAAACTTTAAAATTTTAAGTCTTCCCAACTTGAATAGGGCCAAGTTTGAGCTCACACACACGAAGAGGAACACAAAGCCCGGCACTGGGCTTTCTAAATCATTTTGAAACCAGCCAGAGCTTTAGAAAATGATGGAACAATGGAGCAGAGCTCTGCTTGTTCTGCTCCTGCCAGGGCTGGGTGCTGGAGGAGCAGGAGCTGGGGGTTGTTGGTGATTTCTCCTTTGTCTGTTCAAGGTAAGCTGCAGCAAATATTTCCTGCTCACTCTGCTGGGAAAATCCCCTCTGTTTGTGGGGGTGAAAATAGCTCTGGGTACAAAACATCCCTGGGCACACAGAGGCTCCCAAACTTTAGGGGACAGCTCAGGAATCCCATTTCAAATGCCCCCAGGCTGTGTCCATCAGCAAGTTAAAGTCCAAACAGCTTACAAGCCACAGGGCCAAATTCTGCAGGAGATTTTTGGTGAATAAGGAGGAAAATCAAGGAAAGAGAACGGAGGGAAAACTTGAGGAGGAGCTGTGTTACCACTGGATTGCTGCTACAAATTCAGCTTTGGGACTGGGCTGAGAGCAACCCCAAGGAGAGAGATTTGGGGTGTAGGTTGATAAAAAGATCAACATTACCCAGAAACAACCCTGGGGTGTTCTGGGCTGCAGCAAATTGTGGCTGCCCCATCCTGGGAGTGCCCAAGGCCAGGCTGGACAGGGCTTGGAGCACCCTGGGACAGTGGAAGTGTCCCCTGCCATGGCAGGGGTGGGATGGGATGAGCTTTAGGGTCCCTTGAACCCCAAAGTGTTTTGGGATTATCTGAAAAACCTGACAGGGGAAAAAAAAAACTGTGTAGTGTCACAATAAACAATGATTGAAATTCAATTCTAGGAAATTCTTCCCTTCAGAACAGTTTCCATTTTGATTTCAATATTATCAAAACAAAATCTCTCTGTTAAAAAATACTAAAGAACAAATGAAGCATCACTTGAAAGAAGATTTTTCACTTTCCTTGAATGCTCTGCTGCTGCTCCAGAGCAAACAATCTTTGCTCTGTGTTTGTAGAAACTGGAACAGACCCTCCCCAAGGTGAAAAGCTTCTCCTCATCCTTTCCTTCTTCCCAGACCCACCAGGTGAATAAAACCCTGAGATTTTTGTGCAGCACTTCTAAGAATGGGATTTTCAGGAGCAGCCAAGGATCTGTCTGCACCCTTAAGCATTTAACCCGCCTTAAATACAGCCCCAACAATGTCAGGAGGCTTTCTGTGAGCCAGCGTGCTTCTTGACCCAGGGCATTGCCAGCTAATCCAGCAGGGCGAGAACTGAGCCTTCCTCATCTCAGACAATGGGGCTGGACATGGGAAAATAACATCTGTCTCTTGTGGAAATCCCATTTTTAGTGCAGCCTCCCCTGGTCCTGCTGTGGCAGCTTTGGGAGCAGCACATGGGAGCTCAGGAGCTCAGAAGGAGCAGGAATGGCACATCCCTGAAGGGTCCCCACCTCAGCTGGGGCTGCAGCAATTAAAATAAACCCTCTGACCACCTTCATTGGCAGCATCATCCCTTCCCAGTGTTGCCTTGCTGTCGTGGCACTGGGGTCACACTGGAGAAGCTGGGAAGGCTCATTTAGCAGTGCAGGATTGCTTCTCTCTGAGCCTTTTCCTTCCAAGCCAGGCTGGTGGCCCAGGTGGAGCTCAGAGTGTCCCTCCAAACCCCCAGGGGTGACCCCAAAGTGTCCCAGCACCTCTGGCTCTCCATCCAAACCCCCAGGGGTGAATCCCCCACCTCTGGTTTTGTGCAGGGAAATCGTTGTTGGTGTGACAGCTGGAATCAGCTGGTGTTGACATCTGTGCTGATCTCCCAAAAAATGCACTGCTCATTTTCCAGCTGGGATCTCCTCCTTTTTGTCATAGTTGAGACAGTCACAATGCAAAGCAACACATTCCATTCTCAGAATGCTTCAAATCTGTTTTTATTGCAGCATGCTTTTTATACATTCTTACAAAGCTCATAATTTTACACTTTACTCGTTGGTCACCAAAGTGCTCATTGGAACAGACAGGTGTCTCTTCTTTATCCTTTTTTCTTTCTTGGTTTCTGTGTCAGCAGCTTTGGTAGGAAATTCTTTCAGGCATAAACGTGGATCCTCATATCAAACTCCTCTCTGGCTCGCAGAAGCCGCTGTAAAACCTCTCCCACACCTTTTAGCTGGGCAACCACTAAAATGAAAACAAAGTGCCCCAAAGAGCAGCTGAGCAGGAATATTTTCTCCTAAATGCATTCAGGAGGGGGGACAGATCAGCTCAGCCACAACCATCTTCTCCCCTGAGAATCATTTTCCACCTGCTTCCTTAACCCCTGATTTTTTTTTTATCATCCCATTCACACAGGTCTCAGGGATTTAAAGGCACTAATGAAAATCTTTTGTCCTCCTTCAACCCCTGTTTGAGGAGCCTCTGCTTGCCCCTCTCCTGGGTCACCCTTAAGAGCATCACCGGGCGGGGAAGGCTCTGCTAAGCCCTGGGCAGACGGGGTTGGAGTGGCCCTGCAGGGCCAGCTCAAGGTGAGCCCGGGGCTGCAGGGGACACGGGGACACGGCCACAGCCACCCCTGAGGTGGCACAGCCTGGCTGGCACCCCCAGCCCGCCCCGGCTGCTTGAGACTTGGTTTGGAAAGGTTGTGAGCACAGAGCCAGGCTTGCTGCTCCCCTTGGTGTGTGTCAGCTCCAACGGGAGCCTTTTGAGTTGGGAGGATTAAAAAAAAATAAATTAAATAACAACAATACTACTAATAATAGTAACAACAAATATATAATAATAATAATATATAGTTATTATAATATAGTATTATATTATATTATATTATATTATATTATATTATATTATATTATATTATATTATATTATATTATATTATATTATATTATATTATATTATATTATTACATTACATTACATTACATTACATTACATTATATTATATACAGTATATCTATTGTATATATACATATATACACAATATATCTACTGTATATATACATATAAATATACTATATAATATACATATACAATATAATAATACATATATACACATAATACATATATACTTATATATTATATAGGCTATATTAATAATATCTAATATGTATACCAATTGATAAAAAATATATATTACTATATGATTATATAATTATGTTAATATATACTATATAATTAATATAGTAGATGTAATCAATATATATTTTATATAAGATATATATTTTTAATAATATTGTATTTATATTGTACATCTACATGTACTATATATACAATGTAATAAAATATACATTAATAACAACAGTAATAAAACCATCTTTATCACCAGGTTCTGCTGCATCAATTTCACATGCCGGGAAAACAGAGGTTTTTTTTTTTTTAGCTTTTTTTTTGATTGTTTTTGGTTGGTTTGTGTTTTTTTTTTTTTTTTTTTTTTTTTTTTTTTTTTGTTCTTTTTAATGAAAAATCAGCTGCTCTGAGGCAGCCCCGGGCTGCAGCCTCAACTTTGCCTGGCACAGAGTGCAGACAGTTCCTGCTCTGCGTAAGCACCTCCACCTAATCCCCAATCTTGTCAATATGTATTTACCCTTAATCACTTGCATCTGGGTCAGCACTTTGCCTCCCGTTTGTTTCCCTGCGCCCTAAGCTGGGCTCTATTTCTGTCCGGCCCCAATGCTTGGTATTCCCCCTAAGACCTGGGCACTTTCCAGCTTCTGGCTCCCCGTGGGAACCCAGGGCTTCCCTCTGGCTGCCCTGGCAGGTCTGGGACCCTGGCAGGGGTCAGGAACCCCCTGGACAGAGCCCCCAGAGACACTGGCTGTGATCTCTGTCCATGGAAAAGAGTTTTCAATCTTACAGGATGAATTACCAGCTCTGAGTGTTTGATATAAGTAATAATTAAGTGTGGCACGGGTGCAAAAGTAAAATTTTAGGATTCTAGATTAGGGGTTCAAAGGGGACAAGATGGAGGAAATTGGGTGTGTCTTGTCCTTTTTCTCCTTCTTCATGCCCTCCATGTTTCACTGTGGTGTTGGCATTTTTCTGTTGGTTCAGGCTGGGGACACACTGTCCAACGTAGGTGACAGATATTGGCACGTTATTGTAAATCCAGCACAGGTAGTTTCTGGTATTTAATGTTTGTACCATCCCACTGAGGGCAGAGCCCCACACGCTGCCCTGCAGGACAGAGCTGCGGCAGGGCAGCAGAACATGTTAGAGATAAACAGAATAAACAACCTTGAAACAGCACAGACCAATTATGGCTTCTGCTTTGGCAGCGGGGCTGAGAGACAGAGATTTCTACAATCCCGGGATCATCGATACCTCAGATTCCGACAGCTCCCCAAATAAAACCAGCTCTAAACAAAGCCTCTTTCCAGCCAGCCGCTGCCTCGTGGGCACGATTGGAGATTTACCACCCTCAAAAGGTATTTTCACAGCTCCTGCCCCTGTCTCATCGCTCCAAAACAACTCAAGTCATTTTCCTTTAGGAGAACAAGGGATGAAAATAAAAATAAAAAAAAACCCCTCACATACACACAAATCCCAACCCTATAATGCCTCTGTCAACAGGTGAGGTCTAAAAATTTCATTAGGGGAAAAAATAAAGGGGAAGCAGGAACAGCTGCAGGCGTGTTTGCAGGAAATCAGAGGGGCACTTTCCATCTGGCATGTGCTCCACAGGCGAAAGAGCTTTTCTAGGGCTTGGAACTCGAAGACAACTCATATTTTGGGGAGCAGACTATTCTTGGACAGCTCCTTTTAGGCAGCACAGCAACAGCTCCTGTTCAAAATACCCAGTTCTCCCAGCCCAGAGTTCACACCGTGGCTAAAAAGGAAAAAAAAATCCAAGTGGAAAGATGGACAAGGCTAAGGTGAGGATGCCTGAGGTTTGTTTCAGGCAGAAATTCTGGATTTCATTGGTCTGTCTGACTTTCAGTGTTTTCCCCACTGATTTAGGGCCTGAGCTGAGGGAGGCAACCTCTGATTTTAGCTTTTCCAAGCTGCACAAGGAGCCTCCAAACCTGAACCATCGATGGGATAAACTCTTCCCTTCACCTCCACTGCCTCCAGATTTGCCTCACCTGGTGCCTGGGCACAGCCACTCAACAACAAACGGGTTTTGCATCCCTTGCAAAATTTTTAGCTTTGCCCAGGAATGCTTTTCCTTTGCCACAAAACTTTGTCAGACTTTGCATCTTATTGTGTGTAACAAAATCAAAGTAAAGAGCAGAGGGGGTGTCTGAGAGTGCAGAGGGCAAAGCAGGGACTCAGGAACAGCCCTGGGACGGGGGGAAATCACCTGAAATTCTGGATAATGCCCAGCTCCTTCCTCTGCATCCCACATAAAGCTGCAGCCAGCACAGATTTTAGGCTTGCCCTCTTCCTAGTTTTAAGGAGAAATTCTACACTGGAAATTTTTATCAAAGGGCGTTTCTCTAAAACCTGTTCCACCCAAAAGAGAATTCTGCTTTATCTGACAAAACCTGGAGGGTCAGAGACTCCAGAAAACCCCAATATTGGACACGTGGGAAATGATCTTGGGCAAGAAAGCAACTAGAATTTGATTTTTTTTTTTTCCGGGGTGGGGGAGGGGGCTTCAGTTGTTGCCTTTTTTGTGTGTGTGTGTGGTTTGTTTTTTTTTTTTTAATTAAAAACTGAAATTGCCGCTTAAAATTTTGATTATCAACTTGTGTTGACACAAGCCTTTTCTGTAAATCAGGGAGCTGATCAGTGCTGCTTTTCCTGCCCACTGCCTGCTCTAATTCTGATTTTCTTTCTGGGAGTATTTATCATTCCTGTCTTCTCCAAAGCAGAGCTGCCCTGCTGAGCTCGGAGCTGAGTTAATTGAGCAGGGTCAGCCCTGGCAGCCCTGAGCTCTGGGAGGGTTCCTGGCCTGTGGGCAGCTCATGGATGGCAAGAAAAGATAATAACACATCACTCATAAGAGTGGGAGCAAAGAAAGGAATCAGAGGGGTCAGAGGAGACCCTGGGGAAGAGAAATAAAAGCTTTGGCAGGATTAAGTATTTTAAAAACAAGCAGCAAAGTTAGTTTTTAGTGTCCAGGCAGAGAGAAATTGCTCAGCCATAACAAAAAGTCTCCAGTTCCACAGTGTCCTCATGCCAAACAGGGAGAGAGCAGCTTGGATTGAATGGATCTCACTTGTGAGCATCCTTTATTTTCCCCAAAACCAGGAATGCATGATTTGTTACACTCTAGGGAGCACAATATTTAATAGATTTGCTGTAATTCAGCTGCCCCAGCAAGGGAGAAGCTGCCACAACAGAAATCAGCCAAACCAGTGACTGCAGCCCACTGGGACAGAGCCAGAGGTGCTGGGACAGCTTGGGGTCACCACTGGGAGCCTGTGTGGGGAGCCAGAGGTGCCAGTGATGCCTTGAGAAGGCTGAGCTGGAACAGAGGCTGGACAGAGCTCCAGAATAAAGCAGGGATTTATTCAAAGCATCTCCTCCATGGATCCACCTTGGGCAGCACCAGAGCCCAGCCAGGGCTGCACCCAAATGAACCAAAATGGCCCCAAAATGCACGAGCGCTCCCGGGGGCTCTCCCTGGGGTCAGTTCTGCTCCATTGGCACCTTGGAGTTCATTGTCCCATTCCAGCTTCAGCCCAGGCAGTCCCACCCTGCTTGTTTTTCTCTCTCCAGCCCACGGTGTTTGTGCTCCTGGGCTGAGGTTTGGATCATTTGTCCTTGGTGCCCAGCTGGAGCAGGAATTGTTTTGTCTCTGCTCTGTGCAGAGAGCTCAGCATCCCCTCATGTGGAGCCCAGACCCACACACTGAGGCAGCACAGGATGGGAAACATAGAAAAGCCAAAACCTGAGGCATCACTGGGACACTTTGGATTCACCCCTGGGGATTTGGATGGAGAGCCAGAGGTGCTGGGACACTTTGGGGTCACCCCTGGGGGTTTGGAGGGACACTCTGAGCTCCACCTGGGCCACCAGCCTGGCTTGGAAGGAAAAGGCTCAGAGAGAAGCAATCCTGCACTGCTAAATGAGCCTTCCCAGCTTCTCCAGTGTGACCCCAGTGCCACGACAGCAAGGCAACACTGGGAAGGGATGATGCTGCCAATGAAGGTGGTCAGAGGGTTTATTTTAATTGCTGCAGCCCCAGCTGAGGTGGGGACCCTTCAGGGATGTGCCATTCCTGCTCCTTCTGAGCTCCTGAGCTCCCATGTGCTGCTCCCAAAGCTGCCACAGCAGGACCAGGGGAGGCTGCACTAAAAATGGGATTTCCACAAGAGACAGGTGCCACTGATATCTCCAAACTGAGCGCTGAGCCTGTCAATATTGTGATATTTGTAGGTCAAATCCATCTCTGACCCACCCATGGGCAGGTGGGGAGAAGGGAACAGGTCCTTGGATCCCCTTGGTGGGTCTAGCCACGGATTTTTCATCAGTTATTCAAATTGAGGCATGAAAATGGAAGCTGTGGGTGAGGGAGGCCACATTTTCTGACTTGCTGCATTTCATAGAAAACTTAAGAAGCTTGGAGCAAGATGGGAATTAAGTGTACAAATGGGGCAGGTGGGAATTAGGCTGTGTTTGAATTGGGTTTTTTGTTTGGTTGAATTAATTTGATTTTAAAATCTCCA
Source organism: Taeniopygia guttata (assembly GCF_048771995.1). NCBI lineage: Eukaryota > Metazoa > Chordata > Aves > Passeriformes > Estrildidae > Taeniopygia > Taeniopygia guttata. The sequence goes on from NC_133043.1 coordinate 503,477, forward strand.
GGCAGGAGCAACAACTGCATCTAGAGGGGCTGAGCAGAGAAGTGAATCCAACCCATGAGGGATCCTGTGTGTTTTATAAATGCACACGTGTCCCCATGGCATCATTCCTGCCAGCAGCTTCCCAGGGTTTTTCTTTTCCGCGTAAATCTTGGAAGGGCAGAGAACACCAATAAAAGGTGAACGATGAAGATTCCTCATGCCTCAGTTCAAAGCACAGCCCCGGTCACGGGGAACGTATAACCACAGATTTTCCCCAGGAGGAAGAGTAGGAACTGCAGGACTTGGATCAGGGTAATCAGAGCAGACAAAGCAGAGGAGATTGTTTATTGTAAATGCAGGCGAACCCAATGGGAAGAAATGACGATGTCTGACTCAATTTAGAAGGCTGAATTATTTCTTTATTATAACTATGCTAAAATATATTAATATACTATATAAAAGGAGGATACTAAAACTACAAACTACTTTCTCTGACTTTAACACAACTCGTGCCCCTCTCTGAGAGTCCAGCCCCAGGTGGGTTGGATTGGCCATCAGGCTCAAACAATCCTCACCAGAATCCAACCCAGCCATCACTCCAGGTAAACAATTCTCCAAACGCATTCCACATGGGAAAAACAAGGAGCAGAAATAGAAATTGTTTTCTCTTTCATTTCTCTCTGTGCACCTCTATCAAAATCCTGAGACTGAGAGAAATGTGCTTGCCCAATTGTTCTCTGGGGGACAATCCTGAATCCCTTCCCTCCCACCCTGAGAACGTTCCCTCAGCTCTTGGCCTGTGTCTGTCCTTATGGATTCCTTGCCAACACAGGTCCTCTGCTTCCCTAATCATCCCATTGGTTGAGACAAACCACAAACTTCCACTGAGAGCTTCCAAAATACAGCTTGGACTTCTAGCTGGATATTTATTTATACTCAGAGTGAGTAAATATGAAAGCTTTAATCTCAGATTTATCAGCAGAGTCTGCTCTCCTGGCTTTTCCTGCCAGGCAGTTGATAGGAGTTCATTCTCAACACAGGTAGAAAAGAAGGGAAGATCTGTCTGTAAAAGAAATTTGAAGTTGTTATGGAGGTTCATGGCCAAAATCTCAGCTGATGACCACAAGAACCTCCTGTTTTCCCTCGTGCCTGGGTGGCACAAGCAGTCAGCACATTCTGGTTCGTAGCTCACACTCTGTTATCTGAAATTAACTCCACCAAGTCGGATTTTCCTGATACCTCCCTAAGAAAATCCACGTTGCTGCAGAAATTAATTCTGTGGTGTTTGCTACCCATTAGTGACAGCGCAAATTCAGAGTAGGTGGGGCTGAAGTGGCTGAGGAACACAAATCCAGGGACTCAGAAGGAACAGAACCCAAAGGCAGGACCCAGCCCAGCCCCAGCACTGGTCACCCTGAGGCCACTCTCTGATGGTTTCCCAGCTTTTACAGAGATGGGGCAACTGAGAGGCTTTTAAGAAGATTTTATTCCATTATCAGTCTGGATGAATGGTGAGACACTAGAGATGTAAAACTCAATGCCATTCCATCAGAAGCCAATTTATTTTCTGGTTACAATACCTTAGAAATGTTTTTCAGCCTATTAGCTTTTGCCACACAATGCTGCTATTATTTCTAACACCAATCACCTGTATTTTTACCCATATTTTAACCTATATTTAACACCAGTCACCTGTATTATTACGTCTATTTTAACCTATAGTTAACACCAGTCACCTGTATTTTTACCTCTATTTTGACCTATATTTAACACCAATCACCTATATTTTTCCCCCACATGGCCCTGCTACAATGCCTCTTTCACAGTTCTAATTCTCTAAAATATCTGCTCTTTTTGCAAAGCCATATTTTCAAACTTGTTTCTGGTTCAATCTCTCTCTCAGCAATGTCATCTCTATTCTATGGCCTTCCTCAGCCAGCACACTTTATCTCAGAGTTTGCATATATATATGTACAAGATTCTGCCAGGCTTTGAGAATTCCTTAAAAATCCATCTCCCACAGCTCTGCACTCTGGTTTTGCCCTGGATTAGGAGCTGCTCCTGCAAACCCAGAACTGTCCCTCTCTGCAAGGCAGCAGAGAGTTTAAAACCCCAGATTTGGACGGGAGCAGCGAGCTTTGATCTGGCCTGGGGAGCTCCTGGCACCTGCAGCTTAGGAGGTCCATAAAACACAGCTCGAGGCTGCAGGAGCAGAATTCCAGCCAAGCCTGCCCTGGACTGGCCCTTCCCTGACTTTTCTCCCTTAATCCCGTGGCTGGAGCTTCCCCCACGTTCAGCCTGTGAACACTTCTGGAACATTTACACGCAGCATCGTCTGCCTGGAGCAGAAATCCAGGGAGAGCCTTGCTGGCTCTCCCCACAGGTGTTCCCCCAGCCTGGGCGCCTCTGGGCTGGGGAATCAACAAGCTTTGTACAAGGCTTTCCTACAATGAAGCCTGAACAATCAGCAATGGCATGGAGCCCCCATGAATCACTTTTCACACTGTTTTTGCATCCTCTGTGTATGTTTGTCTTTCTTCCCAAGGCTATTCCCAAGCTGTGGCATTCCCCTGGAGCCCTATTAGAGCCCATTCTTTGTATTTACTAACAGGAAGCATCACAGCTCTGTCCTCACCAGCTTCACTCGCAGGCCCTCTTAATTATTCGTGTATTTATTTTTTTTTAAGGCATATTTGGCAAAAATCCCTGTTCCTCCATTCTTCCTGCCTAGCAGGTTGTTTCTTTCTTCCTCAAGGTGCAATCCGGTTTCCTTTTGTTGTTAAATTGCCTAATCCTGATACTTTCCTGGATATTGTGGGAAAGAGCTCTGCTTGACAACCAACTTTTCATTTCCATCCTGATTAGCAAGCACATAATAACTGGAAGCATAATTTACACTTTGATTTAAGCCACCTCATTCACATTTGGGAGGAAATCTAGGATGACTAAAGCTTGAAAGGAAAGGCAGGATAAGCAGCATTAAGGAGCTGTCAGGGATCGGAATTGCATTAAATGTTCCTGTTTAATTGTCACTGACTTGTGGCCTCCTGCACGAGCACCAGATGATGGCAGAGAGCTCTTTAATCTGAATACATGAAGCTCAGAAAAGAAGGTAGAAGGGCAAGCTGGGTGACAGGAATCCTGCATCCCACTGTCTCTTCAGCTCACCAATATATTCCTGCATTAATTTCTTGGCACTGTGACCCTGCCCACAGTTCTTCTCTTTCTGAGGCTTCATCCTCGTATTTTAAATGTCTGTCTTTGCTTTATATTTGTGTTCCAAATTCTTCTTTTTTGACATTTATTAAACAACCTAAACAAACCCCAAACTGAACATAGAAGAGCAGCAATGCTACAAATATGAATAGCTGTATGCTCATAGTGCCATCAGAATTCCCAAAAAACTGCTCCTGTGTGCTCTCTGCTCAGAGCCTTCACTCCAGAGCAGCTGAAGGAGTTTGGCAGACCCAGCAGAGAATCCCTGGATTCATCACCTCAAATTCCAAGGCTTCTCCTGCCCATATTCATACCCAGGTACAGAAATCCAACCTCACGACACTCTTTCATCTAAACTCTTCCTTTCCAGGCTGGGATTTTCCATCCCTTTCCCTTCAATCTTCAAAATTCCAACAATCAAAGCCACAGCTTTAGATGTTAAAGCAGGAAATCTCTCCTTCCTGATCTGTTCAAATCAAAGCAGATTGACAGAAAAGAGCCCCTGAAAGAGTCAGGTTTGTGTTTGTCCCTCAGCTCTGTAACTCACGGGGATGTTGGCACTGGATTTGATCACTAGAGTAACTTCCAGCCAGGATATAAAATCCCTTTCAAACTTTTTTTCAGAGACTGAAATATAAATCACTCTTGCCACATCACAATGTCCTGGTTCTAACTGTCCTCAAAAATGTCACACAGTTCAACTGATGACATTTATTTAATTTAGTCTGAAGCTTGTGGGGGATTTTTTATAATGTGGTTTTAGTTTTTGGGCTGCAGGTGAATTTTAGATAAAACCCTTGGGTGCAGACTGAACTTCCTTGGAGCTGCTCTTCCCATTGACATCAAATCCTCTTGGATCTCCAGGGATCATCCAGCCATAAACTTTCCATGGTTAAAGTTCTCTGGAATTGCCCTAAATTCTCCTGCTCCCTCTCTGATTGCTCTCTTTGATGCTGAAGAACATTTTTTTTTGACTTCTCTCAGCCACATGATCTCTTATCTTTGTAAAAATCAAATTCCTGGACACTTCAATAAAACAACAATGCAGGGAATTGTCAGCAAACCATCCCAGGAGGAAAAAGCCTCTCTGACAAGGAGGTGTCAGAGGTGAGTGCCACCAGCTAAGCCAAAGGACACGACTGTCAGAGGATGGATCAGGGCAAGGAATGTTCAAAGGAAAGCTCAGGGGAGGGAAAAATGCAAACCCCGCACAAAGTGTGTGCCTGCCCCAGCAAGCAGAGCTCACAGAGGTCTGCAGGGCAATTGGGAGATCATCTTGGGCACACTCAAGGCTCCCCAAAGTCTCCTAAATTAATCATGGCCTCAGCTTCAAGAGATGCTTTCAACTGTGTGCAACTGGATGTCTTAATTGGTCTTTCAATTAAAAGGGAAATGGAGCAGTCTTTGCTTTGCTCGACGTGTTCCAAAGGAGATTTAATTTCAGAGAGAAACATTTTGGTTTTTTTCTTATGCCTCAAAAGGAAGAGAAGAAAAAGGAAAACAAGACTAAAAAATTTTGCTGGAAATTTTTTGGGTTCTTCAGCCTTTAATAAAATCAAGCTCACAGCAGTCAATCAATCAGTCAAATCCCTCTTGGATCAGAGAATCTGGGACTGTCCCAGGCCAGGTTGGATGGGGTTTGGAGCACCCTGGGCGAGTGGAAGGTGTGGAACTGGATGATCTTCCAACCAAAACCATTCCATGATTCAGATAAAAATGAAAAGTGCCACAAACTTCCCACAAATTCACTGTGCTGCTCCTCCCCCTTCTGCCCAGGGGACGTGGCCAAGGCCCCATCAAAACCTGGAACACCCTAAAGCCCTTTTCCAACCCAGGGAAGGACCAGGAGGAACCTCTGGAGGTGGCAGAGCAGTGACACAGAGGGATGGCAGGGAACAGAGGGCTCTGGTGCCTGGGTGGGGCTGGGAACAGGTGAGTTCTATTTATCCAGGTGGGGAGAGACAGATCCAGCAGGATGAACTCATCGAGGAGCTGATTTGCTGTGCCTGGGCAACTGGAAAGGAGCTCTCCCTCTGCCCACCTGGTGGTGGCTTGCACAGGTGTTTGTTGAAGATATGTGTATTTAAATTCCTGCCTCTTTATTACTCATAAATAACAAAGTTATCACCGAGTGCAGGAGCAATAGATCTCCTTCTGGTCTAATCCTGGCCTCTCCTGATTGTTTTATCCCAGGGAAATTCATCACAGTTGAACCTGAGGCTCCTTTAGGAAATGTCAGCTCTTTCTACAAGTCATTCCCCAGTGAATTGGCTGTGGAACAACTCAGCATCGCTTCTCATGGGCAATAAAATTGGGAAGCTGAAGAACCTTTCGTGAAGCAAGTGGTCCATGAATGAAGTTAGGAGAATTCTTGGGATCTTTGGCAGCCAAAGCTGTGGAGTTCTTCACTGTTTGTGGTGCCTGTGCCCTTTCCAGATGGAATATCAGCCCTTCCTTGGCTGGAGACAGAGACATAAAATCACTCTGGGTTCATCACTGAGTTTTTTGCACCACTTCTGATGTAAAACTGACCCTGGAATTGCTGCCAGACATGCCTGCATGCTCAGCTCACAGCTTTGGGCTAAAATTAGCTTGGTTTGGGCAAAGCCAAAACTGAAATCCGATCATAAGAAAAGAGAGAAACAGGAGAAAAGTCCTTACAGGTTTTGAAATGCACATCACCTCATGTGCTTCTTTGAAATCTGCATTTCAATGCCAATCACAGGACTGAAAGGTACTAAAATCACTTGTCCCAGTGATTTTTTTTCTCAGATGATTTCTCCTTTATTTAGGTCATCGTTCCTTCCCTCATCTATTTACTGACTTTCATGACTTATAATAACAATTCTTTAAGTTCTTTGCCCACTTTGCAGTTGCAATAAATTAATTTTTATCAGCAGCCTGCTCCCAGCAAGGATCAGAGAACTGATGGACCATGAGGAGAACCTGCTCCCTGAGTTCTGAAAATTACCTATTTAGACCCCATTTTGCCTTCTAAATAAAATAAAAATCGGTATTCCGAGGAAATGTCTCTCTCCCTTTATTCAGTGTCTGGAGAAATGACCTTGCTCTTAATTTAAGCACCTTAAAACCAGATCTGGATGAATCCAGGCTTTGCTGCTAAGTGAGCACATGGAGCCTCTTTTCCTTTATAATTAGGCCCATCAAACCTTCTAACCCTGAGGGTCTTTTTTGAAAATCCTGTGCTAATTTCAGCTGCTGGATAAGTGTCCAAATGTTTGGGTGCCTATGGAAACTTCCTCTGGAGCAACCATAAGGAAGCTGTATTTGTAGTCCATGCATTTCCATGTATCATTAATATATGGCAAGAATGTAAGTACTTGGAAAATATGTTCACAGTCCCTGGCTGATTCTTCCAAGATGGGGCTGTTGTAGGAAAAAGGATTAGGTGAGTTAAAAGTGCCCAGGGCTCAGTAGTCATTAAGAGCTCCAACTGCTCCCAGCAAAAATACTTTTTGCAGCTGCACTTTGGTGAAATGTTTCACGTGGTTGGGGTGGTTTGGTTTCTCCTGGGCATGTCAATATTCCTGGGCAGGAATATTCCACTGCTCAGCAGGCAGGAACCAAGGTGGGTGGGTGGGTTTTGGGTAAATGTTGAGCTCTGAGAGCTCAACCAGAGGGATGTTGAGCTGGGAGTAAACACGGAGTTGATGCCTTAGGATTTTAGCTTTTATATTTTTTTATCTATTTGTAACCCTGCAGTTCTTCAGTGTGTAACTCTAAACTCTGTGTGCCCTGTGAGCTGCTGCTGTCCCATTTTGGGCAGACACAACAATTCCTCTCCAGGTCTGGCAGTCAAGGACACCTCACTGCCTCAGCCCCAGACATGGAAATAAAAGTGAGTTTGGGGCAGCAAACTTGGGGTCAATGACTTCATTAGCTGAAGCTGTAATTCAAACGGACCAAAAAAGTATGAAAATCCAGGATCCCTCGTCCATTTTGGGTGGGCTTTCTCTGGCTTAGATGTGAAGGCCCTTCAATAAATAAAGCTGCTTTTTATTCCCTTAACTTTGTCTGGTCTCTGTTTTCAGGTAAGCCCGAAAGGCATCAGAATGATCAAACGGGGATGGATGTGTTATTTACTCTGCTTTAAACTGCACTTCCCCAGGTTGTGCTGCCAATACTGGGGTACACGTGGTGTTCCTGGCACTTCCCAGGCTCCCAGGACAGCCCTTTGCTCTTCCCCCTGGTCACCCAGAGTTTGGCACACAAAGTCTGCCAAGGCCTTTGTGCTGGGAGCCCAGACACGGCTGAAAGCAAAAGGGGAACTGCCCAGGGCAGTGTGGGAGTGTGGCACTGCCCCAGCCCTGCACAGATCTGAGCCTGGCACAGCCCAGAGCTCACTCAGAGTGATAACAGAGCTGTGTCACCTCGCAACGGGACGTGCTGCCATGGGGACAGACTGGGGTTGGCTTCCTGGCCTGCTGGAGCAGCCTGGGCCGGTGGGAGGGCTTGGAATGACACGAGCTTCAAAGTCCATTGCAACCCAAACCATGCTGTCTGACTTTCTGTGGCTAAATTCTTCTGCTCTCCCTGCCAGTGAGGACATCCTCCAAAAAACTCAGTCTTTCCCCCTCACTTGGAAGTGATTTTTGGTTTAAAATTCACTCAGCATGAATTTTCCTGAAACATTGGTGAGCTTCATCACCACGGACTGAGATGTGATGGCCTTTGCAAACCCAAATACAAAAAAAGATTATTATAATGGCACTTCAACATATTTTAAATAGATCCTTAGAATTTAACTGCAAGCCAGACTTTGGGTCATGACCTTTTCAACAATCTTGAACCTATGAGTAGTATCCTATCTGATTCTGGAGAAATGAAAGTACAGAGAATTTATTCCTTTACTGAGTAATTTCTTTTGATAATTCCACACCAATTCTTTAAGAGCAGAGTCTGCACTGAACACAGACCCACGATCTTTGCACCTCTGATAAAACAGTGCTCCCTAAACTCAGTTCTATCCCACTCTAAGGTGGGAGCTGCTTTCCAAGTGGTTGTTGAGGTTGTGGTGGCTCCCAGCCTCCCACTAATCTGTCTGACTTTAAGTCAGGCTCTGCAGTGGGCTCAGCCTCTTGCCTTCATCACCCACTCGCACAATATTTCCAGAGCAGTGTCATTTTCCAAGGAAAATCCAATCCATGCATGCAGTGGAGATTAAAAAATAATAAAATCAATGGCATTAAGCCTCTGTATAGAGCTTCTAATTTATCTAAAAATCAGACAGCAAACAAAAGTCTGCTGGGTTGTGGTTTTGGCTGCCTGACTTCCCCTAAACTTGGAAAAACGTGTAAATAAAGGAACAGCAATAAGATTAAAAGTTGAATAAACTGTGGACATACAGAAAAAAGTATATCTGTGCCTTTTTGGAATAACCAAAAGGCATGGAGACCAGGGATGTTTACAGGACAGTGGGACAAATGAGGCTAATTCAGGGATCACCTACTCTGTATTATAGGTAAAATAAGGAATTTCTACTCAATAACTGTCCCACCACAACTGAAGTTTAGGGACTTCTCAAGTACATGAGTCTTTCATGCCATGGAGGAGGATCAAGGCTGGATAACATAAAGGAAAAGGTTGTTGCAGCATGGGGGTGAAATCAGAGATCTGAACATTTGGGCGAAGGTGTTTCAGAAGGGCAGAGGGTGTCTCAGAATGAGTGAAGGTATTTCAGAATGGGTGAAGGTGTTTCAGAATGGGTGAAGGTATTTCAGAACGAGTGAAGGTGTTTCCAAATGGCAGAAGGTATTTCAGAACGGCTGAAGGTGTTTCAGAACAAGTGAAGGTGTTTCAAATGGCAGAAGGTTTTTCAGAATGGGTGAAGGTGTTTCAGAACAGCAGAAGGTGTTTCAGAATGAGTGAAGATTTTTCAGAATGGGTGAAGGTATTTCAGAACAAGTGAAGGTGTTCCAGAACGGATGAAGGTATTTCAGAATGAGTGAAGGTGTTTCAGAATGGGTGAAGGTGTTTCAGAATGGGTGAAGGTGTTTCAGAATGGATTAAGGTATTTCAGAATGAGTGAAGGTGTTTCAGAACAGATGAAGGTGTTTCAGAATGGCAGAAGACTTTTCCGAACAGCTGAAGGTGTTTCTGAATGGGTGAAGGTATTTCAGAACAAGTGAAGGTATTTCAGAATGGATGAAGGTGTTTCAGAACAGCAGAAGGTGTTTCAGAATGGGTGAAGGTGTTTCAGAATGAGTGAAGGTGTTTCAGAACAGATGAAGGTGTTTCAGAATGGCAGAACACGTTTCAGAATGGCAGAACGTGTTTCAGAGGAGAAAATACTGTGGTACTGCCCTGCCCCACGTTTTGTAAGAGTGGAGACAACAATGGTTTGTGAGGAGAAGTCGAGGAGCGTGTTTGCAGCGTGAAATCACAGAATGGGCGCAGGAGCCGGGGTGGCACGAGGAGCTCCAGCCCTGGAAAAAGCCGTCGTGGCTGCGGCGCTCTCAGCTCGGCTGCTCGAGCCAGAGATTTCCTGCTGAGCCACAAACATCACCGCTCCTGCTCCTGCCACAACTGCTCAGGACGGGAAAATACGGGAGCTGCTGGCTCCGTGACTGCCAACATCCTGCTCCAGACCCAGGGCTGACCCTGCAGCAGCGCTGGTTGCCAAGGGACAATCTTACGTACTCGGATTTGTTTTAGCAACATCATAATAAAGGTTTTTTGCTCAACAGTTTGTGAAACTTCAGTTTGAAACTAGAGGCAAAATATGAGATCTTGGTAGAAGATGATGCCAGGGGAAAAAGCAAAAATAACATGTTTCATGTGTGAAAAAAACATAAATGATCTTGACAATTCATGATATAAAAGTGACAATTCGTGATACAAAAGTGACCATTTATGATATAAAAGTGACCATTTATGAGACTGAAGACCCCATTTATGCATGTGAGAGACTGGAGGGGCCTGCCAATGAGGGAATATTTTATATCTCCTTTCATTTGCAACAATTCATGGTGGTTTCCTCTAACTACGAACACCACATTCACTCCAGAGAGTAAAAAACAATAACAGATGAAAAACTTTGTTAGAATGTATTCAAAAAGGAAAATCTGGGAATGACAGTCAGGGAATCTAGCCCAGGTAGGGCTGTCCCCTGGAGAAGGTCACCTGTTACTGCAAAGCACTGAAAGCTTCTAGGACTAAAAACCACTTTTAAAACCCCTCCAAACCACCAAGGATAAAAGCAGAATTGAAGGAACACCAAGACGTGACTTTCTTTAAGACATTTAATCTTATAAAGAGTAACAGTGAGGATGAGTGCAAGAAACTTGTTCCTATCCTGTTTTTCCTGCCTGTTCAAACCTCTGCCTGTCTGGAACCAGCTGCTCAACGCTCCAAACCTTCTTCAGCCACGTCTGTCCCAGTGCCACGGGGAGAAGATGCTATTGTGAAAATGGTGGATGCGCTCATCGCCCTTTGTTCCAGGCCCACAGCGCGGCCTGCTCCAGAAAACACATCAGGTCATCAAATCAGCGCAGTAAATCTTCCCTTTTACTTAGAAAGACAAAAATAATCCTGACTTTTTCATGAGCTCACCCAACACCAAGAGGCATTTCAGACTCAGGAAAGGATCTCATTTCTGCTGTCACAACTTGGACTGGGCTGCACTTGGATGGGCCCTGGGGCTGCACACGGAATCCAGCTCTGTCCCGAAGGGGAGCATCCAAGGCACAGATTTGGTGGCAAGACCCCATCCCCAGCTCTTTTTTTGAGCCCACCAGCACAGGGGCCCTGCTGCAGCTGGTGCCAGGCTCAATATTAAATGCAGAAGAAGGAAAAGGACTCTGCAGGAGCAGGGGCTGGGCCTCCTGGGTGAGAGGGCCCAGCCGCCGCAGAGAGCGCGGAATCGCTTTCCATGATCCTCACTTGGAGAGCTGGCCTGATTTCCTTTCATGTGTCCTCACTATTCCTATTGGAAGGGATTTCCAGCCTCTGTCTATTTATACCCATTTCTTCTTGTGCCAACATTGTCTCTTCACTTAAATAACTTTCCTCTGCCTGCTGCTTTGCCTCCTTGATGCTCTCACAGGCAGCTGTCAGATCCCCTCTCAGCCTCCTCTCCTCAGGCAAAACAAGTCAATCCCATTTAATAACCCTGAGGAAGAGTCCCCATTCCCTGGATTCTTCATCCCCTACAACAAGCTCCTCTTTCTGGATGTGCTGATGAGGATCCACAACCATTCCTCTAGGGAAATTTTCTATCCAATACATTTTAGGGTCATATCATAATCTGAGGATGCAGAAGAAAGGTCTGTGGTTCTTCCTTTGTTTTAACCAGAACAAACAGTCTTCATGTAATAATGCAGCAGTTAATTACACCTCTGGTATCCCACACAGAGCTAGGAGGAAACACTGCACTCCTAGTGCAGCATATTAATTTTCTCATTGACAAGAGTAAATGAGGATATTGGCTTTTCTTCTAAAAATGTCAAGGCTCAGGTAGGAGTTAAAAAATGAACAAAATATCTGTTAATTGGGTAGAGAAGGTAAAGAGAACAGAATTCCCTTCATAGCTTGGCAAATGCAAATAGTTCCTTTTACTGTCATCATCTCTACTTCTCTCTTTTTCATCAGCATCATATAATGGAATCATGGAATTGTTTGGGTTGGAAAGAACCTCAAAGCTCATCCAGTGCCACCCCCTGCCATGGGCAGGGACACCTTCCACTCTCCCAGGGTGCTCCAAGTCCCATCCAACCCAGCATGGACACTGCCAGGGATCCAGGGGCAGCCACAGCTGCTCTGGGCACCCTGTGCCAGGGCCTCACCGCCCTCATGGGGAACAATTCCTTCCCAATCTCAAATCTAAACCCAGTTTCAGTTTGAAGCCATTCTCCCTCCTTCTCCTATCACTACCTGGCAGATAAAAGATCTGTTTCTCCTTGAAGTCAAGTCAGTGATAAAACTCCTGTTGACTTCTTGTTGTTGCAGGGAGCAGATGAGGGTTCTGGTTTTTGTAACATGGGCAGAAATCTGCTGGAATAAATGAATTTCAGTGATAACCTCACTTAACAAAGCACCCTTATCCAAGACAGAAAAAAACAGAGAGGTTTTCAAAAGATGAAGTGAGAAGTTGGTCACAGAAAGAAAAGCGGGACTGAAAATGCAGCTAAAAATTCTTCTAAAGGTTCACCCTGTGCCCAGATCATCCAAGGTCCTGCTGGAGTTGCACACTCATGATTTACACACCCACCGTGGGTCTCTGCTGCTAATGAGCACATGGTGTTACCATGATTTACACTTTGCCTCTGGAATACGCCTTCCCACAAAACCCCTGCCACATCTATCACCCCAGGCCTCCTCCCCAAACAGCAGAAAGGGCAGAAATAACAAGAGCTTGCAGCAAAAACCCAAGCAGCTCAAAAAGAAACTATGTCAGGAGTAACAAATCCACGGCTTATGTCAGACCCTGCTCCAGATAAGGGGAAGTATTTTTTAATGAAATCCAAGTATGGCCCTTGCAGATGTGGAAAGAATGCAGCAGGAAGGTATTTCCAATTCCCACTGGAAACAGGTTTTGCAGTGGGGTTGTTTTAATATTTTTTTTCCAGTTGCCCCTTGCCCTCTTTGCTGTTTCCTTGGGGACTGAGGAGCAGCAGTGCCCTCATTCCAGACAGGAGCAAACCCAGGGAATGCCCGTGAGAGGCTGGGGAACATGAGGGTGAGAGGAAATCTGCCTTCCATGATTCATTCTCCTGCTGATTCAGAATTCTGATACTGCACCAGTGACAATAAAAATCCCCCCACATGGGAATACTTTTCCACTACACCAACCTTGCTTGGCCACTGCACTCCAACACCTGCTAAAATTAGGGAAAATGGAGATTTCACCCTGGATTTCTCTCATTTTCCAGCTTCTCAGTGGGTGGCATTTCCTTTCCTCCTTCCCTTTTCCTTCTCCAGTGCAGAAAGAACTTATTTATGAGGAGATAAGGGAGAACAAATCCTAGAAGAGCCTCTTTGGCCTCAATGCCATGTTTTTGATAAGTGTCCTATGTTTAAGAAAAATGAACCTAAATCTTGAATTATTTCTGAACAAACAGTTGGACAGTAAAACCCAGGTGCTTGTGGGGATGCTGGTGAGGTTCTGCAGCTTTATTTAAATCTGAAAAAAGATTTTTTTTTTTCCCCCCCACAAAAGGAGTCAGGGTTCTGCACTGGAGAAAGGCCAACTTCACCTCTTGATGGTTAAAAGCCCCAAATATCAGCTTGTACTTAAAATCCCTGCAAATGTTTTGGGTGGCAAAATTCTGTGGAAATTTGGGTTGAGCTGGGTAACATTTTTTCCTTACAATGCCTTCAGCACAATCCAAATTTCCAGAGCAAACAGCATTTTTTCCCCCCGAAGATTTTTCAGCCTTCAGTGACAATTTGCAACGTGTTATTTCAATTAATTGTCAACTGTTTCCAGATCTCGGAGCAGATCACTGGATATAAACCCGGCACTGCTACTCAATTTGCTTCTCTTTCCTCTCATTTATTTTCCAAGACAAGAGCTTTGGGGTGACCATCTGCTTCTCATTTCAAACCTGTCTGCCTTTGTTGATACCTGATGTCTTCTGCCTCATGCACAAGCTCAATTAAAGATTGATAAGCAGAGTTTTGTTTTGACACAGGTCCCCTATTCTGAGCAGCACAATTCCAGGTTGTTTTTGTGGTGCAGGTATTTTCAGGGGCTTTAAATTCTGTTTTACACCCATGTTTGGCAGCTGTTTCCAGATCTGCTTTTGAGTTACCTTGTGAAATGGAATAGAGACATTTTTTTGGGCTCAATTAGAGGCATTTTGAAACGTGGGGCCAGAGGAAATGTGAAGTTAAGGCTCCATCTCTTCCTCCCTTCTGGTTTCCATACTAAACCCACTCAGCTTTTAGGCTAAAATAGCTTTATTTGCCTAATTCCCAGTGCTGTTGTAGCTCTGTGAGGATCATCCTGGCTCCTCTCCACTCTTTCACCTCTGATGCAGCCGCTGTCAGGTGAACAGCTCCAGGCAGAGAGCCAAATACCAACCTCTCCCCACGCTCAAAGTGATGTTTATTCTCTTAATTGACTCCTTGTCTCCCCTGCCCCCAGCAGGATAAAGCAGCTTTAAACCTTTCCCAACAGCCACCTCCTAAGTGACAGTGACTTAGAGCAGGCTTGAAAGGAAAATAGAATGAAATAACCAATATAAGGAAGAAATTGTGTTTATCACCATCAAAATCTGCTTCCCCAATCCCTCTCAGAGCTCTTCAGGGACGAAATGGAGGACGAAGTTAAAAAGTGGGATCTAAACTCAGGTGCTGCTTAAAACCGATTTTATTTCCATCCTAAAAGCTCCAATCTTGTTTTTCCTCACCCAAGTTCTGTGCCCAGGGTATGATTCCTACATTAAGAATTTGATATTTTGAGGGTTTCAGGTAATGGAGAAACCTGAGCCTGCCTGGAGGGTGCTTTGGTTCCCCTAAAACATCAATTCCTCACGTTATCTCCCTCTTTTTCCATCCTACAGCCAGAACTGGCTGATATTGGGTAGGATGAACCTTAGACAGGAACTCCCCACTCTTCAGGTGGGAAGCTGCTCTTGTCTTCCTTTTAATTACTCCCCAAAGCCTTTGATTATCCTCTATTTTCCCCATCCAGGCAGAACATCATACGCAAGCAAAATCCTCAGGGTTTTTTTTCCCCTGTCTGTTTTCTTTACTCCGTTCTTATTTTTCTCATAAAATCTGTCACCAGTGGCCAGTTCCTTTCTCTCTGTAATGGAAATTTTGGGACTGGTTAAGAAAAAACCCCAATCCTAAATCATTAAGTAAGATAATATCTCAGAATTATTACTTAAGAATGAGAAATTTTATAGCAGATATTTTGACAGGACATTTTTCACTTACAAAACCACTCTTTTTTTTTTGTTGTTTTTTACTCCCTTAGGTTATAAGGTGCTTAAATCATTTTTGCTGAAGGAAGGAGGAAACAGCTGTGGCTCAAACAAACTTTTTCCGTCTGTCATTCCCTCTTTATTTTCTCTTTCTGTGCATTCAGCACTCTCAGAGTGAAAGCAGCAGCAGCAGCACGGCCAAGATTAGAAGTTAAAGAATGTAAACTTGAATTTGGATGATTTTGGGCAAGGTCTGAGAGCAGGAGTTCTCTCCTTGTTTCCTGGCCAGGCTGGACATTCCATTTCTGGGTGAAGAGGCAGGAGCTGGGGCATGCCAACCTCTGCCGGTCTCTGCAGCCTGAATTTTCCCTCACTTTGGAACTAGGCTATGGATCCCCTTCCCAGATTCTGGATCCAATTCCCAGATTCTGGATCCCCTTTCCCAGATCATGGATCCCATTCCCAGGCTGTGGATCCCATTCCCAGACTCTGGATCCCATTCCCAGATTCTGGATCCCGTTTTCCAGACTCTGGATCCTATTTCCAGATCATGGATCCCATTCCCAGGCTGGATCCCCTTCCCACACTGTGGATCCCATTCCCTGACTGTGGATCCAGTTCCCAGACTGTGGATCCCTTTTTCCAGACTGTGGATCCAATTCCTAGAATGTGGATCTCCTTCCCAGACTGTGGATCCCATTCGCAGACTGTGGATCCAATTCCCAGACTGTGGATCCCATTCCCAGGCTGTGAATCCAATTCCCAGACTTTGGATCCCTTTTTCCAGACTGTGGATCCAATTCCTAGAATGTGGATCTCCTTCCCAGACTGTGGATCCCATTCGCAGACTGTGGTTCCCATTTTCCAGACTGTGGATCCAATTCCCAGACTGTGGATCCCATTCCCAGGCTGTGAATCCAATTCCCAGACTGTGGATCCTATTTTCCAGACTGTGGGTCCAATTCCCAGACTGTGGATCCAATTCCTAGAATGTGGATCTCCTTCCCAGACTGTGGATCCCTTTTTCCAGACTCTGGGTCATCTTCCCAGATCATGGGTCCCCTTCCCAGGCTGTGGATCCCCTCTCCACCTGCTCCCATTTAATCCAAGGAGATTCCCTGGACTAAACCTGACCCACCCAAAGGAAGGATGAGCACTTGAGTGATCATGAAATCTCCAAGGTTGGAAAATACCTCCAAGGTGATCAAGTCCAACATTCCCACGTCCAGTTTTTGGGGATCACTTTAGGCTGAGATTTTTGAAAAGAAAAAGCTTGGAGGGACATGATCCCTGATAAACACAAAGTGTTCTCTGCTGCTCTAACAGAGACCTTGCCCAAATTTCCCTTCAAAGCCTTTCCCTCCCACCCCTTTCCATCCCAAGCATTTCTTGTGTTCTAACATTCCTCAGATCCATTTTCAGGAATTCTGATTTTGGATCAGATCCTGACTGGTGCCTGTGGAAATGTCTACTTCCTCAGGGTGCCTGGTAACAAGTGTGGAAAACCAGCCTGGATAAATATCATCCACATCATAGCTGTTTAAATGCTGAACTACAATAAGGAATAATTCAAATTAATAATATTCAGCCGGGATAAATATCATCCACATCAAAGCTATTTAAATACTAAAGTCCAATAGGGAATAATTCAAATAATTAATATTCAGGAAGACATCCTAAGTCCAGGCCTCATTCCACGGTGGGAGAGTAAAATATTAATGTGACAACATCAAGAACATCAAGAGAGAGTTTTCTTTTGGGGGAAGGTGTCTAGAAGTTTACATTCAATTTTTTTCCATATATTTCTTTTGAACAGCAGAATGGATCAGTGTGGAGCTGGAACACAGAGAAGTTTTGCTCTTTTCTGTTGGGCAGAGAAAGGTTGTGAACTAAAATATCCCAGTAAAAACCTGATGATTATTTGGGTGAAAAAAGTGGATGATCCCACAGTTATTGTTCATTTTTGTGCCAGCTAAACTGGGTTGGCACCCATCCCAAAAAAGCCAGCACGTATTTTGAGTTTGATTTTAATTTTCTTTTTCCTTTAAAAAACTGCCCCCATGAAGTCAGCCAGGATTTAAACAAATACATCTATAGCATGATAGCACTGCCCTGAAACAAAATAATTAGGAATGAGGCCTGAAATAACTGTCTAAAGACACTGGGAAACGTAAATCAGCCCAGGAGTTGGAATAACAGGGAGGTGATGATGGAGCCTGGCTGAGGGGGTCCCGCTGGAGAACCCAGAGGTTGTTTTGATAGGAAGAGCATCGGATGGATCAGTGCAAGGTCTGGGTGTTCCATGGAGCTCCTGGGCCAATCCATCTCCACGAAATCTGTCAGAAAGGGCAAATGGGCACTGTAATTCTTCCTACAAGTTAGGTTATTTTGTGGGAGCAGAGCAGCTTTTAACACAAAGACTGATCTCACCTCTGAAACCCAAGCCTCTTATCTAATCTTTTGTACTTTTATTTTTACATAAACCCTACTAATTTTCTATTAAACCTTTTCTTTTTTTTTCATTTTGAAGCTGCAGGAATGCTGTGAATTCTGAGATTTGCACCTCTCCTGTAGATCCCAATGGACTTTTTTTGATGGAAATAAATGTTATTCCTTTTTATTACTTGATGGCAAAGAGCTCAACTCAACAAAGGGAGTTTTTCAGGGCGTTTCAGTTCTCAGTTTCCATCTTTATTGAACTATTTCAAACTTTCCCACAAATATTTCCCAGAACCTCAGGGACACAGGGTGTGCCTTATCAATCATGGAATGGTTTGTGTTGGAAGGGACCTTAAAGACCATCTCATTCCATGGGCAGGGACACCTTCCACTGTCCCAGGGTGTTCCAGCCTGGCCTTGGACACTTCCAGGGATCCAGGGGCAGCAACAGCTTCTCTGGGAACCTGTTGAGTTTTTACCTTCTTTTTGCCAAGGTCAGGATTAAATGTGCTAGAGGGTATTTCTTGTTGGGACTCAGATGTTTATCAGTTCTGATCTCTGTCACAGTCTCACAAACCCTGAGTCCTGCAGTGCTTCACTCTAACAAACTAAAAATGGAGACCCATCTTTCTTTCTACAAGGCCTTTTAAGGTTAAACTGTCCAATTAAGAAATGACACCTAAATTATTTTCACTTTTAACCCAATAACCAACCACCCCTGGCCTGAAATGGGGACTTTTTCATCCAATGACACAAAACCACCCAAAACCATGGAGAAGAAAGTGAAGATGGAGCTGCCTCTGCCCTAAAACCTCCATATTGCTTTATATATATATTGCTGTATTCTAAACCCTTAAACTCTGAGTTTTCCCCCCTGTGATATCACACACTTCTATCCAAACTCCACCCCCACAATCCCAGTTCCACCATTCCATTTTGGAAGCTTCTCCATGGCCTCAGGTCAGTGCAGTGTTCTCCTGGGGGTCAGTGCCGGGCAGCACAGAAAGTCCCAAATTCTCAGTGACCAGGGTTCCAACAGGCACCCTCTGAATAAAGAATTTCCTCCTCATCTCTAATCCAAGTCAATCCATGATTTATTTCACTGCCCATTTACTTGCAGGATTTCCAGTCCCATCTCTGGGACCTTCAGAGGGATGTTGCCCCAAATTAAGGAGCTCAGATATGAGTCCATCACCCTGCCCTGAGGTGGACACCTCTGCCACCCCCTCAGTGCCATCCCCAGCCCTGGGCACTGCCAGGAGAGTTTTCCTCTTCTTAAATCTTAAATTTGCTCCATTCCCTCCTGGCATGACCTTTTAACTTTAAGGTTGTTATGTGGGCAATAAGACTTTTTCCCCTAAAAATTGGTTAAATTGAAGTATTTCACATTTATATTTGACTCCAGAGTTAACTACCAAAACAATGGCTTGCAAGTTATTTTTTTTAGAGGAAAAGAGGCCAAAAAAAAGCCCCAGGGAAGGCCGTTCAGATCCCATCCCTGCTGAGTCACAGGCTGTTCCTCATGCTCCCAGCAGGAGCTGTCCCCAAGGCAGGACGTTCCTGGGAACACCAGTGAGTCACTGGTGGCACTTTTTATCCCCTGCATCCATGGATGGGAATAGCAAAATGTGCCCTGCAAAAACCACCTCGTTTTGTGCTCTTCCTTCGTGCTGCTGCTGAGCTTAATAGGCACTGGGATAATTGGAGAAGGAGTTTAAAATGAAAGTATTAATTTTTTCCCACTTTATCCCTGTGAAATCTCACTTTTGGCCTCGTGCATCCACCAAGCTCAAATAAAGCTCTGAAATTTCTTTTTTTTTTTTTTTAATGGTAAACATGTTAGTAACGCTATTGACATTGGCTCTGAGGGGCAGATCACCAGGAACGGGGAGAGCTGCTGCTTTTTGTCTCATCAGAAATGGGGGAAGTCAGCAGAGATAAGAAAAGGCACAACTGGCAATGCACAGGGTGGCCACAGATCAATATTTTTCATGCAAAATGTTTTCTTTAGTTGAAAAATACTTTGGTTTTGCAGGTACAATTCAGGCCACGAAAACAAGCTTTTGGAACGTTCTTGTTTTGCGTTTCAAGTGCTAATGAACTTGAAATAATTTTTTTTTTAAAAGAAAACCTTCTTTTGCAGGTGTCCCCTTGCCTGAAAGCTGAATATGTTTCACCAAAACCATTCCAAGTGTTTGGTTTTCAACTTAAAAAATACAAAGACTTTAAAAAATTCAGGGTTTTTCTATCTTTGATGAGGCCCATTTTTTTCCAAGGGTACAGAAGTTCTGTGAGATAAAAGCCAGGAAAATGAGCTCAGAAAATAATGAAATGATGGGGCCAGTGGCAGCCAAGAGCAGCTGTGGATGAGGGTCCTGCTGATGCACAAATTTGTGTATTTTTGTCTAATTAGGATGAGGATTCTTGGCCTAGAAAAATTGTCATCCTTAAACCAAGGCCTAAACTTCGCAACATTGTAAAAGACCTGAAAATGCATCTTGGCCGGGAAAGGTCTAGTCGGCTTCAGCACCAGAGTTCATTTCTAATGATGGAAAATCGCTAATCTTCCCAAGTTTGTCACCAAACCAGTGCTAACATCTGAATGGAAAAAGTTTTGCAGTCATTTCTGTGAAATGTCATGGAATTCAGAAAAGGAGAAGAATAAAGAGAGTTATTTCTCTTTGGTTTTTGGTTCTTGCTCGGGCTGGTCTAACTTGACTTTGTGTCTTGGAATCAGCAGCCTGGACTCCACTGACCCCTCTCAGGAAAATCCTTCAGATATCAGGAAAACCTTGATGGGGAAAGAGCTTTGAGAGGACCTGGGATTCAAGTTCCAAAACTCCAGAAATCACCATGTCCTGGATGTTAAATTAGGAATTAAAAGTGTTAATTACTGTTTGCTAACATGGACAGTGTGCTTTAAACTAATCAGATTAACAGGGTTTTTTTTACCTCTTTATCTCTAAAAAACACCTTGCAACCCCTTGTTTTGATAGTTAACTTTGGGGCCAAATATAAATGTGAAACATTTCCCTTTCAACTAATTTTTAGGGAAAAAAAACCTTATTGCCCACATAACAACCTTCAAAATTAAAAGGTCATGCCAGGAGGGAGAGGAGCAAAGCAAGGACCAGGGTGTAAGGAATGCCCAGGCAGAGTAAATACCAGTGTCAGAGGCAATTCATGAGCTAATCTTCTCTAAAGAGCAAATCTAAAAGTGTCAGGTGGTGAAGAGGCAGCCCAGCTCCACCTGGCTGCCTGGAAAAGCTCCCTGGAAAAGCTCCCTGGCTGAGCCATGGAAAGAATGGAAGTGACAGAGCCCTCAGCCCCTGCAGCAGCAGCAGAGCTTTGGAGGTGACAAAAGTCTCACTGAGCACGTGGTTGGTAACACAAAGATGGGTTATAAATCCCGCACCTTCTGTTCCACCACCTTTTCAGCTTGGTGCAAAATATCTCCCACAGGGGGGCTTTCAAGTAAAAAAGAGTGTGAAATAATTCAATATTACGTGAAATAATTCAGTATTTTATATATATATATATTATTCTAGAATATCCTGAGGGAAAGGACACACAAGGATCATCAAATTCAACCCCTGAACATGCACAGGACACCCCAAAAAAAACCAAATCATGTGTCTGAGTGATTTGTCCAAGTGATTCTTGAGCGCTGGCAGGTTTGGAGCAGTGCCCATTCCCTGAGGAGCCTCTGGGGGAAGAACTTTTTCCCAAAATCAGGCACTGCTCCACACCTGGACACCACCTACAGAGGGTGGAAAGGGTCAGGGCAGAAAATGAGCTGCAAAAGCTCTGAAACCGAGGGCTCTCTGGGAGTTATGGAATATAAGGGGATTAAATCTTCCCTTTTGACTATTCCTCCTTCATCAAGACCATCACCTTTCACAACACAAAAAATTAACATTTTTCTGTTGAAGTTCTTGCAATTTTGCTTGGATGTTTCCCTCTAATTTCACCTTTTGCAGCCGCTTCTTTAAAATGCCTGACAGTTTCTTGGAAAAGCTGTTTCTCAGTGTTGGGTACCTCCTGTATCCTTCACCAGAAACCCCTCACACGTTCCCGAGTTCATAGACAGAACAGCTGTGCATCTTTATTGCACATATGCTGTACTCTGGTTTGGCTCGTGTGCCAGCAGACAGGAAAGTTTTATTTTTAGGCAGATGTGAAAGCCCTAATTTGTTGCAGAGGGGGATAGAGAGCCTAAGAATAGCACACAACGCAGCCACTGCCAAATTAATTAACACAGACCAAAACAGGTTACAGCTCCCGAGCCAAAGCTACTATTTTCCACTTTCCCAGCTTTTCCCCTCTCCAAATAGTGGAGTTGGGTTGGAGCTGGAAGAAATGCCCTTTCTCCCTGTGAAATCTACTCCTTCCTGGAGGATTTTTTTTCAAGGGATTGCGCAGGGAGGTTTTGTCTTGACCTCACAAAACCTGGTGGTCAGATTTCCACCACGACTGACCAACAGCTCCCTTGGGGATGGACACATCCCGGCTTTCCCAGCTGGGAAGGGGTGTGGAGGAGGAAACCTCAGAGCTCTGGAGAAGGTTTGGAGGATCCAGCAAAGCTTCTGCTGCTCCAGGTGCTCCCAGCTCATGGGTCTAAGGGAGCTGGTGATGCCTAAAGAAGCTCCCTGAGCCAGAGGCTGGATAGAGTTAAAGAATAAAGTAGGGATTTATTAAAAGGCCTTCAAAGGATTCACCTTGAGCAGCACAAGAGCCTGGCCAGGGCTCCACCCAAGATGGGTGACAGGTCATGAGTTTTCACACTTTTACAAGTTTTGGTCCATTTCCATGTTGGGTTCATTGTCCAAGTCCAGCTCCAGGTTGTGCAGTCTCATCCTCCCAGTTTGCTCTCCTCAATTACCTGCTGTTTTTTACTTTTTGGGGCTGGAGCTGCAGCGGTGTCCTTGGTTCTGGGCTGGAAAAGGATTGTTCTGTGTGCCTGAGCTGGTTCTGGGCTGGAAAAGGATTGTTCTGTGTGCCTGAGCTGTGAGGAGAGCTGCTGACACTTTCTATGGAGTTCAGAGTTACACCAATGCAGTGCAGAATGTGGGAAACATGGAAGTTAAACTTCAGGCATCACTGGGAATAGCTGAGGCTCCCTCTCTGCTCTCGGGTGACCACACGTGTTTGCTCTCAGCCCTTTCCAAGCAGGAGCAGGAGCCTATTTTAAGCTCTGCCTTCTCCTCACGCATGCACTGTTGCCATAGCTGCAAACCCAATGCACATGGGAGGAGAGGCTCTGGCTCTCTTGACTCAGCAGAGAGGCACGTTGCTGCATCTCCCCATTGCTGCATCTCCCCGTTGCTGCATCTCCCCATTGCTGCATCTCCCCATTGCTGCATCTCCCCGTTGCTGCATCTCCCCATTGCTGCATCTCCCCGTTGCTGCATCTCCCCGTTGCTGCATCTCACGGGGCCCTGGGCGATGCTGGGCTGAGCTGCTGCTGCTGCAGCGCCCGTCTCTGGCTGAGTGAGACCTGGGGAACCCTGGCAGCACCTGGCACACCGACCCCGCTGCTGTCCACTGCTCTGCTGGCTTTGGGGCTACCTAAAATCAGAGGCCAGACAACATTAGTGGAATAAAAAGCAGTTTTATTTATTGAAGGGGCCTTCAGGCACATTTAGGGCAGACAAAGCCCACCCAAAATGGATGAGGGGTCAGGGGTTTTCATACTTTTATAAGTTTTCTTCATGTGCATATTGAGGTTAATCTGCCAGTTCCAGCTTCAGCTAATGAAGTCATTGACCCCAGGTTTGCTGCCCCCAACTCCCTTTTGTTTCCATCTCAGGCCTGAGGCAGTGAGGTGTCCTTGATTGCCAGGCCTGGAGAGGAATTGTTGTGTCTGCCCCAAATGGGACAGCAGCAGCTCACACTGCACGTGGAGTTTAGTTCTACACTGAAGAACTGCAGGGTTACAAATAGATGACAAATATAAAAGCTGAAACCTGAGGCATGGGCACTTTCTACACTATAACAGATTTATTCAGCTTCTCCTCCTGTACCTCCCCTGGCAGGATTGAGTGGGACAGAGGCAGGAGAAGGTTGTGTTGACTCTCCTGCTGTCCACTCTTCCCTGACCTCAGGGCTCAGGACATGTCTGGTACATGGGATATCTCCACCCTTAATTCACCTGGAATTTCCAGGGGCACACACAGCAGTTTGAGGGATATTTAAAGGTAAATTCAGCACACTGGTAGGGAGTTTTGATTCCAGCCTGGCAGTAGGATCCACACCAACCCTTGCCCTGATTTTGCCCACGTTTGCTAACTTGCAGCCAGCTCCAATTCCAGGATAATTGCTATTTTTTTGAAGTGGTTGTTTGCCAGGATATTTCCAGAAGAAACCATCAATACACTCGAAAGAATCCCAGAGGCTTTGGATAATGGTTTGAAAGGATACTTGATTTAAATGCTTAATTTTTCCTGCCCGCTCCTAATCTTAAACAGAAGAAACACAATCCAACAGAACTTTTATTAAAGGCAGTTGCGTCTTCAGTGAATATGTACTTCCATAAATGCTTTGCCTTCAACATTTACTGAAGCTTTGGGGTAATAAAGATGCAAATACAGGGGTAGGATGAGGGGGGAATGGCTTTAAGCTGAAAAAAGGTAAATTTAGAGTGGATATTGGGGAAAAATTGTTCCCTGTGAGGGTGGTGAGATGCTGGCACAGGTTGCCCAGAGAATCTATGGCTGCCCCATCCCTGGAAGCAGAGAGAGAATTAAAAATAACAAAGGCTAACGTGGGATTTGACTTCTGGAAGCAATGCTGATGCCAAGAAAATGAAAGAATAGAAGGGAGTTGAGCAAAAAATAAACCCTTGGAAGGGGGGGAAACAAATTTTCCTACATTTTGCAATTTTTTTTTTTTGCTCTAACTTGCACATCTTACGCTCTTTATTTGATCACCTAAGAATAGATGAGTTAATAATCTGCAAACCTGGGCCTGACTCACAATCCCTGGCTGCAGCAGAGGGATGGGAGACAGGCAGGTTTTCTTCAGGAGCCAAACAAGATTAGAAATGACCCCAGGAGCACACTGGATTTTATTCCCAACCATGGGCTGCTCCAGGTAACATTTTATTCACTGCTTGCAAGTACCTTGGCTCAGCCTCTCTGTTAACTCCTGTAATGTTATAAATGTTGCTACAGAAGTAATAAAGATCAATTCTAGGGGAAAAAAAAAGCCATTTACTCATAGTTTACTGTGCAGGGTGCCACAGGAATTAGCTGTGGAGAATCAGGCTGTGTTGAAAAGATTTACATTGGATTTTGGGGTTTTTTTGGGTTTTTTGGGGTTTTGTTTTTGTTTTTGTTTTTTTTTTTTTTTTTTTTTTTTTTTTTTTGTGGCAGTAGGGCAAAGTCTAAAGGAGCTACAGGGCACCAGCCTCAGGTACAGAGAGTTCATGGTGACCATGCCTTAATCTGAACCTAACACTCAGACTTCTGTATCTCATCAGCCACTCCGCAAAAAGATAAATTTAATTGAGTTTATTAATTTGCAGACACGTTTCCACGTTTCCTTTAGGTTTGTGAGTGAGCAGTGTGCGGGGCTTTGCCGCCCATCAATAACTTTTGTTTGTGCCAAGGCTTGACCACCACTAAACCCCAGCCCCGCAGCTCAGCTTGGAGCTGTCAAGTGTCAGGATATAAATAAGTGTCAGGATATAAATATTCCCTCCCAGCTATAGCTGTTTATAAAGTGATGCAGCCCTTTAAAAAGTCAAACTATACTGTCCCCTCCCGCGGCTTCCTGCGCCCGCTAATTCCAAAGGCTGCTTAAACTTGTCGGATATTTTCCCTTTGACATGCTTTAATGTAGTTGTCATTAATCCTGACCCCTTGACTGTTCCCTGAGGGACAATGAAGTGATCAGACAGCTGTGCCCCTCATAACTTTTAATACTTTAATGAAATCCCCTCTGGACCTTTTTCCCCCTTCTCTATTCTTTCTTTAGTTCAGCCACCAAGAAAAACCGACCACAATTTTAACATCTAAACACTGGAAACTATGAACATATAACAATGCAGAAATAATTTCTTATTTTTCAATTTACTTAATTATTTTTTCAATTTCATTGCTGGAATGAATGAATGAGAGTTTCTATTTTCTTCTGAAAAATCTTTTTTTTGAAGTCCCAGTGGTTTGGCCTCGTGTTGAATAACCATAAACAGAATTGTACAACTTTGGACAGATGCTCTTAAGAGTGAGTTCAAGTTCTGCTGTTCCATAGTTTAACAAGACAATAGTCTTTATAAAGCTTTTCCCCACAGAAATAGTTGATCTGTTCTGAAAGTGATCAATCTCATTTAAAGGTAGCAGCTTTGTCTCCCAGATCAAACAGTCCTTATCATTTTATTCTCTCTATTCCCATGGTTTGAATCCCACTTTTGGTGTTTGGGATTTTCTGGCATGTATAGGAATTGCCAAAAATATCACAGAATTGGCAAATTGTAAATATCACTGACATAAAAAAAAAAAAAAAACAAAAAAAACCAAACAACAAACTAAGAAATTGTTTTCCACTGCCTCAAACTTTCCATGAAAACCCTGTCAAAAGTGAGCATCACTTTTTATCCTCCAACTTTTCTTTGGATGATTAAAGAAATCCACCAGGAATAAAAACATTGCTAAATGACTTTGCAGGATTTATTTGCATGGTGGGGGCACCCTGATAGAATTCTGTTTAGTTTTTACACCTCTTTTTACCCTCTCCTCTGGGGATGATTAGAACACTCCTAATTTCAATTAAATAGACTCATGCTCTATTTGTAAGGTAAATCTCAGCTCAGCAAAAGATAATTTTTGCTGTTTCTGGTAAAAAGTAGCCCAAAAATGTGAGTTTTAGCCAGCCTGGGTTTTGGGTGCAGTTGACAAACAGTTTCCTTGGGAAACCATACAGGAACCAGCCCCAGCTGATACTTTGGGGTGTGCCTGTGGCTTCCCACCTTGGGGAGAAGGAGCAGCAGCTCAGTTTGACACATTTTTAACCTCCCCAGAACTGAGAAATCAGGGAGAAGCTGTGCCACGTGCTCTGCCCCATGCCAGATTCAGCAAAATCCCCAAGAAACCTTACTGAGCTTTATTTGGGGCACATCTTCCACCCACAGAAAATCTGGGATTATTTCCAGTGCCCAGAAGAAGCAGGAGAACCTCTGACCACGTGGATTACAAGATTCTGGTGTTCTTTGGACTTCTCCCGCTCTGCAAAGCTTCTCCATGAGGGGGAAATGGTTCCGTGGCCTCTCCTGATCCACAGAGGACCCCAGATGTTCTTACCTGGGAGTTACACGCCCGTGACACTCCTGATGTCTCTGGAATTCTCATTAAAATGAATTTAATGGAAATGAACCTCCCCAGCAGGAAGCAGTGCCCAGGATTTTCTAACACAAGGAAGATTTTACACCTGGGGGCTGGGACGCCTCTGAAAGACCTTGGAAAAGGCCTCTAAGTCCAACCTTTGACCAAATATCACCACACCCCCTAAACCACACCACAACATCCCACATCTGCTATTTTTTAAGACTTCCAGGGATAGTGACTCCAATTTCCCAGCCCTTCAGGACAGGCAGGACACCACCACATTTTTAAACCTAAATCTAATTTTAAAACTAGACCTAAGCCCTGCAGATGAATGATCCAGCAATGTCATCCCTTCTCCACAGCAGAAAGCCAGCCATGGTTTTCACTTGTTCAACATATATTTAATTAAAAAGTGAAGGTGCCTTGGGGATAATTCCAGTGGAGGCTCAGGACAGTTAATAACAGTTACCATAAGCTAAATTCCATTTATCTTTGGAGGATATGTGTATTTATCTTTGGAGGGCATGTGCTTTGAGAGGGAAGCTCCAGAGCAGCTGAAGGAGGACCTCTAGGGCTCCTCCACAGAAAGCAACAGTGGATGGAGCAGATTTAGACTGACACAGGGAGAGGAAAAGGGCATCCCAGATAAAAGTGGCTTATAAAATCACTTGGAATGTCAGCACATGATTATGTTGTTTTCCCCTCAATCATTAGGCAGACTGCTGGGTTGCAAAACACTCCGAAGCCTGAGAAACTGCTAATGGGCAACAGCTTTTGGAATGTCATAAATGCTCCATTTACTGGGCTGGAAAGGCAACGCTTTGTACAGTCAGGAGGCAGATGGGGAAATATTTGGACACTTGCAGCTCGTAATAAAAGGAGAGAAAGTGGATTAGTGGGTTTTGTAACTCGTTAAAAAGGAAGAGCTGCAAAAGGAGGATTTGTGGGGAATCTGCACCCACCCCTGACAGTGCCTTGGACTCGAAGTTATCCACACCTGGACCCGAGTGATCCCATGAACTCCCTGTGCCCCACCAACTCCCTGAACCATTTGCAGATGGGAAAATCTGACAGATGATGGACCTGGAAGACATTGAGTGCTCGAGGTAACGGCTTCGCTTTATGGTTTGAAGGTGTGAGAGGAGCCCCTCATCTTTCAAGGCAGCAAAATCTTCTAAAGATGCAGCTGAGCCCACAGTGCTGACCCAGACCTGGATAAATCCAGCCCTACGTGGCTTTTGGCTGCAGCAAGAAGTAGGATGAGCTGGTATCTGCTCCCAATAAATCTCCTTGACTTGCCCCCAGACTCATCCCAACGGAATGAAAACGCCTTTTGCTTTAATAACTCAGGGTGATTCCAGGGGTAAATTAGGAAGAGATACATTTTAAAGAATAAAAATTCCTCTCCGAGGTGTTGGACAGCACTGAAAGGCTTCACAATCCCTCCCTGGCAGGCTCAGCACCAGTTTTCTGCTCTTTGTTCTCAGAGAACTCCTCACACTCCTGCGGCAGTAACGAGGCTTTTACTGCCCACGCCAGATCAAAGTTGCCCGGGTAGATAAACACATTTGTTTAATGATTACACCTCCCCGTGCCAAATGAAAACACATCAAAGTGCAAGATTCAACAGCTTTGTATATATTTGTTTCTGCTTGAGCTGCACAATGGAAATTGTTTGTACTCCTGGCCAGAACAGTGAGGGCTCTGCAGCTCTGGAGCTGGGACGGAGCCGAGGCCAAATCTCTCTCCAGAGATTGCCGGCAGAGAAACGCCAACAATTCGTTTTCACACTTCCAAGATGTGTCATGTACAGCACAAAGCGATCCTAAACAGTTTAACCAACACTCTGAGGGCTCTTCGGAGGGAATTTCTTCGTGGAGAGGATGGGCAGGCGTTGGAAGGTGGTGGAGCACCCAAGGAAGGGCTGGAGGTGGCACGCGGTGCTCTGGGCTGGTGACAAGGTGGGGATTTGGCACAGCTGAGGCTCAAGGATCCTCCATAGGTCTTTTCCAGCCTAAATGATTTTGGGAATTGTTTCACCACTGGAAATTCAAGGAGCCACCAGAAACTGGACTTTCCCTGCAGGAGCAGAGTTCGGGTTGGTTTGTGAGCAGTTCTAGAGAGGAGGAGTGAGCACCACTCGAGGCTGAAGGAAGGATTATCCCAAATTTCAGTGAATTTTGGGTCAGGGCTCAGATGCAGCTTGATTAAAAGCTCTTAATTAGTCCTGGCCATGACCTCTCCCACGTTACTGAGTCCCAGCAGCACTGAATAAAGACCCTGGTTACAGATCTGTCACGAAGCAGATCTGAAAGATTTAGGAGTTAATTGGAATTGTCACTGTTCATTTTCCCAATAACATCAGCAGTTAAATAAGCAATGCAACCTGACAATTTTCTCCACTGGATCTGTAAAAACATAATTTTCTGATGTTTGATTTCTTTATTCTCACTCTCTGACAGTTTACATATTTATTTGCTTAGTCATTTGCCTTCACGACTGGAGGCATTAATCTTCCCTGATTCTGTTTTTATACATTTATTTAGACAAACTCCAGTCGCTGCAGCCCACTTAGCACAGCACTTCATTAATATAATGTCTGTTTTTCTCTGGATGAAACTCATCAAAATCCTAATAGGACAAACACTTGTCAGGTGCTGAACACTCAATCTTCACTTCTTGTCAGAGTGGCAAGAGAACATTTCTGCCAACTGGGAATTGCAGCTAACCTCTCCCTATTTTCCCTCTCCCTGTGGAAAATTAAGTCAATTTTTACACGCTGGAAGTGCACAGTTGCAAGCTAAATATTGTGGTGGGGTTTTATTTTACCAACAGAGAGCTTAACTCCATTGCTGAGTGAGCACTGCAAAGTGCCCCGGGAGGAGCTGTTGATGCGTTTCAGTCTAAAATAGTTTATAGGTGGCGTTTTTTTCTGACAATGCCGACTGAATTACATTTGGATATCCTGGAAATTCCCAAATAGCACCAACAAGGGCCAATAATAACCTGGAGCACTGAACCTTGCCCACTGTGGTGCTGGGAGGGAATCCTGTTCAGCAGGTTGGGATTTTCCATTTTATTGCCCATGTTTAGAATTACTAATTTTTTTTTTTAATCTTCCCAAGTATTTGGGACTGATTTTAGAAACATTTAACCCACAAAAAGCTCATTTCAGATGTACTTTTTCAAATTCACCAGCCAATGTTCCTCACTAAGACCATAACCCTCCACAATTCCACGTTCCTTGCCTTGATTGAAGGAGAAATATTTCAAATAACTCCAGGTATTTTGCTGTTTCCTTCAGCTCCAGGGGGTTGCCAGCCTGCCCGGAATGCTGTGTCCATTTATAGAGCACTCCAGGATGCTCCCACCTAGAACAGCACAAAATATTTTTTCAGGATGGATCTGATTGTGAAATGAGGCAATTTCTGCTATTTTTATCCCAGTTACCTTTGTCTCCCACCACACATTTGTAGTAGGCAAAGGATGAACATTTTGTTCTTTACTTTAAGTTTCCAGGCGAGGCTGATTAATTCTTACATATTTTTTGATAGGGCAGTATCACCATAGTAGCATCAAAATAAGATTCTCCTCAATACAGATACTAAACTCCTGATTTTTAAGTTTAATAATGGAAAACATGAGATTTTGATACTTTTAGAGGACCTTCAAATGTCTTCAGACAATAAAAATAATATATGAAATTAAGTTATAGGTTATTCCTACTAAGGTTTATTTTCTTTGACTGAGAAATATGTGGAATGAGGTGGAATAATTTTTATATTTATTTTTTGGAAGGCATTATAAAATCCAAGCTAAAGAACAGAATCATCTCAAGATGAGACCAGCACTGAACACTTTTACAACCCCAAAAAGTAATTAAAATCCATTCTTCAAGAAACCCAAACTCCCCCAACAGCCTCATTTTAGCCAGAATTCCCCATTTCGGTGAGATTTTTGTAAGCAGTGAGAATTATCATCTTCCTAAGGCATTATTACCATTCCAGCTCCTGGGATGGATCCAGATGCATCTCAATTTTTGTTTGATTTTGGATAACCAGCCAGGGAGCTGCTATTATTATTTTAATAATAATATTACTTCATTTTCTGGAGGTAGAGCAGCCACCTCTGCCCTAAGGACGGGGAGGTTCCTTCAGCAGCTGCGTGAACACAAAGCTGAAAATGCTCATCTCTTAAAATGTTCGTACTTTAAAAGGTTCATTATTTTAAATGCTCATCCCTTAAAATGCTCAATCTTTAAAATGCTCATTCCTAAAAATGCTTGCTCCTAATAATTACTAGGAGTAATGAGGGGTAATAATTCCTAATATTACTCCTGCTATTAGGATTAATAATTCCTTAAAATGCTCATTCCTGATAATGCTCACGTTCATTCCTTAAAATGTGCATTCCTTAAAATGCTCATTCCTAATGATTATTAGGAGTAATTAGGAGTAATAATTCCTAATAGTAGGGATTCTTAATATTACTCCTAACTCCTAATATTACTCCTAATATTAGGAGTAACAATTCCTTAAAATGCTCATTCCTTAAAACGCTCATTCCTAATAATGCTTATTCCTAATAATGGTCATTTTTTAAAATGCTCATTCTTAATAATGCTCATTCCCTAAAACATTCCTTCCTTAAAATGCTCATTCCTAATAATGCTTACTCCTAATAATGTTCACTCCTAATAATTATTAGGAGTAATTAGGAGTAATAATTCCTAATATTAGAGATTCTTAATATTACTCTTAATTCCTAATATTACTCCTAATATTAGGAGTCATTCCTTAAAACACTCACTCCTAATAATGCTCATTCCATAAAATGGTCATTCTTTAAAACACTCATTCCTAATAATTCTCACTCCTAATAATGTTAATTCCTAATAATGCTCTTTCCCTTAAATGTTCACTCCTTAAATTGCTCATTCCTAATTATTCTTACTCCTAATAATACTCATTCCTAATAATGCTCATTCCTATTAATGCCCATTCCTTAAAATTCTCATGTTGAGAATAATAATAATAATAATAATAATAATAATAATAATAATAATAATAATAATTCCTCATAATTCTTACTCCTAATAAGGCTTCATTGCTAATGAAGCATTCCTCACTCCTAATAATGCTCACTCCCAATAATGCTCACTCCTAATAATGCTCATTCCTAATAATTTTCATTTCTAATAATTCTTACTCCTAATAATGCTCACTCCCAATAATGCTCACTCCTAATAAGGCTCATTCCTAATACTGCTCATTCCTCCTGTGGTGCTGAAGTTCTCCATCCCTGCAGCTGAGAATCAGAGAAATGTGGAGCACAGATGGACCCGAACAGTGAATTTTCAATCCCCCAAGCTGCCCATGCTCTCCCTGAGGTCCCAGCCCGGCCCAGGCTGTTGTTGTGTGGGTTCCAGGAGCTGTAGGGTGGGAATCAGGACCTGCCAAACCTTTTCCTCCTGGGGAATATTGATTTTCCAGCCCTGTTTTTCCACACTTGCCACTGGGTGTAGCGCCCCAGCTGTCCCTGATTGCTGGCAGGGTATTTTTATTCACTTATCCCCAACCTAGCAGTTATTTTTCCAGCGGGTTTTAAGTTCCAATTCCCTCCCCCTGACCCCTTGGGAAGAAGAGAGGGTTCTGTTTTCACCTCTGGTCCTTTTAGAGCTTCATCAGGGATGCTCTGAGCTCTGTGGTTTGGAGAATCCATTTAGGAATCCACTCCTCACTCTAAACATGTGATGATCTCTGCTGGTGTGGAACTTCAGCTCTGACACTCCAGATGAAAGTAAGAGAGTCAAAATCACCAATTAATGTGATTTCACCTCCCAGTTTTTCTGGTATCTGGAAAGCACCCATGCTTTCCCAGTCCCAGCAGTTTTACTTGATTTTATTACCCAGAAGCTGGTTTTCAGCTAGCTGCTGCAGTCATTAATTTGGATTAATGATACCATTCCTAACCTACCATTGCACCAATTCAGCACAGTTTGGAAGGAGCCAAAAAGACTCAGATTCCCATTTCTACCACAAAACTGATTTTACAACATTGACCATTTGTTTTCATTACTTCCAAATCCAAGACAAGCTGTCCCTGTGCTGCAGCACTAAGTGGATGAACACAATGAACATCAGTGTTCAGAGCAGAAAGCCATAAATTATGGACTTGAATATTTAATCTGCAATGAGCATAACATTGAGGGGGAAAAAAGAAAAGTCCTGGTTAAAAAATAAAAAGTAATTATTTCTGAAGAAGAGAGGTTTCTGATCAGATGAATTTCTGGGACAGCCAAGAGGATCAGGAGAGGAAATCATGAGTCAAAAGGAGACAGAGATCCAAACTCCCAATGGTCAAGGGGCTTTGGTGATCACACACTCCCAAAAAAACAGCTTCTGTTTGGATGGAAATTTTTTTGGAAAAGCAGAAACAGCCCCTGATGGAGGGAACTGATGAATTCCCCAGCTGGAATTCCCCAACCAATAGATTCTGCTCAATGCCCAATCCCGAGCTGCACTTTATTTATAAGAGAATGAAAACGATCAGGTCTATTTTTAACTCCCTGGAAAGTTTAAAAATAAAGAATAATGCATTAAGCAGCAGGTTTTGAAAATGAGCCTGTGGGTGTGAAGGAGGTGAAGTCCTGGGGCTCCATCAACACCACAAGGAGGAGAATTTAGGACAATATTTGAGGAAGCAGAAAAAAAACCTGAAGTAAAAGGGGGGAGAAATCAATAAACACAGGTCACATTTTTGAGCAGGAATATGTTTAAGGAATGGCAAGGAGCCTTTGGAGTGGCCTGGAGCTGAATCCCCCCTCAGCTCACGAGGTTTTAGAGGGAAACAAATCCCACAGAGCATTTCCCTTGTGATGGAAACGCATCCACACACGTTGGCTCTGGGGCTGCAAGGTCCCCCAGCCCAGCCCTGCACCTTGAAGGTTCTGCAGTTTCACTTTAGGGATGTTTCCATCCTTTTTTCACTCATTTTTCCAGCACATTTGTGCCTTTCACTATTTACAGTTCCAGTCAGGGTTTGCATTAATGAATTCCACAGCAAATCCTGGACAAGGGGACAACGATCATTAATTAAGGAGCTCTGAGGGCTGTGACAGAGCCTTGGTCCCCTCTCCTCAGACTCTGCCACCACTTTGTCCCCTTTTCAGGTTTGTCAGTTGTTTATAAATTCTGGGTGATGGTGAAATATTTTAATATGTTAATTATAATTTCTTATTATTAATGTAAATAATAATTTCTTTGCACATGTGTTATTTATTCTAGCCTATTCTAAGCTTCTTATTTCACTGTATAAATTGTCTTATTTCAATGCTAGAAAACAAAAGAATGAATTTAGCCTCTCAAAACATGAAAGGCATTGAATGTTTTTAAATTTTTGGACTGCTTCTTGAAAAATTCTAATTTTCTACCTATTAAACATGTGAGTAGTAATTTGCTAATATTTGCCACCTCCTGCTCTTGGAGTTTTGTGGGACCATCCATGATTTTCTCCTTTTTCTTCACGAGCTCTCTGGGTTTAGAGGCTTCAAATTTTCCAGGGGCCAGCTGGATCGAGGCAGGGATGAATATTTTAATAAGTTAATAAAACATCAGCTGTTATTTGGCTCCACCCGTGACACCCTGACAGAGGTGAGACAGGAATGCCAGAAATTTAGGGAATACCTGGATTTATATGAATGAAATTTGGGTTGGGATTAAAATTTGAACCTTCAGGATGCAGTGGCCAAACCGGGCTGTGAGATCTGAGTGTGACATCACAAAGGAATGGGATTTTGTTCCCAACCCCAATGCAAAGGAATTCTTTTTTCTTCATGAGCTCTCTGAGTTTAGAGGCTGCAAATTTTTCAGGGCCCAGCTGGATCGAGGCAGGGATGAAAATTGTAATGAGTTAATAAAACATCACCCCGAGCAGGGGATTCCAGGTGCAGAAGGAGGACACCAGCAGAGTGGTGACATCAGAACCCATCACCAGGGGACCTCCAGGGCCACCACTTGTGGCTGGTTGGGATTTTGGAGACCTCCATGGATGGTGACAGCTAAAAGTGGCATTTGAAACGCTGCTTAGTGCCAGTTTCAGTGCTGGGTTTGATGGACCTCAAGGTCTTTTCCTTGAAGAACTTTTCCTTCTTTTTTCCTTCCAAGAACCCAAATGATTCCATGGATTCATCTCAGACAAACCAAGTCATCCCTCCCCTCCTCAGAGAGCACCGACAACTAAACAGAAACTGGTTTTCCCCAAATTATTTTCTATTTTTTGCAAGTTTCAGCTCAGATAAAACCTCAGGTTTAGGGTGGTTCATAAGGCTAAAATTCAACCTCCACAACCAGATCCTCGTGATTTTTTCTCCCTTTCCTTTTATTTCTCTCTCCACAATAGGAATCATTTTCCTTTAAGGCAAGAGAAGATAATAATGAAACAACTCATTTCACATGAAGTGAAGGACAGGGAGAAGCCCAGAACCAACAGAGAAAAAATGCTTCATAGGCATCACTTACACTTGGATTGAAAGGTTTCTCTAAAACAAATTAATCTGAAATTCTGTCCAGAAAAAGGAGAAGTAATTATTTTAAAATCCAGTTGACAGACAACAAAAGAGAGGGGTTTTTAAAGTGTTGTCTATTGTATAAAATTATTATAAATTTAGAATAATAGATAATATATTTTTCTATAATATATAATTTATATAATTTTCTATATAATATAATATAATATAATATAATATAATATAATATAATATAATATAATATAATATAATATAATATAATATAATATAATATAATATAATATAATATAATATAATATAATATAATATATATATAATTATTATAAAATTATTATATAATTATTCCCACACACAAACCATGACCCACCTGAGTTTAAAAAAAGCTGATTTTTATCACAGATGATAAGGGTGGAAAGTACCTTAAAAAGCATTGTTTCTCCAAATAGAAATTCCCTAAATAACTGGATTAGCAGCACTCTGAACCCAAACCCCAGTGACACAACAGCAGCAGCACCGAGGGGAGGGACAGCAGAACATGGGCAGGAAAGGAGGAATTTTCCAGCAGGAAAATCAGCTCCTAACCCCACCTTCACTGCCCATTCCTGAGCTGAGGAAGAGGAGAAATTCCCAGTGGATCCATCCCAAACTTGTGCTGCTGATGGGCTCCATCCTCCCATGTCAGCTCCCTCAGCCAAAATCTGCCTTCAAATTCAAAATTCACCTCGTGGCACATCCCAGCTGAAGTAAAGGGGCAACTGCTAATGACAGCAATTAGAAATTCAATTTCAATCCCCACACGGATCCCTGGTTTTGCACTGGAGGTTGGGGAATGATATCCTGTAGAAATATAACGAGAATTTAGCTGCTGAAAGCTCACAACAGTCTGGCTTTTATTGGCATTCCTCCCTCTCTGCCCTGGCTTCCTCTCCCCCTTGTATTTTAAGCAGCAGCTCCTTTATTTCTGTCCATATTGGTGCCTTATGCTCACTGTAAATCCAGCAGACTCAACTTTGGGCTTCCCAGATCTTCCCCCCCAAGATTTTTAAGGAGAAAAGGTCAGAGTATTCCAGTGAACTGACGCACTCTGTCTAATTTATACAGCAAGAAGCTTAAAATTGTGCGTCATTTGACCATTTTCCATTTGTTCATGCTGAGATTAAGAGATGGGCTTATTGTTGAGCTGATAGTTGAAATTACAACTAAGAGAAAAAAAAGGGTTAGAGGGGATCAGTAGCTGCAGCTGGGCTGGGATTTACTTCCCAGTCATGGCAGTGGAAATTAGAAAACTTGAAAAAAGCAGTTTGGGAGGGATTGGGAGGAGCTGAGTGAGTAATTAACCATTTCAAAGGTGAATGGTTCCAAATAAAACGTGGGAGCCAGGCTTTGCTGGGAGCTCTAAAAGCTCATTTAATTGCCAGAAAGCATCTGTGACCAGGGAGGTGGTGAAAAACCCAGCAGCAGCCTCAGAAATCAGCTGGAATAAAGGATTTTCCTGAGGACTCAGCACATCTTGTACCAATCCCTCACTGCTCTGCACCTCTCACACGGCAGGAGTTCCACCCCTGCAAAATTCCCTTCCCTCAGGTGCCTCTCCAGCTTTTTTTCCCAATAAATTGTGTTCTTTCCCCACAGAAATCACAAATTTCCCATTGAATATTCCCAAACTTAGCAGAAATATTCATTATTTAATATCCAGTTTAAAACTGGAGCTGTTTGTTCACCATTTGTCCCAGGATGTTTTTGTGGTGTTTTCTGCACCCCCAAACCCTGTGCTGATAAATCCAACTGAATTTGGGTGGAACCACGGAAATTTCTACAGGAAAATGGTTCAGCTCCATTTTAAAAAATTTAAATTTTTTAAAAATAAAATTGATTTTTTTAAAACTAAAGTTAAAATTAAAATTTTTAAAAATTAAAATCCAGATCTGAAACCTGGATCAGCAAACATCAGTTTCTTTCAAACTGGGAAATCCACGAGAATTCTCACAGTTCTGTTTTCTTCTCATATCCTGTTCTATGTATTCCATGAATCCCAAGTTGTATTTACACCATGGTGGGGGGAAGGGGAGCAGACTTGCTGACGTTTTCTTGGAAGAACTGCTGCTATCTATAGGATTTTCCATTTTCTTCTGGGATATTTTCACAGGGCTGCAGACAGATTGCTTTTCTAGGAAGGTGAAAAGAAGAACGTTGCCATCCCAATAATGTCTTTCCATCTGTGGCAAATCCTTAATACCCCAAGATTCTTCCCAGACTAAACTGATGGATTTTTCACCACAAAACAGCCTCCTTCCCTGGAAAAAAACAAGAAATCTCACGTTCTGACTTTGCAAAAACTCAAAAAAGGTGAAAACACACAAAGTTCTGGTGCCAAATGCTGCTTGGGACAGCCAGGGCAGTTATTTTGCTGCTTAGAGGAAGATTTATGGTGAAATATCCATTAACAAAGTTTGTAACTCTGAAAAATACATGACATTTTCCAGAGCTGTATCATTCCTGAGTGGAAGTACAGGAAAAATAGGAAAATGTGGCTGCAGGAGGGAGCAGAGCAGCAACTCAAACACAAGGGAGCGAAACCAGGTCCCCTCAGCAGGAGGTTGCCAAAACAAGAGCCATGAGGCCAACCTCAAAAAGCAAATAATTTAAATATTGTTCTAAAATCTGCCAGCAAAGAGTCTGTAGTTCCACCTCCTGCTCTTGGAGTTTTGTGGGACCATCCATGATTTTCTCCTTTTTCTTCATGAGCTCTCCCTCAGCTCTGGGTTTAGAGGCTGTAAATTTTCCAAATTTTCACCTGGATCAAGGCAGGGATGAATATTTTAATGAGTTAATAAAACATCAGCTGTTATTTGGTTCTACCTGTGACACCCTGACAGAGGTGAGACAGGAATGCGAGAAATTTAGGGAATACCTGGATTTATACAAATGAAATTTGGGTTGGGATTAAAATTTGAATCTTCAGGATGCAGTGGCCAAACCGGGCTGTGAGATCTGAGTGTGACATCACAAAGGAATGGGATTTTGTTCCCAACCCCAATGCAAAGGAATGGGATTTCATTGTGAATCCCAGTGCAAAGGAATGGGATTTCATTGTGAATCCCAATGCAAAGGAATGGGATTTCATTGTGAATCCCAATTCAGAGAAATGGGATTTCATTGTGAATCCCAATTCAGAGAAATGGGATTTCACTGTGAATCCCAATGTAAAGGAATGGGATTTCACTCTGAATCCAAATCCAATGAAATGGGATTTCATTCTTAATCCCAGTGCAAAGGAATGGGATTTCATTGTGAATCCCAACTCAGACAAATAGGATTTCATTGTGAATCCCAGTCCAGAGAATGGGATTTCATTTGTAATCCCAGTGCAAAGAATGGGATTTCATTCTGAATTCCAATGTAAAGGAATGGGATTTCATCCTCAATCCCAATCCAGAGGAACAGATATCATTGTGAATCCCAACCCAGAGAAATGGAATTTAATTGTGAATCTCAATGCAAAAGAATGGGATTTCATTGTGAATTCCAGTGCCAAGAATGGGATTTCATCCTCAATCACAATCCAGAGAAATGTGATTTCATTGTGAATCCCAATTCAGAGAAATGGGATTTCACTGTGAATCCCAATTCAGAGAAATGGGATTTCATTGTGAATCCTGGTGCCAAGAATGGGATTTCATTCTGAATTCCAATGTAAAGGAATGGGATTTCACTCTGAATCCAAATCCAGTGAAATGGGATTTCATTCTTAATCCCAGTGAAAAGGAATGAGATTTCATCCTCAATTCTAATCCAGAGAAATGAGATTTCAGTTTGAATCCCAATGTAAAGGAATGGGATTTCATCCTCAATTCTAATCCAGAGAAATGGGATTTCATTGTGAATCCCAACCCAGAGAAATGGAATTTAATTGTGAATCTCTATGCAAAAGAATGAGATTTCATTGTGAATCCCAGTGCAAAGAATGGGATTTCATTGTGAATCTCAGGGCAAAGGAGCAGGATTTTGTTCTGAATTCCAATCCAAAGGAAAACACCCACATCAAATATCTGATGGTCTCCCAACCTCCAAGGTATGGAGGGAATTTTATCCCAATTTGAAGTGACAACATGAGACAGGCACAAATTATTATTGCATAATAAAATGATGAATTTTAACAAATTAAAAAATTATCTCAGAGTACATTTTCCTCCTGGAGCCGTCCAAATAAAGGACAAGGAATTTAATCCAGGTGTCTCCAGCATCCTCAGTGTTGGACCACCTGTATTCCAGCTCAGAAATGGGATGGGACCTCTCCTGAAAGCCGCACCTGGAAAAATTTTATTTCTACTCCAAATTCTACTCAAAATTTTATTTCTACTCCAAATGCACACGTGGAACAATAAGAAAAATGCAGCAACACAAAAGTAAGATAAAAAATACAAAAACTAGGATGCAGCAGCTCATTAAGCACCACCACAGATAAACCTGGATCTGCTCAAAGCTGGTTTTCCCAGCCTGAAGAACCCGGCAGATCTCAGTCCTGGTGGTTGTTCCCACCACCAGGCCAATTTCCAAACCTTCTGTCAGATAAAAAAGTTCAGGGAGCTTAAGAGGAAAATGCATTTATAGCCCTGGCTGCACAAAGGCAAAGCAGCTGAAGTTCAGTGCCTGAACTGGAGGAGGTTTCAGAAGTAATTCTGACATGAAACACACTGTGCCAATTTTCCAGCTCCAGCAAACGTATTAAATGTCATTGTCTTTCTAAGAAGAAAGGATCTATTCTATTTTCTCTTTTTTTTTATTGACTGAGGAAGATTAAAGGTAATCTCCCTAAATCCTCAATCACCCCACAGGATACATTTTTTTTGATATGTCTGTGTCATTCAGAATATCACAATCTGTAATGGAGAGGACTTGGGTTATCCCTCCCTGCTTCTTTTTGTCCCCTCAAACCTCCCCTGAATCACAACCCTCTGCTTTTGCCACCCTGTTTAAATCTGATTCTGAACCCAGGGCTGCCACAGCCCTCAAATTTTACTTTAAAACACTTCAGAAAGACCAGTGGCCAAATGCAAGGGGGTTTCCTTCCTGCTGGATAAAAAGCAACGTTCAGCTTTGCCAAGAGGGATTCATTTCCCTGCTCCCCCTCTGCTCTCTCCCACCTCCTGTGATTTAAAAGAAAATAAATCAAAGTTAAACTCAGCCCACAAAAAAACTGGTGGGAAAAAAAAAACAAACAACAAAACAAAACCCACAAAAACACCGCAAAAAGCCACTAAATAAAACCACTTTGGCCTCATGAATTCAGTTTTTTATCCAAAGATAAAATTGCTGGAAATGTCTGGGTCAGGTGGCAGCACGGGGAATTCCAGGGGAATTCTCTGGCTGTGTGGTCATCTGTCAAAAAGGAGGTGGCAGCAGTGGGGTTTGTGCCAAATCAAGATTATTTCAGGCCTGGGGTTGCTAGGGACAAGTCACAAACCCCAGCAGAGCCTGGCCTAAGCCAAGGAAAAGAGGCCAATTGCTCCCATGTCAGTTATTCCCTGTCCCAGGAACACCACGGGGACTCCTCTGGAATTTGGGGCTCAGAAAATATTCAGAAATCTTTTAATTCCCACAAAATTTCTGTTCCCTCCTGCTCTGCTCGCTTGGGTTTGGGTAGCTCCTGGAGGCAGCAGTGAAATGGGAGCTGGAGAAGAGATTTTCACCTCCAGAGGGACATTCCCACCTGGAGAGGCACCTGCTGGAGGGATTTTGGGATGAGCACAAAGCTTCACCCCGCAGTGCTCACCTGCACTCATCCCATCACGGATTTAAAGGCTCAAAATGGATTTAGGAGAATTCCAGGCCGGGCTCTGCCTGTGCCAGGGTGAATCTGCTGCAAAATTAAACCAGGCAGTCCAAAAGGCTCCACAAAACCACAGTGTCCACAACAACAAAAATGGCAAAATGTTACAATATTAGGGAAAAAAAACCATGCCAAGGAAGAGTGTCTGAACCACATGGACATGATGTCTTGACCTTTTCCAGCAGTTTTTCTTTGAAGAGGAATCCCAGCATTTATTTCCAAGCTTTACTAAAAAGGCTGCTCTAAAATTGACCAGGAAGGAAAAATTCTGGAGGATAAACATTTCTTTTTGCCCAGAGTTTTCTCACTTAAAGGGATTCAATCCCATCAATCTGCGCCCTCCATCAGGGCATTGTTGTTCTCTATGATTTTTTTGTAATAAAAGAGCAAATTTTGATGCACAAATCATATTAACAGCAAGGGTTTCACAGCAGATGGGCCAAATTTTGCCCTCCCACCTTTACCATGAAGTCATTCCTCATGTCAGCGTTCAGGAATTCACATAATCGTGGATATGATTATCTGCAGGTGCTTTTATTGAGAGCTCTGGGACTCAGGGGTACAGACCCAAATCTGACTCTGATATGGCTTTCGAGCTGAACGTATTTTATATTCTATCGTTATAGAATACATATTAATATTATTTTAATTACAATAAATATAATTATAAATTACTATAGTTATATAATACGTATTAAACTTAGATTGTTCTATTGTATACATTGACGCGAGTTTCTCGTGATCTTTCTTAGGCCCCTGACCACAGTTTCTCATGATTATTCTTATGATTAAACAGTAATTATATTTAATTACTAAACAATCATCACATCTAACAATTATATCATTGATCATGTACAACTACACAGATGCAGTTCTAGCAAGGTACAAGTTCTTCATGTACCTAGGGTATTTATTTTTTTCAGGGCCTAATAAGCTTTATTTTCCTTTTAACCCTAAATCCCCATGATTTTAAAACCCTTTTACTATTACTGAAAGTTTCAAGTGAACCTTGAATTTCTGAAATCAGTTTGGATTTTTCCCCAAGTGCCCAGCAGCTCCTCTTTGAACAGGTGGGTTGTTTACCTGAGTGAGCGTGGCACAATTAGTCCTGGGTTCTAATTAGCAATTAATGACTCCAAGGATCCTAAAGCATGGTTTGGGAGCCTGGCACTCCCCTCAACAAAAAGCACCCAGAGCCATCTCAAACCTTTGCAGCCAGCACGCTCCAAAGGCAATTTTGATGATTTAATTGGAAATGAGGTTTA
The DNA here is from genome assembly GCF_048771995.1 of Taeniopygia guttata. NCBI lineage: Eukaryota > Metazoa > Chordata > Aves > Passeriformes > Estrildidae > Taeniopygia > Taeniopygia guttata. The sequence continues at coordinate 545,947 of NC_133043.1, forward strand.
ATAGGAGGCTGGTTTTGCGATCACCATTGAAGCCAAAATGTCCCTTTTGCTTTCTGAGCCTTTTGCTAATGGTGTTCCCTTGGATTCCTGGCTTTTTATCAGCTGGGTTTTTATGAGGCTCTGAGGGCCCAATTTGATGTTCCCAGGTATTTCAAACAGAACACACTGTTCATTGTTCAAAAGTAATATTACTAGAAATAGGGTGGAAAACACTGTCTTACCTTTTTTTTTTCTTTTCCTGTTTGAAAATTAGAGGCTTTAGCTTGTCTGAATCTGATATTATTCGACAACTTTTACAACATATAAAAGACAAAAGACCTATAAGGGGAAGCTGGTTTTAGATTCCAAAGAGGTTTTGGCTCCAAAATTCAGCATTCTCTGCCCTGACCCATCCCTGTGTCACATCAAAACCCAGCCCCAGCTTCGTGTCACCCCCGGGAGGGGCAGGGGAAAAGAAATCTCTGCAGAGGTTGGGGAATCCTAAAATTCCTGAGCTGGGAAGGATCATTAAAGCCCCAATTTCTGCACAGGAAACCCCCCAAAATCCCACCAACTTTGTAAAAAAATATAATTCGCCTCACTGAAATGAATATTACCTTCATATTTTTGATAATAATCATTGCTTTGAGCATGAAGAAAAGAATTCTTATATCTTTATTTTATTCTTAAGAAATAAGAAATAAATAGTAATAAAATATTAATAAAAAACAATAAAATTTGAATAAAATATATAAAATGAAATTTAAGATAAAATATTATTAATCATTAATAATAAAAGAATAAAATTTAATTAAATTACTAATAATACATCTTAATAATAAAATTAATTTTTTATTTTATTATTTTATTCTTATCTCTGTATTTTAGCTGCAGACTGGCAGTGGAAGATGGTAGCTTGGAAAAGTTACTTTATTTCCCATATTTTCCATTCATATTTCCAAAATGAAATCCCAAAAATTCCTGGATTTCCAGGAGTGTTTATCCCTCTGCAAAATGAAATACCAACAATTCCTGCATTTCCAGGAGCGTTTATCCCTCTCCAAAATGAAATCTCAACAATTCCTGCATTTCCAGGAGCGTTTATCCCTCCTCAAAATGAAATCCCAACAATTCCTGAATTTCCAAGAGCTTTTATCGAAATCCCAACAATTCCTGCATTTTCAGGCCAGAGGTTCTCCTGGCCCTCCTGAGCTGCTGCCTCGGGCTTTTCCCCTCTCTAAACTCTTCACTTCCACTTTGGATTTTTTGCCTCATCCCAATATTTTCTCACAGATTATTCCAAAAACCTGAGTGCACCCAGGGGCTCTGTTCAGGTGGATGCAGCAAGGATCTGTTTTTGGCTCCTGCTGGAGGAAATTCACAGTTGAAAAGCAAAAAAAACAACAACAAAAAAAAATCCTTAATGATAAATGCACCTGAATTTTGCTGCAATTTCCACTTGGTAGCACATTTTGCCTTTTGCTGTTAGAGAGAAAATGGAAATTATTGGGGGAAGAAAAGGAAATAAGGAAAAGGAACAACATTTTTGCCTTTTTGCCTGTCATTCCTGGGGACAGTCACTGCCTTTGGGCTTGACCAGCATTGCAGCAGCACCGTCCTGAGGAGCCCAAAGTGGGGTGAATAACGACCCCCCTAATTAAAATAATGATTAATTAATAATAAATTAAAATAATCCCCACTAATTAAAATAACTCCCCTCTCCAAATGTGGCGCCATGACTCAGGTCCTGTGCAGAGCCAGAACTTTTGGCCATTTCAGGATTAATGTTGAAAAAGATGCCAAAAGTTGGAATCCTGCTTGGTGCTGAACTGAAATCTCAGCAAAAACGCTGCTTTAAGAGACCCATGGCTGCATTCCTATTTATCTTTCTTTTTTATTAAAAAATCCAACTCATAAAATAAAAAGGCAGCTCTAAGAGACTTTAAACAGAGGAGAGGAAGCTGAATTCAGCCACTGCTGCCCAAACTGATGAGATCTTTGGAAGTGAATCCCAGATGTCAGCAAAAACTCGTTTGCTCAGTCCAAGTGAGAAAGCAATTTTTCCTTTTTTTTTTTTTTTTGGAGTAAAAACAAGCCAAGGATGACAAGATTGCATAGAAGAGACAGCAAACACAACAGAAAAAGGAGACAAAAATAAGATTGTGAGGATGAAGGGAAAAAGGTGGCAGCAGATAAGGAACTGAAAGAATTACAGCTTGGGAAAACAGGAGCTGGGATAAAGCTCCGAGTGCTGGAATCAGGGTAAAGACTGGGGAGAACAAGGGAAAGGTGAACTCTGATAAATCCTTTGGGTTTTGTTCCATCTCCCCTGTCTGTCACTCACGTGGGCACTTCTTGAGGTGCAACAATTTCCAGCTGGGATCCAACTCACAGGGGCCTCGTGGAAAAAAGGGTTCTCAGGTTCCTGCAGGTGAAATTTGGATTTTGGTTTATTTCCAGAAGGAAGGGTTTTGGGTTTTGGTGAATTTTAGTTTACCTGTGGAAGGAAGGGGCTTTGGATTTTAGTGGATTTCTAGAAGGAAGAGGTGTCAGATTTTGGTTTATATCTAGAAGGAAGGGGTGGTGTATTTTGCTGAATTTTAGTGACTTTCTAGAAGGAAGGCCTGTTGGGTTTTGGTTTATTTCCAGAAGGAAGGCCTGTTGGATTTTGGTGAGTTTTGGTTTATTTCCAGAAGGAAGGGGTGTTGGGTTTTGTTTATTTCCAGAAGAAAGGGGTGTTGAGTTTTGGTGTATTTTGGTTTATTTCCAGAAGGAGGGGACAGTGGATTGGATTTTGCTGGATTTTGGTGGATTTCTAGAAGGAAGGGGTATCAGATTTTGGTTTATATCTAGAAGGAAAGGGCGTTGGGTTTTAATGGATTTTGGTTTATTTCCAGAAGGAAGGAGTGTGGGATTTTTCTGGATTTTGGTTTATTTCCAGAAGGAAGGGCTGTTTGATTTTGGTGTATTTTGGTTTATTTCTAGGAAAGATGAAAGCTGAGCTGCCCCTCCTGGAGTCCCTTTCCAGATCCCTGTCCTCTGTGCCCCCAGCTCTACTCTGCCCCAACATTTTGGCTCCAGGATGAGCTGCTCCAGAGAATTCCAGGTGCTCAGCACCCAGCCTGGAGGGGCAGGAGGATTTTCCATCCCTGGATTCCAGGCTGGGATGGGAACAAGCTGGGAGAGGGAGAAAAATCAGCCTCCCATAGCTGAGAGGAGAGAAAATTCAATTTAAAGCTGTTGCTAGAACCTCCCAACTTTGGAAGGGTTCAGAACTCACCTGAGTGGACACTCCTGTGGAAAATCCCCCCAGGACGGTGGAATTCACCTGGAGGAACTCGGGAATTCCACATTTTCCATACGGCCTTTGGAAGTTGGATTCCCATGAGAAATCCCAGTTAATTCTGCGTGGAATTGCCTCCGAGTGGATCCCCCAAATCCCACCCTAATTCCATCCCAGTTTCAGGAACAGCATCCCCAGACCCCGTCCCAATCCCATCCCAACTCTGGGCTCAGCACCCCAAATCCCGTCCCAATCCTATCCCAATTTTGGGATCATCTTCCCCCAAATCCCAACCCAGCTTTGGGACCAGCCCAGATGTTCCCAGCACAGCCCAGGGCAGGGCCCCTCATGCTCAAAATCCCTGTGACAGGGATCAGGGTTTATCTAGGGCTGGGTTTATTCTGGGCCCCTTCTGAGCCCTACACCCCAATTAAATCACTCTGCATCTCGTTAGAGCCTTGGAAGTTTATTTAATTAAAAAATGCCTCAGAGTGGAACAGCAATGTTGGGTTTTTTCAGCTTTTACAGAGATGGGGCAACTGAGAGGCGTTTTAAAGGATTTTATTTCATTATAAATTTTATTTATTCCATTATCAGTCTCGATGAATAGTGAGACACAAGACATGTAAAACTCAACGTTATTCTATCAGAAGCTGACTTCAAAAACTGAAGCTTTCTGAACCCTAAACCCCAATTAAATCATGCTGCAGCTCATTAGAGTTTAATTATTTAATTATTTGAGCCACTCTGACAGCTCAAAACACCTGAAGTTTTTGAGGTTGTCTAGCAGCAGTAATATTTCTCATATTTCTAATTAAGGTGGAAGCAGCATTGATTTCTTTGCTCAGCTCACACTCTGCTCAGTGTAATTGTTTTAATGCTAAAGTTGAGGTAAAAATAAACTTGATGCAACTTGTTTTGTAGAGCTCTGGGGTTTCAAATTGCTATTACAGTTTTCTTTAGACTGATGGGTAGAATTTTTCCTTTCTGTTTTTTTCTTGAGGGCCTTTTCAACATTAGCAAGCACTTCTTTTTTTCCCACAAGCAAGGAACTCTTTTATGGCAAAACCATCTCAGGAAACTTAATCCCTCATTCCAGAGCCATTCCAGGAATGTTTGCAATTCCCAGGTGGAATATTTGCATCCCTGGGGAAGAATATCCCAATTTAACAGCTGAGGGATGCTGCACTCATCCCAGTTGGATTTCTGATCCCTCCCCTGCTCTAAAGCCTCACAAACTCCCACTGTGGAGACACCCCATGAAAATTCAGTGAGGGGCAGAAGTAACAAAGCAGTGAGAGTGACAACTGGAATATTTGGAGAAAAATTCATATTCCCAAAAAAATAAACAGGAAAAGGTTTGCAAAGGAATATTCAGCCCCTCCAAGCAGAGCAGCATGAGCTGCTCCCTGTTTGGCATCATCCTGACTGCTCCAGCCGTGGCAGAAAATGCTGATTTTCCATCTTCCATTTTCATTTTGATGGTGTTTTATCAGTTAGGGGGGAAGATTTAAGAAAAACAATCAAAACCAAGTCAAAAATCAATTTAAACCTTTGAAACCAGCACCAATCCTCCACAGCAGTCAGCTGGTCACAAGCCTACTATTAAATGAATAATTATAAACCCCAGAATAACTAGTGTGGCAGTGTCTCAGGTACTGTTTTTATATAAATCTGAGTTACTATGTGGCTGAAGAATCCAAACCTTATCCCAGCAGATAAAATTCATAGATAATTTCACCTTGAGGAAGGGAGAGGAGAAGAAGAATCTCCTGTAACCTGTTAAAAAGAATCCAGGATGGGGGAAAAAATCAAGAACAAGGTTCTTGATTTATTTATTTGTTTTATATTTATGAGTAAAGAAGATGAAATATTGATTTATTTTATAAATAAATATAATAATAAATGTAATACATTTATAAATAAATTAATTGCTTGTTGGAAGTCAGTCCCGAATTCAGTCACTGGAAAAAATTAAAGATTGGAAATCAGCAAATGGGTGTTGGTATGAGGAGGGAAAAAAAGAGCTGAAAATGACTCAAATTAGCTCATTTTTAACACTCCAAACCAGGTTTTGTTTTCTCTCTCCCCGAGCAATAAATCCCAATAAAGGAAGCAAATGCAGGAGCTCCCAGCAGAGCTCAGGGATGGCTCCAGTCCCCCATCAATATTTTATTGTGGCAGAATTGCTGCTTCATTCAGGAAATGATTTGATGGCATCGAGGCTGGAAGCAGAGCCAGAGCTGGGTGCAATTCCTGTGGCAGGAGCAGCTCGCTCACTTCAGCCCACACAGCTTCACAAATTCTCCTTTTAGTTGTACATTTATTAATTGAACTCCCAGAAAAGGGTTCCGAGAGTTTCCTTGCAGCAGCTCTTGCTTGCCAGGTTGTCAGAGCAGGCTGGGGGATTTAAGCAGCCTCTGGAATGGCAGGAAGAGAAAATTTTAACAGATTTTTAGCTCAATATCACTGATAAATCAGTGATTAATAGATCAACTGATGATATAATCAGTGATTATTATATGAACTAATCTCTACTAGAATCATTCCAGACATCTCATGCAGCTGCTACTCAGCCAGTGACCTTTATTAATTTTTAAATAATTTTTAGTTAGTCTTTAAATTATTTATTAAATTATTTTTGTTCTTTAATTTTCAGAGTTTTCCCCTCAATTTTGGCTCTTGCCTGCAGGTGACCTCAGCCTTTTGGGAGGGCTCTGGTAGAGCAAGTGCCTGTTCTGCTTCCACGAAGGATTTTCCAGCTCAGTTGGGGCAGGAGTGGGGGAATTCATCTTCTTCTCCTGTTCTTAAAGTCTTTTAAAGCTCCCTTTTATTTTTTTTATTAATTTTTGTTACTTTTTTTTTTTTTTTTTAATAAAACCATCTTCTGCTTCCTGAAATGTTTTTCCTGAACTGGAATATGTGGAGTGTGAGATCCAAGCTGGTGCAGAATTGCCTCAATTCCCACCAAGCTGCTTCCCTCCGACAGCAGCCAGGAGCAGAATGAGGGGTTTTTATGTAAAACAAGCAACATGGGACTGCATAACCTAAAATTGTAATTGAACAATTAACTCCAATATGCAAATGGAGCAGAACTTCTCAAAGTGAGAGATCCTGTGGCCAATGACAGCTTCTGGAGCTCCACGTCTCCATTCTTCATCTGTGGAGCAGAAGCTCCTCTCACTCAGTGACTCTGGAAAAGTAAACAGGGTGTGAGATTGGGATGGAGTTTAAATGGGTTTTTTTGGGATTTTATATCAAAACCTGAGGAATGTCATCTCTGCAGATGGGTCAGGCACCTGTTGGGAGCCACCCATGGAAAGGGATCTGGGAAGATTCCTCCTGGTGATGCCTCAGGTTTAGTTTTTCTGTTTCAGGTCCTGTGCTGCCTCAGTGTGTGGGTCTGGGATTTATACCAGGGGACGCTGAGCTCTCTGCACAGAGCAGAGACAAAACAATTCCTGCTCCAGCTGGGCACCAAGGACAAATGATCCAAACCTCAGCCCAGGAGCACAAACACCGTGGGCTGGAGAGAGAAAAACAAGCAGGGTGGGACTGCCTGGGCTGGAGCTGGAATGGGACAATGAACTCCAAGGTGCCAATGGAGCAGAACTGATCCCAGGGAGAGCCCCCGGGAGCGCTCGTGCATTTTGGGACCATTTTGGTTCATTTGGGTGCAGCCCTGGCTGGGCTCTGGTGCTGCCCAAGGTGGATCCATGGAGGAGATGCTTTGAATAAATCCCTGCTTTATTCTGGAGCTCGTTCCAGCCTCTGTTCCAGCTCAGCCTTCTCAAGGCACCGCCAGAGCTTTGCAAACCCTTCAGCAGGAGGTGAGACCTTCCTCATCTGCATTTCCCTCATTTTCCCTTGCACGGGTTAAAGAAATAATTCTCAGGTTGAAAACGAGTCCAAGCGTTCCCTAGCACATGCCTGGGTCTATCTGCTGGTCCCATTATCCAAAGGGAATATTGGAAGATATCTTTGTAATAAAAACTTTTTTTAGGGATCTGTAACCACCTGAAAGAGAGGAATTATTTCTCTGGAGACTCCACAGGACCTACATCAGCCAAAGAGCTTTGGGTGGGTAAATTGTCCAGTCTGGATGGGATTGTCCTGCCCCCATCCAGGCCACAATTTTGAATGTTTGGGAATCCAAACATTCCCAAATATCCCTGGGAAGGGCAGGAAAACCCTTTCTTGGCTGGTGGCCAGGGCACAATCACCTCTGCAATCTACTTTTGTTATCAGCTCTTACCTAGGGTGGGAAAAGGTTCAGAAAATCACCCGGGGAGGAATTTCCTGGTGTTTAATTCCTTCCAGCACGAGGTGATTCAGCTCCTGGTGCGTGAGGAGAAGCCTCAGATGGGGGTGGAGGACTGATGGTCCCGAATCCAGGAAATTCAGAGCTGATTTTAATGAAGCCACAAAGGAACAGCATCACACAGGGGCTGAATCACCACAGCCTGAGCAGGGACACCTTTGGAACTTCCAGGGGGTTCAAGGAGCAATTGGTGCTGACATCAACATTCCTAAATCAGTAATCCCATAGAAATCGTCATTAGGCACAATCAGGCTGAACGTGTAACTCCAAATGTAGCCCAGGTAAAGTTCTACAGCCCCAGTTTCAAATACAAAAAAGGGGGAAAATAGAAAAGTGGGATTCAGGGAATGTTTTACTGGGGAGGGCTCAGATGCTCCCAAATCCTTTTGGGTTTCCATAGGATTCCAAGGAGCAATTGGTGCTGATATCAATATTCCTAAATCTGTTAATCCTCTAAGAAATCGTCATTAGTCACAATCAGGCTGAAACTGGAGCTCCAAACACCTCCCAGGCCCCACCCTGAAGTTCAATTTCCAGTTTCAAACACAAAAGAATGAAGAATAAAAATGGGAAGTGGGATTCAGGTGCTGTTTTATCGTTATTTTTATTTGTTATTTTTGCTTAGACAAAACACTTGGGAAGCTCAAACAGGTGAATTCCTCTTCCCTGCCCTTTGATTTCCTTTTACTGACAATGGACAAAGGAGGGGTCAGGCTCTATAATTAAAGTTATTTAAAACAATCAAGCAGCTGGAGGGATGAAGACTTTCCTCTTTTTTTTGGCATTAAAATTCTTACAAAAAATGCAATATTCCACTGAAGAGCATCCCATTCATCACAGGAATGGAAGGGGATTCAGTGGCCAGTGGCAGAATTTGGTTTATTTATTTGAGATTCCCCTCAAATCCCAGCTTGCACTTCCACCCTGCAGAGAGCCAGAGGGGCTGTGAGTGCTGGAGTTTCCTGCCAGGGAAGTGCAGGAAATGCAGGAATGCCAGCTGTTGCTTCACAAAATGAGTACACGGAAACTCGGTGAGTTTAAGAGAGAAAAAGAGCTAATTTTATTTCTGACTTTGTAATATTTAGAATTCTAAAAGTGACAGCGGACTGGAGGATGAAATTGCTACTTCTCTAACCACACTGGTTAAGCCATCAGTCTATTCATTTTCTTTTCTTACAAAGAAGGATGCAAAATAATTATTATTTACCTGAACATTGCGTGAGAACTTTAGCAGAAATATTAGAAGGTTAAAAAGTTTTATGAGAACTTTAAACTTCCAAAAGAACTACAAAAGAAAACACTTTTAAAAACCAGGGTAAAACATCCATCCAGGGATTGCCAGCACAGAGCAGAGGGCAAAGCCACACCTTGTGCCAAACAGCTCCTGCTGTGTCGGAATCTGAGGTATCGATGATCCCGAGATTGTAGAAAGTCTCTGTCTGTCAGCCCCGCTGCCAAAGCAGAAGCCATAATTGGTCTGTGCTGTTTCAAGGTTGTTTATTCTGTTTATCTCTAACATGTTCTGCTGCCCTGCCGCAGCTCTGTCCTGCAGGGCAGCGTGTGGGGCTCTGCCCTCAGTGGGATGGTACAAACATTAAATACCACAAACTACCTGTGCTGGATTTACAATAACGTGCCAATATCTGTCACCTACGTTGGACAGTGTGTCCCCAGCCTGAACCAACAGAAAAATGCCAACACCACAGTGAAACATGGAGGGCATGAAGAAGGAGAAAAAGGACAAGGCACACCCAATTTCCTCCATCTTGTCCCCTTTGGACCCCTCATCTAGAATCCTAAAATTTTACTTTTGCACCCGTGCCACACTTAATTATTACTTCTATCAAACACTCAGAGATGGTAATTCATCCTGTAAGATTGAAAACTCTTTTCCATGGACAGAGATCACAGACAGTGTCTCTGGGGGCTCTGTCCAGGGGGGTTCCTGACCCCTGCCAGGGTCCCAGACCTGCCAGGGCAGCCACAGGGAAGCCCTGGGTTCCCACAGTGCTGCACCTTGCTCAGGAAAAGCAAATTAAAAAAGCAAATTATGCCCCTAATGAGCAGCCGGGCTCAGAGCTGGCTTTGTCACCTCCGGAGGGACAATTCCAGGCCCGAGCTGAGGAAGTCACACGACACAACTCGAGCAGAGCCGTTGATAGGTTCAGGTAAAAACCCACAAAGGATTGTTCGCAACCACGGGCAGAGAATCCCCCAAAACTGAAAAGGGAATTCCAGGAGTGACCCTGCGCCAGCGGTTTATGGGAAAGGGAGCCCTGATGAGAACAAAACATCAAAAGTGCTGGGAAGTTTTCATTCAGGGTGAAAGGGCAATAAACTCCATGTATCTTAATATCTAAGTCAATATCTAAATGAGATCTAACTGTAAAAATTATTTATATAAATTAAAGATCTATAAATTAATATCTAAATTAAATCTAAATTAAATCTAAATTAAATCTAAATTAAATCCAAATTAAATCTAAATTAAATCATTATCTAAATTAAATACATCTCAATTAAATAATTAATTGTCTTAATTAAATATATCTAAATTAGTTAAGTGTCTAAATTAAGTATATCTACATTAAATGATTAATTATAGAAATTAAAGATGTCTCAATTAAAGAGAAATGCAGGCCTTGGAATTTGAAATATAAGGAATTTAAAAAAATTTAAACAACGATTAAAAAAATCCTATACCTCCCCCAAAAAAAGATAATTTCAAAAGATAATTTCAAATAATAAAAACCTTTACCTTTAAACAAGTTGTCTTTTAAACAATACCCTATAAATTCACATAAACCATGATACAAGGATAAAAAAGCTTAGAAAAATAAGAAAAATTTCACAATTAAAAATTTCCCCAGGCAACTGCTATTGATAAAAATCAAAAACCACCAAAAAAGTGATTTTCTTATAAAAAAAGAAACTTACTTCACAAAAAATAATATATGAATAGTGTATAATATAAATAATAAATACATGTAAAAATAACAAATACTCTAATAATTAACCAGCCCTGAACCACATCAGGTTGGAATTTTGATTAAATTGATGCAGGTAAAGAATCACTCCAGCTTTTTAAAAATACAGAAACTGGGCAGCCTCACTTGAGAAAAAGAATGATTCCATGATTTTTTTGGGGGGAAAAAGTAGTTCTGAACAGCCTCTGCTGTAGCAATTCCTATAAAAAATAGGGGGAAAAATTCCTTTTAAAAATTCCCTGCTCTGAGCACAGGCTCTGGAGGAGGAAATTGGGAATGCAGGTCAGGCTTTTCCCACCTTCCCAATTGTCTCTGATTTTTCTAATTCATTTAAATAAACAATTTGCTATTCCTGGGGTAAAGTTGATTTTTGAGACCCCATGGAAGGAGTAAAAACCTCCCCTGCACACAAAATTCCAGGTTTGGGCTGCTCAGGATGTTACGTTTTTTGGTTTGTTTGTTTGTTTGTTTTATTTTGTTTTTATTTTAATTTGCTTTAAATATGCAAAAAAGCTGCTGTTATTTCCCTTCTTTAAACTTCCAGGCAGAAGTGGAATAAAGCTGAAAAGCAGGAAGAAAAGGTTGCACATGAAAATAGGAAAGAGAGAAAAAGAGAGAGAAACGGAATAGAGAGAAATAGAAATGAAAGAAATAAAGAGAAATAGAGAGAAATTAAATAAAGAGACATTAATTAGAAATTGAAATAAAGATAATTGAAATAGAGAGAAATAAAGAGAAACTAAAGAGAAAATAATTAGAGAGAGAAAGAATCGAAATGGAGAGAAATAGAGAAAAAGAAAGAGAAATTAAATAGAGAGAGAAATAGAAATAAAGAGAAATGAAATAGAAATTGGAATGTTCTGCTTCTTTACTTTCCCAAAGGGAAGGAAATTCTGGGATTGCCCTGGAGATGCCAGGCCTGCAATCCCAGCTGCCATTCCTGAAAATATCCTGGGCAAACTGGAGCTGGCTTCACATTTCTCTTTTTTGAGGGGTAAAGCAGCAGGAACCCCAGCTGGAACCAGAAACCAGAAAATAGCAAAAAAATCTGAAAGCAGAACCAGCAAAAACCCAGAAAGGAGCTGGAAATCCATCGGAAGCCGAAATCCCTGCCAAGGACCGATGGCCTTGGCCTGGCAGATGCAGAACATCTGGTCACTGACATCTGCGACTTCCAGATATTCTGGAACTTCCCATCTTCCTTTAGATGAAATCCCAGCCGCAAAGAAAAAGAGGAAAAAAAAAATTGAAAATGGAATTTCCCAGCACATTCTCCAGTTCTGAGAAATCAAATTCTTTGCAGCAGCCTTGCCTGTTCCTGTTCATTAACAAGCCTTGATTTTTCCAATCAGGAGCAAATCAAGGGATCGGGAAATGTAGATTTGTTGTTAAAATACAACAAAAAGCACCGGTGAGTGTGACAGACTTTGCCACTGATCAGTACTCACAGAATACTATTTAATCTTTTCATTATTATTTCAATTTATTTTTTAAAATTTAAATTTAATTATTACTTAAATTATCTAACTAATAAACATGTTAAATAATAAGAAACACAATAGCAAATAATCACTATAAGAAACATTAAATAATAATAATTTAATAATATCTAATAATAACTTAATATTTAATTATTTAATTAAAATATTCTGTTGCTCTGGGTATTTTCAAACACAAAAATGCTCTGGAAAAGCACCCTTAAATCAGGAGTAGAGGGAATAATCACACCTGGTTAGGAAGGGCCATCAGAAGGCAGAAAGTTGCCAGTCCAGGATTTGTATCCTCGAGAGGAATAGGAGAATTCAGGGGAAATTCCAGTTTTGGAGCTGCTCTGTCCAGGTTTTATCCCAAGAGCAACTTTATAATTTATGGCAGCATCTTCTCCTGCAGAGATCAGCTACCCTGGGTCAAAAAAAGTTATTTACTGGGAAGCAGGGGAGGGCCTGGCACAGATTATCCCCAAAATCTGTGACTGCCCCATCCCTGGAAGTGTCCCAGGCCAGGCTGGGTGGGTTTGGAGCTCCCTGGGATAGTGGAAGGTGTGGGGGTGGAACTGGATGAGTTTGAAATTCCTTTCATCCCAATCCATTCCACGATTCCAGTGCACAACTGAGCGAGGCACTTAAAAATCAAAATAATTCTCAGTGAAGCAGCGATTTCCAGGCAAGCAGAGCTGCATCCCTGCATTTCTGAGCTCACTCTGCAACATCCCAGCTCGGGGCTGGGAGAAATGCTACTCACTTCCGAAAATTGAAAAGGAAAATTGAAATTTTAGGAAAATTCCTAAAACTGGAATTAAAACCTTATCAAAAATACAACAGAAGACTGAAGAGAGAAGGGAGCAGAGGATTTTCCCCACCATGTACTCGCCCACACAATGGAGGTTTCACCTTTAACCCTTTAGTCCCTCCCAAAATTTTGTCCACTGACTCCTCCTTCGCTGTCTAGTGCTGGAGTTCACATCCTCAAATCCTGATTGGAGGTCAGATGTTCCCATAGGAACCAGTCCCAGATGTCCCAAACCCGGGCCACCCCATGATAACACCACAAGAGGTGGAACACATAACTATAAATCTATAAAACTTAACATATGTATATGAAATTTGCCTTTTCATTGGGAGATTCAACCATGGCATTACTCATCCATCACAGGGTCATTACCCCACCTCCAGCACCAGCCCTGGCCATGGGAAATTCCTCATTTCAGGCTCACTTTCATGTATTAAATGTATTAAATTTGAATGTATATATGAAATGTATTTGATTTAGAGGTTTTTACTAGAGATGTGTGCCTATGCCTCAGCACAGCGTGCAGAATTCCCATTTAATGCCATGAAAGATTTGCCCTCAGTGCATTTACCCCATCCTAGAACATCACACACACAAAAAGGACACAAAAGTGAAACTATTTGCTCATCCACTCAAGGACTGAGCAAAAAACCCTTTTGAAAAAAAAAGCCATTCTGCTTTTCTGGAACATATTGCAAATATTGCTCTCTTCAGCAGCTCAGCATTGAAACCTTGCCTCTCCATTGCCCGTTTCTGTGTGGTTCTTGATGCTTTATAAAAGGGTTCCAAATCTGTTCCATAACACTATTTGACCATGTTGGGATCCTAGATGCCGCTGAGAATTTGAGACTTCCTGTGCTGCCAGGCACTGACCCCCAGGAGAACACTGCATTGACCTGAGGCTGTGGAGAAGCTTCCAAAATGGAATGGTGGAACTGGGATTGTGGGGGTGGAGTTTGGATAGAAGTGTGTGATATCACAGGGGGAAAACTCAGAGTTTGGGGTTTTAGTATACAGAAATAAATATGAAGCAAGATGGAGGTTTAAGGGCAGAAGCAGATTGTTCTTCTTCACCTTCTTCTTCCTTCTTCTCCATGGTTTGGGTGATGTTTTATAATTGGACAGAAAGGTCCACATTGTGAGCTTTGCGGGATCAGTTATTGAGTTAAAAGGTGTTCTGGTAGGAAAGCAAAACCAGTAAGAGGTTCCAAGTCAGAAATACAATTTATTAGGAAAAGTGAAAAAGAAAACAAAATACATGCAATAATACAAAAGAAAAACCACCGACAGAGGCAGAGTACAACCTGACGCCCTTTTTGGTCAGGGTGTTGGTAGCAGTCCAAATTGGAATGATTGCAGACCTCCTGGAAATCCAGCGGGAAAGGCGGAGTCTGGTGTCCCAAAAACCCAGATTATATCCAGGTAGGAATGCTTGGCTCCTCCCTCTGGGCAGAGCATCTCCCAATGGGATGTTACAGCTCTTATCAGCCATGCAGTGACACTCAATGTCCCATTATCAGCAGATGTCTCCCCTGAGAGAGGACTGGCTGTGGAAGAGAGAAGGAAAACTGCTCACTCAACAGAAGACAACTGCAGTAGGGATGGCAAATGGATACATCCTGCCTTGCAGTCTGGGACAAAAGGGAAAATAATCTTAACTGGATATTTTAGTCTTAAAAGACCTTGTAACAACAGATGGTTGGCCATTTTGTGCCTCACTAATGAAAGACTGCAGAACTCAGGGCTGTGAGGCTGTTTCACTGATCAGAAATGACAAACACCCGAGTCCAAACATGAAATACTGTCTTGGCGGAGTCCAGAGCATCCCTCTGGCTGCCCTGGATGACTCGAGCCCCTGGCAAAGAGCCCAGGAACCTTGGCAGCAAATGAAAAGCACCTGTGGATTCGAGTTTAGCCTGTGGGAGAGGCCGCCGACCTTATATGAGGAATTACAAGCAAAAAGGGTTTGAATGATATAATAAAGAAATTGACACAGGGTGGAAAAGTAGAAATTTGGGATTTTTTAGAATGAAATTCAGGGGTACAAGATGGAAGAATTTGGGCATGCCCTAGCTTCTTCTTCCTTCTTCTTGTCTTCCATGTCTCGGTGTGATAGTGACACTTTTCTATTGGTTTAGGATAGGGACACCTTGTCCAACATAGATTTTAGGTATTGGTATGGGAACTGTAGACATGGTACACGTAATTTTGGGTATATAATGTGGGAGCTGCCTGGGGCGGGAAGGAGACTGCCATGGCTTCTGTGCTAGCTGGACCTCGACAGGTCAGAAAGAAACTATTATAGATAAGGAAAAATAAACAACCTTGAAAACTCGGCTTCACGCATTCCAGACCTCTTCTTCAACAGCCGGGCTAGGGAAAAAGGACTTTCACACTGTTGGGGTCTTGCCCAGTGACCCCGACACCATCTCAAGTGCCTTCAATCCCAGCCTTGACAGAGGTAGAAAAAACAAGCAGAGAACCCACAGACGAGATCTGTGATGATGTCATGGCCATGGATTCGTTGCCGTGCTACAGAACAAATATTTTCCCCATTTGGGTTGTTTGACAACAAACAAAAACCCGTGGGGAAGTCATTTTCTGATTTCCTCCAGGGATCAGTGATCCTTGGAACCAGAGCAGCCTGGCTCCAGGGCAATTCCTAGAAATGAAACGAGGAATATTCCACACCAGGGAGGGGTGGCAATGCTGAGGAGCCCTTCCCAGCCAGGTGCCGAGGAGATTTTCCTTCTCCTTTTCCATAAAAATGGGATTTAAAGGGATGAACGCTCTCCAGGATCTGCTGGGTGCTGAACTGGGGTTTTTGCACCTGGATTTTAAGGCAAAGCTTGCCAAAAAGGGTGATTATTTTCCCCCTTTGGAGCTGATTTTCCTCCTTTTGTGGGCTGATTTTCCTCATTTTTGCGGCTGATTTTTCTCCTTCCTTTTTCGTCGATTTTTCTTCCCCCCTTTTTTGGGGTTGATTTTTTTTCTTCCCTCTTTGGGGCTAGATTTTTTCTCACCCCCTTTTTTGGGGCTGATTTTTCCCTCTCTCCCTTTTTGGGGCTGTTTTTTTCTCATCCCCCCCCCCCCCCCCCCTACTTTCAGGCCAAATTTTTCTTCCTCTCCTTTTTTGGGGCCCTTTTTTTCCTCCCACCGTTTTTGGGGCCCATTTTTCTCTCTCCCTTCACAGGATGAATTATGAATTTTTCTCCCTGCCATTTGGGGCCAATTTTTTTCTCCCCCTCATTTGGGCCTGATTTTTCTCCCCCCTTTCAGGCCCAATTTTTTTTCCCCTCCTTTTTTGGGGCCGTTTTTTACCTCCCACCCTTTTTGGGGTCAATTTTTCTTCCCCTTTTGGGTCTGTTTTTATTCCTCTTTTTTTGGGGCACATTTTTTTCTCCACCCTTTTTGGGGCTGGATTTTTTCACCCCCTTTTTAGGGGCTGGATTTTTCCTGTATTCCAACCCAAGTTCACCTCTCCCTGAAGTGCTGATAATTGAGATTTTGTTATAAATCAGCATCAAATATTTCCAGGAAAAGGGATGGAATTCAGCTGGGGAAAAAGGGCCACTGAGGCAATTATAGAACTGAGATCCCATTTAACATTTTGAGTCCTGATCCACACACAGGGAGAAATTTGACCCCTAATTTTAACCCCAGAAGAGGAGCTACAGATACAAAACATGTTAGAAAATTCCACACATGGGCAAGAGCCATTAAAAGTAATTAATGAGAATTAACTCAATACCCCGGGGATGAAGAAAGAGAATTAAGTGAATTTAAAAGGGTTATTCCTCAAGAAACGACACAGTAATTTTCCCCCAAAGCATCAATTTCCCCCCAATAATGGACAGGATAAAGCTGAGGGAGTTTCAAGAGTTTTTAAGCCACAGAAAAAGAACATTTTATCATTTATGTACTAAGCAGAAAATGCTGTAAAAACATTTTGACTCCAGCTAAACCCTGATGGTCCAAGAATTTTAATTAATCATGACCAGCTCATGATTAATTAAATTAAATTGTGTGGACAAAATTTATGGCAAATAATGCTATAAAATTGTATAAAATACAGCTGTGACTTCGAGGAAACATGACAGAAATATGAGTTTTTCAAAGCAGGGCTGGCACAGGCATTATTTGCTTGGAAAATCCAGAAAATCATGTTCAATTCTTGAATTTTGATTTTCTGTGAACTTCAATCATTCATCCACTGCACTGAATAATAAACTTGGGTTTAACTAAGCCTAAATTAGGGTTTAGCTAATGCACGTTCTGCTCTTGGTTCAGAAATTCTCAGTCTGAGCATCCTCCTTGCCCTTAGAAATCATTTCCAGATATTCTGGAATTTCCCATCTTCCTTTAGGTAAAATTCTAGCCATAAAAAAAATTTTAAAATGTGTTAAATATATTGAAATGTTAAATAAATATATAATGAATATATTGTGTTAATCTATAATATAATATATAATACATATATCATGTTAAATAAATACATTATAAAATAATATTTTCTAAAAAATATAAAAATGCTTAATAAATTACATATAAAGTGTGCCCAGTCTCTCATTTCAATTTGTCTGATTTCAGCTCCCGATGAAACTCTGGATTCTCCGGCAGATTCCAGAGGGTTTTAGGCACAGGAATTCTCTCCAAAAGGGGAAGTAACACATTTCAATTACCTCGTTACCAGCTGAACGGGTGGTGCTGAAGCATTTTATCCCATCTCTAGGTAATTCCTGTGGTCTCCCTCTCCATTTTAAACACATTTAACCAAGGCAATAACAATTAACACAAAGAGGGATTGATCAGACAGCATTTTATTGTTAACTGTTGCTTTGCAAAGTTGGCATAATTTGGAAAAAAATGAGATTTTAAAAAAAAAATTTATACAGTAACAGCACGGGGCACGAGGATTACACCGGAAAATTTGAATTTTTTCTTTTTAATTTTAATTTTTTTACATATTCTAATCAGGAATATAAATAATTTAGAAGGAGAACCTCCTGCTTAGTCAGCCCCACAGGCTGTGAGGATTATAAAATTAATATTTTATAAGGGATGGACAGGATACAAAAATCCCTGCAGCCTCCAACCCCTTTGGGATCCCTCCCTGTCCCTGCTCCCTGCCCAGCTCCTGGGAAGCTGCTCTGGGTAAAACCTCTGGAATTTACCCTTTGTAGGTAATAGGAACAGAGAGAAACAGAGACAGGAATGTTCTGCTTCTTCACTTTTCCAAAGGGATAGAAATTCTGGGATTGCCCTGGAGATCCCAGGAAAAAGCTCAGGAAAGTTTTTCCTCCTGTCCCCTGTGGCAAACACATTTCACTCCCTCTCAAGATTTTTCATAGAGGAGCACAGAGGAAAGAAAGTAAAAACAATTTCTATTTCTGCTCCTTGTTTTTCCTATGTGAAATGTGTTTGGAGAATTGTTTACCCGGGGTGATTGCTTGGTTGGATTTTGGTGAGGATTGTTTGAGCCTGATGGCCAATCCAACCCACCTGGGGCTGGGCTCTCAGAATGTAGGAACCCAGGGCTTCCCTCTGGCTGCCCTGGCAGGTCTGGGACCCTGGCAGGGGTCAGGAACCCCCCTGGACAGAGCCCCCAGAGACACTGTCTGTGATCTCTGGCCATGGAAAAGAGTTTTCAATCTTACAGGATGAATTACCAGCTCTGAGTGTTTGATATCAGTAATAATTAAGTGTGGCACGGGTGCAAAAGTAAAATTTTAGGATTCTAGATGAGGGGTCCAAAGGGGACAAGATGGAGGAAATTGGGTGTGCCTTGTCCTTTTTCTCCTTCTTCATGCCCTCCATGTTTCACTGTGGTGTTGGCATTTTTCTGTTGGTTCAGGCTGGGGACACACTGTCCAACGTAGGTGACAGATATTGGCACGTTATTGTAAATCCAGCACAGGTAGTTTGTGGTATTTAATGTTTGTACCATCCCACTGAGGGCAGAGCCCCACACGCTGCCCTGCAGGACAGAGCTGCGGCAGGGCAGCAGAACATGTTAGAGATAAACAGAATAAACAACCTTGAAACCAGCACAGACCAATTATGGCTTCTGCTTTGGCA
Source organism: Taeniopygia guttata (assembly GCF_048771995.1). NCBI lineage: Eukaryota > Metazoa > Chordata > Aves > Passeriformes > Estrildidae > Taeniopygia > Taeniopygia guttata. The sequence continues at coordinate 564,884 of NC_133043.1, forward strand.
GCGGGGCTGACAGACAGAGACTTTCTACAATCTCAGAATCATCAATACCACAGATTCCGATATCAGAGAGGGTCACAAGTTGTGTTAAAGTCAGAGAAAGTAGTATGTAGTTTTAGTATCCTCCCTTTATATAGTATATTAATGTATTTTAGCATAGTTATAATAAAGAAATAATTCAGCCTTCTGAATTATTTAGTCATTTCTTCCCCTTGGGTTCACCTGCGTTTACAATAGCCCCCAACCCCCGCAGTGGGTTTTGTGGGATCACACAAGAGTTGAAAACACTGCAGGATATTTTTTTTTTATTCCTTCCTTCCTTGGGAAAAAGAAAAAGTGAAACTAAACTTTGGCCCTACTCAGCATTAAGAGCTGCTCTTTGCTTCCAGCCCCGTGGATCCTGCGCTGCTCTCAGAGTTTTTCCCAGAGTTTGGGTTATTTTGGGGCTGGCCGGGCAGTAAATCAGGGAGGAGATGACAATCCCTGATGTCAGAGCCGCGACCTCTGCTAGGGGACATTCCTCTTGTGTCTTAGGGCTTGCAGACTCCTTGAAAAAATGAAATTAAAAATCCCCAAACCAAGCAAACGGCAAAATGAACTGCGGGAAAAGCAGGACAAAGTTTAAGGCTTGTTAAATATTTAATAATTGATAATAATTATAATAATTAATAGTAATTAATAACAATTATTATAATTATTAATAAGATTTATGAATAATTATTAATGCAGAAAATCTGCTCACTCAGTTCTCATCATCCCAGCAACACCACAGGACCTGAGTCAATAAAAGCTGCTTTTAAAGGCGAAATCTCACCCCCTTCAAGGTTGCTATTAAATGCTAAATTTATTCATTTAAAACCCTCTACATTCATTTCAAGAACTCCTATAAAGTGTTTTTTCAGGAAGGAAGGAGCTTTTTGGGATTATCCATACTCCTGCAGGACAATTCTGTACTTTAAACCTATTTTTTTCTCTTTATTTCCGCTCTTTTCCATTTGATTTAGTCAAGGAAAAGCCTCAGTGAAGTCATATATTGTCACCTGCCCAACAAGTAAAATAAAATTTAAAAAATTAAATTAAATTAAATTAAATTTAAAAAAAAAATTAAAAATAAAATAAAATAAAATAAAATAAAATAAAATAAAATAAAATAAAATAAAATAAAATAAAATAAAATAAAATAAAATAAAATAAAATAAAATAAAATAAAATATTCTGTAGGGCCAAGTGACATCTCCCACAGTTCCATCCATTCTGGGAGCTGGGAATCTTCTGATTCCATTTCCTGCAGCACAAAGGAAAAATGTTTCAAGTAAAGCTCTGCCCACAGCAGGGACAAAGCTCAGAGCCCCTGAAAACCATCAAAAAATTTAGTTTGTTGCACTCAAATCTTCTCAGGGCAAATTAAATAGCAGCAATCAGGCCAGAAATGAAGAAAATTTTGGTACAGTGAACACTGGATGGTCCTTTTAATATAAGGAAGATTTTTTAATTCAATGAGCTACACCATGAACTTTATCTAAAACCCAGCCCTGGGAAATTAAAATACAAAAAATATTAAAAAAAAAAATCTAAAACTTAAAAAATCCAAAATAATCTTAACCTTAAAAACATAAAAAATCTAAAGTAAGCTTAAAAAAAATCAAAAATTAATCTAAGAATCTCTTATAAATTTATTTAAAATCTATGACTTCCACTCCCTGAAGGTATTTATTGCTGCAAGGTGTAAATCCAGCTTTGCCCAGAAAGGATCACGTTCCTGCCCTGCCATGGAGAAAAGAAAATGGATCTCTGATAAAAAATTGGCATAAATTTGATTGAAAATAAGATTTTTCCAGGAGGAAACCTGTAACAGCAGGCTGTGGCAGGTTCTGAAGTACAGATGTTTCCCAGGCTTAGGTAGGGAGCTGCCAATTAAAATTGGGGAACAAAATGGAATTCCCAAATTGGAATGGAATTCCAAAAACGGAATTTCAGCCTCACCTTTGGCTGATGGGATCCTCTTGATGCCACTGGCAGTTGGATGAAACCTATATGTCAGAAAAAAATGAAAATATTCCTATTTTTTCCACCCCCATGCAATGGGAACTGTAAATATCCAACCCTGCAGATGCACCAGAACCCAAATTATCCCCAAGGCTAGAATTCTGGGCAGGTCACAAATGCAGCTCCAATTTCACTCAGCAAATATTTAATTTGTCATCTGCTAATTAAGTGAGGAGCTGGAACGTTTTCCAAGGTGCCCAGGAAAGTTCCAGCCCCTTTCAGGAGCTCTTCAATCCAGTGATCCACTGCCTTTGGCTCAGGGTGCCCGGGAAATGTCCCAAAATGAAATCGGATTCACTGCAGGGAAGAACTGGCTCTGATTTTCCAGCTGAAGGGGAATTTTTGAAGATTTTCTCAGTGGTTTTCTCTGCTCTGTCCCACGTTTTGATTTCTCCCGTTGTGTTGCTTCTTCATGAAACAAATTTCACCTGTTTTCCTGCAGGGAATTCCACGGTGGACAAGGAGCTGGGCATCACCTGGGGTATTTTCCCCTTTTCTGTCACAAAAAGTGTCTGACTTCATTTATGGGATGTGCTAAAGGTTTGTAACAATTCCAGCATTTTTAATTGAAAATTTTCACTCTGAAAATGATTCTCTCTCCCATTCCTGATCCTCTCCTGTTCCAGTTCATCTTTATTTAACTGCAGCTTAATTCCTGCACTACAGAAACCCAAGGAACCCATTTTTTTCTTCCATTTGATGCCATTTCCAGCCATTTTTTCCCTGCTCCCTTTTAACCAGGATCCATTCCTGGCACTGCACTTGCCCTGCCCAACCCCTTCAGCAGTAAAACACCTGGAAGTGAACAGGGAATATATTGATTTTTCCACATAGCTGCTGGCCACGGATCCATATTCATATATAACATGGAATTTCTGGCTTTTATCAAAATATGAAAGAAAAATTCGATTGGAGGAAAAAGAGACCCAAAAAGGATTCAATTAATGGTTTTGGTCAGGCCATTGGCATGCAGGTATTTAAAAAAAAAAGAACATTTATGTTACACAGCAGCTCGCTCTGCCAAGCTGTGCTATTCCAGATATCTCTGCTGGACAGGAATGTTCTCCTCACATCCCAGCCTCTCCTGCTTTTCCAAACTTCTGCCACCCTTGGGAAAGCTGCAGCTCCAGAAAATGCAATTTCAGCCCAAGCCACGTCCTGGTGTCCAGGAAGAATCCCCCGGATCCCCTCTTTCCCTGTGCCCTAAACTCAGGGCCAGGAGCATCCAAAACTGGGGATCACGGAACAAACCCGACCCTGGAAAGAAGAATTTTCCAGAATTCCCTTTCTAATGATGATGGGAATGGATGGGGAGGTATTGGAGAGGCTGATTAAAAGTGGCAGGAAATAGGGAATGGATTCAAACTGCCAGGGGGCAGGGCTGGGTGGGATTTTGGGAGGGAATTCCTGGCTGGGATGGGATTCCCAGAGCAGCTGTGGCTGCCCCTGGATCCCTGGCGGTGCCCACGGCCAGGCTGGACAGGGCTTGGAGCACCCTGGGACAGTGGAAGTGTCCCTGCCATGGCAGGGGTGGGATGGGATGAGCTTTACGGTCCCTTGCATCCCAAAATGTTCTGTAATTAACTGAAAAAAACCCTCAGGGAAAAAAAAAAAAAAAAAAAAAGTGCAGTGCCACAATAAAATAAATACTTCTTAAATCTTCAGTACTTTTAGATCTTTAGTTATTTTTATTGATTTATTATGATTGAAATTTAATTCTAGGTAATTCTTTCCCTTCAGAACAGTTTCCATTTTGATTTCAATATTATCAAAACAAAATTTCTCTGTTAAAAAATACTAAAGCACAAATGAAGCATCGCTTGAAAGAAGATTTTTCACTTTGCTTGAATGCTCTGCTGCTGCTCCAGAGCAAACAATCTTTGCTCTGTGTTTGTAGAAACTGGAACAGACCCTCCCCAAGGTGAAAAGCTTCTCCTCATACTTTGCTTTTTCCCAGACCCACCAAGTGAATAAAACCTTGAGATTTTTGTACAGCACTTCTAAGAATGGGATTTTCAGGAGCAGCCAAGGACCTGTCTGTACCCTGGGACAGTGGAAGGGGTGGGACATGGTGATCCCAAAAATCCCAACCCAAAGCATTTCCTGATTCTCTGAGATATTTTGATGTTTCTCCATTAGAGGGTCAATCAGCGATTGGTTTGAGCTGAAGAATTGATCTAGCTTGGATCAAACAATGAATTTTTTACACTGAGGGGAGAAAAATGCTGGAATGCATGATAATAATAATAATAATAATAATAATATTAATAATAATAATAGTAGTAATAATAATAATCTTTAAGTGTTTGCAGAAAGCTCCAAGGACATGGACAGAAATGAACAGAGTTGCAAAATGCTGGCACAGAAAATTATTGCACACTCTAATTTAATTTGGGAATATTTAGGTTGGGTTGTAACAAGTGGTTTCAGAAATGAATGCAAATTCTACTTTAACTTGGGAATATCTGGGGTGGTTTCTAACAAGTGGCTTCAGAACAGAAAGATGAAGTCCCAGAGCTACAAAATTGTTCCAACAATAGAGAATATCTTTTAATATATCCATGATTCATTATTCCAGACAAGGTAAAACATTCTTTAGAGGGTTTTGAGCATCACTGGGTGCTCCATGGATCAGCCAGGGAGGGGTTCTCCAGCTGCCACCCCTGAAGGGACAATACATCCAGCAGCAAACCTCAACACTCCCAGCAGAGGAAATCTTTTCTTCAACTTCCACAGCCACAGTTTGCACAGGGTTTGTCAAGACTGCTGATCTCTGATGGTGAAGTTCTAGAGAAGAATTTTACCAAATTTTACAAAATATCTTTACGCCAAATTTTACTTTCTGGGGCTTCCATCAAAGCCTGTTGAGCTGAGAAGAGACTCCACTCCTCAGCACTAGGACTCTACAAATACCTGAGCTTCCACTATAAGATAAACTCCAAAGTCTGGTTTTCAATAACCTTTTTATTTCCAGAAAAAAGTTCCCTGCAATCCCCAGCACTGTTCTGAATCCTTAACTTCTTTTTATTCAATTTTTCTACCTCAGCTGTGCAAGTGGTGCCAGAAACTTCACTGCACAATTACTTCAAAATATATTTTCCCTTGGCATTAACCATTAATTTATCATGAGAAAATGAACATCTTAAGACCACCCTGCAGGATGGAAATTTGCATTGTTCTGCAAGACATTCCTTCAGCAATGCATTAAATTCTCTGTACTCAAATAAGCTGAGGTTTGAAGTGCATTAAATTGGTCCTGGGAAAGGAACTGGGAAATAAACCCAGTTTAGATGCAGATTTTTGATTTTTCAAGGTTCTTATCCACAAAAACCACAAAAAATAATTAGGAATATTAGGAAAATATTCCTAATTATTAATTTGCTCTAGAGTTAGAGAACATTGCTCTCAGTGCATGTGATAATTCTGGAGAAAACAGAGGAAAAAGGGAAATCTCTGAGCTGCAGAAGCAGCTGTTGCATCTCTCCCCATGCTGAGCTGAGGTCTCCACACAGGAGAGGATGAAAATCACTGCAGTAATTTTTCTGCAACTGGGACAAATCCAAATTGATTGTCAGTCCCTTTAATCCTGCAAATTATCTGAAGCGTTACTCACTCCTCAGCATTTTTATTTTATATCATTTGTCCAAATGGATCCAGCTCTTACTGGCCAGGCCAGAAAATCACAGTGAGAACCAGCAGTGTTCCAGGAACATCAGGTTCTTACTGTCCTGGCCTGGGCTGTATAAATTCACTCAATGCCAAAACCTTCTCAATCAGGTGGTTAAAAATGGGGTGAACCTGAGGGTATTTGGACAGATCCATTTTTTTTTAGGGGAATAACAGCAGAGAGCACCTCAAATAAGGGAGGAGTAACAGATCCTTGTGCCATCCCTGGAGGTGCCATCTCTGCAGCAAGCAGGCCTCTGGAAGGTCCCTGCCCATGGATGGAGGGATGAGATGAGTTTTAAGGTCCTTTCCTGTCAGAACTCAAAATGTCCCTCAGACATTTCTGGGGGTTCCAGGCCCTGGTCAGAAGCATTTGAGACCCTGGCAGGCAGCTGGAAACAGCTGTGATTTTGGGTTTGAGCCATGGAACGATTTACCAACCTTGCAGGTAGAACAAGAAATCACAAAAGTTTAGATATTGTAGTAGAAGTAGTCACAAAGTAGAGGGAAGAATTTTTGAGTGCTGTACAGGGGGGTTTTGGTTTTGTACATGGGGGTCAGAGGTTTAAGATGGAGGGATCTGGGCCTACCCTGTCCTCCCTCTTTCTCCTTCCTTACCTCCATGTTCTTGGTGATGTTGGCACTCACAGATTGGTTTAGAGTAGAAAGGCACCATTTAATACAGGTAATAGGATTGGGGACAAACTGTACCCATGTAACACGTAATGTACCATATAAAAGATAGAAAAGCACCGTTTAATATAGGTAATGGGCACTGGGGAAAAACTGTACCCATGTAACACGTAATGGACCATATAAAAGATAGAAAAGCACCATTTAATATAGGTAATGGGCATTGGGGACAAACTGTACCCATGTAACACGTAATGTCCCATATAAAAGACAGCAGCAGCCCTGGGCAGAGGGGGAGAGAAGAAGCAGTCGGGAGTCAGAGAGGATGTCAGGGTGTGTGTGTGCCTCTGCCTGAGCTGTGAGCAAACCACAGCAGCCCCAGAAGAAAATCTTTTAGATAACTTGCAATAAACTACCTTGAGACCGAACAACAGAGACTGCTGAGCCTTTCTTTGGAAGCTCGGGGTGGAGGAGAGACTTTTCCACCACACGGAGCCACCCCTGACCCAGGGTGAGCTCCGGCACTTTCCAGCCCAAAGCATTCCATGATCTGTAGAGGGAGATGTGGAAGAGGTTACAGGTCCTTTCCAGGTGCTGCAGAATTCTGCCACACTTTGGGGTTTGCTGATTTTGGTTTACAAAGCTCCAATTCACTTTTAAACTTTTAAGCATTGCAGATGCATGAAGCAGCAGGCAGAGCCCCTTCTGGAGAAGCTGAGAACCTTTAATCTGTGTAATTTTGTGGTGTGGTACCTTGGGCAGGGATTAATTGCCTCAGGAATCAGAAGCCTGTGGCAAAAAGGATTTATGCATGATGCTTTTTACCTGAAGGAGGCCTCTTGATCCAAGCTCAGCATCCTCACGTGGAAGAATTTCTTCCCAATATCCCATCCAAACCTGCTCCTTGTCAGTTTAAAACCATTTCCCCTCATCCTACCAACACAATTCCTGATGAGGAGTCCCTGTCCCGCTTCCCTCCCCTATCAGACACTGGAGGGCTGTTAAATAATCCAAATTATTTTACAAAAGTTCTGCTCTTGGACACTGCAGTTCTGAATGTGAATGATATCCATGACATTTCTGAAATTTGCATGATTTAACTTGTAAGCAGAAGTGCTTTGAACACATAAAATTGGTGACTCCAGGCTTAGTTCCTGGCAGAAGGAAAACCTTGCCAGGAAGTCCAGGCAGATCTGCACGTACATAAATATATCAGGATATTTGGAAACATGAAAAAACTGGATAAGGAAGGTAAAACAGTTTTCTAGTTTTCCCAGGTTATCAAGCAACAATTTCCCAGGAAAAAGGTACTTCAGGCAACACCTGGAACGTCCCAAAATGAAATAAGAGGAAAACTGCAGTGTGATCCCAGGGCATGGAACATTAATTCGGGATAAACTTCTGCAGGATTCCCTTTTCCCAAGCTGTGTTGGACCCTCCCAACAGAGCAATTCCTCTCCCAAAGCAGAGAATAATTCTTCTTCAAGTCAAAAGAGCTGAAACAAAGCTGAAAAAATCTCATCTACAGGGAATATTTTCTCCTTATTCCAACAGCATGAAAAATATCAAAAATTTAACATTTTTTCCAAATACTGCACAAGGTTTTAGCATTTCAGTTTCATTAATTTGTGTCTAGAAAACTCAAAATTGTCCCCAGAACTGAGCTGTAATAAAAAGCAGTTAAAATAATTAAAATAAACAAGAGTGCTGGGGCAGGGTGGAAGTTTTATGTGGCCAAGGGGGAAAGGGGAGAAAGACAAAGAGGTCAAGTTAAAAAATAACTTGGAGGAGAGTTGGGAATGAGCCCTGAATGGATTCAAGGCCAAGTCCAGTATTGAAAATAGCAGATATTTATATATATTTATTTATATTTTTATATATTTATATATATTTATATATATTTATATATATTTATATATATATATATATATATTTAGCCCTAATTTATCCCGGGCTGCCTGGTTATATATTGGACCTCTCCACTTACAGCAAAGAAAAGAAAATAATTTGTATTTGAGCCTCTCAGGTTCCCAAATCCTTCTCCTCCCAATCCAGCTGGCAGCTGCCTTCAAAACTAAAATCCTGCTGTCAGCTCAGGAGCATGGATAAACCTATGGAAACTCCTTTAATTTTCAGTTCTAAGGGGTGAAATCCCAATTTTTTTGGCACTACCATACCTCCAGGAATGCAGAAAACTCTTTACAGCCTCTAAAATACTTAATCAGCATGAGTAACTTCATTTGTAGACATTATTTTTCTCTTTTTGGGGGAATTGAAGTGAGAATTTCTGTTGGAACAACACAGGAATTATTTCCTCACCTGCTCCTAAATTAGAGAGAAGCACCAACTGTAAATCTTAAAAACAGGCAGCAAACACACCCCAGAAGTTAAAAAAAAAAAATTGGAAAACATTTCATTTATAATGAAATTAAGAGGAAAATTAGAAGAATAAACAGAAGAGAGTTGCAATACTTGATTATTCTGCATTTAAAACACACCAAAAAAAAAAAAAATAGCAATAATTCAAATAGCTACAGCCTGTGAATGACTTCAACCTTATAAAATACAAACCTGCACTTCCCAGGGTAAAATTCCAGGAGTTTTTCCTAGTATTTTATCTTTTCTGTAAAATTCTGGGGCTTTTTATGTGGCTGAGAGGTGGATTTGGCTGTTCTTGGGCTTTACCTCAGACATGGAGCATGAACAGAAAAAAGAGAATATTCCACCATTCAATGGGAGACACAGAAGGAAGAGCATCACCCCTAGTCCATGGAAATACTCTGGCAAAGCCAAAAAAATCATGGAACTCACTTATAAAAAACATTACATTTTTGAAAAGGATGCATTTGGACTCTTTTGATTTCATTTCTGAGCTTCTGGGTCATATTTTGGATTATTTTTGCTCAAAACCCACAGTGGCCAGAGATCCATGGGTTGGTGACTTTATTTCCTTGTTATTTTGAATTTTCTATAAATCAGGAAATAGTGGGAACTGATATAAAAAATAAAACCCAAGTCAAGAGGATTCTGAAAAATCCTGAGAGCTGTTGATGCTGGTTTTTAGAGCAGGAAAAATATCTTTAATAAAGTTCTGAGGGTTGTTCCCTTCTGTACCCAGGAAATTGGAAATATTCCAGAATATTGGAAATATTCCTAATTCTGGAGAGAAGATGTAGAAAAAAACCCTCTGGAAAAGATTTCCCCAAATGTTTAATCAGAACTATTTTTTTCCTTCGGTCATCAAGAAGCACAATACCAAATATTAATATTCTACTGCGATAGGAAAATTAAAGCGAACTATTTACTGGCTTCAAGTTAAATATTTGACTCTCACTGAGGAGAAGAAATTGAAACAATCCAGAAAAAACATTGCAGTGGGGACAAAATTTTTTCTCCTTGCTTTTTCTCCTGGGGTTTTGCTGTCCAAACATTGTGAGGAGCTTGAATAAACATCTGCATAATGAGTATAAACATGTATTAAACATCGCAGCACAATTTGGGGTTTGTTTATGCCCACAACGGGCTGGACATGGGCAGCAGCTGCTCAGCTTTTCACCACCTCAACCCCTTTTTTTTTTGTAGGGAAAATCTGGGTGTGCTCAGCGCTGAGGGTATTTGTGGTCCTCATGGGATGTAGGGTGGTAGACATCCCAAAATTTTGTTTATAATTTGATATCAAGTTTTATTCACCCGCAGTGGTTCCATCCCTCCACTCATGAGGTGAGTAAAATGAAGATTTTTTTTATTTGCTGCAGCTCTTTCAAACCCTCAGGAAATGCAAAACCTCCAGGAAAATGATCCCTCAGCCCTTTCCAGCAAGGACTTTCCAGCAGTAGCTCTAAAACAAATGTTTGCCCATGGAGAGGCTCTATTTGCTCAGGGCAAATAAAGAATAAATCAGGAGCTTTGTTGGGAATAACTCACGGGGCTGATGCTCAGGGCCTGTTTTACTCCATGGAAAAATCTTGTCAGGGTCCCTGTCCCCTCTTGGGGCACACAAATTTTGTCCCTGTTTTTAGATCTGGCCCTAAGTCAGGGATGGAAGGAAGGAAAACAAGTGGAGTAAAATTAGGATGTCGAGTGAATTGCCCACCCTTTGTGTAAAAGGCAAGAGGAGAAATCACAATTAGGAAATCACCATTTTTGTGGGAAAAAGAAGAGGCATTTTCCTTGGGATGCCAGGCTCAGCAGGTTGGGAATGGCATCAACCACTGGAAAAGTCCCATTTTCGTTTATATGAGCCAAAATCTACTGGCTAATCTCAAAAATTAATATTATTTGCAGCAGCAGAGACTGAGGGAGATGTGGGTGAGCAGGAGCTGAGGGAGGAGTGGGAGGCACCCACGGCACCTGGGGGAATTGCTGGGACAGCTCTGCCAAAATTCCCAAACTTTTCTCCCACTCTCCTCCCAGAGCAGGTGACAGGACCTCTGTGACATCTGCCACGGGTGTCCCCCCTCCAGGGTGACATTCCGCTGTGACATCTCCCATAGGTGTTCCTCCTCTCCAGGGTGACATTCCCCTGGGACATCTCCCATGGATGTCTGCCCTCCATGGTGACATTCCCTCTGTGACATCTCCCATGGGTGTCCCCTCTCCATGGTGACATCTCCCATGGGTATCCCCTCTCCAGGGCGACATTCCCCCTGGGACATCTCCCATGGACATTTTCCTGTGACATCTCTCATGGGTGTCCCCTCTGGTCCATGGTGACATCTCCCATGGGTGTCCCCCCATGAGGGTGACATTCCCCTGTGACATCTCCCATGGCTGTCCCCTCTCCAGGGTGACATTCTCCCCTCCCAGACCCCCCGAATCGCTGCCTCAGTGCCCATAAAATCCACCTGATCCCAAAGTTTGGGATCGGCCTCGGGATCCCCCGAGGGCTCCCCACGTACCCCGATGGTGCAAAGGCCTCCTGTGATTTTGGGGTGGTTTTAGCTGAGCTCTGCCAGCCCAGGAGGAGAAGGAGGTTTTGGGTTTATTATTGACCCCCCCCCAGCCATTGATGGGATTTATTATCAATGGAATTGTAATAAATATTGTGCTGGTTTGTCTCGTTCTGCAATAAATGTGATAAAACACAGGCTCTCTCTCCAGTGTTTTTATACTGGACTGACTTTTAAAAATACCTGCTTAAATTACCTTTTATAGCAGCTCTCTTCTCCAAAATTTGAGCAATTTTAGCAGCATTTTAAACAGCAGAGGCAGGAGGAGGAGAACTGTTGATATTCTGATATTCTTCTTGCAGATACTCACACAGAGAAATGTTTGCCACATAAAAGTCAGCTGGAAAATGCACAAACAAAGTGATTTTTCTAAGTACAAACACTGCTTGTCATTTTTTACTCCCAGCCCACCTCTGCAGAACTCCTCCAGCTCCTGGCTCTGAGTTCTGCCCCAAAGGCAGCAGGGCTGAAGTGGAGATTTGGAATTAAAGCTGAATTTCAGCTACCTGAGATGCTGCTGATCCTTTTTGTCCCCCCCAAGGGGTTTTAATTAACACCAGGCACTGGTGGGACTCCAAGCCTAGTTCAGGATTTAATTAAGACAGGACTAATTAACCTCCCTAAAGGGGATCTTTAATAAAATAAAAATAGATCTAATATTATCTAAATATATAAAAACTCATGTAATAAAAAGACCCAGGTTTCCCTGCAGACTCGCTGTAGTGATCCTGATTTTCCCTTTTAAAAGTGCTGCTGTTGACTTTTTTCCAGGAATTTTTCCATCTCCCTCCATAGGATATGAAAATTTAATCTGTCACTTGACAGTAATCTTTGCCTGTCATTAACAACATCCCCTCAGTAAAAACAGACTTATTTCCCCTTAATTCACCACAGACCCACACTCCAGACACTTCCCAGTTGTTTTATCTCAAAGGGATTAAAACACTTGCAAATATTCAATTTAATCCACTCGAAGGGAGGGCATAAATTAATCCTAATTAAGCCTCAGCAGCTGTAATTCTTAGTGGGATGAATTATCTAATGGGGATTCTTGCTGAAGAATGGGGCTGAGTCATGGGCATCCCATTTCTTCTGGGCTGCAAATCAACTCGTTGAGAGCAGCAATCAACCCAAAATATGAGAGGAACAATTCTTTTCTTCCAAAATCAATAGGAGGAAATTGATCCCCAGCCTCCCCAGGCTTTATGGCACGGTTCTGGTTCTGCAGAACAATAAAAGCTCAGATCTGTTTGCAAAGCAGGGGGAGGAGAGCTTTTATTAAGGGATGGAAACACCAGGAACCTGTGGCACAAAAGCCATTTGGCTCCTTTTTATCCCAGGAAAACAGCAGGAACTGGAGGTTTTTATCTCCCAGGCAGCTCAGAGTGCCCAGCTCAGGAGTGTTGGACACCTGAACTTCAAAAATGTGGGGTGGAGACATTTCTTTGGGACCACCAGCAATGCCTGTGTCCACTTTGCCTCATTTGCACAGCACCAAACGTTCCTTATCTCATTAATTATCACTTGCATGGGGTTAATTTCCATTTATTCCACTCCCAGGAGCACAGCCAGCATGCCCTGTGGAGATGTGAGTCCTGGTCTGGTGTTTTAGGATTTAAGCGACCAATTTCTGATTGGAAGTGCCCTGATTTAGTGGATTTTGGGGATGGAAAAGCCCTCCAGAGGCTTTGGGAAGCTGTTGGATAAAAGCTGTGTGCGCAGAACGTGCTGGGAGCTGTTCCATGTGCACCTTGTGGGAATGAAATGAGCACAGAATTGATTCTTTCTTACAAACTCCTTTTATTTGGGGGCAGGAAAAGTTTCCAGCTGCCACCAGACACCAAATAATTGCTCCATGGATCAGCTGCTGATTTTATGACGTTTCCAAATCCTGAGACCTCACTCCAGGTTTTCTTCCTGTCAATGTGCAGGGTAGGGAGGAAGGCCCTCAATACAGCCCATAATAAGCAGCCATTAAAGAGATTTAATAAAATATCAGCCTCATTAAACCAAAATGACATAAAAATAATGTCATGATGCAGGAAAGAAATGTTCTTGTTTGGCTCTAGGATTGTTGTTTACTTGTTTGTTTGCATCTGAAATAATCTTTACCCGAATTTCCCGGTTTTCTTCCATAAATATACAAAATATTAGCTGGCTGCTTGATTCAGTTCGAGCTAAATATGGTTTTTTAATTTCAGCTAGATCTTTCTGCTGCCCTAAAATGGCAATACATGTGCAGAGCCACGCTTAGCGTGAGTAACAGATGTTGTGCCTGAAATACTCCTGTAAACAAGGCCTTGAAATGCAAGGTTTGGGAGGCTCAGACTATAAAAACAACACAAAAAAAAAAGATCAGTTCAGTCAGGTCATTATTGGGGTCATTATTTCTGTCTTGGGGTGACAAATCTGAATCACCATGTGCCTTCCCAGGTTGCTGGAAACCATTGTGGAGCAGGAGCTGCTGCCATGGATATTTATTCCAGGAGCTGGCTTTGCCTTTATTCCCTCCAACAGCCCCACCCTGACCCAGCACTGGCCCATTTCCTGCCAGGTGACACCAGGGGACAAATCTCAGGTGTTCACTGGCCTGGGAGCTGCAGGAAGTCACAGATGGTGCCGGGGCAGGGATTAAACCTGCCTGGCTCTAGGCTGGGCTCTCCGGGAGCTCACTGAGCCTTGGAGTGCTGCCTAAACCAGAGGCTAGGCAAGATTCTGAGAATAAAAGTGGGTATTTATTGCAGGCCTTCAATCAATGCACCTTGGGCAGCCAGAAGCCTCTGAGGGGCTACACCCAAGATGAATGATGGTCAAGAGTTTTTCAGACAATTATAAGTTTGGTCAATTTACATAATCCTCCAATTACAGGCAATGAAGTCATTTACTCCAAGTTTCCCCCCAGTTCACAGTTGTTTTCATCTCCCCAGGCCTGAGGCACTGAGGTGTCCTTGATTCCCAGGCCTGGAGAGGAATTTTTTGTCTGGATAAAACAGGAGCGCAGCAGCTGTGGAGTTTTAGAGTGATACCCCAAAGCAACGCTGGTCTGAGAAATATGAAAGCTAAATCCTGAGGCATCGTGATGAGGGTGTTAATCAGAGATCAGGTTCAATCAGAGATCAGGTTCAATCAGAGATCAGGTTCAATCACAGCTCCTCGTACCCAGTTTTCCACAAGGGACAAAAGTTTGTCCCCCTTGTCCCCTGATGGGCGGCCACCTCGCAGGGTGGCAGCAGGCCAGGCCTCTTTAGGGCAGGGAAGGATTTGGAGAGTTTCTGTGACTGTAGATTCGTGATGTGGAAGGGGCAGTGCTTGTTAACCGTCCTGAAAAGGCACTGAAATGTGCTGGCCTTGCTCTGTGCTGTCACTGTCACCTGCCTGCTCCATCAAACCTTGCTCTGTCCCTGTCACTGTCACCTGCCCGGCCCATCAGGGCCCCAGGAGCCCTTCCAGCACCTTGGAGGAGCAGCAGGAGCCCCAGGAAACCCAACTCCTCCAGGACTGAGCAGCGAGAAATGCCAAAGCAGTGACCTCCAAAGGTGTCCTGGAGAGGGCTCAGAAAATCTTATTTCTGGAGTGACCTTTAGCTGAGTTGTCTTCTGTGACAGCTGACAGCGCTCCAGCCTCGGGATGTGGTGTCAGAAACAAACACATACAGAAAGAAACAGGAGCAGCTTGTGACAGTGCTGTCACAGAAGTCCACAATGCAGGACTAGAAGTTTCTACATCAAAATTACGAGAAATCTCACCATGGAAATATTGAGAGAGGGAGATAACAAAACTGTCAATTAGGCCACAAAAAATACAATTCAGAAGCGATGTCAGGATCATTGAAAGAGGGGGAAGTCCAAGTTCCTTGGAAGTGGCCCCATTTCCTTGATGACCTTGTTAATTCTTCTAAGGTCCTGAAGCAACCTCCAAGAATTAGAGGTTTTCTTGGGAATGACGAACACTGGAGAATTCCAGGGACAGTTTGTTGGCTCGGTGTGGCCTTTCTGCAATTGTTCTTTCACTAAGAACACTCAGAGGGCAGGCAGGAGGCGAGGTTGGGGCTTTGGTGGCTGAAAGGGGATTTGGGAGCTTTAATGCCACATGAGAGAGGTGTGGGCTGTTTGCTGTGTCCCCTCTGTTGTGACCTCCTGTCCTCCACCCTCCATCCCCAGAGGTTCTGCCTCCTCTTCATCCTTTTGGCTAAGCATCCATGGCAGTTGAAAGGACCTGGGGTATCCCAAACTGTTTAAATCACAGTTTAACAAAGAGATAATAAAGTTTAATAAATCACGGTGAATAAAGAGATAATAACATTTTTGGGGATTTACTCTGCGGGGCTGGATGGTGCTTGCTGCTGCTGGGTCACGGAGTGGGGTTTTCCCCAAAATCTTCACCAAAACTCAGCAGTTGTGGTCTCAAATGGCGTTGCTTTGAGCAGTGTGAGAGAAAAGCAGTGGGGATACACCTGAGCACACACATTTCAGCCACTGGAGCATTTGGGAGAAGATTTGGCCTTCTCAGCCAACTGGAATTGCCTCTTAATTATTGTTAAGGCACTAAAATGCAGTTGGTGATTTTGGGGAGAAATGTGTCCATACCCTGTGGAAAACAAACAGGTGAGAAATAAGGCAGCAGCACTGAAAAAATGGGGATTTTTCCTCTGTGGTTAAA
This sequence comes from Taeniopygia guttata, assembly GCF_048771995.1. NCBI lineage: Eukaryota > Metazoa > Chordata > Aves > Passeriformes > Estrildidae > Taeniopygia > Taeniopygia guttata. The sequence goes on from NC_133043.1 coordinate 580,834, forward strand.
GGAGACCTAAGTGCATTATAAGCTGCAGAAAGTATTTGACACTGCTAATTAGCAATTATAAAAAGTTGACTTATTAGTATAAAAATATAGAAATGTATATAAAAAAAATATTCATATAAAAATACTGGTTAAAGCAGACATGCTCAGGACTTATTCATATCTATATAAATATTTATATATAGATTTAAAAAATATATATTTATATTCATATAAAAATACTGGTAAAAGCTAACATGCTCAGGACTTATTCATATATATATAAATATTTTTATATATTAAAAAATATATTTGTATAAAAATACTGGTTAAAGCTGACATGCTCAGGACTTATTAATATCTATATAAATATTTATATATAGATTTTAAAATTATATATATTTATACTTATAGAAAAAATACTGATTAAAGCTGACATGGACTTATTTGTAATAATACATAAAAATATATATAAAAATATTAATATAAAATTACTGGTTAAAGCTGACATGCTCGGGCTGGGATTGGGATACAAGGGGAACTTCCTGCCCAGGATTTGGAGCGCAGTGTGAGAGATTGACTTAACTGCTTGTCTCCACTGATCCCTCCTGTGAGAAGAAGTTAAAGGAATTAAGTATTTATAGATAAATTCCTGTGCATCAAAGGGGAGCAGCCTCTGGCTGAACCTGCTGGAGGTGGGCAGAGGGAATTTGATGCCACCACAGCGGGTTTGGATGTGCCACCCCCCGGTGTGGGATTCCTTTGCTCCAGAAGAGCATCCCACAGCACCACGCTGAGGAGCCGAGGGGAAATGCTGATAAAAATGAGGGAAATGCTGTAAAAATGGGGAAAATGCTGGTAAAAATGAGGGAAATGCTGTAAAAATGGAGGAAATGCTGATAAAAATGGGAGAAATGTTGATAAAAATGGGGAAAATGCTGATAAAAATAAGGAAATACTGATAAAAATGGGAGAAGTGCTGATAAAAATGGGAGAAATGCTGATTAAAAGGAGGGAAAATGCTGATTAAAAATGGGGGAAATGCTGATAAAAATGGGGAAAATGCTGATAAAAATGGGGAAAATGCTGATAAAAATGGGAGATTTAAACACCTGCCTCAGGGAGGTCTCATGCCTTTCCCCTTGGTGTCCACTGCTGCTTTTCCTTTTAAAGAAAAAATCTGTGGGTTGAGTTTGTGTTGTCTTCTACATCCTTCCTCCAGTGCAGGGTTCCTGGTGGTGATGCTGCACCCATGAGGAGTTTCATTAATGAAGTTGCTGTAATTAATGAAGATTTATGGGATTTGGATGCTCGTGCAAGGGAGGAAAAGCTCCAGGGAGAGGATCATGGAATAGGCAGGGCTGGAAGGGATCTTCAAAGGTCATCTATGGGCATGGGCAGGGACACCTTCCAAATCTTGTCCCAGCCCTTCCAGAGATCATCCCAGAGATCATCCCAGACCTTCAGAGCTCATCCCAGAGATCATCCCAGCCCTTCCAGAGCTCATCCCAGAGATCATCCCATCCCATCCTGAGCTCATCCCAGCCCTCCAGAGCTCATCCCAGCCCATCCAGGTCTCATCCCAACCCTCTAGGTCTCATCCCAGCCCATCCAGGTCTCATCCCAACCCATCCAGGTCTCATCCCATCCCATCCTGAGCTCATCCCAGCCCTCCAGAGCTCATCCCAGCCCATCCAGGTCTCATCCCAGCCCATCCAGGTCTCATCCCAACCCTCCAGGTTTCATCCCAACCTATCCAGGTCTCATCCCAACCTATCCAGGTCTCATCCCAGCCCATCCAGAGCTCATCCCAGCCCATCCAGAGCTCATCCCAGCCCTCCTGAGCTCATCCCAGCCCTCCCAGAGCTCATCCCAGCCCTCCAGGTCTCATCCCAGCCCATCCAGAGCCAGTCCCTTGCTGCCACCATGTGTCGTGGCAGCACTTGGAATACCTGAAGTCTCCAAGAGATGTTTGCCGGCAGATTTCACAGGGAACTTCACATTTCTTCTCCCCAGAGCCTCTGGAATTTTTCTGCTGAATGCCATGATTTCCAAGTTCTCCATCTTCTGCCCCCCACCCCTGGATCTGAGCTATCTTAATTCTTTTTTACATGCTCTATCCCCGGGGGATTTAAATCCATTTTTAATTTCAATTGTTATGCGCCTTTACAACTTTAACACAAAGTATCTCTGATGGGGAATTGAGTTCTATCCCAAGATAATCTAAATCCACGAATAGTTCCCCTTTCATCCACAAATGTTATTTTTTTTTCTTTTTTTGGTCCCATACCAGAAAAGGATGAATTGAAATCTCAACAGGTACATTTTAGTTCCAAAAGTGACCTGAAGGATGAAGGATTAAAAGCTATATAAACATAAAATGTAATAATCTATTAAAAATGGCCTGTAGATAAATAATAAAATCAAGTCATGGATTTTTTTGAAATGACTGAGTTAATTTTTTAGGAAAACCACTGGAAGAAGAGCTGGGAAAGGCTGGTGAGAGCTGTGAGTGTGAGGTATGGGAGGCTTCACCCACAAGAGGGAGCTCAGGGAACGCGAATAGAAAGAGCCCAAACTCCCATTTAATTCCGGGCAGAGAGGAGATAAAATCACATTTTTTAATAGATACAGCCTTGTACAGATCTGTAAATCTGCTGCAGGTTCATACTTGAAGAAGGTTTATGCTGTGGGCTGTGAAAGTTGTTTTTTCCCTTCATTTATGTCAAGAGTACAATAAAAAGTTATTAATTCTTACAAATTTGGGCATAAAGAGAAGGTGGAGAAGGCCCTGGGTGAGTCTTTGTTGGTGTTGCAAAGGTCAGGCTTCACCTTCCAGGTTATTTGTGCAGCTCCCCAGGTTGGCTCTTTGCTCACAGCAGTAAATTTGTAAAGAAAAAAAAAAATCCAACATCCTTTTTAGTCTCTTAATGATGTAAAAGGCACCAAAGAATGGGAATTTATTAAAGTGAATACTGAAAAGAGAGCAAAACAACAGCATCAGAGGAACAGAGGCCACTTTCTAGAGCTGCCTGGTATTTTGTTGTCTAATTTTGACATATCTGGGTTTTTTTCTTTCCACCCTCCCCGTTCTCATCCAAACCCAGAAGCAGAATTCCTGAAATGAGGCAGGCAGAGCCTCTTCCTGACAGCACCCTCCAAAAGCAAAGCAAAACCTTCATTCCAGACCATTTATCCACAGAAAACGCTGATTTCCGAAGATCTGGGTATCTCAGAAGGGTCTTTGAGTGACCCCTGGGTGGGACAGGGAGACGAGCTTGGAGAGGAGAATTCCTGGGCTGGTTCTCCTGTGCTGGGAGCTGGGTTTGGAGCCAACCCCCCAGGCTGGAGCCTTTTCCCACCCCCGCGGAGCCCCTGGCGGGTCGGTGCCCACGCTCACCGGGGTGGTCGGCGCTGGGGAAAGCCAAAAGCAAACAAAGGCCAGCTGCGGCCAGATGTGGGGAGCGTTCGGGGTCAGCGAGCCTCCCCGGGCTGGGCAGCACGTGGCCCTGCTCCTGCTGCCAGGGAGAAGCCCCAGCAGCCATCCCTTCCCAAAGGGAATCTCTGATTCTCCCCCTGAAGGAAGCACCAGAGCGCGTTCGGAGCGCTCCGAGCGCTTCCCGAGCCCTCAGGGCTGGGCCAAGCTCACCCAGCTGGGCAATCCCCAAGCTGTCCCCTCTGCCAGGGGGTCCTGGGGATCCTTTTCCTGCTGGATCCACCAGGATCCATGAACTCCCTTCCCACAGCCCCAGCAGTTCGCTTTTCCTGGGGAGGGAGATTCCAGAGGGGATTTGTTCCAAATCCCTCCAACTCTGGTTGATCCCTTGGGCAGGGAGCATTTTCCTCTTTGTCTAAGGGAAGAAATCCTGCTTATTTGTGAAATGAGGCAAGATTTTACATTAGCTTTATTTGGTTTTTTTGTATCTTTGGTGAACATTCTTGAGAATGTCACTTGCAATCAGCTGCTGAAATCAAATGAATTTATTTACGAGTCTCAGGTGATGGAATGGGAATGATCCTCAAATCTGGAGAGATTCCCCAAGTCTCACCTGATGGATTTGGGGTGATCCCCAAATTTTGAGAGATTCCCCAAGTCTCAGGTGATGGATTTGGAGTGATCCTCAAACTTGGAGAGATTCCCCAAGCCTTGCCTGATGGATTGGGATTGATCCCCAAATCTGGAGAGATTCCCCAACCTCACCTGATGAATTTGGGGTGGTCCCCAAATCTGGAGAGATTCCCCAAGTCTCAGGTGATGGATTTGGGGTGATCCCCCAAATCTGGAGGGATTCCACAAGTCTCACCTGATGGATTTGCGGTGATCCCCAAATTTGGAGAGACTCACCAAGTCTCAGGTAATGAATTTGTCCCCAAATCTGGAGAGATTCCCCAAGTCTCACCTGATGGATTTTGAGAGATTCCCCAAGTCTCAGGTGATAGATTTGGAGAGACCCTCAAATTTGGAGGGATTCCCCAAGTCTCACCCAGTAGATTTGGGGTGATCCCCCAATCAGGAAAGATTCCCCAAATAACATCTTTTAAAAGTCCCCCCAAGAAGAAGTTTCTGTCCTCTCCTTGCCCTGTGTGTTTGTGATTACAGCCTGATCGTGTTCAGAGCACAGAAACTGGGGCAAGAACAGAGTTTTCCTTAAAAATTTTAGTTTCATAAAGTATTGCCTTAGGGAAGCACAAAGGAAAGAATAAAAGGAATGACACTGGAGGACAGCAAGAGAAAAAAACCACATTGCACAAACTGCCAGAGTTTTTGCCAGTTTCCAGTGATTGCACATCCATGTCCTGAAGTTGCATGATCCATCCAGGATTGGTAATGGCACAATAAATCTCAGTCAGACATGGGAGAACCTGACCTGATGTTTCTGTAGAGGACATATTGCAGATGGACAAATGTGGATTTCAATTCCTTTTTCAGTCTGCTGCAGAATTCCTGAAGCTGACCACACACATTAATTTAAATTTATTTTTACCAGTAACAACCAGAATGCAAAAATATTAAAAATATATTAATTAAATTATATTAAATATTGAAAATAAACATAATAATTAACATGAAACACTTCTTTTGCCACTTAGTCATGGGCATATTTAGGCACTTAAATCATCCCTGATATTGTGAAAAATGTTGATGCATTTAAGACTTTCTATATCAGATAAATCAAAGTCTGTACCCTTGATAAGCAGCTCAGCATCTCCCTCAAGGGAAAAACTAAGAAAGGAATATCCAAACACATCGGGCTGATGATGTGACACCACTGTTGTTCCTAGATTTACTTCCCCAATAAAAATATAAATTTACATCACAAAGCAGAAGGAAGATGTTGTTCATCCTGCTCTTCCTTGAGCTTGGTCCTGTGAATTACAGTAAAATAAAACCCTTAATTTCCAAGGCTTTCCTGGGATGTAGTTGAGACTCCTTGCACTCCTGATCAACCAGGTTATGAGCAGGAACTGGACAGATTTAAGGATGGTGTTAAGTTGTGTATTTGTTGTGCTGGGGTTAAGTTGTGTATTTTTATTTGAGCTCACATTTTGAGCTTCATCGTTTTATGTTGCTTCCAGCTGTGCTCCATGAATGAAAATCTGATGCCAGCAGGATGCTGGTGAAATGTGGGAATGGGTGTCCTGGGGTTTCTTCCAGGCCAGATCTTCTCCTAGATTGGTGCCCGTGGCCCTCAGAAAGAATTTACTCTTCACCTCTGGAAATGGCATGAACAGTCCCACATTAAATAATTAAGAAATACAATACGATAATAAATGCAGGTAGTAATGAAGACACTAAGTTTTTACTTTTCCCTGCCCATATTTTCTCCAGTTTGTGTTTGCCCTCAACTCTGCCTCCCCCAGGGCAGGAGAAAAGGCAGGAGGAGGAGGAGGAGGAGGAAGGACCATCTGTGGTGGGTGAGCCCTGAGCCCCTGAGGCAGAGCTGCCTCGAGCTGCAATTCTCACGATCCCAGGGCTGAACTTTGTAAATAGACTTGGCAAGGGCTCCTGCCTACAGAAAACAGCCTTGGAGAGGGGAGAAATAAATAAACAAACAACTCTCCTTCCTTCCCTGCAGTCCCTGCCCTGCCCTCCTGACCCACCTCCAGAGCACACATGTGGCTGCTCCGTTGAAAATTGGTTTGTGGGGTTGATTTTGGTGCTGGAAAAGGCAAAGCTGCTGCTTGTCTTTCTTTCTGGTCTGTCTCTGAGGGGCAGAGCTTGTCCTCAGCAAAGTACGAAAGGGACAAGCTGCGATTTTAGCTCAGATTTAAAGTCTCAGGATTAAGATACTGAGCTTGGGTGTGAAGGAGGATGTGGTTCCTTCAGGGCTGAACAGTTTGTGTTTAATTTATTTAATTAATTAACCACAGATTTTGTACTCCAGAAATGTCATGGGCCCTAAATGCACCCCTGCCATCACCCCGGTGTCTCCTCATGCCAATAAACACAATGGAAATGGGCAGCTGGGAACACTGAGTCTTTGCAAGCCTCACTCAGTGCTAGAGAGAGCTCTCCCCACCATGATCTCTGGAATTGCGGAGAATCCTCCTGGAAAATCAGCAACATATTTTTCCAGCTGATATCCCTTGAAGCTGAGCTCAGGAAACTCCACACTTTGCAATTCCAACACTGATGGAGCAGCCAAGGAGAACCTGGAGAACACCAAGTCTCTCAAGGTACTGAGCATCCTTCAGCTCCTTCAGATGGTGCCTCATTGGTCTGAGGACAACAAAAATCAGAGAATCCCAGGATAATTTGGGTTGGGAAAGACCTCTGAGATCACTAAGCCCAACCTTTGGATAAAGACCACACTGTCAACCACTAAGTGGTTCTTCCAGCCATTTCTGGAACACCGGTGGCACTAAAAGTGCCCACAATTCCCAGGAAAAGCCATTCCCTGGGAGGGGCTGGGCCCATTGAATAGATCCGGGTGTCGTCACACAGGGCACCATTAAATGCCCACTTTGGGTTTCTTTTTCTACCTCTGTCAAGGTCAGGATTGAAAGCAGTGGAGACGATTGTTCACGTTCAAACTCAGGTGTTTATTATTTCTTATCTGTGTCACAGTCTCACAGCAGGGAGTTCTGCAGTTCTTCACTAACAAGGCACAAAATGGCCAACAATCTTTTGCTACAAGGTCTTTTAAGGCCAAACTATCCAATTAAGAAATGACACTTAAATTATTTTCACTTTTAACCCAATAACTGATCACTCGAAGTCTGCAGTGTGGACTTTTCTGTCCAACTACAAAGCACCACCCAAACCCATGGAGAAGAAGGTGAAGAAGGAGCAGCCTCCACCCCAAAACCTCCATCTTGTTTTATATCTATTCCTGTATTCTAAACTCCCAAACTCTGAGTTTTCCCCCTGTGATATCACACACTTCTATCCAAACTCCACCCCCACAGTCCCAGTTCCACCATTCCATTTTGGAAGGTTCTCCTCAGCCTCAGGTCAGTGCAGTGTTCTCCTGGGGGTCAGTGCCTGCCAGCACAGAAAGTCCCAAATTCCCTACAGCAGCAAACAGAACTGCAGCAGTCCTGCCTGCTGCTGCTGTGGGATGTGCTGGGATGGTGCCTGGAAACCTGAGCCCTGCAAACCCATCCTTGGTGGCCCAGTCATGTCCTGCAGCCCAACAGGAGCACTCAGCCCTCTCTGTGAGCTCGTTGCATTCCAGAGGCAGCTCCTGTTGATTCTTTTATTGTTTCTTTTTTTGTTCAAGGTTGGGATTAAATGTGTGGGATGGTATTTTTTGTTTGGACTTAGATGTTCATTAGGTTTTATTTATATTATAGTCTCACAAACTATGAGTTCTACTGTAGTTTAATAAACTAAAAATGGAGTTATATCTCTCTTATTATAAGATTTTTTTTAAGGCTAAACTGTCTAATTAAGAAATTACACTTAAATTAGTTTTATTTTTAACTCAATAACTGAGTACTTGTTACCCACAATGGGTACTTTTTTATTTAATTACACAATACTACCTAAACCCATGAAGGAGAAGGTGAAGGACTAGCTTCTAAATCTTCTATGTTTCTGTATATATATTAGTGTATTCTAAAACCTAAAACTCTTAAGTTTTCTACTGTGTGTTATTATACACTTTTATTTAAACTACACACTTATAATCTTGGTGCCACCATTCCATTTTGGAAGCTTCTCCACGGCCTCAGGTCAGTGCTGTGCTCTCCTGGGCGTCAGTGCCTGGCAGCACAGAGAGTTTGGAATTCTCAGCAGCATCCAGGGTTCCAACAGCTCCATCATTCAGGGCAGGAAGAAAAAGCCAATCAGGTTTTCAAAAAGCTGCTGAGCCAGCGAGCAGTGCCCACCTTGGCTTTCCTGCTGGGCTGGGGAGGGCAGCGCGATTCCGACGGCGCCCAAAGCCAGGCAGGAATTCCCTGGCTCCTGCCCGGCCTCGCTGCAGCTCCTGGCCAGAGCTGAGCTGCATCTGCCCCTCCCAGCCAAACCCCGAGGGGAACATCCCCACTTTGTCACGGATCCCTTTGTTAACCCACCTTTCTGCTGGGTGGAAGTCTGGCTGCTCCCTCCTGATAGTGTCCAAATCCCTCAGCCTGTTCCTGTTACAAGACTCACACAAAAGAACATTTTCTTCTGTTCTTTCTTCCAGAAATGGGGAGACTTCAATGCTTTTTTTGTTGTTGTTATTTTGTTTTGTTTTTCCCCTTTCTGCTGGGTCTTCTTTTGATGCACTGGGATTTTTCATGGCTGTAGCAGGGAGCTGGACATTCCCCTTTGTTTCAGCAGCGCTGGGTGATGGATCACATTTTAATTGGCGTTGAGGTTTCCAGAAAAAGGGAGCACCACAGGAAGTTATTAGAATAACAACGCTCTGCATCTGCACAGGAATTAAAACTGCAAATGGACAGGGCATATTAATTGCTACCAAATGCTTTGGTTTGCTCCTGTCTCCTAAAGCCCAGCTCAACAAAAGCTTGGGTTTGGGGGGATTTATTTTTAATGCCTATTTTCCCATCTTTCCCTTCCAGCAAAAGTGACAAAATTTGCAGAATTTCAACCTTCTGGAGAAAATATCTTCTGCAGAGCGTTTCAAAGGAGATAAACACATTTGTTTTGACAGGGAGGACACTGATGGCTGCAGACAGACCCAGCCTGGCCAAGGCTCTGCTTCCCACAGCACAAATCTGAGTGTGGGCTCTGCCGGCTCCTGCCAAAGCTGCTCAGAATATTTTGCTTTCCCTTTTTTATTTTTCCCCAAGAAATTATCAATGTCACCAAGATGCATCTCTCATTACAGAAGTAACAGATTGTGAGTGCTTTTTCTTTCGCTTGCTGTGTTTTTTATTTTAGTTTTGTAAATGAAAGGAGGAAAAGTGAAGGAAAAAAGCAAATTTAACACACAGATATCCAAAAATTCTTTCAGCCAATTGAAACCCAGTTTTTTCTTAAGAAACAAGAAGTTTCTTAAGAAAATGATTTGGGTTTCTTTTCTTTATATCTTTGATTTATTCCAACACGTTACTTCTCTCTGCTCCTGAATTACTCCAGGAATTTTCCCTTTTCCTACATCTCAAAGTCGATTTTGGCCTTCCGTGGAAGGACATTCATCTCCTGAGCTCATTTAAGCTTCCCTGAACTAAAACATCCCTTCTACTCCACATCAGCTTCAAACTATTTATGAATGTCTCTGGGAGAAGAAGAGGGGAAAGGAAAGGAAAGGAAAGGAAAGGAAAGGAAAGGAAAGGAAAGGAAAGGAAAGGAAAGGAAAGGAAAGGAAAGGAAAGGAAAGGAAAGGAAAGGAAAGGAAAGGAAAGGAAAGGAAAGGAAAGGAAAGGAAAGGAAAGGAAAGGAAAGGAAAGGAAAGGAAAGGAAAGGAAAGGAAAGGAAAGGAAAGGAAAGGAAAGGAAAGGAAAGGAAAGGAAAGGAAAGGAAAGGAAAGGAAAGGAAAGGAAAGGAAAGGAAAGGAAAGGAAAGGAAAGGAAAGGAAAGGAAAGGAAAGGAAAGGAAAGGAAAGGAAAGGAAAGGAAAGGAAAGGAAAGGAAAGGAAAGGAAAGGAAAGGAAAGGAAAGGAAAGGAAAGGAAAGGAAAGGAAAGGAAAGGAAAGGAAAGGAAAGGAAAGGAAAGGAAAGGAAAGGAAAGGAAAGGAAAGGAAAGGAAAGGAAAGGAAAGGAAAGGAAAGGAAAGGAAAGGAAAGGAAAGGAAAGGAAAGGAAAGGAAAGGAAAGGAAAGGAAAGGAAAGGAAAGGAAAGGAAAGGAAAGGAAAGGAAAGGAAAGGAAAGGAAAGGGTTTATCTCAAGCTGCAGTTTCAGGGCAGCCCTTGAAAGGTGTAAAAGCCTCCATGGATCTCCTCATCCCATGGCCTCAGTCCCAGCTGGGCTTGGCTGGAAATCCTCCAATGCACAGGTGGGATTTTAGGGAAATAAACAGCACCATGGGGATGTTAAGTGCTTGCTGAGAAATGCAAGCCCAGGCTCCTCTGTGTCCTGGTGTTCCTCTCCCATCTTGCACATCTGGGACTTTGGCACCCGTCCTGGAGGAAGGACATGCAGCTGAAACACAGGGAGGCAGGCAAGGAAAATTCCTCCTGCCTGGGATGCACGTGGAGGCTGTGCAGAGAAAGGAAAGCCCAGACCTGCAACTCTCCAAGCTCAAGGAGGCATCACAAAAATCGTGTTCACTGCCTGGTGGTGTCACCTCTGCCACACTTCCAGGGACAGCCCCTTTCTTTTCAGGCCAAAGGGGTTCCTAAGTGACATTACTGTGGTTTTATCAGCAGCACGTGGAACTGGTGGTTCTGCTGTTTGTTACTTGAAATTCCACGTGTGTGGGGATGTTCATGTGTGTGAACCACCTGTGAGATCTGCAGGGTACAAATGTAAATGTGTCCCAGGTCCCTGATGGCATCACAAGATGCTGATTATTTGCTTTACTTTGGCAATATTGATTATTTATATATTATTATATAATAATATATATATTTATTGTTATATTTATTGATTGATTATTCTCTGTTGTCACTGCATCATTTCAGGAAGACCTGGCACATACCAAGCATCATTCCAATCCTTCTCTTCCCAAATATCCACCAGTTTCCTAGAGCAGGGCTCTCCAGGGTCATTCCCTTCCTTCCTGAGGTGATGGATCAGGCAGCAGGAAAAACCAAGCCCAGATCTTCCAAAGGGTGAAGCACAAGGTGCAAATTTAGCCCTAAATGATGCGGCCATGAAGGGAAGGGGAGGAACAGGGGTGGAGGAGCCTTGGGATGCTCCAGCAGGGAAAATCCCAGGTAAACTGGAAACGCGGGAAGTCGAGGGAGATGCCAAACTCATTAGCATATTTAGAGCCACAGAATAATCAGGAAAGGAAAACAAAACCGGGAATGTGGCCATTGAAAGCACTTTGTGGTGCTGTGGCCCAGCGCCAGGGCCCCCCTCCAGCCCCTCTCCCAGCCCTGCCTCGGGACTACAAAGCCATGGCAGGGAAAAACCAACACCAGTCCCAAAAAACCAACCCAAACAAAAGCCCCCCTGGCAACAATGGTCTGTCAGGCGTGATTTACTGGGCCTGCAGCCCCCGGCCAAGCTTCACTGAGCAATCTCAATCCTCGGGGTTCCCACAGTGGGCTGCTGCCCTGCGCCTCCCGCGCACAAAACCAGGAGGAGCGGGGCAGTAAATAAAGCTGCTGCCTTTGTGCGCCTGCCAGGGGGCTGGCCGCGGGGGAGGCAGGAGAAATGAACTGTGAAATGTGATATGAAATCAATTTCTACTCTTGGGGGGCTGGCTTGGGAGGGAGGGGTGGGCTTTGTCACCCGGGAATAGATTCTTCATCCGTTCAAGCTGAGATGCTTCAAGAAAGCCACGCTTTTCCTCCTGGCTTTGCCCATTCCCATTTTATTTTCTTGGATTAAAGCTATTTATAAATGTGAGGAATTGGCATCCCTCTTGATCTGCCTCAGAAAGCAGTAACAGCCCGTCCTCTGGGGAATCACAGTGGCCCATGGAATATTTATGGGTTAGGGGTGGCTCCCTTTTCCCTGTGCCCCAATTTGAGTTTCTTGCATGCTCTCTGGCCGTTGTCACCACCCCCGCTGCTTCAGATGGTGCCCCCAGGACTATCAGAGAGGATTTTGTGGAGAAACAAACACTGGCCTCCATGCAGTGTGTCCTCAGTTGCAATAAATGTGTGCAGCTCCGTGGGTGTCAGCAGGGAGCAGGAACTCCTCTGTGCCTGGAGTTGCGGCCTCCATGCGCGGTTGTTTTCTTTTCCTTCCCCTGGATTTTTTTATTCAAGCTGTTCCTGATGGGGAGTGTGGGATTTCTGAAAAATGATAAAGAACAGGAAATCAAACACGATGCCTTGGATGTGGTGGGGAATCAGAAGAGCAGCGTTTGTGCAATGAGATATCCCAGGAATAAACTGCCAAGTGACATCATAAATTAGATAATCCCAAACAATTGCCTGCCTAGCATCTCCCACATCCCCTCCTCCTGGGATTTGCAGGAATAATCCTCCCTGCCCTGTGGATTCCAGCAGCTGGATGGCTCAAAACTGAGTTGCTACTACAAGAGTTACCTCTTTTCTCTTGGAAATGTTTGAATTCCCTGCTCCTTTTCCACCCCCAGGTTCACCTAAGGTGCTCACCAGCATCATTTCTGCATCCCTGCCAGCCTGAGCCTTCCCCCATGGAGCAGGACCAAGCCTCAGCCAGGGCAGGGCAGCCACACCTTTCCTTTCCTGGCATTCCACAGGGATTCCCACCTTTTCTGGGATTGGGAATGTGGGGGAACCTCCTGGCAGCCACACCTGGGCTGGGCTGGGCCACTCGGGAAGTGGAAGCAGCTTTTGAGGTGATTGGGGGGTGGTTTGGGGGTTCTGGGTCTTTGCTTCTTTTCTCTGCCATTGTGGGGATTAAATGTGCCAGAAGGTATTTCTTGCTGGGACTCAGATGTTTATCAGTTCTGATCTCTGTCACAGTCTCACAAACCCTGAGCTCTGCAGCACTTCACTCTAACAAACTAAAAATGGAGCCCTGTCTCTCTCTCTCTGCAATGCCTATTAAGGATAAACTGTTTAAGAAATGACACCTCAATTATTTTTACTTTTAACCCAATAACCAATCACCCAATGCCCCACAATGGAGACTTTTTTGTCCAATTACACAAAACCACTCAAACCCATGGAGAAGAAGGAAGAAGAAGAAGATAAAGAAGAAGGAGCAGCCCCCACCCTAAAGCCTCCATCTTGCTTTATATATTTTACTGTATTCTAAACCCTTAAACTCTGAGTTTTCCACCATGTGATATCACACATTTCTATCCAAACTCCACCCCCACAATCCCAATTCCATCATTCCATTTTGGAAGCTTCTCCACGGCCTCAGGTCAGTGCAGTGTTCTCCTGGGGGTCAGTGCCTGCCAGCACAGAAAGTCCCAAATTCTCAGCAGCATCCAGGACTCCAACACAGCCCCAGCCCACCTTTGGGGTGGGCTCTGCCCCCAGGAAATCTCTGCTTGTCCTGCCATAAATCCAGCCTGGGCTGCCCTGCCTGGCTCTCATGGCACTGCAGGCTTGGACAGTTTCCTTTTCCGTGCCAGAGGGATCTTGCTGGGGAGTTTTGCTCCAGAGGAATCCCAAAGTTCAGAGTTCAGAGCGTTCTCCCCCCGACATGTTCAGCATCCCAGCCCGGAGGGGCTGAGGAAGATGCTGCAGCACGGCTGGTAAATGTCAGCTGTCACACCTCTTAATCCACTTAGGGTGCTTTGTTTGCTTTGAGAACTGTAATAAAACCCATAAATGCACCTCCACCAGCCTCATGTCAGCTCAATTATTTTTCCCTTGTAGGACTTTGATTTATCTCCCCTCAATTACTGCTAAACACACCGACATCATTCAGCAATAAAATCCACCGACAAAATTCAGCAATAAAATCCATGGACATAATTCAACACTAAAATCCACAGACAAAATTCAACAATAAAACCCACTGATATAATTCAACACTAAAATCCACTGACAAAATTCAACAATAAAATCCACTGATATAATTCAACACTAAAATCCACAGACATAATTCAACACTCAAAATCCACTGACAAAATTCAACAATAAAACCCACGGACAAAATTCAACAACAAAACCTACTGACAAAATTCAACACTTAAAATCCACTGACAAAATTCAGCAGTAAAACTCATGGTCATAATTCAACACTAAAATCCACTGACACAATTCAACACTAATATCCACGGACAAAATTCAACACTAAAATCCATGGACAAAATTCAACAAAAAACTCCTTCTGCCCCTTCCTGCCACCTGCTGATGGCTGCACAGAGGTGCCCACGGTAGGTGGGACCACAATTCCTGCCAGGAACTCTCCTGGTGTTGGATTGCTGCTGCAAAGCAGCCCTGCCTGATAAAGGCAGTTGTTCCTGTGCTCAGCACATTGTTCACTCCCTCTCCAGCTGGAACGGATTAGCCGGGCCCTGAAATGTTGTTAAATAAAATACGCAAAAAGAAAATACAATTATTGCTAAAGTGAAAACATACCGCATGGGATTATTAAAAGACCAAGATGTTTTACATTTTAAGGATGTTCTGGAGGTTTGCTTTTTTTTTTCCAGCCTTCATGCACCAAAAGCTTGCACGGGTGGTGTTAAACTTTTCCATGTGATCCCAGGGAGCTCTCCCAGTGCACGGCTCTGCCAGGGATGGGGTTGCCCTCTGTCCCTGGCGGGTGCTCAGGGCTGTGGGGTGGGAATTCCAGGGGCCCAAATCCGTGTTTGCTGCTCCTTCACTGAGTACCAGGCACGCTCAGGAGCAGGGGCTTGGCAGAGATTGAGTTCATTGTGAAAAGGGCAAATTTCTTGGGCTGCTTCTCCCCCGTGCCCAGGTGGAGTGGAAAGTTGACTGGGAGAATTCCCAGCAGTCAGAGGAGTTCCCTGACTGCCATTGCCCCCCAGATCCCATCCCTGAGTGGCATTTCCCAGCAAATCCCATCCCTGACTGCCATTTCCCCCACAAATCCCATCCCTGACTGTCATTCCCCCCCAAATCTCATCCCTGAGTGTCATTCCCCCCCAAATCCCATCCCTGAGTGTCATTCCCCCCCATATCCCATCCCTGACTGCCATTTCCCCCTAAATCCCATCCCTGACTGTCATCCAGCCCCAGATCCCATTCCTGATTGTTATTTCCCCCTAAATCCCATCCCTGACTGCCATTTCCCACCAAATCCCATTCCTGTACTTCCCCACCAAATTCCATCAATGTCATGTCCCTCCAAATCCAAATCCCATCCCTGAGTGTCATTCCCCACCAAATCCCATCCCTGACCATCATTTCCCACCAAATCCCATCCCTGAGTGTAATTTCCCTCCAAAATCCCATCCCTGACCATCATTTCCCACCAAATCCCATCCCTGACTGTCATTTCAGATCCCATCTGAACCCAGCTGTGTGCAAAGGCCTACTAAAATTCTCCAAGTTTGTGTGCTGCGATAAGCTCAGTCTAACAATCACTGATTTTAGTACCACAGACTTGTGGGATGGTTTGGGGTGGAAGGGACCTTAAAGATCATCTTGTCCCACCCCTGCCCTGGGCAGAGACACCATCCACTGTCCCAAGCTGCTCCAACCTGGCCTTGGACATTCCAGGGGTCCAGGAGCAGCCACAGCTTCTCTTTAATACAAGAAATACTCCCAAAGATTTCTTTGAAAGGATTCTGCAAACCTTGATATACTGAGGATCACTTTGGGCTGAAATTGTTTACTAATTACAGGGATGCCCAGCAGGTGCGAAGTGGACTTGGAAAACATGAGGTCTGCAGTGATTCTGGCTACAAAAACACAGTTTAAAATAAGAAAACACAGTTTAAAATAAGAAAACACAGAGTTTAAAATAAGCTGGTTAACAGAGTTTAAAATAAGCTGGACTCAGCAAATCCCCAGCTCAGAGAGTTCAGCAGCACTGCCTTGCTGAGTTTATTTGAGCACGTGTTTAATGCCTTTCCTGGATCTGACTGCAGCAAGGCCAAGCCTTGCAGATTTTCAGGTGTGTGTTGATAATAAATCACTTTTTAAATGACCTTAGAAGGGAGTTTTGAGCGGAGCTGCATCCATTAATGCTGCAGGTCTCTCCGGAGCATCACTCCATCTCCTTAATGTCCCCCCACCTAAAAAAACTCGTTCATGATGGATGAAAAATAAATTCAGCTCCTTGAAACCGTTCCCCCCATTTGGTTTTGACTGACCGGGGCCATGCTGGTGGCTGGTGGCTGATGACAGGACTTGTCCCCAGCAGCCCAGGCTGGCTTTTCACCGGGCTGTCACTCACCAAGGACATTTCCACTGGAAAAGAGCCCCTGTGGGAAGGGGTTTGGGGGGATGCTCAGCCACATCTGCACTGCAGGGCACAGCTGGAGAGGCAGCCACGGCCCCCCTGCTGCCCTGCTCATTAATTAGGGAGCAGTTCTTAGAAAACGTGGAAAACACAAAGCTGGAAATAAAAAAATCCCCGCTTTAATCAGATTTCCCTGTGGCCACATGAAAAATTCCACCCCCAAATCCCCCCCCCTCAAAATTCCCCCTCCAAATTTCACCCCCAAATCTCCCCCCCCCCCCCCCCCAAATCTAACAGGAATTTGTAAGAATTTGGTCAAACCCCATAAATCCTGCTTTAGTTCAGGTGTTTTGTCAGCAGAAGAGTGGCATTTTTTGCCACACAAAACTCCTGTAATGTTGAAAATTCCTTTAAAATAGAACACCAAATAGAGCCCAGCTGATTTTTACAAGGTACCTTCAAAAGAACCATGAATTTTTAGCAGAATTCTGATGATTCCAGGGTGTTTTTCCATATCACGGTACCTTGAGAATGCATCAGGATGAGGTGTGGGTGTGTGAGTATAAAAACATCAATATTTATTTAAAATGTTGATATTTTCTGTTCTAAGAAAAAAGTGCAAGTGTGTGGTATGTCCAAAACGCTGCTTTTTTAACATGCAGGAATATTTCTCTGGTGGAAAACTTTGCAGAAAACCAAATATTAGGGGAAGGATTGTGGAATGTGTTTGCCATGGCAAAGGGAAAAGCAGCAATGGGAAACTGCTGAGCGGTGCTTTGCATTTTAAAAATGTTTGCAGATTCATGGAAAAGTGGGAATGCAGCAGAAGGAAAGGGAGCTGCTGCTGATGACAACTTTCTTTCCTTTAAAAAACAGCTGCTTGTGGCAGCCTGGATTTAAAGCTGGAGTTTTGTTTCATAGTACTGGAACTAAAGTGGGAAATCTGCTCCAGGCTGGACCAGGATCTTCATCCCCATGGGAATCCAGCCCAGACCTGCTCTCAGGGAAGCTGCTGGGGACAAAGGGACACCCATTGAAATCAGCTTTTCCACCATCAGAACCTTCAGATTTTTACTCCATCCCAATCACACCACCCACAATCAGATTATTTCAAAACACTCTTTCAGAGCATACCTAAACTCCTGAGGGACATAAAACTGATGTCTCAATGCAGTTTTTGTTATTAATTAAATGTTCTTCTAGCAGATCCTCTCTGAACCCCACACCTAAACCTCAGAACCCCTCATCCACGCAGCACTGGGAATGCAAATTCACCTTGGATTTAAATCTGATTTAAACTTGAGCTCTGTTTAAACTGTTTAAACTCACAGCCCCCCAAGCCTAAAAGTGATTTTATCAAGTCACTCAATCCATCAGGATCTCGGCTTCCCCAACCAGAATTCAGGAAGAGAAACCTTTTCCTCCATCCCATGAAGTGTTTTGCAAAGAGGCCTCTGTGATGTACTTAGGGATTTCCTCTGTGGAAGCTGAAACACCTCAAATCCTGTCAGAACCCCTCCAACCGTTCCAGCCCAATAAAGTTCAAATGGGGAATAACACATTTGTTAAAAGAGGCCCGATTTTATGATGAGAGGATGACATGGCCAAGAGACCATACATCCCTAAAAAAAAAAAAAAAAAATTTAAAAAAAGAAAGAAAAAATGAGGACAAGATTACCTGGCCAACATAAACTGGAGTGGCGTGGTCGGGGTTTTTAGGATTTTTAGAGACATTTGGAATGAAAGAGGGAAAAATCCCACAGCCAAGTCTCAGGCACCACACGGCCTGTGTACACTGCAGGAGGAAACCTGGGTTCTGAGCAAATATTTTAGTACAAATCAAATACCTTCCAGGGATCAGCAGCTGGGAAGGTGGGAAGAAATTAATATTGGAAGCTTTAGAACTTCCCAGAACTATTCCCCCCCTCCTTGATTGAGGGAATTAACTTTTATTTTATTAACTTTTTCATGCCCTTCTCCCATCCAGGCTGCTCGGAAGGGCTTCTCCCCTCCTCCAGAAGGGCTGCCCTGGGGATGTTGCTCTTCTGAGGCTTTAAGTAGCAGCTGGCTGTGATTAAGTGGATTGGGAGGATCAGTGCTTGATTAACTTTGTGCTGCTCCTGCTTTGCTCAGGTTCCTGCAGGAGAATTCATCCCTGGCTTTGGGAGAACGTTGGGCTCTAATGGATACCAGACCCCGGGAGCCCACCCAGGGCCAGAGCCCACCTTGGGCACGGTCAGGCCTCGTTCCCCTGGCCTGCAAAGCTGAACCTCCTGTGGGAGCTTTGCTAGTCTGGGTTTTAGTCCAGGTGTTCATAAACTCACCAGTCTAGGTGTTCATAAACTCACCAGAGGAGTTTGTTAGTCTAGGTTTTAGTCTGGGTGTTCATAAACTCAGTGGGGGAGCTTTACTAGTCTAGGTTTTAGTCCAGGTGTTCATAAACTCACCAGAGGAGTTTGTTAGTCGAGGTTTTAGTCTGGGTGTTCATAAACTCACCAGGGGAGCTTTGCCAGTCTGGGTTTTAGTCTAGCTGTTCATGTCTTGGTTTGTTATTCTGTTGTTGAATTTTTCAGGGCTGTAGAGAATCGTGGCATGGATTGGGCTGGAAAAACCTTCAGAATTATCCGTCAGGATTAGGAAAACCCTTCAGGGTGATATCAGCATTGAGGCCATGGGCAGGGCCACCTCCCACTGTCTCAGGGAGCTCCAAGCTGGCCTTGGACACTTCCAGGGACCCAGGGGCAGCCGCAGCTGCTCTGGGAATTCTGTGCCAGGGCTTCCCCACACTCCCAGGGAACAATTTTTCCCCAAATCCCATCTAAAACTCCTTTCCTTTACCTTAAGACCATTGCAAATGCCTGGGTGGGCAAGGTTTTCTCAACCAGAAGAAATTTCTAGGTAACACCAGCAGAACTGAGGGCTGTAAGTGATGTTTATTTTGCATAATAAACAAATAAACAAATCCTGGCAAAGATAATTTTGAAAGAATCTGCAAACCTTGATCTACCAAGGATCACTTTGGGCTGGAGTTGTTTACTAATTACAGGGATATGACAGGGAATTCACACAGAAAATCAGATTTTCCACATTGAACGTACAACAGTGATTGAATGAAACCCCAAAACTTCAACCACTGTGATTGTAACATGAAAACCAGCAGGCTCTGAGTGTATAAAATATTCTTTTATTACCCAAACAAGGTGGACACACCTCCCTGGAGGGAGATCTCTGAGCAGAGCTCCTTGTCCAAGCCCTGGGAAAGCAGGGGATGTCCCTTCAGCAGTGACAGCCATGCAGGGGACTTGATTTTCTGCAAAGACAGGAGAATTTATCCATCCTGTGCAAATTGTGACTGGCCAAAACCACACTCTAAGTGTCCCCAGTTGGCCAAGCCTAAGCCAGGTTTTATAATATCCTTTTCCTTTTTTAAGCTGGGCCCAGAAAGGGTCAGGGAAAGTGAGATGAGCACAAAGCAAATCAAAATTCTCCTATTAACAGGCATCATTAAGTAGCTATAAAATTGCTATCGTTTCCCACTGCAGAGAAATCCTACAACAATCCTAAATCAATAACTGAGCTGAGGAAAGCTGCTCTCTCAAGGAGCTTCTGGTTCATTGAAGCTGCAGTGTAAAAATAGGAAGAATTTAAAAAGAAATAAAAATCAGGAGAAAACAAATGGAGGCTTGGCTGGGCTTCTGCACTAAATTCTGCCTTGATGGAAATGAATAAAGCTCAAGTGAAGTCCACAGGCATCTCCTAATTATATCATAAGGTTTTATTCCACTTAAATTTTCATGAAAGACTCCTGATTTCTTTTTATTATTCTCCATGGGAGTATAACATGTTGGCTAACCAGGAGAAAGGAAGCCAAAAGGAAAAAAAAAAAAAAAAAAAGATGAAACTCTTGATGGCCCTGTTTGTCGGGATAGATCAATTGTGAGGTTTCAACTGGATATGGAAATTCCCTGCTTGCAATATGGCTAAAAAGAAAGAGCATGGATGATTTAACAATTTACATAACCTGAGAGACTCAGCTGCAAATTGAATGAATGGGGCTCTTTGTTTTCTCTAAACTGGGATAAAAAGAGGGGAAAAAAAAAAAAGAATTAAAAAAAAAGATAAAAATAAAATGTTCTTATATAATTGTGACTGGCATGATAGGAAGTTTTCTGGCTATTGGTGGAATTAAGACTGGGAATTATGAGACAACACAAAGCAATCGAGGGGCACTGGAGCAATGGACAGAGGGACTAATAGGGAGTGACAGAGCCAGGCCTGCCCAGCGCCAGGCTGGGGCAGAGCTGGGTCCCTCTGGGGCCGCCCAGGACATCCCTGCAGAGCTCAGCCCCTGGAGATGCTGAGCTGGCCTGGAGCTGGGACAGCCTGGGCCGCTGGAGCTGTCCCTGCCCGCGGCGCTGGGGCAGCTTTGAGATCCCTTCCCACCCAAAGCACTCCAGGAATCCCGGGGGAACATGGTCCCTCAGGATTCTCTGTGCTCAGAGGCACAAATTCCTCTCCCAGGGCAGCCCAGGGGTTGAATTATTAATCCAGGGGAAGTGCAACTATTCCATTTCCACCAGCTCAATTATTCCATTTCTGCTGATGACTTTTTGGGGCTACCTAAAAACAGAGGCCAGGCAAAATTAAGTGAATAAAAAGCAGTTTTATTTATATTTATTGAAGGGCCTTCAGGTACATTTAGGGCAGACAAAGCCCACACAAAATGGATGAGGGGTCAGGGGTTTTCACACTTTTACAAGTTTGGTTCATTTGCATTTTGGGGGTCAATTTTCCAATTAAAGCTTCAGCTAATGAAGTCATTGACCCCAGGTTTGCTGCCCCCAACTCACTTTTGTTTCCATCTCAGGCCTGAAGCAGTGAGGTGTCCTTGACTGCCAGGCCTGGAGAGGAATTGTTGTGTCTGCCCCAAATGGGACAGCAGCAGCTCACACTGCACATGGAGTTCAGAGTTACACACTGAAGAATTGCAAGATACAATGTGTTAGAGTTAGACAAAGCTTAGAGTTATACAAAGAATTGCAGGATTACAAATATATGAAAATTATAAAGGATAAAATCCTAAGGCATCACTGCCATGTCCCCTCTGGCCTGGCCAACACACACCTCCAAAACCAGAAAAAATTTCTGTCTCCTTCTTGTGGGCACCTGCTCCTCTGTTAAATGTGGATCCCTCAAATAATCCAGGGAAATGCTGAGCTGTGCTGGGAGCACAGTCACCCCTGGCCCCGAAGCGGGGCCTGTCAGGGTGCCCCGGGGCTCTCCCTGCCCACAGCAGCAATCTCCCATTTCTGAGGCTTCTTCATCCAGCACGGCGGCACCAGGCTGGAAAGGGCCTGTCCAATCTACGGCTGGGAATGGGAATAATTAATGGGAATAACGAGAATAATGGGAATAATGGGAATAATGGGAATAATGGGAATAATGGGAGTAATGGGAGTAATGGGAATAACGGGAATAATGGGAGTAATGGGAATAATGGGAATAATGGGAATAACGGGAATAATGTGAGTAATGGGAATAATGGGAATAATGGGAATAATGGGAATAATGGGAATAATGGGAATAATGGGAATGGGAATGGGAATGGGAATGGGAATGGGGAAGGGAATGGGGATAGGAATAATGGGAATGGGGATGGGGATGGGGATGGGGATGGGGATGGGGATGGGGATGGGGATGGGGATGGGGATGGGAATGGGAATAGGGATGGGAATGGGAATGGGAATGGGAATGGGAATGGGAATGGGAATGGGAAATGAATGGAAATGGAAATGGAAATGGGAATGGGAATGGGAATAGGAATGAGGATGGGAATGGGAATTGGGATGGGCAGGGAATGGGAATTGGGATGGGCAGGGAATGGGGATGGGAAATGGGGATGGGAAATGGGAATGGGAATGGGAACGGGAAATGGGAATGGGGATGGGAATGGGAATGGGAATGGGAATGGGAATGGGGACAGGAATGTGAATGGGGAGGGAAAATCTCTGGAAAACATCTGGCAGCA
Source organism: Taeniopygia guttata (assembly GCF_048771995.1). Classification (NCBI taxonomy): domain Eukaryota; kingdom Metazoa; phylum Chordata; class Aves; order Passeriformes; family Estrildidae; genus Taeniopygia; species Taeniopygia guttata. Next base: position 603,164 of record NC_133043.1, read on the forward strand.
GAGCTGGTGGCATATGGGGCGTATCTCCTCCCTGTACTGGTGCAAGAGGGAAAAACAAACTTCACCTCTTGGACTGCAACCAGCAGATGAACACAAATTTACCTTTTTTTAGAATTATTTGTGTGTGTGTGCTGTATATTTGCAGCCAGTGTCTGTTTGAATGTCCTTCTTTAAAGCTTTGGGTTAGAAATTCCTCAGTTTGCTCCCTCCCCTCTGAGCAGAACCAGCTCTAATCAACAAATTCTCCCTCATCAATCATGGCTGGGATTCCTTTTCCTTCTTTTACCTGCCCCAATCCTTGTATTCACTGTGGACATCCCATTTTATTTCCACACCAGGCATTAAAATTATCAAATTGTGGCCTCTAATGTGCTTGTAAATATTTTTCCTTTTTTTTTCTGAACAGATTTTTATCATTCAATGAAAATAAATTTAATTAAAAGCTCATGGCACAATGACCCTGGGTGGGCATCAGTTATTTCAGAGCAGATCCTGACCATAAAACTTTCATCAAGATGATGATGGGAGCTCAACTTCCTTATTAAACTCCAGAGATTTCACACAGAAAAGCAGATTTTTTTAAACTCAAAGTACAACAGTGATTGAATATATTTCAATATTTCAACCACTGAAATTGAAACAGAAGAAACAGGCTCTGAGTCTATAAAATGTAAAAAAAAAAAAAAAAACCAACCCCTTAAAACCTTCTATACCCACCATTAAGCCTACATAGATCCATGAATTCTGGTCAAGTTTATCTCTTATTCTCCAAAATTTGATATAGCAACAGTGGCTTTTTACCCACAGACTGCTCCCAAAAATAATCAAGTATTTTGAGGGCTTCTTTCAGGGTACATTTTTTCCTCATAAAAAATAATGAATGGCAATATCTGAACCACATTTAGCTATTTTATTCTCTCTCGGGCCTGCCAACTCAAACAATGATTTGTGTCTTTATAGGAAGGCACTTCACCATTTTCAAATAAATATTTAAATGCTCTTTCACAGGAAAAAATATCCCTGTGGTTAGGTGAGATATGCTGGAAAAATTAAGGCTGGTCCTCAAAGGCCTCATGTTGTTACACTTGCCTGTTCTTAATTTGCTTAATCCTTCCTCAAACTCAAAAATTTCAGATCAGAGCAAAAAAAAAATGTGTTTTAAAAGGAGCTTTGATACCCACAGCAGATTTCTTGATGAGTTTTATTTTAGCAATTTGTTACAGAAAGAGATGGAGATGAAATAAGGGCTTTAATCTTTATAATTTATCTCTTTTCCTGGTGATGGTGCTACACAAATTCTGTGTCTGCCAGGCAAAACCTCTCCATCAAAACTGGGAGAAGGAACAGATTTGAAAGGGATATAGTTTTGGGTTTTATGTGTGTTTGTAATCAAAGAGGTGCCACTTAAGTATTAAATTTCCATTTTTCCTCTAAAAAGACAGGGGAAAATGATGAAAGGGAGGATGATGAACACCCTGACACAAATCTGTGCTGTCACAGGGAAAATCAGCACCTTCTATTTAAGTAAATCTCAGAAAAAAGGGCTGAGTAGGGAAAAAAAAATAGAAAAAGGCAAATATTTGCACCCCATGAGCTGCTTGGTGGGGAAAGAAGTGAATCCTGCCTTTCTGCCTGCCAAAATAAAAGCTTAAATTGGAAAAATCCTCTAAAATTTCCCATTTCCAGGAGGTTTTTAAGTCCTGTCAGACCTGTTCCTGCTTTAAACTGCTATAGAAGCTCATCAGCCACAGAGCCATGGTGGGGGTCAGGTTCAGCCTGGTGTCCCAGCCAGAAAATCCCTCCAAAGCCATGGAAAAACTGGGATCATGATCGTGGAGAGCTGAAGGAAAATTTCCCTTTTTCAGGCAGGACTTTCTGCTCTTGATGATGGAATCTCTGAGCACTTGAACCTCACCCCTTCTGTCCTAATGAGCTCCTTGTGCTTCCCATATCCTGGTAACTCCTGAAATTCCCATCCTGATACCCACGATCTCCAAATCCTGATAACTCCTGATACCAAATCCTGATAACTCCTGAAATTCCCATCCTGATATTCCTTATCTCGAAATCCTGATAACCCCTGAAATTCCCATCCTGATATTCCTTCTCTCCAAATCCTGACGCCTCTGAAATTCCATCCTGATATTCCTTATCTCGAAATCCTGATAACCCCTGATCCCCAAATCCTAATACCCCTAAATTCCCATCCTGATATCTCTTATCTCCACATTCGGATAACCCGTGAAATTCCCATCCTTATATTCTTTATCTCCAAACCCTGATACCCCCTAACTTCCCATCAAGATATCTCTTATCCCAAAATTCTGATACCCCTGAAATTCCCATCCTCATACCCGTTAATTCCAAATCCCGACGCCTCTGAAATTCCCATCCTGATACCTCTGAAATTCCCATCCTGATACCCCTTATCCCCAAATCCTAATACCGCTAAATTCCCATCCTGATATCTCTTATCTCCACATCCTGATAACCCCTGAAATTCCCATCCTGATATTCCTCATCCCCAAATCCTGATAACCCCTGAAATTTCCATCCTGATACCCCTTAATCCCAAATCCTGATACCCCTAAATTCCCATCCTGATACCCCTTATCCCCAAATCCTGATACCCCTAATTTCCCATCCTGATATTCCTTATCTCCAAACCCTGATAACCTCTGAAATTCCCATCCTGATACCCCCTGATCTCTTTCTTTGGCTCTTTTTCAGCAGCCCAATGTCAACTTTGAGAGCTGCACTCCCTGCTCTGCAGGGCTGGGAAAGGATATCCCAAATCTTTCTTTGGGATGAGAAAAAAATCCCCTTTTTTCCCCCCCTCTTGGGCACTGAGGCAAGTGTGAGGTAGCAAATCTCACATGACTCTATTTCCAAATCAGATCCCTTTGGTCCACCTTTAATACCATTTTCCCCCTCCCAATGAATTAAATATCCGTTCTTTTACCACCCAGTTTATTTGATCGTCCAGGGAGATAAATGCTTCTGCTGAAATATTAAACAAAGGGAAAATTAAAGTAGTGGGAAGGGTAAACAATACAGTAAAGCACAATTTCCTTTCTGCTACGTGGAGAAAAGAACTTTCTCTTTCTTGCTAAATAGAAGCACACAAGCGCTAATTCTGGCCCTGGGCACACATGGAGCTTTTCTCCCCAAAATCAACTGGATTTTTACCTCTCTGGGTGAATTTTTAACTGAATGGGAGCAAATGAATGATTTCCAGATAAAATCCACCCCAAAAATAAAATTTATCATGAAGTTTAGCACAGGGAGGTTTTAATATCACAGCTTTGGTTCTGTTTCTTGCTTGTTTGAACCAAAGATAAAATGAAAAATGTTATTTTAGTTGGGTTTTGGGCCTGAGCTGGTGGGACAGCACCAAGAACTGGCCCATCCCCTTGGACCACCAGTCCTTCCAGCCCCAGGGATGGGTCCTGGGAAGAGCTGGAAGGACTCAGCTGGAAGGTGAGGAGCACCAGCTCGTTTTCTGAGAGCTGATTGAGGTCAGGTTCCTCCCAAACCATCGCAGAGAGAAGCAATTCCCTTCCTGGGCCACTTCTCGCTCCAAGGGGTGTCACATTCCAGCAGGGACATCAGCTCCAGCCCAGGCCAGGATGAAAATTCCCAGGTGGAAATAACAATTAGTAACCAGGACTGACAAATTCCCTCAGGCAGAATTTCTCCTGACTGCTGGGTGCTTTTTTATTTCAGCTGCTCTTTAATTTAGAATTTTGTTTCTTACAGTATTGAAGGAGCTTAGTCCTGGAACTCTGAAATAATTTAGTTTGGCAGATGATTGATGGGAAGGAAGGACTCGTTTCTTATGGACTTGCCTAGGAAATATCTGAGCATCACAGGAATTTTTCTCATTTTTGCCCAGTTTCAGCCCAGATTTTGAGTTCAGGCTGAGAAATCACTGAATAGTTCTGATGGGAACCTGACAAATGGCAGCAGATCAGGGTTTGATCCATAGATATTGATTCTTCTCAGCGTTTTACTGTGATTCACTGTCTTTTTTTTCCCAGCAAAGCCACCTATGGATCAAAAAAAATCTGCTCCATGTAGCCGAGGCATTTCTTGGTTTATTATTGCTGGATTATTCCTGGGGATTTGTAGGCAGACTAGACACGATGTGGGGTGGAAATGGGAGCGTGAAGGGTTGCCAGAGGGGCACCAGGAGACTCTGGGGGTTCCAGCCCACTGACCCTTCATCTTTCTGACAAGGAGAGAGAACTGCCCCAGGTCTGGATGGTTCTCCCAAATTTCCATCTTAGGGAGCTCACAACGCTCCTGCCCTGAGAGCTTCCCTTCCTCCTAGGGTTAGAGGGGTCTTTGAGCAGCCCCAGAGCCTTTGGGAAGTGCCGCAGACACAGGAATGGGGATGGGAATGGGAATAATGGGAGTAATGGGAATAATGGGAATAATGGGAATAATGGGGATAATGGGAATAAAGGGAATTATGGGAATGATGGGAATAATGGGAATAATGGGAATGGGAATGGGGATGGGAATGGAGATGGGAATGGGAATGGGAATGGGAATGGGAATGGGAATGGGAATGGGAATGGGAATGGAGATGGGAATGGAGATGGGAATAGTGGGAATAATGAGAATGAGAATGGGAACAGGAATTGGAATGGGAATGGGAACAGGAATGGGGATGGGAATGGGAATGGGAATGGGAATGGGAATGGGAATGGGAATGGGAAACAGGGGAATGAGAATGGGAATACGGATGGGGATGGGAATGGGAATCTGCAGTAACCCCCTGATCCCCTCTGAGCAGGGCAGGGAATCCTACATGGACAAAGAGAAAAGACGGGAAGCGCTCTTCTCTTCAGGACTCAAATCCTGTTTATAATCAGGAGCCACCTCAGATCCAGGTAACGCCTCGGGGGTAACAGAGGCTGAGGCGCCTGGTAGCATCCGGAAGAAAAAGAGCCCGAAGGTGTCATCCAGGGGGGATTTGAGCCCAGGGAAAAGGGGTGGGACAGAAGCAGGAAGCCACATCCAATGGGACACAGGTGAGGAGAGGGAGAGCGGGGAGCAGGTCAGGGAGAGACCACCACACCTGAGGCTTAGCAGGAGGGGAAGGGTGTGTGGGATCGACCAATGTGAAATTATGGGTATTCCCAGTACAGTCAGAGAGAAAGGAGAGTTTCTGCCAGGCGAGAGCCTGAGAAAGAGTTGCAAAGGAATGTAAATAATTCTCTATCCCTCTTGTTGTTCACACTGTTGACAGATATGTTCTGCCACCATGTGTCATTCACTGCACACCAATGGGGTGAGATGTTTTTACTTTAAGACCAATGAAATCAGTCTGCACGATGAGCTCTATAAAAGAGCGATGTATTTGAAATAAATCAGTTGGAGTTCACATCATCTCTCCTTCTGAACTGGAGTTCTCCCATTCCCGTCCTGCCTCAACAGCGACATGAAATAACTCCACAGTGCAATATAAAAACTACCCAGTGCAAATTCCCAATCACCCAGTGCAAAACAACAACTAAATAACTTTTTTGTGCAGCACAACACTTGGGATGCTGGGAATAGGGAGGACTGGTCCAGCCCGACCTTCCCAGTTTGGAAAACATTCAGGAACCTCCTCCCGTGCTCCAGGGTTGTAACACGAGCCCTGGGAAGTACTGGGTGACACATCCTGGGTTCACCTTCAGAGGTCCATGTGAGGAAGAAATGGATTAATCAAAAAAATAAAATGGAAATAATCAAAAATAAAATTAAAAGCATCTAAAAATAAAATAAAAATTATAAAAAATAAAATTTAAATAACTTAAAAAATTTTAAATCCTCAGAATTTAAATAAAAATAATCAAGGAATAAAATTAATATAATCCAAAGTAAAATTAAAACCATCAAAAAATAAAATCTAAATCCTCAGAATTAAAATAAAAATAATCAAGGAATAAAATTATTATAATCCAAAGTAAAATTAAAATCATTAAAAAAATTAAAAGCATCAAAATTTAAAATTATTATCATCAAAAAATAGAATTAAAATCATCAGAAAGAAAATTAAAATAATCAAAAAGAAAATTAAAATAATCAAAAATAAAATAAAAATAATCAAAAAATAAAACTAAAATCATCCAAAAAATACAATTGAAACCATCAAAAATGAAATTTAAATAATCAAAAAATAAAATTAATATCCTGAAAGCCAACATTTTCCTGGACAATTAGCAGCAATGTTGAGCACCCTCTTTTTGGGTTGCTGTGTATAACTTCAGCCCCTGCAGGACACAGGGCTAATTTAACGAAGCATGAATTTAAATACATTAAGAGCTCAACAAAACAGGGAGAGAATCAGAGAGGTGAAAAGTCAGTGCCCCTCCTTGTCCCGCTGTCTTCTTTTTGTTGGCTGCTGGGCTGGGAGACACGAAATCAAACGGAGCAACACAACCTGTCTGAGTTTTATTCAAATCAGCCAATTAAAACATCAAGCTGAAATGTCAACGAGCATGTTCTGGCCACGGAGGAATTAAAGCAGGAAAGCATCTGTCTGTCCTCACCACAAAGCAGGGAAGATTTTTAATTCCACTTCTGCAAAAGCTGTGGCAGGCGATCGTGGCCATGAAAAACACCCTCGGCAACGGGCCCTGCCTGCCCGGCTGTCAGCAGCTGCTGTTGGAAGCTGAATTTGAGTCTTTTTTCAACACCTTTTTCTTTTTTAGCCACGGGAACTCTTCAGCGGCAGCATTCGAGGTGCACCATCCACCTCGGACACTGCTGCAGCTCATGCAGCTCATTTTTACCTCTCTTTACTGCCCAAATTCTGATTTCAGCTGCTCCTTTTAGTCACAG